>NC_045599.1:5149310-5749310 GCF_009762305.2 Zalophus californianus | reverse complement strand
GTTGTCTTTTGGTTTTGTGGACTGTTTCTTTTGCTGTGCAAAAGCTTTTTATCTTGATGAAATCCCAATAGTTCATTTTTGCCCTGGCTTCCTGTGCCTTTGGTGATGTTTCTAGGAAGAAGTTGCTGCGGCTGAGGTCGAAGAGGTTGCTCCCTGTGTTCTCCTTTAGGATTTGGATGGACTCCTGTCTCACGTTTAAGTCTTTCAACCATTTGGAGTCTATTTTTGTGTGTGGTGTAAGGAAATGGTCCAGTTTCATTCTTCTGCATGTGGCTGTCCAATTTTCCCAACACCATTTGTTGAAGAGACTGTCATTTTTCCACTGGACATTCTTTCCTGCTTTGTCAAAGATAAGTTGACCATAGAGTTGAGGGTCCATTTCTGGGCTCTCTATTCTGTTCCATTGATCTATGTGTCTGTTTTTGTGCCATTACCATACTGTCTTGATGATGACAGCTTTGTAATAGAGCTTGAAGTCCGGAATTGTGATGCCGCCAGCTTTGCTTTTCTTTTTCAATATTCCTCTGGCTATTCGGGGTCTCTTCTGGTTCCATACAAATTTTAGGATTATTTGTTCCATTTCTTTGAAAAAAGTGGATGGTATTTTGATGGGGATTGCATTGAATGTGTAGATTGCTCTAGGTAGCATTGACATCTTCACAATGTTGGTTCTTCCAATCCATGAGCATGGAACGTTTTTCAATTTCTTTGTGTCTTCTTCAATTTCTTTCCTGAGTATTTTATAGTTTTCTGAGTACAGATCCTTTGCCTCTTTGGTTAAATTTATTCCTAGGTATCTTATGGTTTTGGGTGCAATTGTGAATGGGATCGACTCCTTGATTTGTCTCTCTTCTGTCTTGTTGTTGGTGTATAGGAATGCCACTGATTTCTGTGCATTGATTTTATAGCCTGCTACCTGACTGAATTCCTGTATGAGTTCTAGCAGTTTTGGGGTGGAGTCTTTTGGGTTTTCCACATAAAGTATCATATCATCTGCAAAGAGTGAGAGTTTGACTTCCTCTTTGCCGATTTGGATGCCTTTGATTTCTTTTTGTTGTCTGATTGCTGTGGCTAGGACTTCTAATACTATGATGAATAGCAGTGGTGATAGTGGACATCCCTGCCGCGTTCCTGACCTTAGGGGAAAAGCTCTCAGCTTTTCTCCTTTGAGAATGATATTCGCTGTAGGTTTTTCGTAGATGGCTTTTATGATATTGAGGTATGTACACTCTAACCCTATACTCTGAAGAGTTTTGATCAAGAAAGGGTGCTGTACTTTGTCAAATGCTTTTTCTGCATCTATTGAGAGGATCATATGATTCTTGTTCTTTCTTTTGTTAATGTATTGTATCACGTTGATTGATTTGCGGATGTTGAACCAACCTTGCAGCCCAGGGATAAATCCCACTTGGTCATGGTGAATAATCTTTTTAATGTACTGTTGGATCCTGTTGGCTAGTATTTTGGTGAGAAATTTTGCATCCATGTTCATCAAGGATATTGGTCTGTAATTCTCCTTTTTGATGGGATCTTTGTCTGGTTTTGGGATCAAGGTAATGGTGGCCTCATAAAAGGAATTTGGAAGTTTTCCTTCCATTTCTATTTTTTGGAACAGTTTCAGGAGAATAGGTATTAATTCTTCTTTAAATGTCTGATAGAATTCCCCTGGGAAGCCATCTGGCCCTGGGCTTTTGTTTGTTGGGAGATTTTTGATGACTGCTTCAATTTCATTAGTGGTTATAGGTCTGTTCAGGTTTTCTATTTCTTCCTGGTTCAGTTTTGGTAGTTGATACCTCTCTAGGAATGCACCCATTTCTTCCAGGTTATCTAATTTGCTGGCATAGAGTTGCTCATAATATGTTCTTAGAATTGTTTGTATTTCTTTGGTGTTGGTTGTGATCTCTCCTCTTTCATTCATGATTTTGTTGATTTGGATCATTTCTCTTTTCTTTTTGATCAGTCTGGCCAGGAGTTTATCAATCTTGTTAATTCTTTCAAAGAACCAGCTCCTACTTTCGTTGATCTGTTCTACTGTTCTTTTGGTTTCTATTTCATTGATTTCTGCTCTGATCTTTATGATTTCTCTTCTCCTGCTGGGTTTAGGCTTTATTTGCTGTTCTTTCTCCAGCTCCTTTAGTTGTAGGGTTAGATTGTGTATTTGAGACCTTTCTCTTTTCTTGAGAAAGGCTTGTATTGCTATATACTTTCCTCTCAGGACTGCCTTTGCTGTATCCCAAAGATTTTGGACAGTTGTGTTTTCATTTTCATTGGTTTCCATGAATTTTTTTAATTCTTTAATTTCCTGGTTGACCCATTCTTTCTTTAGTAGGATGTTCTTTAGCCTCCATGTATTTGAGTTCTTTCCGACTTTCCTCTTGTGATTGAGTTCTAGTTTCAAAGCATTGTGGTCTGAAAATATGCAGGGAATGATCCCAATCTTTTGGTACCGGTTGAGACCTGATTTGTGACCTAGGATGTGATCAATTCTGGAGAATGTTCCATGGGCACTAGAGAAGAATGTGTATTCCGTTGCTTTGGGATGGAATGTTCTGAATATGTCTGTGAAGTCCATTTGGTCCAGTGTGTCATTTAAAGTCTTTATTTCCTTGTTGATCTTTTGCTTAGATGATCTGTCCATTTCAGTCAGGGGGGTGTTAAAGTCCCCCACTATTATTGTATTGTTGTCAATGTGTTTCTTTGCTTTTGTTATTAATTGCCTTATATAATTGGCTGCTCCCATGTTTGGGGCATAGATATTTACAATTGTTAGATCTTCTTGTTGGATAGACCCTTTAAGTAGGATATAGTGTCCTTCCTCATCTCTTATTACAGTCTTTGTTTTAAAATCTAGTTTGTCTGATATAAGGATTGCCACCCCAGCTTTCTTTTGGTGTCCATTAGCATGGTCAATGGTTTTCCACCCCCTCACTTTCAATCTGGGGGTGTCTTTGGGTCTAAAATGAGTCTCTTGCAGACAGTATATGGATGGGTCTTGTTTTTTAATCCAATCTGATAGCCTGTGTCTTTTGATTGGGGCATTGAGCCCATTTACATTCAGGGTAACTATTGAAAGGTATGAATTTAGTGCCATTGTATTGCCTGTAAGGTGACTGTTACTGTATGTTGTCTGTGTTCCTTTCTGATCTTTGCTGCTTTTAGGCTCTCTCTTTGCTTAGAGGACCCCTATCAATATTTCTTGGAGGGCTGGTTTCATGTTTGCAAATTCCTTTAGTTTTTGTTTGTTCTGGAAGCTTTTGATCTCTCCTTCTATTTTCAATGACAGCCTAGCTGGATATAGTATTCTTGGCTGCATATTTTTCTCGTTTAGTGCTCTGAAGATATCTTGCCAGTCCTTTCTGGCCTGCCAGGTCTCTGTGGATAGGTCTGTTGCCAATCTAATATTTTTACCATTGTAGGTTACATATCTCTTCTCCTGAGCTGCTTTCAGGGTTTTCTCTTTGTCTCTGAGACTCGTAAGTTTTACTATTAGATGTCGGGGTGTTGACCTATTTTTATTGATTTTGAGAGGGGTTCTCTGTGCCTCCTGAATTTTGATGCCTGTTTCCTTCCTCACATTAGGGAAGTTCTCTGCTATTATTTGCTCCAATATACCTTCTGTCCCTCTCTCTCTTTCTTCTTCTTCTGGGATCCCAATTATTCTAATGTTGTTTCGTCTTATCGAATCACTTATCTCTCGAATTCTGCCCTCGTGATCCTGTAGTTGTTTCTCCCTCTTTTTCTCAGCCTCTTTACTTTCCATCATTTGGTCTTCTATATCACTGATTCTCTCTTCTGCCTCATTTATCCTAGCAGTTAGTGCCCCCATTTTTTATTGCACCTCATCAATAGAGTGGTCACATATTCTTTCAGTTTCTGCCTGTCCTGGAAGCTCTGCATCTCTCCGTCCTTTCTAAATGACAACCTTGCTGGATAAAGTATTCTTGGCTGCATGTTCTTCTCGTTTAGTACACTGAATATGTCTTTTTTTTAAATCATTTTTTAAAGATTTTATTTATTCATTTGAGAGAGAGAGAATGAGAGAGAGCAGGAGAGGGAAGAGGGACAGAGGGAGAAGCAGACTCCCCGCCGAGCAGGGGGAGCCCAATGCAGGACTCGGTCCCAGGACTCCAGGATCACGACCCGAGCCGAAGGCAGTCGCCCAACCAACTGAGCCACCCAGGTGCCCCACTGAATATGTCTTGCCAGGCCTTTCTGGTTTGCCAGGTCTCTGTGGATAGGTCTGACGTTATTTGATGTTCCTCCCTCTGTACACAAGGGATCTCTTCCCCTCTAACTGCCCTGAAGTTGGTTTCCTTGGTTCTAAGATTTCCTAGTTTTACTATTACATGCCAGGTCATTGGCCTGTTCTTGATCTTGGGAGGAGTCTTCTCTGCCTCTAGGACATGAATGTTTGTTTCATTCCCCAGATTAGGAAAGTTCTCAGCTATGATATGCTCAAATATATTTTCTAGTCCTCTCTTTCTCCACCCCTCAGGGACCTGACATTCTTTCATATTTTGACATTGGAATGTTTCATGGTGTCACTCATTTCTCTGATTCTATTTTCATGGATTCTGAGTTGTTTTTCCCTGGCCTCCTCTTTACCCTTCTTTTCTATCAGTTGGTCTTCCAGATCACTATCATTCTTCTGCCTCACTTACCCAGCTGTTAGATTGTCTAGATTACATTAGATCTCATTGATAGCATTTTTAAGTTCTTCCAGTTCAGCTTTCATTTCTGCCCTTAGAGACTCTATGTTGCCATTAATTGATTTCTCCATTCTTGTTATTGTCTTCACAATTGCTACCCTGAATTCCATCTCTGACATCTTGGTTATATCTGTTTCCATTTGTAAATCTGTGCCAGAAGTCATAGTCTCTGAGTCTTTCCCATTTGGGGGGTTCCTCCTCCTAGTCATTCTGTCAAGCGGTGGTTGAGGGAATGTACATGGTCCAAATTATTGACCACAACCCACGCAAGATACACCTGTTTTATAGGGATCTCAGGGTTGCTGGCCTCTTGTTCTCAGCATGTCTTCTGGGAGAGGGGCCTGCCACGCTGTTACTCAGGCAACCATGTTTGGGCAGAATTGCCCTGCCCCCTGTGGGGGGGATGGGCTCAGTGAAAAACAGTTTTTTGGGGCTTTTGTTTTCTGGCAGCTTTCCCTGGAGGCTTTCTGAGTCTCTTCCTAGAGTCAGAGCAGAAGAGACCGTTTCCAACCCTCTGCCTCAGAACAGAGATCTCAGTCTGTTCTTCAGTGAGCTCTCTAGGCCACACTATCTTCATTTCTGTCTGTGCTGCTAGAAACTGCAGTGTCCTGGGTTATGTGCCCCTCAGCAGCTCTCCCAGTCCTTGCTCCAGGTCAGGACACATCTCTGCCCTTTGTGCTTCTAAAACCACCAGCCACCCCCAGTATGCACATGTGGCTCCACAGTTCCAGGTTTCAATCCAGGGGGCTGCCCTAAAGTCCTTTCCCCATCACTAGCGCTACCATTCTGTGAGCCTGTGCCCAGTCCCCAGTGCAGGATGATTTTTGCTTCTGTGTTATTTCACCTTCCCAGCAGCAGCACTTATGGCAGCTCCCTCCCTCTTCCATTTATCTTGAGATATGTGCCCATAGAATCAGGGCTCCCCGCTTCATACCTCGAAACCAACCACCTGCAATATTCTGTTTATAGATATCCAGATCTATCTTCTTACCTCTCAGGCTGATTTTGTGGGTGTTCAGAGTGGTCTGGTAGATAACAAGTTCAATTCTGGGACTGGTTGGAATAGGGTCCCCTACTCCTCCGCCATCTTTTCCTGAATCCATCAGAATTCCCCTTTTGAAGGGATAGGTTTCTGGTGCACCTAAAGAATCTTTGCAATAATTTAAAACAAAAAAAGAACAAGTTATTGGAAATGGTTTAAGTTTATTTATGACCCCTATTTTACTAGGATAACATTCTGAGACTCAATTTAGAAGTAATGCATAAACTTTTTTAAGGCATAAAACAATAGTTGAAAAAGAATACATATAGCATAACATATTTATAAAATTTAATGTATAAATTATACTTTTGTAAAATATGGAAACATAAACTATCACAAAAATAAATATAATATAATAAAACATCCTATGATTCAGCAATTGTACTACTAGGTATTTACCCAAAGGATACAAAAGTTCTGATTCAAAGGGACACACATACCCTGATGTTTATAGCATCATTATCAGCAATAGCCAAATTAAGTGTCCATCGACTGATGACTGGATAAAGATGTGATATATATATATATATATATGCATATATATATATATATATATGAAATGGAATATTACCTAATCATAAAAAAGAATGAAATCTTGGAGCGCCTGGGTGGCTTAGTCAGTTAAGCATCTGCTTCAGTTCAGGTCATGATCCCAGGGTCCTGGGATCAAGCCCCACGTTGGGGTCCCTGCTCAGTAGGGAGCCTGCTTCTCCCTCTCCCTCTGCTCCCCCGATTGTATGCTCACTCTCTCTCTGTCAAATAAATAAACAAAATGTTAAAAAAAACAGAATGAAATCTTGCCATTTGCAATGATGTGGATGGAGCTAGAGAGTATTATGCAAGGGAAATAAATCAGTCAGAAAAAGACACATACTATATGATTTCAGTCATATATGGAATTTAAGACACATAACAGATGAACATAGGGAAAAAGAGAAAGAAGCAAGCCATAAAGCCGACTCTTAACTATAGAGAACAAACTGAGGGTTACTAGAGAGGAGGTGGGTGGAGGGATGGGTTAGATTGGTGAGGTATATTAAGGAGTGCACTTGTGATAAGCACTGGGTGTTTTATGTAAGTGATGAATCACTAAATCCTACACATGAAACTAACTGTATGTTAACTAACAAATTTAAATAAAAACTTGGAAGAAAAAGAAAATTTAAAAATAAAGAAAAACATAGGTAGGATAAACACAAAATTCAGGAGAGTGGTTACTTTTGGGAGTGGGCTTTAGAGTTGGGATGGAAAGAGGATATGATCAGGAAGGATAATAATGGTTATTTCATCTGGAGTTGCATGTTTTTCATTCTAAGAAGTTAGATCGTGATGTATAGTTTTTTCATTAGTTAGAGTTCTCCAGAGAAACAGAATCAATAAGATATTTGTCTGTGTATTTGTGTGTACATTCATATATAAAAAGATTTGTTATATGGTATTATATCACATGATTATGGAAGCTGAGAAGTCCCATGATCTACTGTCTACAAGCTGGAGACCCAGGAAACCAGTGGCATAGTTTGAAGACGTGAAAGACCAAGAGTCAGTAATGTAGATGCCCGTCCAAGTTTGAAGGCATGAGAATCAGGAGTGCTAAATGCAAAAGAAGTTGATATCCCAGCTCAGTAGTCAGGCAGAGCAAATTCAACCTTTTTCTACCTTTTTGTTCTATTCAGGCTCCCAGTGTATTGGATGATATCCACCCACACTGGGGAGGGCCATCAACTTTACTCAGCCAACCAATTCAAATGCTAATATCTTCCAGAAATACCCCCATGGACAAACCCAGGAATAATATTTAACCAGATATCTGGGCATCCCTAAACCCATTCAAGTTGACACATGAAATTAATCATCACAGGTGTTTCCTCCTTATAACTTTAGTCAGTCTGAAATATTTTATGATTAATAAACATTAAAATAAAACATTTCCTTCAATTTATCTACATTTTCAGAATATTCCTCATTTTTTATTAACCCATTTAATTTATTTTTATTGAAATATAACTGACATGTAACATGGGGCTTTTTTGTGTTTTATCCATCTTATTCTCCTAGCAATGCTTTACCATAAGGGGTATTACTATTCTTATTAAAAATAAAAATGCTAAGGTTCAGAGGTTGAAAAGGACAGCTCATGAAGACCCAGGTGCTCCTTGCAATATCAGATGGTGTCTGAAGAACTTTGGATCTGCCATCCCTTGGTTGTAACTCAGGTTACAACCTGAGTCCCACAGAGGGAGAAGACCTCCCTGGAACCCAAGTGCTTAGTTCCCAGTCCATGTTGATCCCAGCTTGAGCATCATGGAGTATCCCACCTACACTCCAATGATGGGGCAGTGTGGCTTTGGCCAAAGGTGGAGTCACCTGGGGCGGCTGAGGGCACTGATGAGGATCCCTGGAGGTATAAAAAATCCCACCTGGAGAAATGAGTGACCTACCTGAGCCTTTTGAATCCAGGACTTCTTGCTTCAAACCTGACCTCTCCGTATTTTGAAGACAGAGCTCAAAGTGGGGCAGAACCAGTCTCCCAGTGCTGACTCACCATTAGCTCACAGACTCATGTTTTGTCACTACTTTTAGCTACCAGCAAAAGGTCTGCTGATCCCCCAGACACAGCACATATCTGATCAGCCCACTTTGGCCATAGCCTGCATCTTCCCATTATCTTACAGCATCTTTTCTTATAATCACCATTAACTCAAGCACAGTGTCTGCTAATACCCAATAGCTTAACACTGTCAGACCTTGGTTCCTGAACACTGTGACCAGAGTCCTGACCTCCTTGGCCTGTGACCAAGGTCCCGCCCTGTGGACAATGCCCTCAGCATTGGCTTAGCCACTAACTTTATCCCAGCTCAGACCTGTAGGATTGGTGCAACTGAACACCTCTTTCAGATAAAAATTTTGAATCTGTCATCCCTGAAATGGTATTTCTGTAACATCTCAATTACAGGCCTAATTCTGGCCTTTGCCCAAGCATGTTGAAGAGGCAGAAGGTAAGAAAATATACCTGTCAGGGCTTTCCTCCCCTGACCACATCAGCAATAAGAACTCTCAGCAGGGGCACCTGGGTGGCTCAATTGGTTAAGCTTCTGACTCTGGTTTTGGCTCAGGTCATGATCTCAGGGTCATAGGATCTAGCCCCGCATGGGGCTCCATGCTCAGTGGGAAGTCTGCTTGAGATTCTCCCCTCTACCCTCCCCTCTCCCCCCCTGTTTCATAAATAAATAAATTTTTTAAAAAGAAGAGGAACTCCCAGTGTTAATCCTCAGCAGACCTCCAATCACCACTCGCTGGCTTCTATAAATCTCTTCCTGGGAACACAGGAGACCACATCCAAAGCCCCCTGCAGCCAGCCTGGCCCTGTGACTAATTTCGGCCAATGGGCGTTAAGCATAGGGTTGGGTGTCTCTCCTGGGCCATCACTTGGGTAAATACAAGGATGATGAGTGACCTCAGCATCATGGCAGTGTGAGTTGCTTCCTGTGTCTCTCTTCTTCAATTTACAACTACTAAGTCATACATAACCCAACAAAGGTTCTTCTGCATAACATGCCAGGACCTTGGGGATACCCATACATCTGTCCATTAGACGGTGGGGAGTGGGGGAGGTGAATGGGGAGATGGGGTAACTGGATGATGGGCATTAGGGAGGGCACTTGATGTAATGAGTGATGTAGGAAAGACATTAGGTTTCAAAGATGGTGACCAAGAAAGAATTCCTGAGACATCTTTGGTGCAAAAAGGTGGTTTTATTAAAGCATGGGGACAGGACGCTTGGGCAGAAAGAGCTGCACCAGGGTCATGAGGGGTGGCCCATTATATATTTTCAAGTTGGGAGGGGGTTAGGGATAGTGTAAGTCTCTAAGGAATTTTGGAAGCAAGGTTTCCAGGACCTTGAGGAGGCTAGCTATTATTGGGAAAAGTCATTTATTACCATCTAATAAAACCTTATGCATGAGACCCTTCAGATGTGTATCGGTGGGCCGTATGCTCCAAGGATGATTGCCAACACGTATCTTGGGGGGGTTAGAGATAAAGGAAATTTCTAAAGGAATTTTTATATGTTAAAGTAGGCTTACAGGAAGGAGGGAGGGGTTCAGGCTAGGATTGCCTTTTGCCCTTAGCAAAGTGTCAGCATTGAGGTAGTTGAGTCCCTAGAGGAATGTCACTCTGCCTGTTTCAAGGACTTGTCAATGGGCTGTAAGTAGTAAGGAAACGTAATAATTTCTCTTCTCCTTTTCTTTCCCACATCCTACCTACCAGGAGAAGTAGAAGGGGGCTATTCTTTTGGGAAACAATCCTAAAATAAGTGTGGAACCACAAAAAATTGCAAATAGCCACAATAATTCTAAGAAAAAAGGAACGGGGTGGGGAGGAGCCAAGATGGCGACCGAGTAGGAGGACACGAGGCTCCTCTCCTCCCTGGAACACAAGTAGATAACTATCAAATCATTCTAAATACCCTAGAAATCAACCAGAAGACTGACAGAAACTCCAAACTAAAGGGAGAAAATAAGCCACATCAAAGACATTAAGAAGTGCAGAACCTTGGTTTGGGGGAGAAATGGGTCCCTAGTGCTGTGGAAAGGAGAGAGCCAAGGTCTCAGAGAAAGAGGAGAGAGACAGCGAGAGGAGCACACAGTGGAATGCACAGGAAAACATTTCCCCAGAGCCACTGGCTGGGAAAACATGAAGAACTGATTTTCTTGAATTCTTTTTTTTTTAAAGATTTTATTTATTTGACAGATAGAGACACAGTGAGAGAGGGAACACAAGCAGGGGGAGTGGGAGAGGGAGAAGCAGGCTTCCCACTGAGCGGGGAGCCCGATGTGGGACTTGATCCCAGGACCCTGGGATCATGACCTGAGCTGAAGGCAGACGCTTAACGACTGAGCCACCCAGGCGCCCAATTTTCTTGAGTTCTTGCAACTACCAGGACTTAAACACTGGAGTTTTAAAGGTCAGTTGGCTTTGCTGGGATAGAGCCCTAAGGGTGCTATCCTGCTCCTGGAGTGAAAGCAGGCACAGGACTGGGCAGACAGCCTGGAAACAACAATCTGAAGAATGCCTGGGGCACACAGAGGGGAGATTGTTCGCTCCTCTTGGAGTGCCTCCCAAAGAGTCAGCTTTCACAGATCTGCCTCTCTGGGGACAAAAGAGCCAGCAGGCACCATTTCCCTCCCCCACCGTTCAGCATAAACACAGAACCACCTGCTGGAAATAGCACAGCATGACACTGGCTGCCTAACTGGCTTACACCAAGCCCAGCCCCCTGCTTTCTGACAAGACTGCCTTTTTCAGACAAGCTTGCCTAAGGCTCAGCACAGCGGGCCCTTCCCCCAGGAGTTCTGCACAGACTCTTGGCCACATCACGTCCCTAAAGCCTGGAGTTTTAGAAATCAGCAGGCATGGCTGGGATAAAGCCCTAAGGCCACTGAGCTGTTCCTGGAGAAAAGCCAGGCAAGCAACCCAGAGGCAGTCAGTCGGAAACAGCAATCTGAAAAACACCTAGGACACACAGAGGGGAGATGAGTCACTTCTCTCAGAGTGCTTCCCAGAGGAGCAAAAATCAGGGAGATTCCTCTCCAGGGACAAAGGGGCCAGCTGGTGCCATTTCCCTCCCCTGGGAAGGAAACACAGAGCTCCCAGCTATGAGGGGTGCAGTGCCAACACTGGCTGCCTAACCTGCTTACACCAAGTCCCACCCCCCTGAGCTCTGGTGGGACTGCCCCTCTCAGTCAAGCTCTGGACAGTCTTAGAGTCACAGACCCTTCCCCAGAAGATAAGCCAAAACCCTGCCCCAACCCACGTCTCCCAACCACAGAGTTCTGCAGGGCTTTAGTTCTAGTGGAATTAGTATCAGGTCTCATTTAAAAGTAGACCAAAGCAACTTACCTAAAACTCACCAGATTCTGGCCAAGGACCAAATACTGTGCACTTCAGGCAAGGAGATCCTCCGCAGACGATGGGCCTGAAGGATAGAGCAGCCAAAACACAACAGCTGAGTGCACTCAGCAAACACCAGAGACCCTTAAGTGCCAAACCCTGGACACCATATGGCCTCTTCTTCATGAAACCATCACTATAGGAGCAGGAAATATAATGAGCTTTTCTAACACAGAGAAGGCTGAGAATTAGACAAAATGCCAAGACAGAGGAATTCATCCCAAATGAAAGAACAAGATAAGGACACAGCCAGAGATCTAAGTGAAACATATAAATAATATGCCTGACAGAATTTAAAACAACAATTATAAGGATATTCACTGGACTTGAGAAAAGAATGGAAGACATCAGGGAGACCCTTATCACAGAGATAAAAGAGTTAAAAAACAGAAATGAAAAATGCAATAACTGAGATTGGAAACAGCCTTGATGCATGAATAAAAGGCTGGAAGAAACAGAAGAATAAATAAGTGACACAGAAAATAAAATAATAGAGGGGCGGAGAAAGATGGCGGAGGAGTAGGAGACCTGGATTTCGTCTGGTCCCAGGAATTCAGCTGGATAGGGATCAGACCACTCTGAACACCTACGAACTCAACAGGAGATCGAAGAAAAGAATAGCAACAACTCTCTGAACAGAAAAGCGACCACTTTCTGGAAGGTAGGATGTGCGGAGAAGTGAATCCAAGGCGATATTCGGGAGGATAGACGGCGGGGGAGAGGGTCACCATCGGCCGCTTCTGGCAAGTGATAGAGCCCCAGAGCACAAAATCAGAACTTTTAGATGTCGGCTCTGCTGAGGGACGTCACCCCAGTGGCTAAGCGGGAGGTGGAACCCTCATGGGACAGTGTGGTCTCAGGACCCTCGGGGTCACAGAAAGACCGGGGGTGCCTGAGTGCAGCAGAGCTCCCAGGTACCAGAGCAGGGAAGCTGGCTACAGAACGAAGCAGAGAACTGGGCCCTCAGCCCTGGGTTCCCATAAACCATGATCTGTGGCACAGTCAGGCCACTGCTCTTTCAGCAGGGACCCAACAAGCAGCACATACGAGGAGACACCCCTTCCTGCCCCGGGAGGAGTGGTGTGGGAGCACGCCCCAGGGATCTGCTGGGTTTGAAGACTCCACACGGTGTAGGGAGCCAAAGATAGAAACGCTCGGTCATAGGCCGGGTGAGCACAGAGTGCAGTCAGAGACCAGGGAGACGGGAGTGATTGACTGCTTTGCTCTGGGGGCTTACTGAGGAGTGGGGCCCCAAGTTCTTGGATCCTCCGGGTTGGAGATTGAGAGGCCACTATTTTCACTCTCGTCCTCCAAAGTTGTACCAAAAGCTTGCAGGGAACAAAGATCCCGAGGGCAAACCCGAGCAGATTATTTAGCCCAGACTGGCAAGGGCAGGGCAATTCTGTGGCAAAGACATTTGGGAACCAGGCCCCTCCCCCAGAAGACCAGCAAGAACAGCCAGCCAAGACCAAGTTTACCAATCAGTGAGAATGGCAGAACTCCAGCAATAGGGGAATACTGCACATAGAATTCATGGCTTTTTTTTTTTACCACGATTCTTTATTCTTTCAAAGTTAATTTTTTAACTGTCTTTTTTTTTTAATTTTTCTTT
Source organism: Zalophus californianus (assembly GCF_009762305.2). NCBI lineage: Eukaryota > Metazoa > Chordata > Mammalia > Carnivora > Otariidae > Zalophus > Zalophus californianus. The sequence continues at coordinate 5,735,995 of NC_045599.1, read as the reverse complement.
TTCCCTTTATCGACCAACAACTTATCTATCATATTTTAAAAAACATTTTTCATTTTTCATTTTTAGAGTCATATTCTATCCCTTCATAGTAGTTACCCTTATTTTTGGCATATATATATAAGTTGTTCTCTATAAATTTTGAGATACCATTTCTTCTAACAGATCAAAATATATGCTAAATCTCTACTGTATGGCTTTGTTCTAGTCTCCTGCTTGATCACATTCTCTCCCCATATTTTTTTTAATCCTCTTCTTTCTTTTTTCAAACAACTCCTTATCTTATCAATTCCTTTTATAAAATCTTTTATAATTTTCATCTTTACATTCATATTCCATCCCTTCATAGTATTAAACCTTATTTTTGTACATAAAGAAGTTTTTCTTTCTTTAATATTTTGGGAGGCACTTACTTCTAACAGACAAAAATACACCCAAAATCTAGTGTGTGGCACTGATCTATGCACCAGCCTGATCAGATTTGATCACACTATGTTTTTTGTTTTGTTCTGTTTTTGTTTGTTTTTATCTTTTTCTTTGTTCCCCCCCCCCTTTCTTTTTTCTTTCTTTCCCTTTCTTTTCCCCCAGTTTCAGGTCTTTTCTGATTTGTTTAGACTATATTTTCTGGGGACATTGTTACCCTGTTAGCATTTTGTTCTCTCATTTATCTATTCTCCCCAGGACAAAATGACAAGACAGAAAAAATCAGCTCAACAAAAAGAACAAGACACAGTACTGACTGCCAGGGACCTACTCAATATGGACATTAGTAAGGTGTCGGAACTAGAGTTCAGAATAATGATTTTAAAGATACTAACTGGGCTTGAAAAAAGCATGGAAGTTATTAGAGAAAGCCTTTCCAGAGAAATAAAAGAACTAAAATCTAACCAAGTCAAAATCAAAAAGGCTATTAATGACGTGGAATCAAAAATGGGGACTCTTAACTGCTAGGATAAGTGAGGAAAAAAGATAATTAGTGATACAGAAGACCAAATGATGGAAAATAAAGAAGCTGAGAAAAAGAGAGATAAACAACTACTGGATCACGAGAGCAGAATTCAAGAGATAAGTGATATCATAAGACTAAACAACATTAGAATATTTGGGATCCCAGAAGAAGAAAGAGAGAGAGGGGCAGAGGTATATTGGAGCAAATAATAGCAGAGAACTTCCCTAATGAAAGGAAGGAAATAGGCATCAAAATCCAGGAGGCACAGAGAACCCCTCTCAAAATCAATAAAAATAGGTCAACACCCCGACATCTAATAGTAAAACTTATGAGTCTCAGAGACAAAGAGAAAATCCTGAAAGCAGCTCAGGAGAAGAGATCTGTAAACTACAATGGTAGAAACATTAGATTGGCAACAGACCTATCCACAGACCTGGCAGGCCAGAAAGGACTGGCATGATATCTTCAGAGCACTAAATGAGACAAATAAGCAGCCAAGAATACTCTAGCCAGCTGTCATTGAAAATAGGAAAGATCAAAAGCTTCCAGGACAAACAAAAACTAAAGGAATATGCAAACAGGAAACCAGCCCTACAAGAAATACTGAAAGGGGTCCTCTAAGCAAAGAGAGAGGCTAAAAGCAACATAGACCAGAAAGGAACACAGACAATATACAGTAACAGTCACCTTACAGGCAATACAATGGCACAAAATTCAGATCTTTCAATAGTTACCCTGAATGTAAATGGGCTAAATGTCCCAATCAAAAGACACAGGCTATCAGATTGGATAAAAAAACAAGACTCATCGATATGTTGTCTGCAAGAGACTCATTTTAGACCCAAAGACACCCTCAGATTGAAAGTGAAGGGATGGAAAATCATTGACCATGCTAATGGACACCAAAAGAAAGCTGGGGTGGCAATCCTTGTATCAGAAAATTAGATTTTAAACCAAACTCTGTAATAAGAGATGAGGAAGGACACTATATCCTACTTAAAGAATCTATCCAACAAGAAGATCGAACAATTCTAAATATCTATGCCCCTAACATGGGAGCAGCCAATTATATAAGCCAATTAATAAAAAAAAGCAAAAAACACATCGACAACAATACAATAATTGTGGGGGACTTTAACAACCCCCTGACTGAAATGGACAGATCATCTAAGCAAAATAGCAACAAGGAAATAAAGACTTTAAATAACACACTGGACCAAATGGACTTCACAGATATATTCAGAACATTCCATCCCAAAGTAACAGAATACACATTCTTCTCTAGTGCCTATGGAACATTCTCCAGAATAGATCACATCCTGGGTCACAAATCAGGTCTCAACTGCTACCAAAAGAATGGGATCATTCCCTGTATATTTTCAGATCACAATGCTTTGAAACTAGAACTCAGTCACAAGAGGAAAGTCGGAAAGAACTCAAATACATGGAGGCTAAAGAGCATCCTACTAAAGAAAGAATGGGTCAACCAGGAAATTAAAAGAGAATTTTAAAAATTCATAGAAACCAATGAAAATGAAAACACAACTGTTCAGAATCTTTGGGATACAGCAAAGGCAGTCCTAAGAGGAAAGTATATAACAATACAAGCCTTTCTCAAGAAAAGAGAAAGGTCTCAAATACACAACCTAACCCTACACCTAAAGGAGCTGGAGAGAGAACAGCAAATGAAGCCTAAACCCAGCAGGAGAAGAGAAATAATAAAGATCAGAGCAGAAATCAATGAAATAGAAACCAAAAGAACAGTAGAACAGATCAACGAAACTAGGAGCTGGTTCTTTGAAAGAATTAACAAAATTGATAAACCGCTGGCCAGACTTATCAAAAAGAAAAGAGAAATAACCCAAATCAACAAAATCACGAATGAAAGAGGAGAGATCACAACCAACACCAAAGAAATACAAACAGTTATAAGAACATATTATGAGCAACTATATGTCAGCAAATTAGATAACCTGGAAGAAATGGGTGCATTCCTAGAGATGTATCAACCACCAAAACTGAACCAGGAAGAAATAGAAAACCTGAACAGACCTATAACCACTAAGGAAATTGAAGCAGTCATCCAAAATCTCCCAAGAAACAAAAGCCCAGGGCCAGATGGCTTCCCAGGGGAATTCTACCAAACAGTTAAAGAAGAATTAATACCTATTCTCTGCAACTGTTCCAAAAAATAGAAATGGAAGGAAAACTTTCAAACTCGTTTTATGAGGCCACCATTACCTTGATTCCCCAAACCAAAGACCCCATCACAATGGAGAATTACAGACCAATATCCTTGATGAACATGGATGCAAAAATTCTCACCAAAATACTAGCCAATACAATCCAACAGTATATTAAAAAAGATTATTCACCACGACCAAGTGGGATTTATCCCTGCACTACAATGTTGGTTCAACATCCGCAAATCAATCAATGTAATACAATACATTAATAAAAGAAAGCATTTGACAAAGTACAGCATCCTTTCTTGATCAAAACTCTTCAGAGTATAGGCATAGAGGGTACATACCTCAATATCATAAAAGCCAGCTATGCAAAACCCACAGCGAATATCATTCTTTTTTTTATAAAGATTTTTATTTATTTGTTGAGAGAGAGAGAATGGTAGAGAGAAAACATGAGAGGGAAGAAGTTCAGAGGGAGAGGCAGACACCCTGCTGAGCAGGGAGCCCAATGTGGGACTTGATCCTGGGACTCCAGGATCATGACCTGAGCTGAAGGCAGTCGCTTAACCAACTGAGCCACCCAGGCACCCGCGAATATCATTCTCAATGGGGAAAAACTGAGAGCTTTCCCCCTAATGTCAGGAACACAGCAGGGATGCATACTATCACCACTGCTATTCAACATAGTACTAGAAGTCCTAGCCACAGCAATCAGACAACAAAAAGAAATCAAAGGCATCCAAATCGGCAAAGAAGAAGTCAAACTCTCACTCTTTGCAGATGATCTGATACTTTATGTGGAAAACCCAAAAGACTCCACCCCAAAACTGCTAGAACTCGTACAGAAATTCAGTCAAGTGTCAGGATATAAAATCAATGCACAGAAATAAGTGGCATTCCTATACACCAACAAGACAGAAGAAAGAGAAATTAAGGAGTCGATTACATATACAATTGCACCCCAAACCATAAGATACCTGGGAATAAATTTCACCAAAGAGGCAAAGGATCTGTACTCAGAAAACTATAAAATACTCATGAAAGAAACTGAGGAAGACACGAAGAAATGGAAAAACGTTCCATGCTCATGGATTGGAAGAACAAACATTGTGAAGATGTCAATGCTACCTAGAGCAATCTACACATTCAATGCAATCCCCATCAAAATACCATCCACTTTTTTCAAAGAAATGGAACAAGTAATCCTAAAATTTGTATGGAACAAGAAAAGACCCCCAATAGCCAGAGGAATATTGAAAAAGGAAAGCAAAGCTGGCGGCATCACAATTCCGGACTTCAAGCTCTATTACAAAGCTGTCATCATCAAGACAGTATGGTACTGGCACAAAAACAGACACATAGATCAATGGAACAGAATTGAGAGTCCAGAAATGGACCCTCAACTCTATGGTCAACTCATCTTCGACAAAGCAGGAAAGAATGTCCAATGGAAAAAAGACAGTCTCTTCAACAAATGGTGGTGGGAAAATGGATAGCCACATGCAGAAGAATGAAAGTGGACCATTTCCTTACACCACACACAAAAATAGACTCAAAATGGTTGAAAGACTTCAATGTGAGACAGGAGTTCATCAACATCCTAAAGGAGGACACAGGCAACAACCTCTTTGAGCTCAGCTGCAGCAACTTCTTCCTAGAAACATCACCAAAGGCAAGGGAAGCAAGGGCAAAAATGAACTATTAGGACTTCATCAAGATAAAAAGCTTTTGAGGGCACCTGGGTGGCTCAGTTGGTTAAGAGACTGCCTTCAGCTCAGGTCATGATCCTGGAGTCCCTGGATTGAGTCCCGCATTGGGCTCCCTTCTCAGCGAGGATCCTGCTTCTCCCTCTAACCCTACCCCCTCTCATGTACTCTCTCTCTCTCTCATTCTTGCTCTCTCAAATAAATAAATAAATCTTTAAAAAAAAAGATAAAAAACTTTTGCACAGGAAAAGAAACAGTCAACAAAACCAGAAGACAACCAACAGAATGGGAGAAGATATTTGCAAATGACATATCAGTTAAAGGACTAGTATCCAAAATCCATAAAGATCTTCTCAAACTCAACACCCAAAGAACAAATGATCCAATCAAGAAATGGACAGAAGACATGAGCAGACATTTTTCCAAAGCATACATCCAAATGGCCAACAGACACATAAAAAAGTTCTCAACATCACTTGGCATCAGGGAAATCCAAATCAAAACCTCAATGAGATACCACCTCACACCGGTCAGAATGGCTAAAATGAATAAGTCAGGAAATGACAGATGTTGGCACGGATGCGGAGAAAGGGCAACCCTCCTACACTGTTGGTGGGAATGAAAGCTGATGCAGCCACTCTGGAAAACAATATGGAGTATCCTCAAAAAGTTGATAATAGAGCTACCATATGATCCCTCATTGCACTACTGGGTATTTACCACAAAGATACAAATGTAGGGATCCGAAGGGGTACATGCACCCTGATGTTTATGGCAGCAATGCCCAAAATAGCCAAACTATGGAAAGAGCCAAGATGTCCATCGACAGATGAATGGATAAAAAAGAAGTCGTATATATATACAATGGAATATTATGCAGCCATCAAAAAGAATGAAATCTTGCCATTTGCTACGTGGATGGAACTGGAGGGTATTATGCTAAGCGAAATAAGTCAATCAGAGAAAGACATGTATCATATGACCTCACTGATATGAGGAATTCTTAATCTCAGGAAACAAACTGAAGGTTGCTGGAGTGGTGGGGGGGTGGGAGGGATGGGGTGGCTGGGTGATGGACATTGGGGAGCGTATGTGCTATGGTGAGTGCTGTTAATTGTGCAAGACTGTTGAATCACAGATCTGTACTTCTGAAGCAAATAATACAGTATATGTTTAAAAAAAACAAGAAGAAGATAGCAGGAGGGGAAGAATAAAGGGGGGAAATCGGAGGGGGAGATGAACCATGAGAGACTATGGACTCTGAAAAACAAACTGAGGGTTCTAGAGGGGAGGGGGGTGGGAGGATGGGTTAGCCTGGTGATGGGTATTAAAGAGGGCACGTTCTAAATAAAATCTTTAAAAAAAAAAAAAGAGGGCACATTCTGCATGGAGCCCTGGGTGTTATATGCAAACAATGAATCATGGAACACTACATCAAAAACTAATGATGTAATGTATGGTGATTAACATAACAATAAAAATGTTAAAAAAAAGAACATAAAATAATGGAAAATATGGTAGCTGAACAAAAGAACTATGGAACATGTCATGAATAGACTTAGGAAATTCAATAACTCCATCAAACATAATAACATTCATATTATAGGAGACCCATGAAGAGACGAGAGGGAAAAGATGGCAGAAAATTTATTTGAGGAAATCCTAGCTGAAAACTTCCCTAATCTGGGGAAGGAAACAGACACCGAGGTCCAGGAAGCATGGAGAGCTCCCATCAAAATCAACAAAAGTAGGCCAATACCAAAACATATTGTAATTAAATTTGCAAAGTATAGTAATAATAAAAAAAATATCTTAAATGCAGTAAGACAAAAGAAGTTCTTAATTTACAAGGGAAGACCCAGATCTCTCAACAGAAACTTGGCAAGCCAGAAGAGAATGGCAAGATATATTGAACATGCTGACATGGGAAAAATCTGCAGCCAAGAATACTCTATCCAGCATGGATATCATTCAGAATAGAAAAAGACATAGTTTCCCAGACAAACAAAAACTAAAGGCGTTCATGACACTAAACCAGCCCTGCAAGACATATTAAAGGGGACTTTGCTTGGAAAGGAAAGACCAAAAGTGACAAAGACAAGAAAGGATCATAGAAAATCTCCAGAAACAAACATAAAATGAGTAACAAAATGGCAATAAATACATATCTATCAATTACTCTGAATGTAAATTGACTAAATTCTCCCATCAAAAGACACTGGGTGTCCAAATGGATAAAAAAACAAAACTCATCTCTATGCTGCCTACAAGAGACTCACTTTAGACCTAAAGACACCTGCAGATTGAAAGTGAGAGGATGGAGAAATATTTATCATGCAAAAGGACATCAAAAGAAAGCTGGTGTCACCATACTTATATCAGACAAACTAGACTTTAAAGCAAAGACTATAACAAGAGATGAAAAAGGGCATTATACTGAGTGAAATAAGTCAATCAGAGAAAGACATATATCATATGACCTCACTGATATGAGGAATTCTTAATCTCAGGAAACAAACTGAGTGTTGCTGGAGTGGTGGGGGGTGGGAGGGATGGGGTGGCTGGGTGATAGACGTTGGGTAGGGTATGTGCTATGGTGAGTGCTGTGAATTGTGCAAGACTGTTGAATCATAGATCTGTACTTCTGAAACAAATAATGCAACATATGTTAAGAAAAAAGAAAAAGAAGAAGATAGCAGGAGGGGAAGAATGAAGGGGAGTAAGTCAGAGGGGGAGATGAACCATGAGAGACGATGGACTCTGAAAAACAAACTGAGGGTTCTAGAGGGGAGGAGGGTAGGGGGATGGGTTAGCCTGGTGGTGGGTATTAAAGAGGGCACATTCTGCATGGAGCACTGGGTGTTATGCACAAACAATGAATCATGGAACACTACATCAAAAACTAATGATGTAATATATGATGATTAACACAACAATAAAAAATTTAACAAAAAGAAAAGAAAAAGGGCATTATAGCATAATTAAAGGGACTATCCAACAGATCTAACAATTATAAATATTTATGTACCAAACATGGGTGCACCCAAATATATAAGATAATAACATAAAGGAATTCATTGATAATAATACAATAATAGTAGGGGCCTTTAACAACCCACTTACATCAATGGACAGATCATCTAAGCAGAAAATCAACAAGGAAAAAATGGCTTTGAATGACACACTGGGCCAGATGGACTTGATAGATATATTCATAACATTTCATCTCAAAGCAGCAGAATACACATTCTTTTCCAGTGTACATGGGACATTCTCTAGAATAGATCACATACTAGGTCACAAATCAGACCTCAGGAAATACAAACAGAATGAGATCATACCATGCATCTTTTCTAACCACAATGGTATGAAACTTGAAGGCAATCCCAAGAAAAAATTTGGAAAGACCACAAATACATGGAGGTTAAATAACATGCTACTAAACAATGAAATGGTCAACCAGGAAATCAAAGAAGAAATCTTAAAAATACATGGAAACAAATTAAAATGAAAACACAACTGTCCAAAACCTTTGGAATGCAGCAAAAGTGGTTCTAAGAGGGAAGTTTATAGCAACATAAGCCTACCTCAAGAAGCAAGAAAAATCCCAAATAAATAATCTAACCTTACACCTAAGGACCTAGAGAAAGAACAAACAAAGCCTAAAGCCAGCATAACAAGGGAAATAATAAAGACTATAACAGAAATAAATAATATGGAAACAAAAAACCAAACAAATAAAAACAAAACAACAACAACAACAACAACAAAAACAAATCAATGGAACCAGAAGCTGGTTCATTGAAAAAAAAAATCAATTAAATTGATTAACCTCTACCCAGACTTATCAAGAAAAAAAGAGAAAGGACCTAAATAAATAAAATCACAAAAGAGAGAGGAGAAATAATCAATATCACAGAAATACAAACAATTATAAAAGAATATATGAGAAACTATACACCAACAAATTGGACAACCTAGAAGAAATGGGTAAATTCCTAGAAACATATGAACTACCAAAACTGAAACAGAAAGACATAGAAAGCTTGAACAGACAGATAACCAGCAAAGAAATTGAATCCAAAGTCAAAAATCTCCCAACAAAAGTCCAGTGCCAGATGGTTTCACAGGTGAATTTTAGCAAACATTTAAAGAAGAATTAATACTTATACTTCTCAAACTATTCCAAAAAGGAAAAAGAAAAAAAAAGGAAGGAAAACTTGCAACTTCATTCTATGAGGCCAGCACTACCCTAATAGCAAAACCAGATAAAGACTCCACTAAAAAAGAAGAACTGCAGGTCAATATCCCTGTGAACATAGATGCAAAAATTCTCAATAAAATACTACCAAAAAATAAAAATAAAAAAATAAAATACTAGCAGCCAAATCCAACATTACATTAAAAGAGTTACCCACCACAATCAAGTGGTATTTATTCCTGGGCAGCAAGGGTGGTTCAATATCGCAAATCAGCTGATGTGATACACCACATTAATAAAAGAATAAGAAACATCATCCTCTCAGTAGATGCAGAAAAAGCATTTGACAAAGTACAACATCCATTCTTGATAAAAAACCCTCAACAAAGTAGGGTTAGAGGGAACATACCTCAACAAAATAAAGGCCATCTATGAAAACCACACAGCTAATATCATCCTCAGTGGGGAAAAATTGAGAGCTTTTCCTCTACAGTCAGGAGCATGACAGGGATGTCCACTCTCACCACTGATATTTAGCATAGTAGTGGAAGTCCTAGCCTCAGCAATCAGACAACAAAAAGATAAAAGGCAACCAAATTGACAAGGAAGAGGTAAAATTTTCACTATTTGCAGAGGACATGATACTCTATATAGAAAACCTGAAAGACTCCACCAAAAATTTGCTAGAACTGATACATAAATTCAGTAAAATTGCAGGATACAAAATCAATGTACATAAATCAGTTGCATTTCTATACACCAATAATGAAGCAGCAGAAAGAGAAATCAAGGAATCAAACCTATTTACAATTACATAAAAAACCATAAGAGTCCTAGGAATAAACTTAACCAAAGAGGTGAAGGATCTGTACTCTGAAAACTATAAAACACTGATGAAAGAAATTGAGGATGACACAAAGAAATGGAAAAACATTCTGTGCTCATGGATCGGAAGAACAAACACTGCTAAAATGTCCATACTACCCAAAGCAATCTACACATTTGGGACAATCCCTATCAAAATACGACCAGCATCTTTCACAGAGGTAGAGCAAACAATCCTAAAACTTGTATGGAACCAGAAAAGACACTGAAGAGCCAAAGCAATCTTGAAAGAAAAAAAAAAAAAAAGCTGGAGGCATCAGAATTCCAGACTTCAAGTTATATTACAAAGCTGTAGTCATCAAAACAGCATGGTACTGGCACAAAAACAGACATATAGATCAATGGAACAGAATACAAAACCCAGAAATGAACCCACAACTGTATGGTCAATTAATCTTCAACAAAGCAGGAAAGAATATCCAATGGAAAAGAGACTCTTCAACAAATGGTATTGAGAAAACTGAACAGCAACATGTAAAAGAATGAAATTGGACCATTTTCTTACACCATACACAAAGATAAATTCAAAATGGATGAAAGATAAATGTGAGACAGGAAACCATTAAAATCCTAGAAGAGAACACAGGCAGTAATCTCTTTGACATTGGCCATAGCAACTTCTTTCTAGATATGTCTCCTGAGGCAATGGAAACAAAGGCAAAAATAAACTACTGGGACTTCATCAAAATAAAAAGCTTCTGCACAGTGAAGCAAACAATCAACAAAATTAAAAGCCAATCTATGGAATGGGAGAAGATATTTGATAAAGGTTTAATGTACAAAATATACAAAGAACTCACAAAATTCAACTCCCCAAAACCAAATAATCCAATTAAACAGAAGACATGAATAGGCATTTTTTCCAAAGAGGACATACAGACATATGAAAAGATGCTCAACATCACTCAATATCAGGGAAATACAAGTCAAAACTCAGTTAAGATATCACCTCATACCTGTCAGCTTGGCTAAAATCAACAACACAAGAAACAATAAATATTGGAAAGGATGTGGAGAAAGGGGAACCCTCTTGCACCGTTGGTGAGAATGCAAACTGGTGCAGCCACTCTGGAAAATTGTATGAAGGTCCCTCAGGAAGTTAAAAATAGAGCTACCTTATGGTCCAGCAATACTGTCCTACTAAGTATCTACCCAAAAAATACAAAAATACTAAATTGAAGGTATAAATGCATCCCGATGTTTATAGCAGCATTATCTACAATAGCAAAATTATGAAAAGAGCACAAATGTCTATCAACTGATGAATGGATAAAGACTGGATAAGTTGCCATTTACAGTGATGTGGGTGCATCTAGAGAGTATTATGCTAAGGGAAATAAGTCAGTCAGAGAAAGACAAATACCATATGGTTTCACTCATATGTGGAATTTAAGAAACAACACAAATGCTCATTGGGGGAAAAAAGAAAGAACCAAGCCAAGAAACAGACTCTTAACTACAGAGAACAAACATGGTTGCCAGAGGGGAAGGGGTGTGGGAATGGGTTGGATGCGTGATGGGATTAAGGAGTGCACAGGTTGTGGTGAGCACCAGTACGGTATATAAGTGTTGAATCACTAAATTGTACCCCTGAAACTAATATTCTATTGTATGTTAACTACTTGGAATTTAAATAAAAATTTTGGGGATGCCTGGGTGGCTCAGTCAGTTAAGCAGCTGCCTTTGGCTCAGGTCATGATCCCAGGGTCATGGGCTCCCCCGCTCAGCAGGGAGTCTACTTCTCCCTTTCCCTCTGCCTGCTGCTTTGCCTACTTGTACTCTCTCTCAATTTCTCTGTCAAATAAATAAATAAAATCTTTAAAAAATTTTTTATTTTATTTTTTTTAATTTTTTAAATTTCATTATGTTAGTCACCATACAAACATCATTAGTTTTTGATGTGGTGATCCACGATCCATTGTTTTCGTGTAACACCCAGTGCTCCATGCAGTACCTGCCCTCCTTAATACCCATCACCAGGCTAACCAAATCCACCCTCCCCCCTGCTTCTAAAACCCTGTTTGTTTCTCAGAGTCCATAGTCTCTCATGGTTCATCTTCCCTCCGATTCACACCCCCTTCATTTTTCCCTTCCTTCTCTTAATGTCCTCCATGCTATTCCTTATGTTCCACAAGTAAGTGAAACCATATAATTGACTTTCTCTGCTTGACTTATTTCACTTAGCATAATCTCCTCGAGTTCCATCCGTGTTGATGTAAAAGTTGGGGATTCATCCTTCCTGATGGCTGAGTAATATTCCATTGTATATATGGACCACATCTTCTTTATCCATTCATCTGTTGAAGGGCATCTCAGCTCTTTCCACAGTTTGGCTATTGCGGACATTGCTGCTATGAACGTTGGGGTACATATGGCCCTTCTTTTCACTACATCTGTGTCTTTGTGGTAAATACCCAGGAGTGCAATTGCTGGGTCATAGGGTAGCTCTATTTTTAAATTTTTGAGGCACATCCACACTGTTTTCCAAAGTGGCTGTACCAACTTGCATTCCCACCAACAGTGTAAGAGGGTTCCCCTTTCTCTACAACCTCTCCCAACATTTGTTCTTTCTTTCCCATTCCATTTTTGCCATTCTAACTGGTGTAAGGTGGTATCGCACTGTGGTTTTGGTTTGAATTTCCCTGATGACTAATGATGATGAACACTTTTTCATGTGTCTGTTAGCCATTTGTATGTCTTCTTCAGAGAAGTGTCTTTTTATGGCTTCTGTCCATTTTGTGAATTGATTATTTGTTTTTTGGGTGTTGAATTTGAGAAGTACTTCATAGATCTTGGATACCAGCCCTTTATCTGTAATGTCATTTGCAAATATATTCTCCCATTCTGTGGATTGCCTCTTTGATTTGTTGACTGCTTCCTTTGCTGTGCAGAAGCTTTTTATCTTGAGGAAGTCCCAAAAGTTCATTTTTGCTTTTGTGTCACTAGCTTTTGAAGATATATCTTGAAAGAAGTTGCTGTGGGCAATGTCAAAGAGGTTACTGCCTATGCTCTCCTCTAGGATTTGGATGGATTCCTGTCTCACATTGAGGTCTTTCATCCATTTTGAGTTTATCTTTGTGCATGGTGTTAGAGAATGGTCAAATCTCATTTATCTGCACGTGGCTGTCCAATTTTCCTAGCACGATTTATCGAAGAGACTGTCTTTTTTCCATTGCAAGTTTTTTCCTGCTTTGTCAAAGATTATTTGACCATAGATTTGAGGGTCCATATGTGGGTTTTCTCTTCTGTTCCATTGGTCTTTATGTCTGTTTTTGTGCCAGTACTATGCTGTCTTGGTAATCACAGCTTTGTAATCGGGCAGTGTGATGCCCCCAGCTTTGTTTTTCTTTTTCAACATTTCCTTGGTGATTCAGGGTCTTTTCTGATTCCATACAAATTTTAGGATTGTTTGTTCCAGCACTTTGAAAAATGTCATTGAAATTTTGATCGGGATGGTATTGAAGGTATAGATTGCTCTGGGTAGCATAGACATTTGAACAATGTTTATTCTTCTGATCCATGAGCATGGAATATTTTTCCATCTTTTTGTGTCTTCTTCAATTTCTTTCATGAGTGTTCTGTAGTTCCTAGCGTATAAATCCTTTACCTCTTTGGTTAGGTTTATTCCGAGGTATCCTATGGTTTTTGGTGCTATTGTAAATGGAATCCTTTCTCTAATTTCTCTTTCTATGGTTGCATTGTTAGTGTATAAGAAAGCAACTGATTTCTGTGCATTGATTTTGTATCCTGCCACGTTACTGAATTGGTACATGAGTTCTAGGAATTTGGGGGTGGAGTCGTTTGGGTTTTCCACATAAAGTATCATGTAGTCTGTGAAAAGAGAGAGTTTGATTTCTTCTTTGCCAATGTGAATACATTTATTTCTTTTTGTTGTCTGATTGCTGTTGCTAGGACTTCTAGTACGATGTTGAACAATAGTGGCAAGAGTGGGCATCCCTGACCTGTTTCTGATCTTAAGGGAAAGGCTCTCAGCTTTTCCCCATTGAGGATGATATTCGCTGTGAGTTTTTCATAGATGGATTTTAGGAACTTGAGGAATGTTCCCCCTATCCCTATACACTGAGGAGTTTTAATCAGGAAAGGATGCTGTATTTTCTCAAATGCTTTTTCTGCATCAATTGAGAGGACCATATGGTTCTTCACTCTCCTCTTATTAATGTGTTCTATCACACTGACTGATATCGCAAATGTTGAACCACACTTGCATCCTGGGGATAAATCCCATTTGGTCGTGGTGGATGATCCTTTTAATGTATTGTTGGATCCTATTAGCTAGGATTTTGTTGAGGATTTTGGAATCCATATTCATCAGGGATATCAGTTTGAAATTCCCCTTTTTGATGGGGTCTTTGCCTTGTTTGGGGACTAAGGTAATGCTGGCCGCATTGAATGAGTTTGGAAGTATTCCTTCTGTTTCTATTTTTTTGAAACAGCTTCAGTACAATAGGTATTATTTCTTCTTTGAATGTTTGGTAGAATTCCCCAGGGAATCCATCAGGCCCTGGAGTCTTCTTTTTTGGAGGTTTTGGATCACTGCTTCAATCTCTTTACTGGTTATTGGCCTATTCAGGTTGTCGATTTCTTCCTGTTTCAGTCTTGGCAGCTTATAGGCTTCCAGGAAGGTATCCATTTCATCCAGATTGCTCAGTTTATTGGCATATAGTTGTTGATAATAATTTCTAATAATTGTTTCTATTTCCTTGGTGTTAGTCGTGATCTCTCCCCTTTCATTCATAATTTTATTAATTTGGATCCTTTCTCTTTTCTTTTGGATAAGTCTGGCCAGTGGTATATTAATCTTATTAATTCTTTCAAAGAACCAGCTTCTAGTTTTGTTGATCTGATCTACTGTGGTTCTGGTTTCTAATTCATTAATCTCTGCTCTAATCTTAATTATTTCTCTTCTAATGCGTGTCTTAGGCATCGTTTGTTGCTTTTTCTCTAGTTCTTTAAGCTGTAGAGTTAGTTGGTGAATTCGGGATTTTTCTATTTTTTTGAGTGAGGCTTGGATGGCTATGTATTTCCCCTTAGGACCGCCTTTGCAGTATCCCATAGGTTTTGGACTGATGTGTTTTCATTCTCATTGATTTCCATGAATTGCTTAAATTCTTCTTTGATTTCCTGGTTGACCCAAACATTCTTGAGCGGGGTGGTCTTTAGCTTCCCACTGTTTGAATTTCTGCCAAAGTTTTTCTTGTGATTGAGTTCCAGTTTTAAAGCACTGTGGTCTGAGAATAAGCAGGGAATAATCTCAATCTTTTGGTATCAATTGAGACCTGACTTGTGACCCAGTATATGGTCTATTCTGGAGAAAGTTCCATGTGCACTCGAGAAGAATGAGTATTCAGTTGTCTTAGGGTGGAATGTTCTGTAAATATCTATGAGGTCCATCTGGTCCAATGTATCATTCAAAGCTCTTGTTTCCTTGTTGATTTTCTGCTTAGATGATCTGTGCATTGCTGAGAGTGGAGTATTGAGGTCTCCTACAATTAATGTATTGTTATCAATATGACTCTTTATTTTGGTTAACAGTTGGCTTATGTAGAAGGCTGCTCCCATGTTGGGGGCATAGATATTTACAATTGTTAGATCTTCTTGTTGGATAGACCCTTTAAGAATGATATAGTGTCCTTCTGTGTCTCTAACTACAGACTTCAGTTTAAAATGTAATTTGTCTGATATAAGAATTGCAACCCCAGGTTTCTTTTGAGGTCCGCTGGCATGGAAGATGGTTCTCCATCCCTTTACTTTCAGTCTGGATGTATCTTTAGGTTCAAAATGAGTCTCTTGTAGACAGCATATGGATGGGTCCTGTCTTTTTATCCAATCTGCAACCCTGTGCCATTTATGGGAGCACTTAGGTTGTTCATGTTGACAGTGATTATTGAAAGATATGAATTAATTGTCATCATGTTGCCTGTGAAGACCTTGTTTTTGTAGATTGTCCCCGTAAATTTCCATTGTATATCACTCTTGGGGTCTTTCTCCTTTTATAGAACCCCCCTTAGTAGTTTTTGCAAGCCTGCCTTAGTGGTCACATATTCTTTCAGTTTCTGCTGGTCTTGGAAGCTCTTCATCTCTCCATCCATTCTAAATGACAGCCTTGCCAGATAAAATATTCTTGGCTGCATGTTCTTCTCGTTTAGTACCCTGAATATGTCTTGCCAGCCCTTTCTGGCTTGCCAGGTCTCTGTGGATAAGTCTGACATTATTCTGACGTTCCTCCCTCTGTACATAAGGAATGTCTTCCTCGCTAACTGCCCTTAAGATGGTTTCCTTGGTTCTAAGATTTGCGAGTTTTACTATTACATGCGGGGGTGTTGGCCTGTTTTCCTTGATCTTGGGAGGGGTCCTCTCTGCCTCTAGGACACAAATGTTTGTTTCATTCCCCAGATTAGGGAAGTTCTCAGCTACGATTTGCTGAAATATATCTTCTAGTCCTCTCTCTCTCTCCACTCCCTCTGGGATTCCAATTATTCTGACATTGGAATGCTTCATGGTGTCACTTATTTCTCTGATTCTAGTCTCATGGATTCTGAGTTTTTTTCCCCTGGCCTCCTCTTTTCCCTTTTTATCTATTAAATTGTCTTCCAGGTCACTGACTTGTTCTTCTGCCTCATTTACCCTAGCTGTTAGATTATCTAGATTAGATTGGATCTCAATGATAGCATTTTTTAAGTTCTGCCAATTCAGCTTTCATTTCTGCCCTTAGAGACTCTATGTCGCCATTAATTGATTTCTCCATTCTAGCTATTGTCTTCACAATTGCTAGCCTGAATTCCATCTCTGACATCTTGGTTATATCTGCATCCATTTGTAAATCTGCAGCATAAGTCATAATCTCTGAGTCTTTCCTATTTGGGAATACCTCCTCCTAGTTATTCTGTTGATGGGTGGTTGAGGGCATGTATAGAGCCCAAATTATTGACCAGAACCGAAGCAAGATGCACCTGTTTTCTAGGGACTTTAGGGTTGCTGGCCTCTTGTTCTCCCAGCCTGTGTTCTGGGGGAGGGGACTGCCACACTGTTAACTGCCCCTGTTTGGGCAGAGTTGCCACTGCCCCCTGCGGTCAGGGATGGGCTCAGTGGGAACCAGTTTTGGGGGCTTTTGTTCTCTGGTGGCTTTCCCTGGTAGCTTTTCTCATCTCTTCCAAAAGTCAGAGCAGAAGAGACCATTTCCAACCCTCTACCTCAGAGCAGAGAGATCGCAGTCTGTTCTTCTGTGACCTCTCCAGGCCACACTATTTTCCTTTTCTGTCTGTGCTGCTATAAACTGCAGTGTCCTGGGTTGTGCGCCCCTCTGCAGTGACCCCAGTCCTGCCTCCAGGTTGGGGCACATCTCTGCCCTTTGTGCTTCTAAAACCACCAGCCACTCCCAGTTCACATGCGTGACCCCGCCACTCCAGGTTTCTGTCCTGGGAGCTGCCCTAAAATCCTTTCCCTGACGCCACCCCTCTGCAAGTCTGGCCCAGTCCCCACACAGGAAGCTATTGCTCACTGGCGGTGTAGGATCCCCATGGCCAGGCTCCCTCCTGCTGCTGTTTTTCTTCTGATATCTGCCCACAGAATCACGGGTCCCCACTTCATACCTCAAAACCAACCGTCTGTGATATTCTGTTTGTAGAGATCCAGATCTTCTTACATCTCAGACTGATTTCGTGGGTGCTCAGAGTGGTCTGGTAGATATCCAGCTCAATTCCAGGACCAGTTGGAATAGGGTCCCTACTCCTCCACCATCTTTTCTCGAGCTTCAAAAAAAAATTTTTTTTAAAGAAAAAATAACAAAGCTAGAGTTTCCATAATTCCAGATATCAAGTTATTCTATAAAGCCATAGTAATAACAGTATGATACTGGCACAAAACTAGACACATAGATCAATTGAACAAAATAGAGAAACCAGAACTAAATACCAGCATATCTAGTCACTTTAATATTCAAAAAGAAAGCTAAGAACTCAATGGGAAAAGGATAGTCTCTTTAAGAAATAGCGCTGTGAAAACTGGAGAAACACATGCAGAACAATGAAATTGAACCTCCTTCTCACACCATTCACAAAAATTAACTCAAAATGGATCAAAGATTTAAACATAAGACTTAACACCATAACACTCCTAGAAGAAAATACAGGAAAGAAGCTCATTGATATTAGTTTGGGCAATGATATTTTTGGACATGATGCCACAAGCACAAACACAAACAACAAAAGCAAAAATCAACAAATGGGACTACATCAAACTCAAAAACTTCTGCATAGCAAAGGAAACAGTTAAAAAGTGAAACAACAGCTTACCAAATGGGAGAAAAAATTTGCAAATCATATATTGGATAAAGGATTAATATTCAAAATATATAAAGAATACAACTTAATAAAAAATAAACAATCTGATTTAAAAATTGTACTAGAGGATATTATGCTAAATGAAGTAAGTCAGTCAGAGAAAAAAATACCATATGATTTCACTCATATGTGGAATTTAAGAAACAAAACAGATGAACATAGGGGAAGAGAAAGAAAAATAAAATAAGATGTAAACAGAGAGGAAGGCAAACCATTAAGAGACCATAAGGGAGTCTGCTTTCCCTCTTCCTCTCCCTCTGCCCCTCCCCCTGCTCATCCTCTATGTCTCTCTCTTTCTCTCAGATGACTAAATAAAATAATAAATAAATAAATAAATAAATAAATAAATAGCATAGACTAAATAGACATTTTTCCAAAGAGGACATCAAAATGGTCAATAGGCACATGAAAAGGTATTCAACATCACTAATCATCAATGCAAATCAAAACCACAATAAAATATCACTTCATACCAGTTAGAATGGCTATCATCACAAAGACAAGAAACAAAAGGTGCTAGTAATGATATGGTGAAAAGGCAAGCCTTATACAATGTTGATGGGAATGTAAATTGGTTTGACAATTAATCTTCCTTAAAAAAGTTAGAAATAGGGCACCTGGATGGCTCACTTGGTTACGCGACTGCCTTCGGCCCAGGTCATGATCCTGGAGTCCCTGGATCAAGTCCCGCATCGGGCTCCCTGCTCGGCAGGGAGTCTGCTTCTCCCTCTGACCCTCCCCCCTCTCATGTGCTTTCTCTCTCATTTTCTCTCTCTCAAATAAATAAATAAAATCTTTTTAAAAATTAGAAATAGATCTACCATATGATCCAGCAATTCCACTTCTGGGTATACACCAAAGGAAATGAAAACAGGATTTAGACAAGACATCTGCACACCCATGTTTATCACAGCATTGTTCATATTAGCCAAGATATGGAAACAACACAAATATCTATCAGTGGATAACTAGATTAAAAAGATGTGGTATATATACACAATAAAATATTATTCAGCCATGAGAAGGAGGATATCATGTCATTTTTGCCAGCATGGATGGACCTTGAGCACCTATGCTAGACAATATAAGTCAAAGACAAGTAGTGTATGATATCACTTATATGTGGAAACAAAAGAAGTCAAACCTGTAAAAAAAAAAGAAAAAAAGCAAAGTAAAATGGTGGTTACCAGGGAATGGGAGGTGGAGGCATAAGATTGATGATATTTAAAGGTACAAATTTATAACAAGTAGTAAATAAGTCATAGAAATCTAATGCATAGTATAATGATTATAGACATAATATTATACTATAATAATGTAATGTGATAAATATTGCTTCAAAGGCAATCATATGACAACATATAAATACATCAAAGTAATACACTATACCTTAAATTTACAAAAAGTAACATGTCAAACTTATCAAATAAAAGATAAGTAAATAAAATAAATTAGGGGGGAAAATACTAGGATCATGATTGCCAGGTCATGTAGTAAGCTTGTGTTTAACTTCATAGGAAACTGTCAAACTGTCTTCCAAAATCGTTGTACCATTCTGCATTTCCCACCTTCTGAGTGTAATGAATGAAAGTCCCTGTTTTTCCACACCCTCACCAGCATTTGATATTGTCAGGGTTTTTTGGATTTTTAACCATCCTAATAGGTAGATAGTGGTATCTTGTTCTTTTAATTTGAATTTTCCAAAAAACAAATGTAGAGCATATTCTTATATTCTCACTTGCCATTCATAGACCTACTCTGGTGGTAAATATTCAGATCTTTTGCCCATTTTTAGATTGGATTATAATATTGTTGACTTCAGTTTTTTTAGTATTCCAGAAGACTTTTATTAAATATATTTGCAAAATTTTTCCCACAGTGTGTGGCTTATCTTTTTATTCTTTTAACTGTATCATTTAAGGTTTAATATATTTTACAGCCGTTTAATTTTTTATTTAGCAATAATCTTAGACTTACAGAAAAGCTGCAGAAATAGTACAAAGTTCATGTATGCCCTTCACTCAGCTTCCTCTAATGTTAAAATTTATATAACCATAGTAAAATTATCAAAGCCAAGACATTAATATTAGTGCAATACTACTGCCACAAATCTGATTTAAATTCCACCAGTTTTAACCCCTATGTTCTTTTTCTGTTTCAGGACTCAAACCAGTATTCCATATTGTATTTAGTTATTATGTTTTCTTTATCCCTTCTAGTCTATGAGAGGTCCTAAGTATTTTCTGTCTTTCATGAAGCTTTCCTGAAGCTTTTGATGAGTATTGATCAGCTATTTTATAGAATGCCTCTTAATTATAGTTTATCAGCTGTTTTTTCCTGATTAGATTGAGTCTATGCATTTTTTGAAAACAGTACCACAGAAGTGATGTGTTCTCAGGACCTCATATCTGGAGGTACACGATATGTCTCTTGCAGGTGATATCCTTCACTTGGTTACAGTGGCCTCTACTGGGTTTCTCCACTGCAAAGCTACCATTTTTCCTTTGTAATTGAGGGAGATCTTTGATAGTATGAAAACACCTGTTTCTCCTAAAACTTTTGCTCACTGGTTTCAGTATCCATCAGATCTGGCCTAAAACAATTATTGTTGTGGTGTTTGTCTAATGATGATTTTGTAGGTCTCTCATTCCTTCAACATTTATTACTTAGAATTTGCCTGTAAGGAAAAGCTGCCCTTCTCCCCCATTTATTCATGCAATTACTTGTATCAGTGTCTACTCGGTGATGTTTATTTTGTTCCGTGAGTTATAATACAATACTATCATTTCTTATTTTGTTACTCAGATTGTTCCATAGGAATTAGGAGCGATTAGCCTTTAGTGATTAGGAGCTTCTTCAGATTGGATTCTGTGTCTCTTTGAAAATCGTCATCCTTTGTGTGCCTGGGTGGCTCATTCGGTTGAGCTTCAGACTCTTGGTTTCAGATCAGATCATGATCTCAGGGTCATGAGGTTAAGGCCACGTGTCAGGCTCTGCACTCAGCAGGGAGTCTGTTTGAGATTCTCTCTCTCCCCTCTTCTTTCTCTGCGCCCCCCACACTCTCTCTCAATAAATAAATAAATCTCAAAAAAGAAAAAAGAAAATTGCCATCCTTTTTCAAGTGCTTATTTTTTGGCATCACAGGGTATTTTAGGCTCATCTTCTACATTCCCTGCCCCATCCCTGGAATCGATCACTTCTCTAATGAATTCCATTTCTTTTCTTGGAGAATGCAATATAGAAACTAAGATCTGGTCAGGGGATGTGCTCTCTACTGTTGGAGTTGGTTTTAGACCCTTTCAGCAGACAGAGCTCAGAAATGTATGTATATCTATGAGTCCATGCACACATATTTACCTCTATTTATTCAACCCTAGTATACACCTAAAGTCATTAGAGTTTTTCCAAACGATATCCCTATGAGAAGTACTGCATTTGTATACAGTTCTTTTTGTCTTTAGCCTTATAGTATGCAGTCAACATATTAACTATTTTCTAAATTTACATAGGTGTGTTTTTTATTCCTGATCCCCTCCAAGTGTGGTTATGTTACACATTTGTCATAGAGTCTCTCAGAGAGTAGAGGGGTCTTCAGTTCATATGTGTGAAATCTTATCTCCTGGTTTTCTGCAGTAACTCTGGAAAGACTTGCATTTTATTAATTTATCTAATATTGGGATATTTTTAAAATTATTTTTATTTCTTGGATGTTTTATTTATTTTTTTAAGATTTTATTTATTTATTTGAGAGAGAGAGAGCATAAGCCAGGGAAGGGGCAGAGGGAGAGGGACAAACAGACTCCCCACTGAGCAGGGAGGCCAATGTGGGGCTAGGTCCCAGGACCTGGAGATCATGACCTGAGCCAAAGGCAGATGCCCAACTGACTGAGCCACCCAGGTGCCCCTTCTTGGATGTTTTATATCTTGGACATTAAGATTTAATCTTAGGGCCTTCACCAGCCTCCCTCCTCTGCCCCTCAGTTCTTCTCAGACTGCCTTTGCTCACCAGTGAAGTGGGGTGGTTGCAGGTGGGGTGAAGTGCAGGTTATCACATGCTAGCATTTGGTGATTTTTCCCTTTAAGATTTAATTTTGATAAAGTGCAATTTATTATTTTTTTCTTTCATGGATTTTGTTTTTTTACTGTATCTAAAAATTCATATCTAAACCCAAAGTTATGCAAATTTTCTTACATTTGTGTCTAGCAGTTTTATAACTTTGTGTAAATATAACTGTGTATGTTATTGTGTATAATTAAGCCTGATTCATTTTGAGTTTTTTTTTATGCAAAGTATGAGGTATGTATTGTTCATTTTTTAAAATATGGGTGTCCAGGTGTTCTAGCACAATTTGTGAACAACAACAAAAAAACTGTCCTCAATTGAATTGGCTTTGTGAAACATCAGTTGTGCAAGTCTGTTTCTAGGCTCTCTATTGTTCTACTCATCTATATGTCCATTTTTTAGCCAATACCATATTGTTTGATTACTGTAGCTTTCTAAGTCTTGAAATTTGGTAATATGAGTGCTCTGACCTTGTTCTTTTTCAGAATTTTTTTGGCTATCCTGTTTGGCTGGTCTGGTCTTTGCCTTTCTATACTTTCCATATAAATTTTTAAGTCCTTTTGTCAATTTCTACCAAAAATAAAAATTCAAATTTTTTGTGAATTGCATTGACACTATAGACCAATTTAGAGAAAATTATAATCTTAACTAATGATCCATGAATAAAGTATATTAATCCATTTATTTAGGTATTTAATTTCTCTATGCTTTTTAGTATATACAATTTTTATATCTTTTATTATTTATCCTTAAGTATTTCATATTTTTGGTACTGTTGTAAATGGTATTGATTTTTGTTTTCAATTTCTTATTGTTTGTTGCTTTATATGGAAACACAGTTGGTTTTTGTATATTATTCTTGTATATTTTTCCAAACTCACTCATTTCCAGTAGCTATTTTGTAGATTCCATTAGATATTCCACATAGATTTACATGTTTTCTGTGAACATAGTTTTACTTCTTCTTTCCAATCTAGATGTCTTTTTTTCTTACCTAATTGCACTAATTTAATTTCCAATAGAATATTGGAGATAAGTGGTGAAAATGGACATCTACATATTGTCTCTGATCTTAGATGTATTTAGTCTTTTACCATCAAGTATGATATTCATTAAAATTTTTTTGTAAATGACCTTTATCAGATTGAGGAAGTTCTCTTCTATTTGTAGTTTGCTGAGAGTTTTTATCATGAGTGGATGTTGGATATTGTCAAGTGACTTTTCTGCATCTGAGATAATTTTTAAAAGATTATTAATATGGTGAATTACATTGATTTTTAATCCTAAATCAACCCTGCATTCCTGGGACAAGGCCCACATCATTGTGATGCATTATCCTTCTAATATATTATTGGATTTGATTTGCTAAAATTGTGTTTAGAATTTTGCATCTATGTTAATGAAAGATATTGGTCTGAGTTTTCTTGTAAAGTCTGATTTACAAGGAAATGCCAGCCTCATAAAATGAGTTACAAAGTATTCTTTCCTCTTTAATTTTTTTTGGAAAAGTTTGTACATAGCTGGTGTTATTTCTTCCTCAGATGTTTGATAGAATTCACTAATGAAGCCATCTGTGCCTAGAGTTTACTGTGTGGGATTTTAATTTCTTTATGGCTGTTCAGGTTATCTATTTCCTCTTGAATGTGCCTTAGTAGTGTTTTTTTTTTAATTAATTGTGGTAAAAAAAACACATAACATAAAATTCACCACATTACCTATTATTACATGTACAGCTCTAGACTGTTAAGTATATTCACACTGTTAGGCAACAGATCTCTAGAACTTTTTCATCTCACAGAACTAAAACTCTACCATTGAACAACAACTCCTCATTTCCTCCCACTATCCCCTGAAAATCACCATCTTATTTGTTGTTTCTATGATTCTGACTACTTTAACTTCTTCATGTAAGTGGAATCATATAGTATTTGTCTTTTTATGACTGGTTTATTTCATTTGGCATAACGTGATCATGGTTCATCCAAGTGGTAGAATGTGACAGGATTTTCTTCCTTCTCTAGCCTTTATACAAGGTATACATACATTGTATGTATATACCACAATTTTTTATCCATTCATCCAAAGATAGATATTTGGTTTGCTCCCACCTCTTAGCTAATTGTGAATAAGGCTGCAATGAACATAGTATGCAAATATCCTTCAAGATCCTGATTTCAATTCTTTCAGATATATACCCAGCAGTGGGATTGCTAAATCACATACCAATTTTTTTTAAATTTTTTATTGTTATGTTAATCACCATACATTACATCATTAGTTCTTGATGTAGTGTTCCATGATTCATTGTTTGTGCATAACACCCAGTGCTCCACGCAGAACGTGCCCTCCTTAATACCCATCACCAAGCTAACCCATCCCCCCACCCCCTCCCATCTAGAAACCTCAGTTTGTTTTTCAGAGTCCATCGTCTCACATGGTTCATCTCCCCCTCCGACTTACTCCCCTTCAATCTTCCCCTGCTGCTATCTTCTTCTATTTCTTTTTTCCTAACATACCTTGAATTATTTCTTTCAGAAGTACAGATCTATGATTCAACAGTCTTGCACAATTCACAGCGCTCACCATAGCACATAGCCTCCCCAATGTCTATCATCCAGCCACCCCATCACTCCCACCCCCCACCACTCAGCAACACTCAGTTTGTTTCCTGAGATTAAGAATTCCTCATATCAGTGAGGTCGTATGATACATGTCTTTCTCTGATTGACTTATTTCACTCAGCATAACACCCTCCAGTTCCATCCACATCCTTGCAAATGGCAAGATCTCATTCCTTTTGATGCCTGCATAATATTCCATTGTGTATATATACCACTTCTTCTTTATCCATTCATCTGTCGATGGACATCTTGGCTCTTTCCACAGTTTGGCTATTGTGGACATTCCTGCTATAAACATTGGGGTGCACGTACCCCTTCGGATCCCTACATTTGTATCTTTGCAGTAAATACCCAGTAGTGCAACTGCTGGATCATATGGTAGCTCTATTTTCAACTGTCTGAGGAACCTCCATACTATTTTCCAGAGTGGCTGCATCAGCTTGCATTCCCACCAACAGTGTAGAAGGGTTCCCCTTTCTCCACATCCCTGCCAGCATCTGTCATTTCCTGACTTGTTAATTTTAGCCATTCGGACTGGTGTGAGGTGGTATCTCATGGAGGTTTTGATTTGGATTTCCCTGATGCCGAGCGATGTTGAGCAATTTTACATGTGTCTGTGGGCCATTTGGATGTCTTCTTTGGAAAAATGTCTGTTCATGTCTTCTGCCCATTTCTTGATTGGATTATTTGTTCTTTGGGTATTGAGTTTGACAAGTTCTTTATAGATTTTGGATACTAGCCCTTTATCTGATATGTCATTTGTGAATATTTTCTCCCATTCTGTCGGTTGTCTTTTGGTTTTGTGGACTGTTTCTTTTGCTGTGCAAAAGCTTTTTATCTTGATGAAATCCCAATAGTTCATTTTTGCCCTTGCTTCCCTTGCTTTTGGCGATGTTTCTAGGAAGAAGTTTCTGTGGCTGAGGTCGAAGAGGCTGCTGCCTGTGTTCTCCTTTAGAATTTTGATGGACTCCTGTCTCACGTTTAGGTCTTTCAACCATTTGGAGTCTATTTTTGTGTGTGGTGTAAGGAAATGGTCCACTTTCATTCTTCTGCATGTGGCTGTCCAATTTTCCCAACACCATTTGTTGAAGAGACTGTCTTTTTGCCATTGGACATTCTTTCCTGCTTTGTCAAAGATGAGTTGACCATAGAGTTGAGGGTCCATTTCTGGGCTCTCGATTCTGTTCCATTGATCTATGTGTCTGTTTTTGTGCCAGTACCATACTGTCTTGATGATGACAGCTTTGTAATAGAGCTGGAAGTCCGGAATTGTGATGCCGCCAGCTTTGCTTTTCTTTTTCAATACTCCTCTGGCTATTCGGGGTCTCTTCTGGTTCCATACAAATTTTAGGATTATTTGTTCTATTTCTTTGAAAAAGGTGGATGGTATTTTGATGGGGATTGCATTGAATGTGTAGATTGCTCTAGGTAGCATTGACATCTTCACAATGTTTGTTCTTCCAATCCATGAGCATGGAACATTTTTCCATTTCTTTGTGTCTTCTTCAATTTCTTTCAAGAGTATTTTATGCTTTTCTGAGTACAGATCCTTTGTCTCTTTGGTTAAATTTATTCCTAGGTATCTTATGGTTTTGGGTGCAATTGTAAATGGGATCGACTCCTTGATTTGTCTCTCTTCTGGCTTGTTGTTGGTATATAGGAATGCCACTGATTTCTGGGCATTGATTTTATATCTTGCTACTTTACTGAATTTCTGTATGAGTTCTAGCAGTTTTGGGGTGGAGTCTTTGGGGTTTTCCACATACAGTATCATATCATCTGCAAAGAGTGAGAGTTTGACTTTTGCCGATTTGGATGCCTTTGATATCTTTTTGTTGTCTGATTGCTGTGGCTAGGACTTCTAATACTATGTTGAATAGCAGTGGTGAGAGTGGACATCCCTGCCGCGTTCCTGACCTTAGGGGAAAAGCTCTCAGCTTTTACCCATTGGGAATGATATCCGCTGTAGGTTTTTCTAGATGGCTATTATGATATTGAGGTATGTACCCTCTATCCCTATACTCTGAAGAGTTTTGATCAAGAAAGGATGCTGTACTTTGTCAATTGCTTTTTCTGCATCTATTGAGAGGATCATATGATTCTTGTTCTTTCTTTTGTTAATGTATTGTATCACGTTGATTGATTTGCGGATGTTGAACCAGCCTTGCAGCCCAGGGATAAATCCCACTTGGTCGTGGTGAATAATCCTTTTAATGTACTGTTGGATCCTATTGGCTAGTATTTTGGTGAGAATTTTTGCATCCATGTTCATCAAGGATATTGGTCTGTAATTCTCCTTTTTGATGGGGTCTTTGTCTGGTTTTGGGATCAAGGTAATGGTGGCCTCATAAAATGAGTTTGGAAGTTTTCCTTCCATTTCTATTTTTTGGAACAGTTTCAGGAAAATAGGTGTTAATTCTTCTTTAAATGTCTGACAGAATTCCCCTGGGAAGCCATCTGGCCCTGGGCTATTGTTTGTTGGGAGATTTTTGATGACTGCTTCAATTTCCTAAGTGGCTATAGGTCTGTTCAGGTTTTCTATTTCTTCCTGGTTCAATTTTGGTAGTTGATACATCTCTAGGAATGCACCCATTTCTTCCAGGTTATCTTATTTGCTGGCATAGAGCTCCTCATAATATGTTCTTAGAATTGTTTGTATTTCTTTGGTGTTGGTTGTGATCTCTCTTTCATTCATGATTTTGTTGATTTGGGTCATTTCTCTTTTCTTTTTGATAAGTCTGGCCAGGGGTTTCTCAATCTTGTTAATTCTTTCAAAGAACCAGCTCCTAGTTTCGTTGATCTGTTCTACTGTTCTTTTGGTTTCTATTTCATTGATTTCTGCTCTGATCTTTATTATTTCTCTTCTCCTGCTGGGTTTAGGCTTTATTTGCTGTTCTTTCTCCAGCTCCTTTAGGTGTAGGGTTAGGTTGTGTATTTGAGACCTTTCTTGTTTCTTGAGAAAGGCTTGTATTGCTATATACTTTCCTCTCAGGACTGCCTTTGCTGTATCCCAAAGATTTTGAACAGTTGTGTTTTCATTTTCATTGGTTTCCATGAATGTTTTTAATTCTTCTTTAATTTCCTGGTTGACCCAGTCATTCCTTAGTAGGATGCTCCTTAGCCTCCATGCATTTGAGTTCTTTCCAACTTTCCTCTTGTGATTGAGTTCTAGTTTCAACATATTGTGGTCTGAAAATATGCAGGGAATGATCCCAATCTTTTGGTACCGATTGAGACCTGATTTGTGACCTAGGATGTGATCAATTCTGGAGAATGTTCCATGGGCACTAGAGAAGAATGTGTATTCTGTTACTTTGGGATGGAATGTTCTGAATATGTCTGTGAAGTCCATTTGCTCCAGTGTGTCATTTGAAGTCTTTATTTCCTTGTGGATCTTTTGCTTAGATGATCTGGCCATTTCAGTCAGGGGGGTGTTAAAGTCCCCCACTATTATTGTATTGCTGTCAATGTGTTTCTTCGCTTTTCTTATTAATTGCCTTATATAATTGGCTGCTCCCATGTTTGGGGCATAGATATTTACAATTGTTAGATCTTCTTATTGGATAGACACTTTAAGGAGGATATAGTGTCCTTCCTCATCTCTTATTACAGCCTTTTTCAGAATATCATACAAATGCAATCATGCAATAGGTAGGTAGCCCTTTGAAGCGACTTCTTTTAATTAACATAATGCTTTTGAGATTCATCTAAGTTATTGTATCAGTAATCCATTCCTTTTTATAGAGGTAGAATTCACATAATGAAATTCACTATTTTAACCACTTTAAAGTATACTATTTAGTGGGACTTTGTACTTTATAATGTTGTGCAACCATCACCACCATCTAGTTCCATAACATTTTTATCTCTCCAAAAGGAGATGCTTTATATATAAAGCAGGCATCCCGATTTCCCCTCTCCTCATCCACTGGCAGCCACAAATTTGCTTTTGACCTCTGTAATTTACTTATTCTAGATATTTATATAGATAAAACCATGCAGTATATGCCTTTTGTGTCTGGCTTCTTTCACTTAGCATAGTTTTTGAGGTTCATCTGTGTTGGAGCATATATCAGTACTTCATTCCTTCTTGTGACTGAATAATATTTCATTGTATGGATAGACTGCATATTGCTTATTCATTCATCCTTTGATGGACATTTAGGGTGTGTCCACCTTTTGGCTACTGTAGATAGAACTGCTATGAACATGTGTGTACATGTATGTGTTTGAATACCTGTTTTCAATTCTTTGTGCACATGCTTAGGAGTAGAATTGTTAGGTGATATGGTCATTCTAAGTTAATTTGTTAAGAAACTGTCAAACGTTTCCTATAGCAGCTGCACCATTTTACATTCCTATCTGCAATGTATGAGGGCTCCAATTTCTCCATGTGTTGCCAACAGTTGATATTTATTTTGTTGATTATGGCCATTCTAGTGGGTGTGAAGTGGTATCTCATTGTGGTTCTGATTTGCATTTCCCAAATAACTAATCACATTGAGCATCTTTTCATGTGCTTATGGGTCATTTGTATATCTTCTTTGGAAAAATGTCTATTTCAAGTCCCTGTCCCATGTTTTAAATTGAGTAGTTTGTCTTTTTGCTATTGACTCATAGGAGCTCTTTATATATTTTGGATACTAGAACCTTATCAGATATATGATTTGCAAATATTTTCTCCCATTCTGTGTTTTTTTGTCTCTTGATAATGTACTTTAAAACACAACAATTTTAAATCTTGATGAAGTCCAGTTTTTTTTTCTTTGTCACATATGCTTTGGATGTCGTAGCTAAGAAACCACAGTTAAATCCAAATTCATAAAGATTTACTACTATCTTTTATTCTGAGTTTTATAGTTTTAACTCCTACATTTAGATTTTGATCCATTTTGAGTTAATTTGTATTTATTGTGTGAGATAGGGACCTAATTTAATTCTTTTGCATGTTGGATATCCAGTTGTCTCAGTACCATTTATTGAAGAGACTATTTTTCCCCATTGAATTGTCTTGGGCACCCAGGTTGAAAATCAATTGACCATAGATGTATACGTTTATTTCTGACTCTCAGTTCTATTTCATTTATCTCTGTATCTATCCTTATGCCAGCACCACAGTGTCTTGATCACTGTTGGTTTGTAGTAAGTTTTGAAATCAGGAAGTGTGAGTCTTTCAACTTTGTTTTTCTTTTCAGAGTATGTGGCTATTTAAGTTCCCTGGCAATTACATATGAATTTAGGATTGGCTTTGCTTTTCCATTTCTTCATTTTTTTAAAAAGATTTTAATTATTCATTTGAGAGAGAGAGAAACAGAGAAAGAGAGAGCACAAGTGGTGGGGAGAGGCAGAGGGAAAAGCAGACCTCCTGCCGAGGCTGGAGCCCAACCCCAGGACCCGGAGATTATGACCAGAGCCGAAGGCAGATGTCCAACCATCTGAGCCACCAAGGCACCCCTGCTTTTCCATTTCTTAAACAAACAAACAAACAAACAAACAAACAAACAAAAAAAGCTGCCATGGGATTTTGATAGTGATTTTATGGACTCTGTAGATTTCTTTGGGGAGTACTGCGATATTAGCAATATTAAGTCTTCCAATTCATGAACATGAAATGTCTTTTTATTTATTTTGGTCTCTAAATTCTTTAGCATGTTCTTTAGTTTTCAATGTATATGTCTTATACTTAAATATTTTCCTATGTATTCTTTTTGATGCTGTTATAAATTGAGTTGTTTTCTAAATTTCCTTTTTTGGATTGTTCATTGCAAGTGTATGGAAATACAACATATTTTTCTGTCTTGATCTTGTACCTGCAATTTTGCTTAATTAATTTATTAGCTCCAATAGCATTTTTTTGTGTGTGTGTTTTTTTATGGATTCTCTAGTGGTTTTTATAATAGGGTCATATCACCTTCAAATAGAGATAATTTTAGTTCTTTTTCTTTTTTTCCCCTAACTTGAATGCTTTTATTTCTTTCTCTGTTCTAACTGTTCTGGCTATAACTTCCAGTACTATGTTGAGTAGCAGTGGTGAGAGTGGGCATCCTTATCATATTTCTGATCCTAGGGGGCAAACTTTCAGCTTTTCATCATTAAGTACGATGTTGGCTGTTTATTTTTTTGTAGATGCCTTTTATCGTGATGAGGAAGATCCTTTCTGTTCCTAGCTTGTTGCATGTTTTTATCATGAAAATTTCTTAGATTTTGTCAAATGCTTTTCCTTCATCAGTTGAGATGATTATAGTTTTTCTTTCATTCTATCAATGTGGTACACATTGATTTTTGAATGTTGTACCATCTTTGCTTTCTTTTCTGGGATAAATTCCACTTGGTCATGGTGTATAATCCTTGTAATATGGTTTGATGATATTTTGTGGAGGATTTTGGATTTGGATTTCTGGATATTGTTTGATGATATTTTGTGGAAGATTTTGTATTTATGTTCATTCACAAGGGATACTGCTCTGTAGTTTTCTTGTGGTGTCTTTATCTGGTTTTGCTATCAGGATAATGCTGACTTCATAGAACGAGTTAGGAATCTTCCCTCTTCTTCTATATTTGGGAAGAGTTTGAGAAGACTTTGGTGTTGATGCCTCCATAAATGTTTGGTAGTATTGACTACTGAAAACATCTGATCTTGGGCTTTTTTTTGTTGGGAAGTTTTGATTACTGATTCAAACTCATTACTTGTTATAGGTCTGTTTAGCATTTTTATTTCTTGTTGAGTCAATTTAAATAGTTTTTCTGTTTCCAGGAATTTGTTTCATCTACATATTGAATTGTTGGCATACAATTTTTCATAGCATTATATTATAATCCTTTTTATTTGTGTAAGTTTAGTTGTAATGTCTCTACTTTTGTTTATTTTAAGAAAAGATTTTATTTATTTATTTGAGAGAGAGAGCACACAGAAGGAGAGGGAGAGGGAGAATCAGACTCTCCACTGAGCAGTGAGCCCGATGCAGGGCTTGATCCCAGGACCCTGGGATCATGACCTGAGCTGAAGGCAGATGCTTAACCAACTGAGCCACCCAGGCACCCCTCTACTTTTATTTCTGATTGTAGTAATTTAAGTCTTCTTTTTTCTTGGTCACTGTAGCTAAGGATTTGTCAATAGTGTTGATCTTTTAAAATAAACAACTTTTAGTTCTGTTAGGTTTCTCTATTTTCTATTCTCTCTGTTTTTTGTGTCTCACTCTGATCTTTCTTGTTTTCTCCCTTCTGTTAGTTTTGGATTTCATTTGCTTTTCTTTCTCTAGTTTCTTAAGGTGGTAAGTTAGGTAATTGATTTGAGATTTTTCTTTTTATTAATGTAGGTGTTTATAGCTCTACATTTCTCTCTGAACACTGCTTTCGGTGCATTCCATGTTTTGGTATGTTGTATTATTTTCATTTGTTCAATTTCCATGTATTCGTGAATTTTCCAGTTTTCCTTTTGTTATTGATTTCTAAATTCATGCCATTGTGTTTGGTGAAATTATTTTGTATGATTTCAATCTTCTTAAATTTACTGAGACTTATTTTATGGCCTCACATATGGTGTAATCTGGAGGATGTTTTATGTGCACTTGAGAAGAATGTGTATTCTACTGTTTTGGTTGAAGTGTCTGGTGTTTGTCTGCTAGGTCTCATTGGTCAAGTCCTCTATTTCCTTATTGGTCTTCCACCCATTATTGGGTGGAAGAATTTTCCACCCATTATTGATGTTGAGGTAGAGAAATCTCTAACTATTTTTGTAAAACTATCTATTTCTCCCTTCCATTTTGTCAATTTTGGTCTCATATATTTTGGGGTTCTTTTAGGTACATATATTTGTAATTGTTATATAAAATCTCTAGGGGTTTTCCTTTTCATCAACATTAAATGTCCTTCTTTATCTCTTATAACAATTTTGACTTAAAAGGTTTTTGTTTTGTTTGTTTATGGGATGCAGATAAAACAGTGTTTAGAGTTTAGAGAGAGTTTAGAGAGAAATTTATAGCTTGAAACACTTATTAGGAAAAGAAGAAAGATCTCAAATCAATAATCTAAACTTCCACCTTAAGAAACTAGAAAAAGAAGAGGAAACTGAACTCAAAGTCAGCAGAAAGAATGAAAGAAAAGATTATAGTGGGAATAAGTTGGATAGGAAACAGAAAAAAATAGAGAAAATTAACGAAACCGAAAGCCAGTTCTTGAAAACATGAAAAAAATTGACAAAACTTAGCCAGGTTAACCCGGAAAAATGAGAGAAGATACAAACTGGTAAAATCAGGAATGAAAAAGAGAAACGACTACCAACCTTACAGAAATCGAAAGAATTTTATGGGAATACTATAAACTTTATGCTAACAAATGAGACTCCTAAGATCTAATGGAAAATTCCTAGAAAGACACAAATTTACCAAAACTGAATTCGGCAACAACATGGACAGACCCAGAGGGCATGACACTAAGTGAGATGAGTCAGAGCATGACAAATACCATACGATTTCACATCTATGTGGAATCTAAAAAACCAAGACAAATGAACAAACAAACAAAAAGACTCTTAAATACAGAGAACAGATGGATGGTTGCAGAGAGGAGGTGGTGGTGGGGGATGGGTGAACTAAATAAAGGAAATTAAGAGTACATTTATATAATGAGCATGTTGAGTCACTATATTGTACACCTGAAACTAATATAATACTGTATGTTAATTATACTTCAATAAAAAAATTGGCAAGAAAAAATAAAGTGCAAAGCCAAAAAAAACCCAAAGCTGAATCCTGAAGAAATAGAAAACCTAAATCTACCTGTAAGAAGTAAATATTTATAGCAATTAAAAATCTTCCCAAAGAAGTGAATGTGGTTACTAAGGGATAGAAATCAGAGGGCCTTGTGGTGATGGTAGAGTCCTGAATCTTGTGTTGATGGTTATGTGAATCTACACATGTGATAAAATTGCATAGTGCTACACATATATGTGCAAGTGCACACACCCATAAATGAGTGCATGTAAAATGGTGAAATCTGAGTAGGTTCTGTGCATTGTACCAATGTCAGTCTCCTGGCTTTAATATTGTACTGTACTTATTCAAGTATTACCATTTGGGGAAACTGGTACACAGGATCCCCCTGTATACTTTTTTTTTTTTTGCAACTTCCTTTGAATGTATTATCATTTGAAAACAAAAATTTTTAAAAATTTCCCATAATAAAAAGGCCCAGGCCTAGATGGATATACTGTGAATTATTTCAATAATTTAAGTAAGAAATAATATCAGTCCTTTGCAAATTTATCCAGAAAATAGAGGAGAAGGGAACAATTCCTAACTCATTGTATGAAGCCATGTTTATCTTGATTCCGAATTTAGATAGATATTACATGAAACGAAAACTATAGACCAATATTTCATGAATGTAGACACAAGAAAACCTCAACAAAATATAAGCAAACCTTGTCTGACCAAATAAAGTTGATTATACGCCATGACTAAATAGGATTTATCTCAGGAAGACAAAGTTGGCTTAATATCTGAAACTCAGTGAATATAATCCATAATATTAATAAAGGACAAATACCATAAGATCATCTCAGTAGATGCATAAAAATATTTCACAAAATCCACCATCCATTCATAATAAAATTCTTTTTATTAACTAGAAATAGAAGGGTATTTCCTCAACATAATAAAGGGTATTTGCAAAATACCTACAGCTGACAACATGCTTAGTGGCCTTAGTGGTGAAAGGTTAAATACTTCCCCCTAAAGTCAGAAACAAAAGAGAGTTTATCCTCACTACTTCTATTCAACAACACACTGGACATTTTATCCAGTACAATTAGGGAGAGAAAAAGAGTATTCAGATTGGAAAATAAGTAAAACTATCTTTATTCAAAACAAGTTTCTCTATATAGCAAATTCTAGGACACACACACACACACACACACACACACACACACACACACTTCTACAACAAAAATAGGAGTTCAAGAAGATTTCAGGATAGATGAATATACAAAAATTAGTTGCATTTCTATAAAGAAGCAGTGAATAGTCTGAAAATGAAATTAAGGAAAACAATTCTACTCACATTAGTAGCAGAAAGAATAAATTACTTAGGGATAAATTTAACAAAAGATATGTAAGATTTATACACTGAAGTCTACAAAACTTTTGTGCCAGAAGCTAAAGAAGACATAAAGAGATGGAAAGATATCCCATGTTTATGGTTTAGAGACTTAATAGTTTTAAGATGGCAATATTCCCAAATTGATCTCCTGATTCATGCAATCCCTAATGAATCCCAGCTGGCCTTTTTTCAGAAATTGACAAGCTCATCCTTAAATTCATATGGTCATGCAAAGAACTAAGAATAGCCAAAATAATCTTAAAAAAACCCAATAAATTTGGAGGACATCTAATTCCCTATTTTATTTTAATTTAATTTAGTTATTTAATTTCATCATGATAAATGTACTCTTTAATCCCGATCCCCTATCTCCCCCCCCCCACCTCCCTCTGGTAACCATCAGTTTGTTCTCTTTAGTTAAGACTGTTTCTTGGTTTGTCTCTCTCTTATATTTCCTTTGCTCATTTGTTTTGTTTCTTAAATCTCACATATGAGTGAGATCATATGGTATTTGTCTTTCTCTGATTGACTTATTTCTCTCTCCTAGCTCTATCCATGTTGTTGCAAATGGGAGAATTTCACTCTTTTTATGGTTGAATAATATTCCATTGTGTGTGTGTGTGTGTGTAAACACGTCTTTTTTATCCATTCATCTATGGACACTTGAGCTGCTTCCATAGTTTGGCTATTGTAAGTAATGCTGCTATAAACATAGGGGTGCATGTATCCCTTTGAATTCATGTTTTTGTACTTTTTTGAATAAATACCCAGTAGAGTGATTCCTGGATCATAGGGTATTTCTATTTTTAACTTTTTGAGGAATCTCCATACTGTTTTCCACAATGGCTGCACCAGTTTGCATTCCCACCAACAGTGCAAGAGGGCTCCTTTTTCTCCACATCCTTGCCAACACTTGTTGTTTCTTGTGTTTTTGACTTTAGCCATTGTGACAGGTGTGAGGTGATAGCTCATTGTAATTTTGATTTGCATTTCCCTGATGATGAGTAATGTTGAGCATCTTTTCATGTGTCTGTTGGCCATCTGTATGTCTTCTTTGGAGAAATATCTGTTCATGTCATCCGCCCATTTTAACTGGATAATTTATATTTTGGGTGTTGAGTTATAGCAATTCTTTTTGTTTTGGATACTAACCCCGTATTGGATATGTCATTGCAAATATCTTCTGCCATTCAGTAGGTTGCCTTTTAGTTTTGTTGATTGTTTACTTTGCTCTCATCCAGGGAGTAAATGCTTAAATACAGGCCCCTGTAGGGGTCACATACTTCAGGAACTCCTTACCTTGCTCGTGGTATATTAATTAAACTCACAATAAAAACAGAGACAGAGCTTGGCTCGAGGCCTTTCGACACCGGAGCATTTGGCCCTCAGGCCTCTCCTTTCTTCTACTAAGGTGTTGAGAAAAATCCTTTCATTCATCTGTCTCAGGGTTTGCTGGCCAAACCCAACAGCTACCATACTGTTTTAACTACTACTGCTTTGTAATATAACTTGAAATCTAGAATTGTGATACCTCCAGTTTTGTTTTTCTTTTTCAAGATTGCTTGCCATTTGGGGTCTTTTATACTTCCCAATTTCAAAACTACAAGGCTACAGTAATCAAGATAGTTTGATAGTGGTATAAGAAAAGATAGAGAGGCTTGTGGAATAGAACTGAGAAGCCCAGAAATAAACCCTTACCTTTATAGTTAACTGATTTTGAACAAAGGTGCCAACACAATTCAGTGGGGTAAAGGATAGTCTTTTCAATAAATGATGCTAGTACACTTGGATGGCCACATGCAAAAAGATGAATTTGGCCAATTACCTCACATAATACACAACATTTAATTCAAATGGATCATATAACTACATGTAAGAGCTAAAACTACAAAATTCCTAGATAAAAAATAAAAACAAAAACACAAGAGGAAACCTTTGAAACCTTGTATGTAGGAAAAATCCTCTCTCTTTCTCCTGTGTGTTTCTCCATTACTCTCATGTGACTACACAGTCACACTTCTGACTCCTGATGTGTGTGGGTTTTCCCAACACCAAGCAATTCTGTGACCCCATCTGGGTTTCCTATAATTTAATTCTATTCTGACACTTCCTATCTGGAGATAGAGTCAAGTCCCACAGGTTAAGGGCTCAATCCCCCAAGACTGCCCTCCACTTCAGATGCTAATTACAAATAGTAGGTTCCCAGATTACCCACAACCTTTGTCCAACTTGGCTACAAATAACAGGTTCTCATCACCTCCTTCCTCTTTGATTTCATTATTTGCTAGAACAGCTCACAGAACTCAGTGAAACACTAATCTTTGCTGGCTTATTATATAATAAAGGATATGCTAAAGGATAAGGATGAACTGCCAGATAAAGTGATACATTGGGCAAGGTCTGGAGGGTCCTGAGAGCAGAAGCTTCTGTCCTCATAGAGTTGGATCACATCATTCTCCTGGTACGTGGATGTGTTCACTGACCTCGAAGCTCTCCAAACCCCCACTATAGTCATTTTATGGAGTTTTCCTTACACAGTCACGATAAATTATTAACTCCATTTCCAGCTCCTCTTCCCTCTCT
The DNA here is from genome assembly GCF_009762305.2 of Zalophus californianus. Lineage (NCBI taxonomy): Eukaryota > Metazoa > Chordata > Mammalia > Carnivora > Otariidae > Zalophus > Zalophus californianus. The sequence goes on along the minus strand of NC_045599.1, from coordinate 5,698,343 downwards.
AGAGAAATATGAACTTGAAAAGTTCTCCTGGTGAAGTCTCAGATGGGTATGAGGAACCTGTTATTGGAAACTGGAAGAATGCCAATCCTTGCTATAAAGTGACAAAGAACTTGGCCAAATTGAGTTCCCATGTGTTGTGAAAAGTAGAGTTTGTAGGGGATGAACTTGGATATTTAGTTGAAGGTATTTCTAAGAAAAATGTTGAAGGCATGGCTTGCATTCTCCTGACTGCTTATAGTAAAATGTGAGAGGAGAGAAATAACTGGAAAAGGAATTATCAAGCAAAAAGGAACCAATGGGAAGATTTGAAAAATTCTCAGTTAATCCATATTTGCAAAAAATGAAGTGTGCTCAAGAAAGAACACCATAGGTGTGTGGCTAGACAACCTCCACTAAAGACATCATGGGTGTGCGACGTGTGGATCCAATCAACCATCCCAGCAGAAGCACTGCAGCTTGGACTGAGGAGGAACAGAGTTGGGATGACATGAAGAAAGCTTGTCAGACCTCTGGAATTCCACAGGCAAGATATGGAATGACATAGCTGTCTGGATGTGAACACATGTCATCCTTTAGTAACAGGGAAAAAGGACCCCAAAGGTGGCTGCCACTGCACATGCCCGGCCAGCAAGACTGTCTCCTTCTTGGTTGCAGAGGGTTTGGGGCTGCAGCTCAGGGCTGTGAGGGAGCAGCACCTGTGAGGGAGAAGGGCCACTGGAGGACAGAACATTTGAGCCAAGGAGGATTATTCTCTAGCCTTGAAATTGAATGGAATTTTCCACAAAAGCATCTTAAGATTAGCTGCATATATTAATGTTTATAAATGTGTTCTGTAGAAGTTTTGCAGGCTGAAGAATCAAAGATGCTAGGGCTGATGTTGTTATAATAAACTAAATCTTTGAATAACTTACAAATCTAATGAAATTTGCTCTGCTAGGTTTTGGGCTTGCTTAGGAATTGTCACCCTCCTTCTTTACAATTTCTTCTTTTTGGAATGAACATGTCTATCGTATGTCTGTCCCACCATTGTGTTTTGTAAGCAGATACCTTGTTTGGTTTCACAGTTTCACCTCTGCAGTGGAATTTTGCCTCAGGATGAACCATCCCTCTACTCTTAACCATACCTGATTTTGATGCTATTTAGATGGTATTTTAGACTTAAAGTTGAAGCTGGAATAGGTTAAGACTCTTGTGGCTGTTGGGATAAGGTGAATGAATATATTTTGCATGTGAGGACATGAATTTTGAAGAACCAGAGGATGGAGTGCTATGGGTTAAATTGTGTCCTTGTACAATTCATATGTTGAAGTTCTAACGCTGAGTACCTCAGAATGTGAATGTATTTGGAGATAGAGTTTTAAGGAGGTAATTAAGGTTAAATGAGGTCATGGGGGTGGGTTCTAATCCAGGATGACTTGCTCTTTTTTTTAAGATTTTATTTATTCATTTTATTTTAGAGAGAGTGCCAGTCAGGGGAGGAGCAGGGATGGGGAAGAATCTCAAGGAGACTCTGTGCAGAGCATGGAGCCTGATGTGGGGCTCTACCTCACAACCCTGAGATCATGACCTGAGCTGAAACCAAGAGTCCCATGCTCAATGACTGAGCAACCCAGGCACCCCCAATATGACTTGTTCTTATAAGACGAGGAGGCTAGGACACACACAAAGGAAAGACCATGTGAGGACACGGGGGGGTTGGGGGGAAACAGCCATCTACAAGCCAAGAAGAGCGGCTTCAGAAGAAATCCACTATGCTGACACTTTGATCTCAGAATTGCGAGCAAATAAGTTTCCGTTTAAGCCAAAAAGCAGTAATGAATGCATTCTACTACATAGATGAACCTCTACTATATAGATGAACCTCAAAAACAATATGCTAAGTGAAAGAAACTAGACACAAAAGAGAACATTATAAGAGTTTGTTTATATGAAATGTCCAGAAAAAGCAAATTTATAGTGACAAAAAGAATAGTAGTGGTTGCCTGCGAGTAAGAATGGGGAGTGACTGCAAACAGGCACAAGTTTTCTTTTTGGGTTAATGGAAATGTTATAAAATTAGATTTTGGTGTAAGTTACATACTTTGTAAAGTTACTAAAAATTCTTCACTTGATCTTAGCCAAAAGGCCGAGAAGCGATGTGTTACTAAAAATTCTTGAAGTGTAATCTTAATATAGGTGAATTTTATGGTGTGTAAATTTTATCTCTATAAAGATGTTTAAAAACTTAATGGTTGAAAAGAATTATTGAATATGATACTTGTTGGATCACAGAAACATGATTATGTTTTACTTTAATGTGTCTATACTTAAGATTTATTTCTTCAATAGAATAGTGGGTTACCTTTAAGCACCTAGGATAATTGCATTCATATTGTGGTAGTATCATGAATTTTTCTCTTATTTCTTTTTAAAAAGGGCTTTGAAGCACAATAGGCTGATTAAACATTGGGACAGTGAGAAGTCAATATTGTCAATTTTTTTTTGCCTAAAAACAATAGTCCAACTCCTGGATTTTAGAACCATTTGTATATCTCATTAATGTACAGCCCTTTAGATATTGGTTATACAAACTCATATTTCCTTCTGCTTGCTGAGAGCTGTACAGACTGTAATAACTACTTTGAAGATTTAATTTATTTGAGAGAGAGCACAAGTGGGAGGGAGAGCAGAAAGAGAGGGAGAAGCAGACTACCCGCTGAGCAGGGAGCCCACTGAAGGGCTTTGGGATCAAGACCTGAGCCAAAGGCAGATGCTTAACTAACTGAGCCACCCAGGAGTCCCTGTAATAACTACTTTGAAAAACTACCTGGCCTAACAAAATGACTTGGGTCATTCATTAAGTGATAATAATCCCAATGAAGGCAAAAAGATTAAAAACAACAAGAAGTGGGGGTAATTATGGGAACATCAAAAACTCTGCAGTAGTCTAAATATTCTAACGTGTTCACCACTGAACTAATCATATTAACTTCAGTCAGAATGTTTGCAGGGAGCTAAATTCTGAGTTCCACCTTGAATTGCCAGGTCATCTCTCTTATCCTACAGACGCAGACTTATTGAAAAAGAATGACACAGAGGCCCACATAAGATATGTTAAGGAGCAGAAAACAAAGATTAAAGTGATGGTAAAACATGACCTTGAAAACAGGAATCCAATTTTAGGTCCCAGATAATACTGTTCCTGGCTGTCTCAAAAGACATCAAGTTGCTATATCTAAGTTCTGATTTTTTTAATAGAATGGATTCTTTTTTTAATGAGATATAAATGACATATCACATTATATTAGTTTCAGATGTATGACATAATGATTTGATATTTGGACATATTGCAAAATGATCACCATAGAAAGTCTAATTAATATCTATCTCCATACATAGTAATGGAATTTTTTTCTCGTGAAAACAACTTTTATTGCACTACTGGGTATTTACCCCAAAGACACAGATGTAGTGAAAAGAAGGGCCATATGCACCCCAATGTTCATAGCAGCAATGTCCTCAATAGCCAAACTGTGGAAAGAGCCGAGATCTTCAACAGATGAATGGATAAAGAAGATGTGGTCCATATATACAATGGAATATTACTCAGCCATCAGAAAGGATGACTACCCAACTTCTGCATCAACATGGATGGGACTGGAGGAGATTATGCTAAGTGAAATAAGTCAAGCAGAGAAAGTCAATTACCATATGGTTTCACTTATTTGTGGACCATAAGGAATAGCATGGAGGACATTAGGAGAAGGAAGGGAAAAATGGCGGGGGGGGGAATCGGAGGGAGAGATGAACCATGAGAGACTATGGACGCTGAGAAACAAACTGAGGGTTTTAGACGGGAGAGGTGTGGGGGGATGGGTTAGACCAGTGATGGGTATTAAGGAGGCACGTACTGCATGGAGCACTGGGTGTTATGTGAAAACAGTGAATCGTGGATCACCACATCAAAAACTAATGATGTTTTTGTATGGTGACTAACATAACATAATAAAAAAATTTTTTTAAAAAGATTTAGTTGCTTAGCAACTTCCAAATATGCAATGCAGCATTATTAACCATAGTCACCATGCTGTACATCTCATCTCCATGACTTATTTATTTTATAACTGGAAGTTTGTGCCTTTTGGCTTCCCTCAACCATTTTGCCCACGCTGCAATTTCCACCTCTAGTAACCACCAATCTGTTCTATGTATCTATGAGCTTAGTGTTTGTAAATTTTATTTTTTATTTTTTTAAATTCTACATTCCACATGTAAGTGAGATCATATGGTACTTTTCTTCTCTCACTGACTTATTTCACTTAGCATATTGCCCTCAAGATCCATTCATATTGTCACAAATAACAGGACTTTACTTTTTATTACGGTTGAAAAATATTCCATTGTGTGTATACCTATTTTCTTTAGTCAGTTATCCATTGATGAAAATATAGGTTATTTCCATATCTTAGTTATTGTAAATAATGCTGCAGAGAACATGGGGTGTATAAATCTTTTCAAATTAGTGTTCTTGTTTTCTCCAGATAAACACCCAGAAATATTTTGGTTTGCTGGATCATATGGCAGTTTTAGAAAATAAAAAATTTTAAACTAAACTAAAATGGTTTTCCATAGTGAATGCACCAATTTATATTCCCAGGAACAATGCACAATACTGCTCATGCACAAGGTTCCCTTCTCTCCACATCCTGGCCAACACTTGGCATTTCTTGTCTTTTTGATTCCAGCCAGTCTAACAGGTGTGAGGTGATATATCATTGAGTTTTGATTTGCATTTCCCTAATGATTAGTGACCTTGAACATGTTTTTACGTACCTGTTAGCCATCTGTATGTCTTTTTTGGAAAAATATCTATACAGATCGTCTCCCCATTTTTTAATTGGATTTTTTGACTATTGAGTTGTGAGTTCTTTATATATTTTGGATATTAACCTCTTATCAACTTATCAAAGATATGATTTGCAAATGTTTTCTACCATTCAGTTTGTTGTCTTTTCATTTTGTTGATGTTTCCTTTGCTGTGCAAAAAAAGTTTTTTATTTTGATATAGTCCCACTTGTTTACTTTTGCTGTCCAATCCAAAAAATCATTGCCAGGACTGATGTCAAGGAGCTTACCACCTACGTTTTATGTTTTCTTCTAGGAGTTTTGAGGTTTAAGGTTTTTAATCCATTTTGAGATAATTTTTGTGTATGGTGTAAGAAAGTGGTCCAGTTTCATTCTTTTGCATCTGGCTACCCAGTTTTCCCAACACCAACTCCTTTGTTGTGAATTAATTGGCCCTATATGCATGGGTTTATTTCTGGGATTTCTATTGTGTTCTTTGAGTTGTCTTTTTTATGCCAATACTATACTGTTCTGATTACTATAGCTTTGTAATAATATAGTTTGAAATCAGGGAGCATTATGTCTCTGGCTTTGTTCTTTCTCAGGATTGCTTTGGCTCTTTGGTGGTCTTTAAGTTCTGATTTTATAAAATGTATCTAGAATCCTTGCTTCCTAGGAAAGGTGAGGGAGAGACAGGAAGGAATACTTGGAAAGTTAAATTCTAGAGAAAGGAAAGAGGGTAGATTAGCGACTGCGCTCTCGTATCTCATACTTAGCCAGTTCCCTCCTGGGGTCCTCCCGCCTCCTGAACATTCAGGTACCATCCCTCAGGATCTGGGCAGAACGGGCTCTGAGCGGCTTGACCCCTGGGTACGCGGGAGCAAGAGGAAGCACGGGTGGAGCCCAGTGCTGACTCTGAATCTCCCTCTTGGGTGGGCACTCCTGAACCTGGAGCGATTCTTGGGCTCTGGAACCACGGTCCTGTACCGTCCCCTAACGGAGCTGGGGGCTGGCTGCGTGAAGGGCTGCTGCGCCCGCTATGAGCTTGTCTACCTCGTGCCAACACCCTCGATGGGAAGCAGGGGTTGGGAAGCGCCCCCGGTGCGCGCACCCTTCCCTCGTGCAATACTCGCGCGCCCCTTTCTTTGCTCACACGTTCCAAGGACGCGTCATAACGACACACCTAACAGTGCGCGCTTTGCCTCGGGCCCCTTTGGCAGCTAACGGAAACCTCTCTGAGCCACTGACTCCATTTGAAGGATCCGACCTTGCAGAACTGCTCCTCATGGGCAGTTACGTGAGCCGGCCTCGCCCTCGGCTGCCCTCCTCTTCTCTGCTGGGTGGGGACCAGCCGGAGACCACTGAGAGCCTCGGGCCCGGGCCCGCTCACCCCGCCCGCGGTGTTCCCTGGGGTGGCCGGGTTCACTCGGCGGCCTCGACCCTGGACGTAGCTCGCAGACTGTCCTATGAGGATCTTGTGGCTTCACCACGTCGTCGTCTGCGGCGACACCGTCGGCGGTTTGCCATAATCCATCGGCGGCAGTACCCAATCCAGCAGGCCCGGTGTTTATTTCTGGGGGTCTTTTCCTCTGTGCCCCAGACCGGCCATCCGAAGCCAGTGCTGTCTGCTTGCGGCTCCAAGATGTTCTGCACCTCAGTGATCCCGAAGATGGCATCGGCTAAGGGCAAACTGACGCTCTGTTTGGCTCTGAAGCAGACAGTCATCCGTATGTGGTCTTCACTGTCTGGTTACCTCACAAATCTGTGTGTAAGGGAGACCTTGGTGAGGGCCCTTGAAGAGAATGGTCAAGTGAGAGCCAAGGCAGAGAAGGACCTGACCTCCTTGGTCGAGAGCAGGGAAGGGCCGGCAAAGTCAGAGGAAGGGAACCCAGGCCGGGAGAGGCAGGATGATCTGAGAAAGGGTGCCGAGGGCAGCCGGAGCGTGCAGTCAGCGTTTAGGCGGCTGATGGTCAACGGAGTCCTCTCTTCCTTTGTGCCCAGGCCTGGGCCTCTGAAGAGAGACTTCTGTTCCACGAGCTTAGAAGAGAGCCTGATTAAGAAATCCCACACCTGCTTTTTGAGCTCCTGCAGCAAACGCAATGCCATCACGAGTTCTTACAGCTCGACTCGAGGTTTCCCATCACCACAGAGATCCACGAGCTTAGAAGAGAGCCTGATTAAGAAATCCCACACCTGCTTTTTGAGCTCCTGCAGCAAACGCAATGCCATCACCAGTTCTTACAGCTCGACTCGAGGTTTCCTCTCACCGCAGAGATGCTGTCCAGGCGCTACCGGGATCTGGGGCCCAGCCTCATCCCAGCCCCGGCTGCCCACGAAGAAAGCCAGCGAGGAGAGCTATCATTCTAGCTCTTCAGCCTCAGCAGAACCACAAAGGAAGATCAGGAATGAAAAGGCTGCAGATGCACCTTCTGGGCAGAAGCAAAGTTTGAGGAATCGCTCACCTGCGTCTGATGGTTCCGGGCCCCGGAAGCGCAAGATCCCTCTATTGCTGTCGATGAGGCGAAATGACCCACTTATCCTGCCTCCACCGCCCCAGCTAAGTTATCAAGTCACCGCTGAAGACCTTGACTTAGAGAAGAGAGCTGCGATCCAGTGGATCAACAAGGTCTTGGAAGGGTAAGACTGAGGCCATCTCTGACTGCAGTGCCCCTCAGCCTTCCTGTTTGTCCACACTTCCTGTGCCAGCCCCCAGCAGAAGAGCCCCTGGCAGATGCAGCACGCACCAGGCCCAGGGACCGTCCCATAGTCGGATGGAGGGGCACCTCCATGGGCTGTTTTTCTTGGTTCTCCCAAAACCTCTGCCTTGCTTGGCTTGGCTCTGAAAAATTGGTCCCCTTTCCCTGGTGCACCAAGGGTCTATTCCCCAGTACTTTGTGCTGGGCCTCACTGGTTCCTTGGAGGAGAATTGTAGGAAACAATTCAAGTCCAGCTGTGCCCAGGGCACTGTACCTCTGGGTCCAATGTCCCCATCAAGTAGGTTAGCTCTCTCCATAGAGACAATGTTCCAGTCCCATCGTCTTTCTGCCAGATGTGCCCCTAGAAATTGGGTGGCTGGAGTTTGTGAGGCTGGCCCACCCAGTGGTCAGGCAGGATCCCTGCAACAGAAGAGGGAAGCTTTGGACCAGTTTTTCTCCAGGAAGGAGCAGGCAAGACACACACTGCTGCCATATTTGTCCTTTCCCACCTTCCCCATTCGCTTAATTAGACCCTTGTCAGTCTTTCTCCTTTCTACATATGAATACTTGGTACCACAAGAACATTCAGGAAATGAACAAAGTTATATGTGTCACATACATATATAGTCATATATATTTATATGCCATGTATAGTCATATATTTATATATAGTCATATAATATATATCATGTATATGTGTATTATATGTTACATAATGTAATGTATATGTAATATACATAATATATACTACATATATTATGTAATACATATGAACAATATATATTTATATATAACACACAGTACATATGTATAATATATAATACATAATTATAATGTATAATAGAATATATAATTAATATATAATATATGTATATTATATACATATGTGTAATATATAGGTGATATGTAATAACACACATATATAATATGTATAATATACTACATATAGAATATATAAGGTGTATTATATTACATATGACAATAGATATTGACTCTCTCTCTCTCTCTATATGACTTTTTGTTAATTTGCCAAATGTTCCATGTCTTTGCTCTTCGAACATAGTGGAGGAAAAATTGACTTGTATAAGTAGCTAGCCTTAACTGTGTCAGATTTTCTGTGGCTCAGCTGATGGGGAAGTAGCACCACTTTATGCCTCTAGAGGCTGACTCCTGATTTTTGTGTTTGAGTACATGAGAGGGAAACCCACACACTAGCCTTTTCCCACTTCTGCTTCTGTCCACCTGACATCACTATGGGCTCGATCATGCCTACTATATGTTAAGAAATGACGTGTGGCAATTTAGTCTTTATTGAATTCTTAAATTTGCTGCAGTTTTAGACTTACAGGACAGTTTACAAAGATAGTACGGAGAATCCCCATCTAGTCTTCATTGAGCTTCTTCTAATGTTACCATCTAACCGAACACTAACCGAAACCAGGAATCTAATATCGATATGATGCTATTAGCTAAATTCAGACTTTAATTGGATTTTCCCAGTTTTTCTAGTAAAGTTTTCTTTCTGTCCCAGTATCAATCCAGAATCCCAAATTGCATTTATTTGTCATGTCTCCTTAGTCTCCTCCAGACGGACCTTTTCTGTCTTAATGCCTTGTGTAAACTTGATATGTCTGAAGAGTACTCATTAGGTATTTTGTAGAATTTCCCTGGGTTTAGATTTCTCTGTTTTCTCAGAAGAACATTGAGGTTATGGATTTTTAAGAAAAATCTCACAGAGGTGATGTACCCTTCTTGGTGTGTCATCTCAGGGTCACATAATATCTATATGTCTTATTATGGGAAATGTTAACCTTGATCACCTAGTTAAGGTGGTGTCTGCCAGGGTTCTCCACTGTACAGTTATTTTTCCCTGTGTAATAAATACTGGGAGAGGCGGAGTCATACTTTGATGCTACAAAAAAATCCTGTTTATCCTTGATCTTTGCATCATCAGTGGATCTCACCTACAGCAATTATATAATTGTGCTGTTTTAATGGTGATTTTCTACTTTCTTTGTTTCTTCTACATTTAATTAGAAATTCTTCTCTAGGGAAGGGTTCTCTTGATTTATTTGTTTATTCAATCATTTAAATCTGGATGGGCTCATCAATACTTATTTTGTACTTTGGGCTATTACCTAATATTATCACTGTTAATTTTGTTGCCCAAATTGTTCCAAATTTCACCATTGTGAAATTATTCTAGGTCCTCTCAGGAGACAGAATTAGGAAGTATATGTTTCTGTGTATACATACTTAACCTATATTTCTAATATTTCTTTCTGTGTGTATGTGTGTGCACAAATGAATCTATACTGATACTTCAGACTGTAATTCAGAACAACAGGGTTCATTCTAGAAATGTCCCCCTTTGCTTATGTGTAACTTCTTTCTCCAACAGTTTCTCCAGAGAAACTTGGTCTAATCTATCTATACTGTATTTACTTATTTTTCCAATTTAAGTTGTTCAAATTCAAAATTTGTCCAGTTTAATATACTTACATATTATCTATAATATATTTATTTATTTGTCTAGTGCTACAATACATGTGTTGTAGTTTCAGAATTGCTAACCCTGTGGGCATCTTACCAAAGTGTTTGTGTACAATTATTTCTGTTTAGCCTTACAGTATCCACTGCTTTTAACTAAAACACTGCTTTTAAAAATCATTGGGTTCAGGTTTCAGCTTCCTTTTGGTGAGGTTATGGGATCCATTTGTACCACACCTAGATTCATTTCTCACAATCTGCATTCCATTTTGGGTTCCTCCAACAATCTAGTTGATTTTAATTTGCAAGCAGTAAAACTCATTCTTTTTGGTGTACAGTTTGCTTATATTTTGTTGAGTATCTCTTTTAAAAAAAAGATTATTTATTTATTTATGTTTTTAGAGAGAGAGCATGGGGAGAGGGGAGGGACCTGGGGAGGAACAGAGGAGGAGGTAGAGGAGGAAGGGAGGAAGAGTGAGAGGATCTCCAGCAGATTCCACACTGAATATGGAGCCTGACTCAGGGCTCAATCTCATGAGCCTGAGATCATGACCTGACCTGAAACCAAGAGTCAGAGGCTCAACCAACTAAGCCATCCAGGTGCCCCTTACTGAAAATTTCTGTGTCTGTGTTCCTGAGAGATATTGGTCTGAAATTTTATTTTCTTGTGTTGTTTTTGTCTGGTTTTGGTATCAGAGTAATACTACCCACATAGAATGAGTTGGGAAGGGTTCCGTCCTGTTATACCTGGAAGAATTTGTACAGTTGGTATAATTTCTTCTTGAAATGCTTGGGAGAGTTTACCAATGAAGCCATGGGGGCCTGGGTTTTTCTTTATGGGAAGACTTAAAATGACTAATTCAATCTTGTAGGTCTACTAAGGTTTCTAATTCTTCTTTTTTTAAAATTTTTAAATAATTTTTTATTGTTATGTTAATCACCATACATTACATCATTAGTTTTTGATGTAGTGTTCCATGATTCATTGTTTGTGCATAACACCCAGTGCTCCACACAGAATGTGCCCTCTTTAATACCCATCACCAGGCTAACCCATCCCCCCACCCCCCTCCCCTCTAGAACCCTCAGTTTGTTTTTCAGAGTCCATCGTCTCTAAAGGCTCGTCTCCCGCTCCGACTTACTCCCCTTCATTCTTCCCCTCCTGCTATCTTCTTCTTCTTCTTCTTTTTTTCTTAACATATATTGCATTATTTGTTTCAGAAGTACAGATCCGTGATTCATCAGTCTTGTACAATTCACAGTGCTCACCATAGCACATACCCTCCCCAATGTCTATCACCCAGCCACCCAATCCCTCCCACCCCCCAGCACTCCAGCAACCCTCAGTTTGTTTCCTGAGATTAAGAATTCCTCATATCAGTGAGGTCATATGATACATGTCTTTCTCTGACTGACTTATTTCACTCAGCATAACACCCTCCAGTTCTATCCACGTCATTGCAAATGGCAAGATCTCATTCCTTTTTATGGCTGCATAATATTCCATTGTGTATATATACCACACCTTCTTTATCCATTCATCTGTCAATGGACATCTTGGCTCTTTCCACAGTTTGGCTATTGTGGACATTGCTGCTATAAACATCGGGGTGCACGTACCGCTTCGGGTCCCTACATTTGTATCTTTGGGGTAAATACCCAGTAGTGCAATTGCTGGATCGTATGATAGCTCTATTTTCAACTGTCTGAGGAACCTCCATACTGTTTTCCAGAGTGGTTGCACCAGCTTGCATTCCCACCAACGGTGTAGGAGTGTTCCCCTTGCTCCACATCGCCGGCAACATCTGTCGTTCCCTGACTTGTTAATTTTAGCCCTTCTGACGGGTGTGAGTGGTATCTCATTGAGGTTTTGATTTGGATTTCCCTGATGCCGAGCGATGTTGAGCACTTTTTCATGTGTCTGTTGGCCATTTGGAGGTCTTCTTTGGAAAAATGTCTGTTCATGTCTTCTGCCCATTTATTGATTGGATTATTTGTTCATTGGGTGTTGAGTTTGATAAGTTCTTTATAGATTTTGGATACTAGCCCTTTATCTGCTATGTCATTTGTGAATATTTTCTCCCATTCTGTCGGTTGTCTTTTGGTTTTGTGGACTGTTTCTTTTGCTGTGCAAAAGCTTTTTATCTTGATGAAATCCCAATAGTTCATTTTTGCCCTGGCTTCCCTTGTCTTTGGCGATGTTTCTAGGAAGAAGTTGCTGTGGCTGAGGTCGAAGAGATTGCTGCCTGTGTTCTCCTTTAGGATTTTGATGGACTCCTGTCTCACGTTTAGGTCTTTCAACCATTTGGAGTCTATTTTCGTGTGTGGTGTAAGGAAATGGTCCACTTTCATTCTTCTGCATGTGGCTGTCCAATTTTCCCAACACCATTTGTTGAAGAGACTGTCTTTTTGCCATTGGACATTCTTTCCTGCTTTGTCAAAGATTAGTTGACCATAGACTTGAGGGTCCATTTCTGGGCTCTCGATTCTGTTCCATTGATCTATGTGTCTGTTTTTGTGCCAGTACCATACTGTCTTCATGATGACAGCTTTGCAATAGAGCTGGAAGTCTGGAATTGTGATGCCGCCAGCTTTGCTTTTCTTTTTCAATACTCCTCTGGCTATTCGGGGTCTCTTCTGGTTCCATACAAATTTTAGGATTATTTGTTCTATTTCTTTGAAAAAGGCGGATGGTATTTTGATGGGGATTGCATTGAATGTGTAGATCGCTCTAGGTAGCACTGACATCTTCACAATGTTTGTTCTTCCAATCCATGAGCATGGAACGTTTTTCCATTTCTTTGTGTCTTCTCCAATTTCTTTCATGAGTATTTTATAGTTTTCTGAGTACAGATCCTTTGCCTCTTTGGTGAAATTTATTCCTAGGTATCTTATGGTTTTGGGTGCAATTGTGAATGGGATCGACTCCTTGATTTGTCTCTCTTCTGTCTTGTTGTTGGTGTACAGGAATGCCACTGATTTCTGTGCATTGATTTTATAGCCTGCCACTTGACTGAATTCCTGTATGAGTTCTAGCAGTTTTGGGGTGGAGTCTTTTGGGTTTTCCACAGACAGTATCATATCATCTGCAAAGAGTGAGAGTTTGACTTCTTCTTTGCCGATTTGGATGCCTTTGATTTCTTTTTGTTGTCTGATTGCTGTGGCTAGGACTTCTAATAGTATGCTGAATAGCAGTGGTGAGAGTGGACATCCCTGCCGCGTTCCTGACTTTAGGGGAAAAGCTCTCAGCTTTTCCCCATTGAGAATGATATTCGCTGTAGGTTTTTCATAGATGGCTTTTATGATATTGAGGTATGTACCCTCTATCCCTATACTCTGAAGAGTTTTGATCAAGAAAGGATGCTGTACTTTGTCAAATGCTTTTTCTGCATCTATTGAGAGGATCATATGATTCTTGTTCTTTCTTTTGTTAATGTATTGTATCACGTTGATTGATTTGCGGATGTTGAACCAACCTTGCAGCCCAGGGATAAATCCCCCTTGGTCATGGTGAATAATCCTTTTAATGTACTGTTCGATCCTATTGGCTAGTATTTTGGTGAGAATTTTTGCATCCATGTTCATCAAGGATAATGGTCTGTAATTCTCCTTTTTGATGGGGTCTTTGTCTGGTTTTGGAATCAAGGTAATGGTGGCCTCATAAAATGAGTTTGGAAGTTTTCCTTCCATTTCTATTTTTTGGAACAGTTTCAGGAGAATAGGTATTAATTCTTCTCGAAATGTCTGACAGAATTCCCCTGGGAAGCCATCTGGCCCTGGGCCTTTGTTTGTTGGGAGATTTTGGATGACTGCTTCAATTTCCTTAGTGGTTATTGGTCTGTTCAGGTTTTCTATTTCTTCCTGGTTCAATTTTGGTGGTTGATACATCTCTAGGAATGCACCCATTTCTTCCAGGTTATCTAATTTGCTGGCATAGAGTTGCTCATAATATGTTCTTAGAATTGTTTGTATTTCTTTGGTGTTGGTTGTGATCTCTCCTCTTTCATTCATGATTTTGTTGATTTTGGGTCATTTCTCTTTTCTTTTTGATAAGTCTGGCCAGCGGTGTATCAATTTTGTTAATTCTTTCAAAGAACCAGCTCCTAGTGTCGTTGATCTCTTCTTCTGTTCTTTTATGTTCTAATTTCTGTTATGATTTTTTCTTTAACCTATAGTTTAGAAGTACGTTCTTTAATTTCCAAATATTTGGGGATTTTCACACATTTCTTTCTAGTTTTGATATATAATTATATTCCACTGTGGCCTTAAACCTACATTTAATGACTTCAATCCTTTTAAATTTGTTGGGACATTTTTATGGCCAACCAAATGCTCTATTTTGGAAAATGTTCCACAGGTCCACTGCTATTTTTGGGCAGTGTTCAATCAATGTCAAGTCAAGTTTTTGGACAGTGTTGTTGAAGTCTTTTTTATTCTTATTAATTTTCTGTCCAATTTTTCTATCAGCTATTGAGAATGAAGTCTTAAAATACACAACTATAGTTGTCTTATTGTCTATTTTCATTATGAAATGTCCCTCTTTCTCCCTTTTTTTTTTTTTAAGATTTATTTTAGAGAGAGCACATGTGCATGAGTGGGGGGAAAGGGCAGAGTGAAAGAATCTTCAAGCCTTCAGACTCCCCACTGAGTGCAGAGCCTATCCTGGGGCTCAGTCTCACAACCCATGAGATCATGACCAGAGCCCAAACCAAGAGTTGGATGTTCAACTGACTGAGCCACACATGCACCCACTTCTTTCTCCCTTGTAATATTTTTAGCCTTAAAGTCAGCTTTACCAAATATTACTACAGTTACTCTAGCTCTTTTATGGATATTGTTTGCAATTAATATCTTTTTTCCATTCTTTTACTTTCAACTTATTTGTATATTTGAATCTAAGCTGTGTCTCTTAGAGTCAGCACAAAATTGAGTCTTTCTTTTTAAAATTTAGGCTCTGGGGGCACCTGGCAGCTCAGTAGGTTAAACCTCTGCCTTCAGCTCAGGTCATGACCCAAGCGTCCTGGGATCAAGCCCTACATGGGGCTCCCTGCTCAGCGAGGAGCTTGCTTCTCCCTCTCCCTCTGCCTGCTGCTTCCCCTGCTTGTGCTCTTTGTCTGATAAAAAAATCAAATCTTAAAAAAAAAAAATAAAACCTAGGCTCTGTCCTTTTATTTGGGCTTTTTAATCTATTCACATTTATTATAATTATTGCCATAGTTGGATTTACTTTTTCAGTTTTGTGACTTATTTTCTATTTGTTTCATGTGTTTTTTTGTTTTTTGCTTCTCTGTTCCTCCTTTACCACCTTTGCTTGTGTTAAATAGATTTTTTTGTGCGTGTCATTTTAATCTCTCTTCCCCCTTTATTTTTACTATTTTTTTTAGTTATTTTCATAGTAGTTGCTCTAAGAATTACAATATGCACCTTAAATTTTCAAATATCTACCTCAGGACATGCAGATGGCAAATAAACACATGAAAAGATGTTTAATGTCATTAGCTAGTAGGGAAATGCAAATTAAAACCACAATGAGCTATCGCTACACACCTATCAGAATGCCTAAAATAAGTAGTGATAATATCAAATGCTGGTGAGGATACAGAGAAACTAGGTCATTCATACATTGCTAGTCAAAATGCAAAATTATATAGCCACTCTGGTATTAATGAGGGCACTTGTAATCAGCACTGGGTGTTAAATGTAAGTGATGAATCACTAAATTCTACACCAGAAACCAATTTTACCATATATGTCAACTAACTAGAATTTAAATTAAAAAATTGAAATAAAAAATGATACAGCCACTCTGGAAAACAGTTTGGCAGTTCCTTTGTTTTTTTTTAATTTTTTTACATTTTATTTTATTATGTTATGTTAATCACCATACATTACATCATTAGTTTTTGATGTAGTGTTCCATGATTCATTGTTTGCGTATAACACCCAGGGCTCCATGCAGAATGTGCCCTCTTTATTACCCATCACCAGGCTAACCCATCCTCCCACCCTCCTCCTCTCTAGAACCCTCAGTTTGTTTCTCAGAGTCCATAGTCTCTCATGGTTCGTCTCTCCCACTGATGTCCCCCCCTTCATTTCTCCCTTCCTACTATCTGGCAGTTCCTTTGAAAACCAAAAGTGGACTTGCATTTGACTGAGCAATTTGCACTTGTGGTCATTTATCACAAAGAAATGAAAACTTATTTCCATGGAGAAACTTGTTCATCAATGTTTATAGCAGCTTTATTCCTGATATTCCCAAACTGGAAGCTACCCAAAGGTCCTTCAATGGGTGAATAGTTAAACAACAATGTACATCCATACTATGAAATACTATTAAGTAATAAAAATAAATTAACTATTGATATGCACAATATAGATGGACCTCAAGAGAATTATGATGAGTGAATAAAACCAATCCTGAAAGGTTACATAGCATATGATTCCATTTAGGTAACGTTCTGGAAATAACAAAAGTACAGACATAGAGAACAGATTAGTGGTTGACAAGGGTTAGGCATGGGAGGGGGAGTGGATGTATGTGGCTAGGAAGAGATGTCATAAGGGAGACTTTTGGTGATGGATTAGTTCTGTAGATTGATTGTGGTGGTTACACAAATCTGGATGTAATAGAATTGCATAGAAATACACACACATAGATAAATTTATGTAAAACAGTGAAATCTGAATAAACTTTGTATATTGTACCAATATAATTTTCCTTGTTCTTATGTTGTACTGTAGTTATACAAGATATTGTCATTGAGGGAAGCTGGTTGAAGGGTATATGGGAACTCTCTCTACTTTCCCCCCAATTTCCTGTAAATATAAAATTATATAAATTTTATAAAATTATAAAAATTACATAAAAATAAAATTTAAGGGGCACCTGGGTGGCTCAGTCAGTTAAACATCTGCCTTCAGCTCAGGTCATGATTCTAGGGTCCTGGGATTGAGCCCCATGATGGGTGATGAGTCATTTTCTCTTTCTGCTTTCAAGATTCTCTCTTTCAATAGTTTGAATGTCATGTATCTAGGTGTGGATATCTTTATATTTATCCAGATCTCCCGACTAAATTTCTGACTATTCTAGTCTTGCTTGCTCTAACCAAGGAATCTAATCCTAGGCTTGCTGTGATGTTGGCTGTTCCATTCTGTTTTCCACCAAGATTGCTACTCTTTCCAACAACACACTTATGTATGGTCATTCTGTTCTCTGCTCCAAATCAATTCAGCCACTTCCAGTGTAAAAGCTTATGGTTTTCGCATCTTGCCCTCTCCAGGTAGAAATACTGTTCTGATAGAGCTAGGGGTGGGCAGATGGGAGTACTCCAGGCTAAATGCAGCAGATTCCTGTTGTTCTCACCTGGGGTTCAGTAGCTTTTGTTGATACTTCTCAATTTGTTGTATGCCTCTGGTGGATTACTAGAGTCTTGAAGCTTATTTATGACAGTTTGATCTAGTTTTATCATTGCTTTAAAATTTTTAAATTTTTGCTGCTCCCCCTACTTGTTCTCTCTCTTAAATAAATAAATGAAATCTAAAAAAAAAAAAAGGTGGGTGGCTCAATTGGCTAAATGTCTGCCTTTGGCTCAGGTCATGATCCCAGGGTCCTGGGATTGAGCCCCACATTGGGCTCCTTGCTCAGCAAGGAGCCTGCTTCTCCCTCTCCCTCTGCCTGCTGCTCCCCCTGCTTGTGCTCTCTCTGTCAAATAAATAAATTGTGCTCTCTTACTTGACAGAGAGAGCATACAAGCAGGGGGAGCAGCAGGCAGAGGGAGAAGCAGGCTCCCTGCTGACCAAGGAGCCCAACCCTGAGATCATCACCTGAGCCAAAGGCAGATGTTTAGCCATCTGAGCCACCCAGGTGCCCCAAAATATTTTAATTTTTAACTAATAATATACTACAAGAAATGTATAGGAAGGTCCTGTGTACTTTTCACCCAGTGTTAATGTTGTAAATAACTATAACACAATATGAAAAAAAACAAGAAATTGACATTGGTACAATCCACGAAGCTTACTGATATTTCACCAATTATACATGAATTCATTTTGTGTGTATATATATAGGTCTATGCAGCTTTAGCACATGAACTTTATGTAAATGCCACTATGTCTAGTATACAAACTGTACCATCACCACAAGACCATCATGCTACACCTTTATAGTCACCCCACCTCATCCCTAACCCCCGTATACCACTAATCTGCTCTCCATTTTTATAATTGTTATTTCACAAATGTTAGATATATGGTCATGCACTATGTATCTTTGATGTGTGCAACACCACCAAACTATTAACTCAGTTCTGACACCAGCTACCTGGAGATAGGATTAGATCTCACAGATTGAAAGTTTAGTACCACAGGACTGTCCCCATTTCAGAATCCATTTACAAGTCCAAATTGTTACCAACCCCTTACTCAGGTTCAATTAATCTGCTAGAGTGGCTCACAGAACTCAGGGAAACATTTACTTATTTTTACCATTTTATTATAAAGGATAGAGATGAACATCTAGATGAAGAAGTATATAGGGTGGGGTCCAGAAAGGTCCTGAGTGCAGTAGCTTCTATCCCCGTAGAACTGGCATGTGCCACCTTCCAGGCATGTGATGTGTTCACCAAACTGGAAACTCTCCAAATCCTGCCCTCTTGGGTTTCTAATGGAGCATCCATTACATAGGCACCATTGAGTAAATCATTGGCCATTAGTGACTGAACTAAATCTCTAGCCCCTCTCCCCTTCCTAGTGGTTGGGGGATGAGGATGAAATTTCTAATGCCCTGGCAGCCAGCCCCACTCATAGATACTTAAGAGCTTTCCAAAAGTCACTTCATTAACATACTGAGGTGTGGTGGGAAGGGGCTTGTTATGAATAACAAAACATTCCTTTCACCTTTATTGCTTTGATGCTCTCTCAGGAACTGAGGACAAAAGACAAAATATAACAAAAGATGCTCCCATTACTCTTATTACTTAAGAAACTCCAAGGATATTAGGACCTTTGTGCAGAAATAGGACAGAGATCAAATATATATTTCTTATAAGTCACAACATCACAATATCTTTTAGAGACTGGCTTTATTCACTTAGCATAATTTCTTGAGGTTTATTCAAATTCTGTATATCAACAGTCATTCTTTTTACTGCTAAATCACATTCCATTTTATGGATATACCACAGTTTGTTTAACTATTCATCCAATGAAAAATCTTTGGGTCGTTTCCAGTTTAAGCTTATCAGGAATAAAGCTGCTATAAACATTTATAAACAAGTTTCTTCATGAGAAGAGCTAAGATGGTGGAGTAGTAGAAGGACCCTGTGCTTGCCTCATCCCTGGAACACAGCTAGATAAAGATAAGGTCATTCTGAACACCCAAGAAATTGATCTGAGGGTTGACAGAACAAACTGCACAACTGGAGGAAGAAAGGAGGCCACATCATGGAAGGTAGGACTTGTGGAGATATGATTTGGGGAAGAAAAGGATTGTGGGTGCTATGGAGGGGAGGGAGCCCTGATCACAGAGAGAGGTGAGAGAGAGAGGAGAGACAGTAGTGCACAGAGGATCTCACAAGGAAAATAATTCCCCATTGCCACTGACTGGGAAAAGGAGAGGGACTGATTATCATGAGTTTTTACAATCAGTGGAGCTCAAAGACTGGTTTTAGAGGTCCACAGCTGGCTGGTGTTGAGTCTGATGGGCACTGCAGTGCTCCTATGGAAAAGGAGGGTAGAGACCCAGGAGTGGACAGTGTGCTCTGGGGATCCCTCAGGACACACTGGGAGAGACAGTTGCTCCTTTCTGGGTGTATCTGGGACAGGTGCCATTGCCTCTGAGGGGACAAAAGAGCTGACAGGTGCCATTTTACTCCTCTACCCCTTAGCATAGGAGCAGAGATACCTGCTCAAGGTGGCTAACCTGGACATTGGCTTTTTGCTGTGCTTTACTCTAAACTCCAAGCTCCTGTGTATTGGTGCAATGGCCCTTCTGGGACAAACCTGCACCAACGTTAGGGTGGCAAGACTGTCCCAGAGGACCAGTGTGGGTCTGCACCATACCAAGTCCCTAAAGTTTAGAGTTTTTAAACTCATCTGGTCTTCCTGGGATAAAACACAGGAGCACTGTATTGCCATGCAGGCGGACAGCCTGGACACAGACAGGGTGAAGGCAGGGATCTGAGGGATGCCTGGGACACATGAGGGAAGATTGTTTGCTCTTCTGTTAGGGCTTCTGGACATTAGCAGGAGTAAATTCCCCTCTCCGGGAACAAGGGAGAGGGCTGGTACCATTTTTTCTCCCCTGCCCATCAGCATAGACTGACTTCAGTGAGCAGAACAGTACCAACAATGGAGGCCTGAGCCTCTTATACCAAGCCACATCCCCCTGCATTCAGCAGGTGCTTCTTTACTAGGGTAAGTTTGCCTGGGAAACAGAGAAGGGAGCCCCTCCCCCAGAAGACCAGCACAAACCCTCTGCATGCACCAAGTCTACTGACCATAGAGTGCTGTAAAGCTTCAGCTTTAGGGGAAATAGCATCAGATCTCTATTAACAAGCAGACCAGAGCACACCTAGTTAAAACTCATCACATGCTGGACAAGGTCCCAAAACTCCCCACTGTAGGCAAGGAGAAACTCAGCAGAGGGCTGACCTGAGGGAAAGAGCAGCCAAACCACAGCAGCAGAGTGCATGCAGCATACACCAGAAACACTTCCTGAAGAACCAGGCCCTGGACAGTATATGATCTCTCCTTAAAAAGCCATTATTCTCTGAGCAGGAAACATACCAGGCTTTCTTAACACACAGAAGAGAACAGAAACCTAGAGAAAATGCCAAAACGGAGGAATTCTTCCCAAAAGGAAGAATAAGAAAGGGTCAAGGCCAGGGATCTAATTGAAACAGATATTAGTAATATGCCTGATCCAGATTTTAAAACAACAATCATAAGGATATTAGCTGGGTTTGAGAAAAAGCATAGAAGACACAAGGGAGTTGCTTACCACAGAGATAAAAGACCTAGAAATTATTCAGGCCAAAATAAAAAAATGCCATAACTGAGATGCAAAACAGCTGGATGTAATAATAAATGGATGGAAGAAGCAGAAAATGAATAAGTGATATAGAAGATAAAATTATGGAAAATAATGAAGCTTAAAGGACTAGGAAAAGAAAAATATTGGATCATGAATGTAGACTCAGCAACTCCATAAAGCATAACATTCCTATCATAGGAGTCCCGGAAGGAGAAGAGAGGGAAAAAGGGGCAGGAAGTTTATTTGAGCAGATTATAGCTAAAAACTTCCCTGATCTTGGGAAGGAAACAGACATCCAGACCTGGAAGGCACAGAGAATTCCCATCAAAATCAACAAAAGCAAGCCAATAAGAAGACATAGCATAGTAAAATTTGCAAAATACAGAGATTATAAAGATTTTTTTTTAATTTATTTATTTGTCAGAGAGAGAGCACAAGCAGGGGGAGCAGCAGGCAGAGGCAGAGGGAGAAGCAGGGTCCCCACTGAGCAGGGAGCCCGATGCGGGACTCGATCCCAGGACACTGAAATCATGACTTGAACCGGAGGCAGATGCTTAACCATCTGAGTCACCCAGGCGGCCCCCCATGAATTTTAATTGTTACTTAAAATCTGTTTTTTAAATGGGTAAAGAAACTAATTATATTACATAATTAAACATTTTGGGGATCATTTTCCCCTTATATTCCTGGTCTGTTCTCTAGGTTCACTTTTGTTCTTGCTGAAATGATTCTTCAATAGTTCCTTTAGTGAGGCTGTATGGGAGTAAGCTCTCTTAATTATTTTGTATCTTCAATGACTTTTTTAGTCTTTACTTTTGATAGGTATAAAGTTTTTAGGTTGATACATAAATCCCCTCACCACCTTGATATTAGGGCTTGGTTATCTGAAGTCACTCTAAGTTTTGAATCTTTGGGCAAGTACTTTCCCATGGATAAGATTTTGTGTTCTGGTGGCATGGTCAGTCATTCAAATGTGGACTCATGTGTGTTGGGTAATTAATCCTGTTTCCTTACAGATAAAATGGGGATAATCATAAGTGAGAGTTACAGAATGCTTATATAAGTCCTCCACGATGTCAAGTGCTTTGCCATTATTACCCTTTTTATTCCTCATGTAGTCACTATTATTTTTGTCTTTTACAGATGACGGAGCTCAGATCCAGAGCAAACTTGAGGACAGTGACATCATGACTCATCTGCATATGAGCTCAGCCTCAAATCTGAGTGTCTAGACTTTACTCTGTGCTTGTAGAGCAATATTACATTCCATGTAGTGTCATTTTGATACTTAAATAAGATAATCATCTAAAGTACTAACTGTAGTATGTGACTTATACTTGTGTTTGGTACATTTTCTCCCTAATGATTTCTTCCCCCTCTGCTGACCACATCTGTGGCCTCACACTCCCTTAGAAAATCCTCCCATTTCCCTTGGCTGTATGGGAATGCTCATGTGTTGGCTGAGGTGCTAGCCCAGATGCTTCTCAACTTTTCATTCCTCAAGGTGCCAACAGTGGTGCTAGCCTCTATGTAGGGCCCAGGGGAAGCACCTCTTCTTTCTTCCAGATCTACTTTCCATGTCATGACATGGAAGCATTTGCATTTATGTCCAGAGCATCATAAAACCTCTTTTTAGTAACACCATCAGCTTCTCCATAGGTGCTCAGATCAGTATATGGGACCACGTTGAGGAGAGATGTCAATCTGCCATCCCCCCTACACCCTCCTCCTCCTGTCTTGCCTCTGTCCCCTCCCCCAAATTTCCCTTGTCTTCTCCCATTGTCCCACTTCCAGCCACTCATTTTCTCCATTGCTAGCTTTCTTGAATCAAATTTAGTTTCCTGCTTTAGGATACTGAGAGCCACAGGGCAGAGCTTCAACAGTTCAAGATAAAAGAGAACAGGGTACCTGAGACCTGAATCAGAGAGAAGTCCTGAAAGAGGAGGGGGAGGCTGAGGCAAGGTGTGCCACCAGCACCAGAACAGAGGGCTCTGTGGAGCCAGTGTGAGAGGAGGGCTACATTGTTCTAGATTGGGACAGAGACAAATCTGCTGAGAGGAGAGCTTAGTGTTCGGTTGAAAAAGAAATGATCCCCCAAGTTCCTTTTAAGGCTTTTAAAGAGGAGGAGGTCCCATAGCAGCATCTCTTGGGCTAGAGTCATTCACTGTGGAATGATAGACATGTGACTGGCACAGTAAGACCCTTACTGCTTAATGTTGGAGCCTGACATTTGTTTACAACTAATGCTGAGCATCAGGGGATGGCAGCACCAGGGGACTGGGAAAGTTGGCTGTGTCCAGAACTCCTGGTCCTTCCCCTAGCAGTGATCAAATATACAATAGGCTGGCCCTCAGCTTGGGGCCTCAAGATATAATGGATGATTCAGAGAACATGCCAAATTCCACAGGGCTTATGTACAAGGGGAGCGTCTAGCACAGCTTGAGAGATCCTGGGCTCCTGGAGTGGCAGCCTTCTGGATGAGGCCAGTGCTGACCTGAGGCAGGGGTCTCCCCTGCTGCCACTTCTGAACGGTCTCCTGAAAAAACACAGTGCTCTTGCTTCTGCAGGTGAGACTCTCTCCCAGAGGCCTTAGGTTTATTATCTGAGATGCTGCATTTTGTACTGTGTTCTATTCTCTTGTGGCCATGAGAGGCAGGGTCTGGATCTTTCCTGAAGGGTGTGGATATCATTTGTATCCCACATCTTATAAACCAAGGTGTCCATAGACAAGTGAGTGGATGTAGAAAGGTAGATGGGAGCCAGGCAAAAGAGGGAAACCTGGGGATCAGTGCTTATTTCCGTGTGAAGTTAGTGGAGGCAAAAGAGGTAGGTACACCTTCTTTTATAATGCAGCTTAAAAAAAAATCTTCTTTTTCCCCCCTTCTCCCCCTGCATTTATCCAATGTTGACAACATTCTCAAATGCATGTATATGTAAACACATAAATGGCACACAGAAAAAGTTGATCACTATCTGCTTTACAAAAATGGGGTTATAATGTATACGTTTTCTGCCTCTTAACACATCCAAGAGATCTGCATGAATCAGTTAATAGGGATATAGCACATTCCTTTTAAGACCCTAATCCTGGGTGTCACCTTAACCCTAAAGTACGAACCCAAGCCCTAACTTTAAGGTCTTAAATTTAAGGCCCTAACTCCAATCCTAATATTAGGGGCGTCACCAGAACCCTAATCCCCATGCCCTAATCCTACCAATCCTAATGCTGACTTAAGGTTCTAATCCCCGGGGTGGGGGGAGATAAACTGTAATGTACCCCTCACTATTGAGGAGCACCAGGAAATTTTTTTACAATAACATCCTTGTATGTGATCTTAATTAGTGATTATTTCCTCAGAATAGATATCCAAGAATGAGACTATAGGGCCTAAGCATAGATATATTCTAATGCTATGAGACATTGCCAAATTGTTTTCCAAAACGGACTGAAAGATGTTTCCTCCTGCAATCCACCAGATATCAGATTTATCGCCTCCAACTTCTCTGCATTTGAAGCAGCCATTGACCAGGCGAGCTGGGTGGGAAAACAGATCGCACCCATTCATTCCTAAACCTAAAAGGGCTGAAGGCGCCCAGGAACTCCCCGCCCCTCGGGGTCCCCATCCGCAGGGGAGGAGACTTGGGAAGACATGGGCCTCCCTGCCCATGCTAACGTTCTCATAGCATCCCCTGTGGGCCGCCCCCGGAAATGAGTGAGGCCTTAGAAGAGCGTCAGACCTGGACAGGCTGTGGGCTCATTAAGGGAGAGTGATGGTCTCTCTCCTGGTGCCACCCAGACCAGAGCACCCACTCCCAGCGCTCATTGCCATATACCCCAAGATCTCCGCGGTATGAGTCGGACGTGCACAGGTCAGGGGGCATTGTGGACGCGGGCTGCTTCTCTGAGTGAGCTTCCCTGTACCTTAAACATTGGGACATGTCTGTTTCACTGGGGGTGGGAAACCCAAGACGGGAGAATTTGGCAATTAAGAACGGGGGCCAGAACAGGCAAGGTAGCTTGGAAGGGGACTCAGAGAGTGCTAAACCGGACTACGGGAGAGAGGAGACACAGAAGGAAGCAAGGCGGATGGCAGACCCCCGGTAGGGTCCCTCACTCAACCCGGAGGCGCGAGGCTGCTCGGCGGGGAGCTCCTCTCGCGGCAGGACCTGGGGACTGAGAGGCACCAATCTGGAGAGCGGGTTCTGAACTCATTTGCATATCATTTACATACGCATCTCTTCCCCCCCCTCCCCCAGGGGCAATTCCTCGGGCGCCACCTCTCTGCTAACTGAACTGTAGTTGGGGAATTTCCTGCTATATTGAAAGTCCGAGGTGCTCTCCCAGACGGACCCAAGGTCCTCCCAGAAGGACCCAAGGACCCCAACAGGGTCCTCAGGGGACAGCAATGTTCCTTGCATTAAGGCACAGGGCAAACCCATTTATTTTTATCTTTTTTTTTTAAAGATTTTTATTTATTCGTGAGAGAGAGAGAGAGAGAGAGAGGCAGAGGCAGAAGCAGGCTCCCTGGAGCCCGATGCGGGACTCCATCCCAGGACTGTGGGATCATGACCTGAGCCGAAGGCAGACGCTTAACAGACTGAGCCACCCAGGCGCCCCACAGAGCGAACCCATTTAAAAAGTCTTGTGAAAATGTAGAAAAGTGGAACATTTCTAGAGAAGATGGGGAGAACAGGATAACAGGAGGGTGGGAGTGCGAACAGGGCAGGGGAAAAATAAAGGGGGGCCTCCTGCACCTACTCACAGGCACTCCCACCTGGGCCTGCAGTAACAGCCTGGTGGGGTGAGGCTTGGCCCGCTCATTGGTCATGCTCTCTAGGGAGAAAGGAAGTCAAGGAGTTGGGGTCTGGGGCAGAGGTGGCCATTTAGTGCTCACAGCATCCAGAAGGAGGCTGCACTGGGGGTTCTAGGAGGTTAGGCTCAGCTCTAAGGGTGAAGAGAGCTTGGGAAGCAGAGCAGTGGAAGTTCCAGGAGGTGGACCTGTGCTTGTCCAGAAGGCAACCAGTCAACCCTGGAGGGAGATCCTGGAGAGGAGGCACAACCTCCCCAGGAACACTGCCCCACTCTGTCCCTGGTCTTTCATTGCAGCCTTACTCTCCTCTGGAAGGCCAAATACTTCTAATATGCCATGGGACAGAGATTCTCTCCCGCTGTCTACAGGGAAATTCCAAGGTGTTTCTAAGGTTTTGAAGCTGAACACTGTCTTACCCAACTTTAAACCAAAACCCTAATCAGGAGATCCTGGTTTCACGGCAGCTTGAATGCATCTCTGATCCCCTCCACCATCTCAAGTCCAGCAAGGTGTCCCATTGGCAAGGCTGCTGCGGACCAGCAGGCAGGCCTGGCCAGCTTGCCAAGGCCTGGGGCTCCGCTGGGTCGCTGGATCCGAGTGGAGAGATGA
This sequence comes from Zalophus californianus, assembly GCF_009762305.2. Taxonomy (NCBI): domain Eukaryota; kingdom Metazoa; phylum Chordata; class Mammalia; order Carnivora; family Otariidae; genus Zalophus; species Zalophus californianus. The sequence continues at coordinate 5,671,878 of NC_045599.1, read as the reverse complement.
GGGCAGTGACCATTCCTCCCCAGGCCAAAAGGGAGCCTGGCAGCCAGTAATTGGGAGCCTTAGGGCAGATTAGAGGGAGTGGCATCCAGGCACCTTGAGGGGAAGAACACTGCTCCCCAGGGGGAATGTGGGTTTCCTATTGCCACTGGAACAAAGTGCCACCAGCTTAGTGGCTTAAAACAATACAAATCATTAGGTTTACCACAGGAGGCTTACTGAGCTTCCGCATCTCAGGAAGCTCAAGGTCCCGAGCCCCTGCTGGCTGGCAGCTCTGGGGGTGGGGCAGGGTTCTCTGTAACCGGAGGCCTGTAGGAGGCAGCCTTTGTAACAAAGGAGACCAGGGGGCAGAGGCCTCATGGGGGCACAGGTAACAGAAGGGCCATTGACCATCCCCTGGCCAGCGCTGGGCTCATGGACTCTCCTTCTCTCCTAGGCAGAGGGCAGTTAGCTGGGGCCCCAGTATCTGACCGCACCCACAGGCTGTGTGCTCCTACCCCCAGCCAGAGAGAGGGGGCAGGAACGTAGCTTCCACCCTTCCCCCTACTCCCTCCTCTCCCATCCCCACTTCTTCCTCTTCCTCTCCTCTTCCTCCTCCACTTCCCCTCCTTGACCTTCTCACATGGACCTTCTCATCTCCTCCCTCCCCTGAGGCCCTGATGTTGCTCCTGGTCCCGCATCTCTCTAAGGCCCCTACCTACTTCTGCCACCAGGAGGGAAACCAGGGAGAGCCAAGTCCTAGGGGGCGGACTGAAGGCTCTCAGGCTCAAGGTCTCTCTCCTCAGGCCTGACGCTCTGCTTTGCTTCCTCCTCTCCAAGCACAGCTGCACTCAGGCCCTGGGATCCCGAATCTCTACCTGGGATCTGGTGTGGGCCTGGGGCAATAGCCCCCACACGACCTACCAGCTGTAACTGCCATGTCCCCTCTTATACCTTCACCTAACTCTTTTCCTGCAGTGTCACCATTGTGTTTGCATTCAAGTCCTTCTCCCACTGCCTTGAGGGCATGGGCTCTGTCTCATTCACTTTTGTATCCACAGTACCTTGAGGACCCCATTATATGCATGGGGAAATTGAGGCAGGGGGCAGGGATCTCATGGCCGTTGGCCGTGTTCTGCGGGATACCCTTTCCTGAGATGTCTGTGGATCCCTTTATTCTGGGTAGTCAGGAGACTTTCTGCCTGGGACAGAGGAAGGAGGGAGCATTTGCCCTGCTTAGGCAGCAGGAGTGAAGGACTCCAGCTAAGATAGCGTTGCCTGGAGACTAGACTTCTATGTGGGGCAGGTATTCAGGACTCAGTCCTGGTGGGATGGTACTTGAGGCTATGGATACCAGGGGCTGCCTGGAAGACAAAGGACGCCTCTTTTAAGTCTTGCTGGACCTCTACTCAGTGGGGCAGATCAGCCTGTAACAGGAGGCTCGGTTTCAGAACTCTGACTCGGCTTTGAGCCTATCCCTCCTGGGTCTCCTCCAGTCCTTGGCCTTTTCACTGGATTTAACCTCCTGGGAGCAAAATACTGCAGCTGGCTGGTACCTTAGAGGTGCCTCACTAAAGGATGAGTTAATAGTTTTTGCTCCATGGATGCCTGGGACCTTGTATTAGTCAGGATTCTCCAGAAACAGAACAATTGTGTGTGTGTATCTATTTATTACAAGGAATTGGCTCACATAATTACGGAGTTTGAGAAACCCCACCATCTGCCATCTGCAAGTGGGAGACCAGGAAAAGCTGGTGGTGTAATTTAGTTTGAGTCTCAAGGCCTGAGAACAAGGAAAGCCAATGGTTCAGATTCTAGTCTAGGTCTGAGGGTCTATGACCCAGGAGCCCCAGCAGGGGGCCAGTGGGGAAGAAGATAGATGCCCCTAGCTCAAGCAAAGAGGGGGAAAAGGGGTGAATTCCCCTTTCCCTCGCCTTTGGTTCTATCCAGGCCCTCAAGGGATTGGATGATACTCCCCACATTGGGGAGGGCAATCTACTTTACTGAGTCCACTGATTCCAATGTTAATCTCATCCAGAAACACACATGTTCACAGACACATCCAGAAACAGTGTTTAATCTGGCTACCCCATTGATCAGGGAGCAGAAGGCAAGCTGAGGGCAAAGCACAAGCCGACACCTCACTCCAGCCCCCACAGGGTGGGCTGTGTGTGGCATTCCTCAGGCACTTCTGGCTGCCCTAAAGCTAAGGAAGGGAAAAGCAAATGGTGAACGGATAAAAACCAGAGGACGTGAGTCCTTATCAGTTTACCAGTGTTTTAGTGATTTACAAGGAAAAAGCATTCTTATCAATAGCCTAACTTCCAGAGACCCAGAGAACCAATTTCCTGGAGCCCTAACATCACCCGCCCCTCCACAGTGAGGTGGGAAACAGAGGCAAAAGGGAATGTAAATAAAATTAAACTTCTTTATAATCTGCAGCCTATTGACATGGACTTATAACAGAGTATAGCATTCCTCAGGAATCTCCCAACTGTCTTACTGTTAATGCCTCACTAGAAGGAAAAACGACCTTAACTTGGCAATAGCAACACCTCCAGCATCCTGAATCTTCTTCAGCGTATGAAAGTCCTTTTGGACACCTCCCTTTTTCCTTACCTCCCCCAATTCCCAAGTGTATAATCAGCCATTCCTCACAGCCCCAGTGCTCTTTCTGCCCACGGGGTCCTGTCTCCCCTGCTTTCATAAAATCATCCTTTTTGCACCAAAGACATCTCAACAATTCTTTCTTGGCCGACGGCTCCGGACCTCGCGAACACGTTCCAAACCTACATCACCATGGTCAGTCAAGGTGACACATAAAAGTAACCATCACAGGCCTCTTCACTTTTTGAGAGTTGTTCTACTGGAGTCCCTGTTTTATCTTCCTTCAGATTTTTTTCCATGGGCCCAGACAGGTGTAATTTATTTTCTGAAAACATATATCATAGACACATATGGTGTGGTGGATGCAGAGATACACTACCTTGAAGGGGCGACTTGCTTGCTCACCTGTGAGGAGTTTGTTCCTTGCACAGCCCTTGGCTATCAGCTTCAGCAGTTGGCTTCAGCTGCACAGGGATGCCTCCTGAGGTCAGGCCCTTCCCTGGCAGCCCCTTCCTGTGCCTGGGAGAGGTGTGGGTATAAAGATCTGGCCATCGCGTGTTGACCTAGCCAACTCTGATGGGTCATGCTTGTTCTGGAGTCCCTGTTGGCTGGCTGAGGTTCTGCTAAGCCTGCATTATGGTTTAACTTCTCCCTCTGCCCAAGCCGGCTTCTGCTGGCTTCTTTCATAGATGTGTATCCCTAATTGCTGCTTCTCCCCACCCATGGTCTCTCCATCTGCTCTGAAGAACCCTGCTTGTGACAAGAGTGTACATATTGTTTTAAACCCTGTTTTCAGTTAATTTAGCAACGTTTGCAGTCATTTCAATGACAATATAGTCAGAATATCATTTTTAAATAATTGCATCATAGTCTATTATATGGATCTTGTGTTTACTAATGTGTTTAAACAATTGCATATTTTTCTTAATTTTGCTATGATAAGCAATGCTTCTGTGTAATCCTTTAACTTACTACCCCTTTTCCTACTTAAAGATTAATACATAAAAAAAGGAATAGCTAGATCAAAGTGGATGCACTTTTAAGAAAGCCTTTTGATTCCTTGTTCCAAAAAGCTCCCAAAGAGAGCATCTCATTTTTAATTTCCCACCTGGCAGTTTATGATGGCTATAATCTATTTTTTATAACTTTTCCCAGTCTGGTAGGAGAAACAATGTTCCACTACTCTAATTTGCTCATAAGGGTATTCATATGCCCCGCTGTCTCTGTGATTCGCCTATTAGGGAGTTTCACCAACTTGCGAGGTTTTCCCATCATCTTCAAGGCCACTAAACATTGACCACAAAGGGGCGCTGTTCCCCTGTCAATGTCCTGGGCCGCACACTCTCCAGCTGCCTTTCAGAGCCCGGAATGCAAAGTTCCAAGCCGGGTTTACAGCCTCAATTAAGAGGCCGGACTCTGATCTCTTTTAGGTCATTTTTCTCTCCCCCAACTCTTGTTTTCAACCCTGGTGAGTTACAGCTCAGGCGGGGACCCCGAGCCAGCAGAGGGGGTGTGTCCGCGCCTCCTGCTCACGGTCCCTGGGGCACCTAGGGCAAGTCTCGGCGGAGAACCCCAGTACCCCCACCCGCCAGATCTGGGTGCGCCTCCAGGGGTCGTGTGTAGGTGGCAGGACTGGGGGAGCAGAGGCAGTGGCACCCGTAGCAGCAAATATAGATAAATTGCCATCAGCAGAAAAAGGCGTATTTTTATCTATGAAACATTGTATGCAAACCTCCTGGGAACCAGAGAACTCCAGGGCAGAAAACAAACAGCAGCCTAAAGCCAGCAGAAGGAAATAATGAAGATGAGAGTGCGCAAACGGCTGTTTTGACAGTAGTTTTCAGAGAGGTTGGCAAACCAGAGCTCTAAGTAGAAACTTTCCGTGATTAAATACTGAAAATGCAAATACAGGCCAAAACCAGCGGAGAGAGTCGGCATTCTCGGTTCTACACAGAACGGATTTTTGACCATAAACAAACCCCGACTTAGCAGCCAGGGCTCAGCCTCTGACTGGGACCGTGGGTTTTCGGCCTCGCGGAAGGCGCGTCAAACGGCTTCTCCTCCTGCACACCCACTTTCTCCAGGATTCAGCCGACTCTGCAGTCTCTGCCCTTGACTTTTATCACAGGGCATTTAGGCATGGATGTCCTGTTGCCTTCATTAAACCTGCTCTAGCGTGGGCTGGTCGCCGTTCACTGCTGTGTGTGTCACACCTGGATTAGGGTTGGTTTTTAGGGAGGCACCAGATAAGATGGGTGACCCCTCCAGGGCTGTCTTTGCCCGGTCCCAGCAAAGCTGCCTCCAGGCTAAGAGGAGGCAATGGGCCTATTGTCAGCCACCCCGGGAACGAGTTTCAGGGAAGTTGGCCCTCAGAGGCCCTACGGCCATTATCCGGCTCTCCCCTGGAGAAGGCGGGCCTGGGGTGCCTGGGTGGATTGCCCTCCCTATGCGCTGAAGAGAGTTACGGAATTGGGGACAGGGTAGCAGAGGGCGCCAGCGCAGCCCAATTCTCAGGAAGAGTGAGACCCCGCTCCCAGAAGCTGAGTTGATTGGCACTAACTGTGGGTCTTTCGAAAAGACGCTACGAGCACCAAGAGTGCAGGCTCTGCGTCCTGGGTCTACCTTGTAAAGGCAATGAAGGGTGCTGGCCCACCCACTGTTCTTCAGCTTTGGGGCGTGAGCGGGGTGGGGGTGGAGGAGATTCAGGAGAGGCTGCGGTTGGGGATCTCTGGCAAGGCTTATGGTGGCAATCTCGATTGTTTTTCATGGGGGGCGTTAACAACTCGCAGCTTGAGGAGTGAATTAGAGGAATGAATTGGGGTGGGGAGGCTTGGCGGTCAGTCCTTGGGTTGCAGGGCGTGCCTTGAGCAGGGGCCCCAGGACTAATGGTCCAGGATTTTCTTTTTTGGAAGGTGGTGCGGGTCTGTTCTGGGCCACCGTATTGGTGGTAGTGGTGGCCCGGCTCTAATTTTCTCTTCACGTGGTGTGTGGGGCAGACCCTAAGGTTTTTGTGGGGTTGACATAGTCCTGGTTTGGGAGCAAACATCCCCTGGTGGTGGTGAGGGGCGGTGTGATTCCCCAGAGTTTTTATGGGAGGAGAGGGGCATGAAGCCTGGGCGGGGTGGTGGGTTGGAGCTCTGACCTGAACGAAGTCAAGGGTGTTTGCAAGCCTCAGGCTAGCAACCATTGCCCAATTGTGGGAAAGGGGTGTTGCTTGGGTCATGGGTCCCCGGGATTTTGGAGAGTGGGACAAGGTTTGGTTTAGAGGAAACTGCTAAACGTTCCCAGGTGTGAATGGGTTGGGGTGGGAGTAGGTGGGGAGTATGTAGGGTGTTTTTAGGTGGTTAGGGCAACTTACTTTCTACAGGTTTGCTGCCCTATGCTTTGTTTCTGGTGGGGAATATTGGCTTGGTTCAAAGGTCTTTGGGTTTGGCTGGAAACCTGGGTGACCAGTTTGGTTTGCCTGGTTCCTCTTTAGACAGTGGGTGTTAACTGGCTACTCTCATGGTGAGGACTGTGAGGACTGTGAATTCGGTGATGGGTGGGTGGGGGAGGTAAGGTGGTGGCCACTGGGTCTAGGCCTCTTTGTCACAGCCCCTGGTGGCTGTTAGCTGACACCTAATTCACTGATAAAGCCATCTCTCGTGGACCTTGGGCATTGGGACCTTTATCTTGAACTTTATATTATGACTTTTTTTTTTTAAGTAGGCTCCACACCCATCCTGGGGCTTGAACTCACAACTCTGAGATCAAGAATGGTGTGCTCTACCCACTGAGCCAGCCAGGTGCCCCTGAACTTTGTATTATGGAAAAAATTCAAATATTCACTTTAGTAGAGAAAATAATGCAAGGTACCCTCATGAATCTATCTCCCAGATCCCACACGTATCAACTCATGGCCAGGCTTGCTGTATCCAAACCCCCAACCTCACTTGAGGACTGACTTACAGCTAGGCTGACTGGTTAAGTGCATGACCTTCTACAGCCAGAATTTAAAGCCAGGCTAAGCCACTTTCTAGCCAAGCTATTTTGAGCAAGATACTTGGCCTTACTGTGGCTTGGTTTCTTCATCTGTAAAGAGATCAGATGATAAACAGAGCTGTTGAGAGGCCTAAGTGAGACAAAACTCATACAGTGACTGAACAGTCTTTGGTATATAGTAAGTCCTCAAAGAGTGTTAACTTTTATTATTTATAATAAACCTTGAGGTCCTGGAGCCACAGGCTTCTACTCTCTTCTACTCTCTGTAGCACATCCAAGAAGGCTGTGTTCCACGGTGCCTAGTCCTAACTAATCTAGAAGCTTTGAAGGGTTTTATCCTTCTGTTGTAGGTCTTCTGACACCATTCACCCCTTGTGTCCCCCCAAAACCCCCTTGCCCCCAAGCTTTGGCTTGGAGATTTCCAACCTGGAGTCTGGAAACCCAGTGACAGTCCTGAGGCTAGCAACCGAGTTTCTCTTCCCCTGGAAAGAACGGCTTGCTGGGAGGAAGGATCCCGACAGCCCACTCTAAGGTATGTACCACTGATCTTTGGTCCTGTAGTGTTTTTTCTGCTCCAAATAGTAGTTGGACTGCCTTTGTTAGTCCTTGACTTCTTGGGCCATGCAATGCCCTATCTGGAATTTGGGCCCTAGCTGATCTGCAGGACACAAGACCATTCAAAGGGCAAAGGCCTTCACAGGAAATGGGGCCCCAAACCTGTGGCCCTTGCATAAGGTTCCTCCATCATTGCCCCCCGCCCTTCTTCCACTCCCTCCAGGTGGCTGCATTCCCAGGCTCACCAGCGATGTGAAGCATGTGTCTGTTTTTGTGACAATACCATGCTGTTTTGATTACTACAGCTTTGTAATGTAAAGTCTGGAATTTTGATACCTCCAACTTTGCTTTTCTTTCTCAAGGTTGCTTTGGCTATTCCGGGACTTTCATGTTTCCATACAAATTTTAGGATTGTTTGCTCTAGCTCTGTGAAAAATGCTGATGGTATTTTGATAGGGATTGCATTAAATGTGTAGATTGCTTTGGGTAGTATAGACATTTAAACAGTGTTTGTTCTTCCAATCCAAGAGCCTGGAATGCTTTTCCATTTCTTTGGGTCCTCTTCAATTTCTTTCATAAGTGTTCTATAGTTTTCAGAGTACAGATATTTCACTTCTTTGGTTAGGTTTATTCCTAGGCATCTAATGGGTTTTGGTGCAAATGTGAATGGTATTGATTCTTTAATTTCTCTTTGTGCTGCTTCATTATTGATGTATAGAAAGAAATGCAACAGATTTCTGTATGTTGATTTTATATCCTGTGACTTTACTGAATTTGTATCTCAGTGCTAGCAGTTTTTTTGGTGGAGTATTTCAGGTTTTCCATATAGAGTATTATGTCATCTGTAAATAGGGAAAGTTTTATTTCTTCCTTGCTGATTGGATGCCTTTTATTTCTTTTTGTTGTCTCATTGCTGTGGCTAAGACTTCCAATACGATTTTAAACAAAAGTGGTGAGAGTGGACATCCCTGTATTGTTCTTGACCATAGAGGAAATGCTCTCAGTTTTTCCCCATTGAGGATGATATTAGCTGTGGGTTTTTCATACATGGCCTTTATTATGTTGAGGTATATTGTCTCTAACCCTACTTTGTTGTAGGTTTGTATCATGAATGGATGTTGTACTTCGTCAAATGATTTTTCTGCATCTATTGAGAGGATCATAGTGTTCTCATCCTTTCTTTTATTAATGTGGTGTGTCAAGTTGATTGATTTGTGAATATTGAATAAATATTCAATATTTATTTATTCAATAAATATTGAATAAATATTTATTGTGTCAAGTTGATTGATTTGTGAATATTGAATAAATATTCAATATTTATTTATTCAATAAATTGAATAAATATTCAATATTTATTCAAAATAAATATTCAAGTGTGAATAAATCCCACTTAATTTTGGTGAATGATTCCTTTAATGTAATGTTGGATTTGATTTGGTAGTATTTTATTGAGAATTTTTGCATCCATATTCATTAGGGATATTGGCCTGTAGTTCTCTTTTTTAGTGGAATCTTTATCTGGTTATGATATCAAGGTAATGCTGGCCTCATAGGATAAATTTGGAGGTTTTCCTTACTTTTCTATTTTTTGGAAGAGTTTGAGAATAGGTATTACCTCTTTAAATGTTTGGTAGAATTCACCTGTGAAGCTGTCTCGTCCTGGAGATTTTTGATTTCTGATTCTTTTTTTTTTTTTTTTTTGCTGGTTATCAGTCTATTTGAGTTTACTATTTCTTCCTGTTCAGCTTTGGTAGTTTATATATTTTTGGAATTTATCCATTTCTCCCAGGTTGTCCAGTTTGTTGGCATATAAATTTCATAATATTCTCTTACATTTTGTATTTGTTTGTATTTCTGTGGTGTTGGTTGTGGATCTCTCCTCTTTCATTCATGATTTTATTTATGTGGGCTCTTTCTCTTTTCTTTTTGATAAGTCTGGCTAGGGATTTATTAATTTTATTAATTTTTTCAAAGAACCAGCTCCTGGTTTCATTACTCTTCTATTTTTTTTGTTTCTATATCATTTCTGCTCTAATTTTTATTAGTTTCCTTCATTTGCTGGCTTTAGGCTTCATTTGTTTTTTTTCCAGCTCCTTTAGGTATAAGGTTAGGTTGTTGTTTGAGATTTCTCTTGCTTCTTAAGGTAGGTCTGTATTGCTATATACTTCCCACTTCAGACTGCTTCTCCTGCATCCCAAAGATTTTGAACAATTGCATTTTCATTTTCATTTGTTTCCATGTACTTTTTTATTTCTTCCTTGATTTCCTGGTTGACCCATTCATTGTTTAGTAGCATGTTGTTTAACCTCCATGTATTTGTGGTCTTCCCCAATTTTTTCTTGTGGTTGACTTCAAGTTTCATAGTGATGTAGTTGGAGAAGATGCATAGTATAATCTCAGTCTTTTTGTACTTGTTAAGGGCTGATTTGTGACCTAGTATATGATCTATTCTAGAGAATGTCCCATGTACACTGGAAAAGAATGTGTATTCTGCTGCTTCGAGATGAAATGTTATGAATATATCTGTCAAGTCCATCTGGCCCAGTGTGTCATTCAAAGCCATTGTTTCCTTGTTGGTTTTTCGCTTAGATGATCTGTCCATTGACATAAGTGGTGTGTTAAAGTTCCCTACAATTATTGTATTATTATCAATGAGTTCCTTTGTGTTTCTTATTAATTCTTTATATATTTGGGTGCTCCCATGTTTGGTGCGTAAATATTTACAACTGTTAGATCTTCTTGTTGGATAGTCCTCCATATTATGATATAGTGCATTTCTTCATCTCATGTTACATTCTTTGGTTTAAAATCTAGTTTGTCTGATATAAGTATTGCTACTCCAGCTTTCTTTTGACTTCCATTTGATGATGATAAATGTTTCTCCATCCCCTCAATTTCAATATGCAGGTGTCTTTAGGTCTAAAATGAGTATCTTGTAGGCAGCATATACAGATGGGTCTTGGTTTTTTTTTTTTTTTTTAATCCATTCTGATACCTTATGTCTTTTGATTGGAGCATTTAGTCCATTTATGTTCAGAGTAATTATTGACAGATATGTATTTGGTGTCACTTTATTACTTATTTTCTGTAGCTTTTCTCTGTTCCTTTTTTGTCTTGTCACTTTTGATCTTTTCTTTCCACTCAAAGAGTCCCCTTTAATATTTTTTGCAGGGTGGTTTAGTGGTCATGAACTCCTTTCCTTTTTGTCAGGGAAACTCTTTATCTCTGTTTCTGTTATGAATGATAGCCTTGCTGGATAGAGTATTCATGGCTGCAGATTTTTCCCATTCAGCATGTTGAATATATCATGCCACTTCCTTCTGGCTTGACAAGTTTCTCCCAAGAAATCTTCAGCTAGCATTATGGGTCTTCCCTTGTAAGTTAAGGACTTCTTTTGTCTTGCTGCTTTTAAAATTTTTTCTTTATTGCTATGTTTTGCAAATTTAATTACAATATGTCTTGGTCTTGACCTGCTTTTGTTGGTTTTGATGGGAGTTTTCTGTGGCTTCTGGATCTGGATATCTGTTTCCTTTCCCACATTAGGGAAATTTTCAGCTATGATTTCCTTAAATAAATTTTCTGTCCCCTTTTCTCTCTCTCCTTCTGGGATTCCTATAATATGAATGTTATTATGTTGATGGAGTCACTGAGTTTTGTTAAGTCTATTGAGGTGTTCCATAATTCTTCTTTCTCTCTTTTGTTCAGCTTCCTTATTTTCCATTATTTTGTTCTCTGTATCATTTATTCATTTCTCTGCTCTTTCCAGCCTTGTGTTCATTGCATCAAATCTGTTTCCAATCTCAGTTATTGTAGTTTTCATTTCTGACTGATTCTTTTTTAACTCTTTTATCTCTGTGGTAAGGGTCTCCCTGATGTCTTCCACTCTTTTCTCAAGCCCAGTGAGTATCCTTATGATTGTTGCTTTAAGTTCTCCATCAGACATGTTACTTATGTCTGCTTTATTTAGCTCCCTGGCCATGACCTTATCTTGTTTGGGATGAATTCGTCCATCTTGGCATTTTATCTAAGTCTCTGCCTTATTCTGTGTATTAGAAAAGCCCATTATGTTTCCCGCTCTTGAGACTAATGGCTTTATGAAGTCATATAGTGTCCAGGGCCTGGGGCTTCAGGGAGTGTCTCTGATGTGTGCTATGTGCACTCTGCTGTTGTATTTTGGCTGCTGTGTTCCTCAAGTCAGTTGTCTGCAGAGGCTCTCCTTATCTGCAGTGGGCAGTGTTTGGTCTGGGCCAAAACTGTAAGTTTTAACTAGGTGTGCTCTGGTGTGCTTGTTAAATGAGACCTGATACTACTCCACTAGAACTGAAGCCCTGCAGAACTCTCTGGTTGGGAGACATGGTATGGGCAGGGATTTCTGCTGGTCTTCTAGAGAAGAGTGCTACCACTGCACGGGGCCTGAGGCAGGTTTGACTGAGAAAGGTGGTACTGCCAGAGTGGAGGGGTGTGGGATTCAGTGTAAGCAGGTTAGGCAGCCAATGTTGGTGCTGTGCTGCTTGCTCCAGGCTGCTCTGTGTTTATGCTGGTGGTGGTGGTGGTGGTCAGGGGGTATTGCATCAACCAGCTCCTTTGGCCCTAGAGTGGTGCCTCTGTGGATGCTGCTCCTCAGGGAAGCACTCTGAGAAGGGAGACTATTCCCCACCTCCACCTCCCACCCCCGTGTCCCAGGAGTTTCTCAGATTGCTCTTTCCACACTGTCCACCTCCTGGTTGGTTGTCTACCTTCTCTCCAGGAGAAGCACAGTGCCCTTCGGGGCTCTATCCCCGTCAAGACTGCTGATTTTTAAAACTCCAGGCTTTAAGGATATGGTGTGGACATGGGCCTGCACTCATCCTCTCGGGGGAGGGTTCCACCTTGCTGGGACTGAGGCAAGTTTGACAGAGAAGGGCTGTCATGCCCAGAGTGCAGGGCCGTGGGACTTTGTGTAAGCAGGTTAGGCAGCCTGTGTTGAGATTGAGCTGCTCTCTGCAGGTAGCTCTGTGTTTATGCTGAGGGGTGCAGGAGGGAAATGGTACCTGCTGGTTCCTTTGTCTCTAGAGATGTGTTTCCCTGAAATCTATTCCTCAGGGACTGCTCCAAGAAGAGCAAATAATCTTCCCCTTTTGTGCCCCAGGTGTTCCTCAGACCATGCTGTCTGCCCCAGGGTTGTTTGCCTGCCTTTCCTCCAGGAGTAAGGAAGCACCCTCAGGTCTGTATCCTAGCCAAGCCCTCTGACCTTTAAAACTCCAGTCTTCAAGCCCTGCTGGGTGCAAGGACTCAGGAAATTCAGCCCCTCCTGTTTTCCCCAAACTGCGACTCCTTACTTCCTACCTTCTTCCGTATGGCTTCTTCTCTCCCTCTAGTTGTGGAGCTTGTTCTGTCAGTTTTCCGGTGGATTTTTGGGGTATTCAGAATGATTTGATAGTTATCTAGTTGTGTTCATGGGACCAGAGGAGCCTCAGGTCCTCCTACTCTGCTGCCATCTTACCTCGCCCCATCTGTATTTAACTATTAACTTTCACTGCATTTTTACCCACTCTAGGTTCATATGTATTCTTATTATTCATATGTATTATTATCATTTTAAGATATTTCTTTTGGCTAGGGTGTATATATTTTTTGGAACCCAGCATTCTATTTTATTTTTGAGTCTATGGATTTTTCCCCCCAGCTTTACTGAGATATAACTGATATATAACATTGTGCAAGTTTAAGGTGTACAACATGGTGATTTGATGCACATATAAAATGAAAATGATTACCACAATAAGGTTAGTTAACACATCCATCATGTCGTAATTTCACTTTTTGTGTGTGCTGAGAGCATTTAAGTTCTACTCTTACAACTTTCAAATATATAAGCCAGTATTTTTATCTGTACTCACCATGATGTACATTAGATCCTCAGAACTTACTCATCTTATAACTGATGAAGATGTACCCTTTGACTAACATTTCCCCATTCCCTCCACCTGCCAGCCCCTGGCAACCACCATTCTATTTTCTATCTATGAGTTTGCCTTCCTAAAGATTCTACATAGAAGTGAGATAATGCAGTATGTTGTCTTTCTGTCTGACTTATTTAACTTAGCGCAGTGTCCTCAAGGTCTATGCATATTGTCACCAATGGCAGGATTTCCCTTTCCTGTGGCTGAATAGTTTCCATTGTATATATGCCACATTTTATTTATCCATTCATCTGTTCGTGGACACTTATGTGGTTTTCATGTCTCGGCTACTGTAACCAGCACTGCTGTGAACACGGGAGTGCAAATATCTCTTCGATATAGTAATCTCACTTCCTTCAGATATATACCCAGATGTGATATTTCTGGATCATGTGGTAGTTCTATTTTTTTCTTTTTTGAGGAACAGTATGGGGGAGATACTGTTTTCCAGAGTGGTTGTTGCAATTAGCAATCCCACCAACAGTGCAAGAGGGCTCCCCTTTCTCCACATCCTTACCAACACTTGTGACTCTTGTCTTTTCTGGGCATGTGTGTTTTGCAACAATCCTATTGGTATCTTTCCTTAAATAAGGGAAATTCCCTCTAGTATTCCCTTGACTAGCACTTCTTGTCTGCCTGTTCCATTCCATCCTTCTGAAACATTAATGATTCCCAGTCTCCCCATGTTATGTTGTTTCTGTGAGGAAGGCCTACTTCAGTTGCTCAGTGACACTGCCATCCATTCATCTGTCGCTGATTCTCATGACACATTCAGGAGTTTATAAAACTTTTCAGTTTTATAAAGTTTTTAAATAAAACTTTTCTTTTCTTAAAAAACTATTCATCCAAATAAGGCAGTCAGAGAAGGACAAATACCATATGATTTCACTCATGTGGAATGCACGAAACCAAACAAATGATCAAAGGAGAAAAAAAGAGAGAGAGAGAGACAAATCAAGAAACAGACTTTTAACACTAGAGAACACACTTATTGTTACCAGAGGGGAAGGGGTAGGGGATGGGTGAAATAGGTGATGCAGATTAAGGAGGGCACTTGTGATGAGCACTGGTGTTCTATATAAGCGTTGAAATCACTATATTATACACCTGAAACTAATTTTACACTGTATGTTAACTGGAATTTAAATAAAAATAAAAAAAATAAAAGCAAAAACCAAAACAACCTATTCATCTAATATTAATTGGGCACATATTATGACGAGGTTGGGTCTGGAATTCTGGATTTTTCTTTTAGATTTGTAAAGAAATTAGAATTTCTGTGGGCATCAGGAGTCAAAATCCTTTCAGTAAACAGGGCCTGGACCATATCTGTCTTCTGAGTGTCCACCTGTCCCCAGTGGTCCTCACATACTGTTTTGAGCCTGGAGACTTCAATTCAGATTTAGTGCACACATTTCTTGAACAACTCTCCTGTTCTGCCTCTTACATTTGAGGGGAGGGGTGCTTCCAGACCAAGCAATCTATATGCCTGTCAGTCACCTTTCTTATAGGGAAGTTCCATGTGAACATTTCTACCTATAGTTTGTTATCTTCAGTAGGAGAAAACAGTTGTGTCAGATATTTATATCACAAATAAGTGTAGCAGGGCAAAAAGGCCAACTGTAATTGCAGCTCTTTACAGAATGACCTCTGCTGCTTTTTTGAAAGGTTCCTTGTCTGAATAACACATAGAAACTCTACTGGTATGGATTTTCTGGATTTTAGTTATGGGTAATAGAGGAATGAAAAATAGTTCCTGTAGGGGGTATATTGGTGGGACATAGAGCTTTTGTTGGAAAGCTGAAACATGTTTCTTGCGGGGGGCAAGTCCCATCTTAAGATGGGAGGAGTAGCCTGGGGAGCCCCACCTATGACTACTCAGACAAAAACTGCTTTCTATTTTTTTAATTAAGATTTTATTTGTTTGACGGAGAGAGAGAGACAGAGAAAGAGAGAGAGACAGAGAGAGAGAGAGAGCACAAGCAGGGGGAGCAGCAGGCAGAGGGAGAGGGAGAAACAGGCTCCCCGCTGAGCAGAGAGCCCGATGTGGGGCTCAATCCCAGAACCCTGGGATCATGACCTGAGCTGAAGGCAGATGCTTAACGAACTGAGCCACCCAGGCCCCCCAAAACTGCTTTCTCTTGAGCAGAACCAAAGCCAGAAATCCATTTCTGTGTCAACTGCCCCTTGGCCTTCTGCAGCCAACCCTTCCTCAGTCAACATGTTCTGCACAGCCATCCTCCTAGGATCATCCCAGTTTTGGGTGCAGAAAATCACCTTCAACCAAGGGATCTTTGCCAAGAGGATCCAAAGACACAAGTGCAACAACTTTCTGCACAAAGCTGCTGGAGCGACAGGGCATAAGTACATGAGAAAGCAGATACCAAGTCCTAGTTATGGAGGACAAATTAAAGGGGAGCTTTGCAGCCCACTGCTAGGACAGCCTCTACACATTAGGGAAGGCACTAGAAACAGAGTGGCAGGCATAGAGCTCAGCCTGTTAAAGAGGGCAAACCCCCAGGAGGCAGACACCTCTGAAGGAGGTAGACTTTTGGGATGTGGAGTAGTCAGTTGGGCAGAGTGTGAGAAGAGCCTTAGCTAGCACTCAAACCTCGCTTGTATGGGACACACTCAGAGGAGAGGACTTATGGGCAGGCTTTGGCAGTAAGTCATCCCTCCAGAGACCCCAGAGGATGCACCTGGGTAAGCAGCCTTTCATGTGCCGGGAACATGGAAGTCAAATCTTCACAGACATCAGAAGTCAGACTCAGGGGAGAAGTGTTTTCTGTTCAATGAGTGTAGACGGTCTTTTACTAAGAAATTAACCCTCATTGCACATCAGAGGACACACAGGGGAGAAGCTGTATGTGTGTAGGGATTGTGGGCATGGCTTTAGACATGTCAATCCTTGTGAAACACCACAAAATACATTCAAAGGAGAAATCTTTTGTGTGCAGGGAATATGGACAGGACTTCTGACCGAAGTCCAGTTTTCCTCAGACACCAGTGCACACATATTGCTGGGCTGTGCCTTATGTGCATGGAGTGTGGGTGCAGCTTCAGCTATAAGTCAGCCCTTGTCAGACACTTGGGAGAGAAATGCTTTGTGTGCAGGGTGTGTGGGCTTCAGCTTTAAGGGAGCACTCTTCACAAACCAGAGAACACACCAGGGAAAGAGCAGTGGTGCTTTGTGTGCAGGGAATGTATGAAAAATTTTAGCTGTAAGGGGGCCCTTAAGTGGACACCAGCAGACACACTCAGCAGAAAAGCCTTTTGTGTGTAAGAAGTGTGGGCAAGGCTTTGGCCTGAAGTCAGATCTCGTCACACATCAGAAGAGACACTCGGGGGAGAAGTCTTTAGGGAGTATTGAGGAGGCTTTAGATGGAAGCAAGCCTTTGTAGGACATAGGATGTGCTCAGGGGAGAAATAGTCTGTACAGGCAGTGTAGATGAGGCTTTACTTGGAAGTCACAGCTTAGTGTATACGGAGAACAAAATTTGGTCATCACCACCCCACCCCAGGACAGAGAGGCTTCAGGAATGGTTTCCTGGCCCTTAAAACACCTCTGTGAATGTGAAAATGGCATGGAAGCAGTAGAAAAATGGGGTTTTTCTTGTCAAAGAAATAGTCAAACTGTGGTCTGATTTCTTTCCCTGGGTCATTTGTTGTAACATGAGTCCTTAACTGTAAACACACACCTTGTTTATTTGTGAGGACAGAGGATATCAGGACTGGTGTAGAGAACTCAAACTCAGCCTTTGTTTCCCTCAAGAAACTGAACTGAGAAAAATGAGTCCAGAGTTACATTCGTATTTTTGTTATAGAATCCAAAACTGCAGTCAGGTGGAAGAATGTTCCAGGAGTGGGAGACAGGTCTCTTGGGGGATCTTGTCTTTTGATTTGGACAGTCCTTTTGAGATTTAACAAGAAGCCTTGGCAGATAGAATGTCTTCCTCTGGGGCAGAGAGCAGATTTGTTTGGTTTCCAGGATAATAGAGAATGTCTTTCTCCAGGACAAAATTTGGGCAGGTTTGCCTGTAGCTTCTATAGAAAGATTGGGGATTTTTTAGGCTTGGAGATCCGCAGCTGTGACACAAACCCATTGTGACCTATCCACCCCATCCCACTTCCATGTCACCCCTTTGTGATGCAGGGCATATGGAGAACCATGAACAAGAAACTTATGTTGTCTGTTGTATCATGAGTAATAAAGTCCCTTTTCTATGGTCTGGGAGTCTGGGGTCTTCCACTAGAATCCATGAAACTAGCAAGCTAGAGTATGGTGAAGTCTGACTTTTCATAGTTTTATTTTAAGGGTGGCATGATTTAAAAAAAAAACTTTATTGAGATATAATTCACATACCATAAAATTCACCCTTTTAAAGTTTACAAGGCAATGACTTTCAGTATATTCACAGAGTTGTGCATCTATTACCACAATTTTACAGTGTTTTCATTACCCCAAAAAGAAAACCTACAGCTATCATTCCTAAATGCCTACATCCCTACAGCTCTAGGAAACCACTAATCTGCTTTCTGTTCTTGTAGATTTTTCTCATTCTGAACATTTCATATTAACGGAATACTACAATTAGTTGTGGCCTTTGTGAATGGCTTCTTTCACTTAGCATGATATTTTCAAGGTTCATGTTGTAGCATGTGTCAATACTTCATTTATTTTTGTTGCTGAATAGTATTCCATTTTGTGGATATACTACACACTTATCTTTCCAGTTGGACATTTGGATTGTTTCTACTTTTTGGTTACTATAAATAATGCTGCTCTGAACATTTCATGTACAGCTTTTGTGTGGACCTATGTTTTCTTGTCTCTTGGGTAGATTTATCGGAGTGGGATTACTCAATGATATTGTAAAGTTTAGAGATCAAAACAGAAATCACTGAAATAGAAAACAGGAAAACAGAAAATTAATGAAACACCTGGTTCTTTGAGATCAATAACATGTCAATAAATAAATTATTTAGATGAAATAGACAAATTTATAAATAACAAACCACTACTATAGTAGACTTGACCAAGATGGTGAAATGAGAAGACCCAGGCTCTTTTTCTTCAATGGAGATAATAATATATTAACCAAATTGCCTTTATGAGAATTCTAGAAACTGGTTAAGAGGTGGCGGAACCCCAGGCAAGTACAAAGTCAAGAAGAATTGCATCAAAGTAGGTAAGAGAGTTTATTGCACTTTGCACACCATAGACCCCCCCCACCCCAGCACAACACACTTTTAAATAACCAACGGGTCAAAGAAGAAATCATAAGGGAAATGAGAAAATATCTTGAGACAAATGAAAATGAAAACACAACACATCAACAAACCCTTATCTAGATTAAGAAAAAAGAGGTAAGGCTCAAGTAAAATCAGAAATGAAGTGGCGGGGAGGACGTTAAAGCTGATGCCATAAAAATAAAAAGATTTGAATACTATGAACAATTATATGCCAACAAATTGTATTACTTGAAGAAATGGATAAATTTCTAGAAATATAACCTACAAAGATTGATTCATGAAGAAATAAAATCTGAATAGTTCTATAATTAGTAAGGAGATTGAATCAAAACCCAACAGAGAAAAGCCTAGGACCAGATGACTTCACTGGAGAATTCTGTCAAACATTTAAAGAAGAATTAATACTAATTTCTAAAATCTTACAAAAAACTGAAAAGTAGGGAACACTCCAAAAATTATTTTATGAGGCCAGTATCACCCTGATACCAAAGCCAGGCAAAAAGACACTACAAGAAGACGGAACTGTAGACCAATATCCAGGATGAGTATTAATGCAAAAACCTAAACAAAATTCTAGCAAACTGAATTCAATAGCACATTTAAAGGATTATGCATCATGACCAAGTGGAATTTATTCCTGGAATGTAAGCATGGTCCTACACATAAAAATCAATCAATGCAAATACACCACATTAACTTAGTGAAGTACAAAAACTACATCATCTCAGTTGATGCAGAAAAAATATTTGATAAAATTCAAACATTTCATGATAAAAACACTAAAACTAGGAATAGAAGGACACTTTTTAAACATAATAAAGACCATGTATGCAAAACATCATATACAGTGGTGAAAGAGTGAAAACTTTTCTTCTAGGATCAGGAACAGGCAAAGATGCACACTCTTGCCACTTCTGTTCAACATAGTCCTGGAGTTCCTAGCCAGAGCTATTAGACAAGAAAAAAAAAAAAAAGGCATCCAAATCGGAAAGGATGAAGTAAAATGATCTCTGCAGTTGGCATGATCTTGTATGTAGAAAAGCCTAAAGAATCCACAAATAAACTCTTAGAACTAATGAACAAATTCAGCAGAATTTCAGGATACAAACCCTTCAAAAATCAGTTGTGTTTCTGTAAACTAACAATGAAAAATCCAAAAAGGAAATAAAAAGAAAAAAACCCTTCAGAATAATATCAAAAAGAATAAAATACTTTGGAATAAGCCAAGGAGGTGAAAGATCTGTACACTGAAAATTACAAAACATTCTGAAATAAACACAAAGAGAAAAGTATTTGTTATTCACTGGGTTAGAAGGTTTACTATTGTTAAGATGTCCATACTACCAGGGGCACCTGGGTGGCTCAGTCAGTTAAGCTGCTGCCTTCAGCTCCGGTCATGATTCCAGGGTCCTGGGATCGAGCCCCATGTCGGACTCCCTGCTCAGCGGGGAGTCTGCTTCTTCCTCTGCCTCTGCCTGTCCCCCTGCTTGTGCTCTCTCTCTCTGTCAAATAAAGAAATAAAATCTTAAAAAAAAAATGATGTCCATACTACCCAAAGTGACCTAAAGATTCACTCCAATCCCTCTCAAATTCCCAGTGGCATTTTTTGTAGAACTAGAGAAATCCATCCTGAATTTCAAATATGAATTTCCTATTTCATAGGGACTCTGAATAGCCAAAACAATCTTTAAAAAGAGCAAAATAGGAGTCTTCATACTTCAAGATTTCAAAACACATTACAAAGCTATAGTTATCAAGACAATGTGGTATTAGCATAAAGAGAAATATATAGACCCATGGAATAGAATAGAAAGCCCAGAATTAAAACCTCATGAGTATGGTCAGATGATTTTTTTTTTAACGATTTTATTTATTTATTTGGCAGAGAGAGACACAGCAAGAGAGGGAACACAAGCAGGGGGAGAGGAAGAGGGAGAAGTAGGCTCCCCGCCAAGCAGGGAGCCCGATGCAGGGCTCGATCCCAGGACCCTGGGATCATGACCTGAGCCAAAGGCAGACGCTGAACTACTGAGCCACCCAGGCGCCCCGGTCAGATGATTTTTGACAAGGTTACCAACACCACCCAATGGGGAAAAGACACTCTCTTCAACAGATGATGTTGGGAAAACTGGACAACCACATGCAAAATAATGAAATTGGATCCTTAGCTTACATCATATACAAATATTAATTCAGAATGGATTAAGGATTTAAACCTAAGACATAATACTATAAAACTCTGGGAAGCAAACTTAGGGGAATGGCTTCATGACATTGGATTTGGCAATGATTTCTTAGATATGACACCAAAACCATAGACAATAAAAGCAAAAATAGATGAGACTACATCAAAATTTAAAAATTCTGCATGTGAAATCACAGAGTGAAAGGGCAACATGTGGAATGGGAGAAAATACTTGCAAATCATCTATTTGAGAAGGGGTTAATATTCAGAACATATAAAGAACTACAACTCAACAACAACAAACCAAATACCCCATTTGAAAAATGGGCAAAGGACTTGAATAGATGCTTCACCAAAGAAAATATACAAATGACCAACAAGAACATGAAAAGATACTTAACATTGGAACAATTAGAGAAATGTAAATCAAAACCATAATGAGCTATCACCTCACCTCACACCCATTGTGGGGGCACTAAAAAAAAATTGTTAGGATGTAGAGAAATTGAAACTGTTGTGCATTTTTGGTGGGATATAAAATGGTGCAGCTATGGGAAGCACTTTGGTATTTCCTCAAAAAAATTAAAAATAGAATTGCTATGTGAGGGGGGCAGAGCAAGATGGCGGAGGAGTAGGAGACCTGGATTTCGTCTGGTCTCAGGAATTCAGCTGAATAGGGATCAAACCATTCTGAACACCTACGAACTCAACAGGAGATCGAAGAGGAGAGTAGCAACAACTCTCTGAACAGAAAAGCGACCACTTTCTGGAAGGTAGCACGTGTGGAGAAGTGAATCTGAGGCGATATTCGAGAGGATAGACGGCGGGGGAGGGGGCCTCCGTCGGCCACTTCTGGCAAGTGCTAGAGCCGCGGAGCACAAAATCGGAACTTTTAGAAGTCAGCTCCGCGGAGGGATGTCCCTCCAGTGGCGAAGTGGGAGGTGGAACCCTCACGGGACAGTGTGGTCTCAGGACCCTCGGGGTCACAGAAAGACCGGGGGTGCCTGAGTGTGGCAGAGCTCCCAGGTATCGGAGAGGGGAAGCTGGCTGCGGAGATGGAGCCGAGGCGCAGGCTCTCAGCTCGGGGTTGCCATAAACTGTGATCCGCGGCCCAGTTGGGCCACTACTCCTCCAGCAGGGACCCAACAGGTGGCAGATCCGGGGAGACTCCCCTTCCTCCCCCGGGAGGAGCGGTGCCGGGAGCGCACCACAGGGATCTGCTGGGTTTGGAGACTCCACACGGGGTCGGGT
This sequence comes from Zalophus californianus, assembly GCF_009762305.2. Lineage (NCBI taxonomy): Eukaryota > Metazoa > Chordata > Mammalia > Carnivora > Otariidae > Zalophus > Zalophus californianus. The sequence continues at coordinate 5,650,125 of NC_045599.1, read as the reverse complement.
GCCAGAGATAGAAACGATCGGTCACAGGCTGGGTGAGCATGGAGTGCGGCCAGAGACCGGGGACACGGAAGTGACTGACTGCTTTTCTCTGGGGGCGCACTGAGGAGTGGAGCCCCAAGTTCTTGCCTCCTCTAGGGCGGAGATTGGGAGGCCGCCATTTTCACTGTCCTCCTCCAAAGCCATACTGAAAGCTTGCAGGCAACAAAAGCTCCTGAGAGCAAACCCGAGCAGCTTGCTTAGCTGGGACCAACAAGGGTGGGGCAATTCTGCCTCCGGCAAAGATATTTGGGAACCATGGCAACAGGCCCCTCCCCCAGAAGATCAGCACGAACAGCCAGCAAGCCAAGACCAAGTTTACCGATCAAGGAGAACGGGAGAACTCCAGCGCTACGGGAATACTGCACATAGAATTCATGGCTTTTTTTTTTACCATGATTCATTAGTTTTTCAAAGTTAATTTTTTAACTGTTTTTTTTTTAATTTCTCTTTTTCCTTTTTTCAACCAACATCTTATCAATCTCTTTTTTTAAAAAAAACATTATTTTTCATTTTTAGAGTCATATTTTATCCCTTCATAGTAGTTACCGTTATTTTTGGCATATATATATAAGTTGTTCTCTCTTTAAAATTTTGAGATACAGTTTCTTCTAACAGATCAAAATATACCCTAAATCACTAGTGTATGGCTTTGTTCTATTCTCCTGCCTGATCACATTCTCTCTCTCTTTTTTTTTAAATCTTCTTCTTTCTTTTTTCAAACTTCTTATTGTATCAATTCCTTTTATAAAATCTTTTATAATTTTCATCTTTACAGTCATCTTCCATCCCTTCATTGTATCAACCCTTATTTTGTACATATATAAGTCTTTCTTCCTTTAAAATTTTAGGAGGCACTTTTTTCTAACAGACCAAAATACGCCCAAAATCTAGTCTGTGGCACTGATCTATGCCTGATCATATTTGATCATATTCGTTTTTTTTTTTTTGTATTGTTCTGTTTTTGTTCTTAATCTTTTTCTTTTTGGTTTTTTTTTCTTTCTTTCTCTTCTCTTTCTTTTCTCTTTCTTTCCCTTTCTTTTCCCCTGGTTTCAGGTCTTTTCTGATTTGTATAGAGTATATTTGCTGGGGACGTTCTTAACCTGTTGGCATTTTGTCCTCTCATTCATCTCTTCTCCTCTGGACAAAATGACAAGATGAAAAAAAAATCACCTCAGCAAAAAGAACAAGAGGTAGTACCTTCAGCCAGGGACCTACTCAATACGGACGTTAGTAAGATGTCGGACCTAGAGTTCAGAATCATGACTTTAAATATACTAGCTGGGCTTGAAAAAAGCGTGGAAGTTATTAAAGAAACCCTTTCTGGAGAAATAAAAGAACTAAAATCTAACCAAGTCGAAATCAAAAAGGCTATTGATGAGGTGCAATCAAAAATGGGGGCACTAACTGCTAGGATAAATGAGGCAGAAGAGAGAATCAGCGATATAGAGTACCAAATGATGGAAAATAAAGAGGCTGAGAAAAAGAGAGAAACAACTACAGGATCACGAGGGCAGAATTCGAGAGATAAGTGATACGATAAGATGAAACAACATTAGAATAATTAGGATCCCAGGAGAAGAAGAAAGAGAGAGAGGGGCAGAAGGTATATTGGAGCAAATAATAGCAGAGAACTTCCCTAATGAGAGGAAGGAAACAGGCATCAAAATACAGGAGGCACAGAGAACCCCTCTCAAAATCAATAAAAATAGGTCAACACCCCGACATCTAATAGTAAAACTTACAAGTCTCAGAGACAAAGAGAAAATCCTGAAAGCAGCTCGGGAGAAGAGATATGTAACCTATAATGGTAGAAACATTAGATCGGCAACAGACTTATCTACAGAGACCTGGCAGGCCAGAAAGTACTGGCATGATAGCTTCAGAGCACTAAACGAGAAAAATATGCAGCCAAGAATATATATCCAGCTAGGCTGTCATTGAAAGTAGGAGAGATAAAAAGCTTCCAGGACAAACAAAAACTAAAGGAATTTGCAAACACAAAACCAGCCCTACAAGAAATATTGAAAGGGGTCCTCTAAGCAAAAAGAGAGCCTAAAAGCAGCATAGATCAGAAAGGAACACAGACAATATACAGTAACAGTCACCTTACAGGCAATACAATGGCATAAATTCATACCTTTCAATAGTTACCCTGAATGTAAATGGGCTAAATGCCCCAATCAAAAGACACAGGCTATCAGATTGGATTAAAAAACAAGACCCATCAATATGCTGTCTGCAAGAGACTCATTTTAGATGCAAAGACAGCCCCAGATTGAAAGTGAGGGGGTGGAAAACGATTGACCATGCTAATGGACACCAAAGGAAAGCTGGGGTGGCAATCCTTATATCAGACAAATTAGATTTTAAAACAAAGACTGTAATAAGAGATGAAGGAGGAAACTATATCCTACTTAAAGGGTCTATCCAACAAGAAGATCTAACAATTGTAAATATCTATGCCCCTAATATGGGAGCAGCCAATTATCTAAGGCAATTAATAACAAAAGCAAAGTAACACATTGACAACAATACAATAATAGCGGGGGAATTTAACACCCCCCCTGACTGAAATGGACAGATCATCTAAGCAAAAGATCAACAAGGAAATAAAGACTTTAAATGAAACACTGGACCAAATGGACTTTGTAGACATATTCAGAACATTCCATCCCAAAGCAACAGAACACACATTCTTCTCTAGTGCCCATGGAACTTTCTCCAGAGTTGATCACAACCTAGGTCACAAATCAGGTCTCAACCGGTACCAAAAGATTGGGATCATTCCCTGCATATTTTCAGACCACAATGCTTTGAAACTAGAACTCGGTCACAAGAAGAAAGTTGGATAGAACTCAAATACATGGAGGCTGAAGAGCATCCTACTAAAGAATGAATGGGTCAACCAGGAAATTAAAGAAGAATTAAAAACATTCATGGAAACGAATGAAAGTGAAAACACAACTGTTCAAAATCTTTGGGATACAGCAAAGGCAGACCTGAGAGGAAAGTATATAGCAATACAAATCTTTCTCAAGAAACAAGAAAGGTCTCAAATACACAACCTAACCCTACACCTAAAGGAGCTGGAGAAAGAACAGCAAAGAAAGCCTAAACCCAGCAGGAGAAGAGAAATAATAAAGATCAGAGCAGATATCAATGAAATAGAAGGCAAAAGAACAGTAGAAGAGATCAACGAAACTAGGAGCTGGTTCTTTGAAAGAATTAACAAAATTGATACACCGCTGGCCAGACTTATCAAAAAGAAAAGAGAAATGACCCAAATCAACAAAATCATGAATGAAAGAGAGATCACAACCAACACCAAAGAAATACAAACAATTCTAAGAACATATTATGAGCAACTCTATGCCAGCAAATTAGATAACCTGGAAGAAATGGGTGCATTCCTAGAGATGTATCAACCACCAAAATTGAACCAGGAAGAAATAGAAAACCTGAACAGACCAATAACCACTAAGGAAATTGAAGCAGTCATCCAAAATCTCCCAACAAACAAAGGCCCAGGGCCAGATGGCTTCCCAGGGGAATTCTGTCAGACATTTCGAGAAGAATTAATACCTATTCTCCTGAAACTGTTCCAAAAAATAGAAATGGAAGGAAAACTTCCAAACTCATTTTATGAGGCCACCATTACCTTGATTCCAAAACCAGACAAAGACCCCATCAAAAAGGAGAATTACAGACCATTATCCTTGATGAACATGGATGCAAAAATTCTCACCAAAATACTAGCCAATAGGATCGAACAGTACATTAAAAGGATTATTCACCATGACCAAGGGGGATTTATCCCTGGGCTGCAAGGTTGGTTCAACATCCGCAAATCAATCAACGTGATACAATACATTAACAAAAGAAAGAACAAGAATCATATGATCCTCTCAATAGATGCAGAAAAAGCATTTGACAAAGTACAGCATCCTTTCTTGATCAAAACTCTTCAGAGTATAGGGATAGAGGGTACATACCTCAATATCATAAAAGCCATCTATGAAAAACCTACAGCGAATATCATTCTCAATGGGGAAAAGCTGAGAGCTTTTCCCCTAAAGTCAGGAACGCGGCAGGGATGTCCACTCTCACCACTGCTATTCAGCATACTATTAGAAGTCCTAGCCACAGCAATCAGACAACAAAAAGAAATCAAAGGCATCCAAATCGGCAAAGAAGAAGTCAAACTCTCACTCTTTGCAGATGATATGATACTGTCTGTGGAAAACCCAAAAGACTCCACCCCAAAACTGCTAGAACTCATACAGGAATTCAGTCAAGTGGCAGGCTATAAAATCAATGCACAGAAATCAGTGGCATTCCTGTACACCAACAACAAGACAGAAGAGAGACAAATCAAGGAGTCGATCCCATTCACAATTGCACCCAAAACCATAAGATACCTAGGAATAAATTTCACCAAAGAGGCAAAGGATCTGTACTCAGAAAACTATAAAATACTCATGAAAGAAATTGGAGAAGACACAAAGAAATGGAAAAACGTTCCATGCTCATGGATTGGAAGAACAAACATTGTGAAGATGTCAGTGCTACCTAGAGCGATCTACACATTCAATGCAATCCCCATCAAAATACCATCCGCCTTTTTCAAAGAAATAGAACAAATAATCCTAAAATTTGTATGGAACCAGAAGAGACCCCGAATAGCCAGAGGAGTATTGAAAAAGAAAAGCAAAGCTGGCGGCATCACAATTCCAGACTTCCAGCTCTATTGCAAAGCTGTCATCATGAAGACAGTATGGTACTGGCACAAAAACAGACACATAGATCAATGGAACAGAATCGAGAGCCCAGAAATGGACCCTCAAGTCTATGGTCAACTAATCTTTGACAAAGCAGGAAAGAATGTCCAATGGCAAAAAGACAGTCTCTTCAACAAATGGTGTTGGGAAAATTGGACAGCCACATGCAGAAGAATGAAAGTGGACCATTTCCTTACACCACACACGAAAATAGACTCCAAATGGTTGAAAGACCTAAACGTGAGACAGGAGTCCATCAAAATCCTAAAGGAGAACACAGGCAGCAATCTCTTCGACCTCAGCCACAGCAACTTCTTCCTAGAAACATCGCCAAAGACAAGGGAAGCCAGGGCAAAAATGAACTATTGGGATTTCATCAAGATAAAAAGCTTTTGCACAGCAAAAGAAACAGTCCACAAAACCAAAAGACAACCGACAGAATGGGAGAAAATATTCACAAATGACATAGCAGATAAAGGGCTAGTATCCAAAATCTATAAAGAACTTATCAAACTCAACACCCAATGAACAAATAATCCAATCAATAAATGGGCAGAAGACATGAACAGACATTTTTCCAAAGAAGACCTCCAAATGGCCAACAGACACATGAAAAAGTGCTCAACATCGCTCGGCATCAGGGAAATCCAAATCAAAACCTCAATGAGATACCACTCACACCCGTCAGAAGGGCTAAAATTAACAAGTCAGGGAACGACAGATGTTGCCGGCGATGTGGAGCAAGGGGAACACTCCTACACCGTTGGTGGGAATGCAAGCTGGTGCAACCACTCTGGAAAACAGTATGGAGGTTCCTCAGACAGTTGAAAATAGAGCTATCATACGATCCAGCAATTGCACTACTGGGTATTTACCCCAAAGATACAAATGTAGGGACCCGAAGCGGTACGTGCACCCCGATGTTTATAGCAGCAATGTCCACAATAGCCAAACTGTGGAAAGAGCCAAGATGTCCATTGACAGATGAATGGATAAAGAAGGTGTGGTATATATACACAATGGAATATTATGCAGCCATAAAAAGGAATGAGATCTTGCCATTTGCAATGACGTGGATAGAACTGGAGGGTGTTATGCTGAGTGAAATAAGTCAGTCAGAGAAAGACATGTATCATATGACCTCACTGATATGAGGAATTCTTAATCTCAGGAAACAAACTGAGGGTTGCTGGAGTGCTGGGGGGTGGGAGGGATTGGGTGGCTGGGTGATAGACATTGGGGAGGGTATGTGCTATGGTGAGCACTGTGAATTGTACAAGACTGATGAATCACGGATCTGTACTTCTGAAACAAATAATGCAATATATGTTAAGAAAAAAAGAAGAAGAAGAAGAAGATAGCAGGAGGGGAAGAATGAAGGGGAGTAAGTCGGAGCGGGAGACGAGCCTTTAGAGACGATGGACTCTGAAAAACAAACTGAGGGTTCTAGAGGGGAGGGGGGGTGGGGGGATGGGTTAGCCTGGTGATGGGTATTAAAGAGGGCACATTCTGTGTGGAGCACTGGGTGTTATGCACAAACAATGAATCATGGAACACTACATCAAAAACTAATGATGTAATGTATGGTGATTAACATAACAATAAAAAATTATTTAAAAATTTTAAAAAAAGAAGAATTAGAAACCTTAGTAGACCTACAAGATTGAATTAGTCATTTTAAGTCTTCCCATAAAGAAAAACCCAGGCCCCCATGGCTTCATTGGTAAACTCTCCCAAGCATTTCAAGAAGAAATTATACCAACTGTACAAATTCTTCCAGGTATAACAGGACGGAACCCTTCCCAACTCATTCTATGTGGGTAGTATTACTCTGATACCAAAACCAGACAAAAACAACACAAGAAAATAAAATTTCAGACCAATATCTCTCAGGAACACAGACACAGAAATTTTCAGTAAGGGGCACCTGGATGGCTTAGTTGGTTGAGCCTCTGACTCTTGGTTTCAGGTCAGGTCATGATCTCAGGCTCATGAGATTGAGCCCTGAGTCAGGCTCCATATTCAGTGTGGAATCTGCTGGAGATCCTCTCACTCTTCCTCCCTTCCTCCTCTACCTCCTCCTCTGTTCCTCCCCAGGTCCCTCCCCTCTCCCCATGCTCTCTCTCTAAAAACATAAATAAATAAATAATCTTTTTTTTAAAAGAGATACTCAACAAAATATAAGCAAACTGTACACCAAAAAGAATGAGTTTTACTGCTTGCAAATTAAAATCAACTAGATTGTTGGAGGAACCCAAAATGGAATGCAGATTGTGAGAAATGAATCTAGGTGTGGTACAAATGGATCCCATAACCTCACCAAAAGGAAGCTGAAACCTGAACCCAATGATTTTTAAAAGCAGTGTTTTAGTTAAAAGCAGTGGATACTGTAAGGCTAAACAGAAATAATTGTACACAAACACTTTGGTAAGATGCCCACAGGGTTAGCAATTCTGAAACTACAACACATGTATTGTAGCACTAGACAAATAAATAAATATATTATAGATAATATGTAAGTATATTAAACTGGACAAATTTTGAATTTGAACAACTTAAATTGGAAAAATAAGTAAATACAGTATAGATAGATTAGACCAAGTTTCTCTGGAGAAACTGTTGGAGAAAGAAGTTACACATAAGCAAAGGGGGACATTTCTAGAATGAACCCTGTTGTTCTGAATTACAGTCTGAAGTATCAGTATAGATTCATTTGTGCACACACATACACACAGAAAGAAATATTAGAAATATAGGTTAAGTATGTATACACAGAAACATATACTTCCTAATTCTGTCTCCTGAGAGGACCTAGAATAATTTCACAATGGTGAAATTTGGAACAATTTGGGCAACAAAATTAACAGTGATAATATTAGGTAATAGCCCAAAGTACAAAATAAGTATTGATGAGCCCATCCAGATTTAAATGATTGAATAAACAAATAAATCAAGAGAACCCTTCCCTAGAGAAGAATTTCTAATTAAATGTAGAAGAAACAAAGAAAGTAGAAAATCACCATTAAAACAGCACAATTATATAATTGCTGTAGGTGAGATCCACTGATGATGCAAAGATCAAGGATAAACAGGATTTTTTTGTAGCATCAAAGTATGACTCCGCCTCTCCCAGTATTTATTACACAGGGAAAAATAACTGTACAGTGGAGAACCCTGGCAGACACCACCTTAACTAGGTGATCAAGGTTAACATTTCCCATAATAAGACATATAGATATTATGTGACCCTGAGATGACACACCAAGAAGGGTACATCACCTCTGTGAGATTTTTCTTAAAAATCCATAACCTCAATGTTCTTCTGAGAAAACAGAGAAATCTAAACCCAGGGAAATTCTACAAAATACCTAATGAGTACTCTTCAGACATATCAAGTTTACACAAGGCATTAAGACAGAAAAGGTCCGTCTGGAGGAGACTAAGGAGACATGACAAATAAATGCAATTTGGGATTCTGGATTGATACTGGGACAGAAAGAAAACTTTACTAGAAAAACTGGGAAAATCCAATTAAAGTCTGAATTTAGCTAATAGCATCATATCGATATTAGATTCCTGGTTTCGGTTAGTGTTCGGTTAGATGGTAACATTAGAAGAAGCTCAATGAAGACTAGATGGGGATTCTCCGTACTATCTTTGTAAACTGTCCTGTAAGTCTAAAACTGCAGCAAATTTAAGAATTCAATAAAGACTAAATTGCCACACGTCATTTCTTAACATATAGTAGGCATGATCGAGCCCATAGTGATGTCAGGTGGACAGAAGCAGAAGTGGGAAAAGGCTAGTGTGTGGGTTTCCCTCTCATGTACTCAAACACAAAAATCAGGAGTCAGCCTCTAGAGGCATAAAGTGGTGCTACTTCCCCATCAGCTGAGCCACAGAAAATCTGACACAGTTAAGGCTAGCTACTTATACAAGTCAATTTTTCCTCCACTATGTTCGAAGAGCAAAGACATGGAACATTTGGCAAATTAACAAAAAGTCATATAGAGAGAGAGAGAGAGTCAATATCTATTGTCATATGTAATATAATACACCTTATATATTCTATATGTAGTATATTATACATATTATATATGTGTGTTATTACATATCACCTATATATTACACATATGTATATAATATACATATATTATATATTAATTATATATTCTATTATACATTATAATTATGTATTATATATTATACATATGTACTGTGTGTTATATATAAATATATATTGTTCATATGTATTACATAATATATGTAGTATATATTATGTATATTACATATACATTACATTATGTAACATATAATACACATATACATGATATATATTATATGACTATATATAAATATATGACTATACATGGCATATAAATATATATGACTATATATGTATGTGACACATATAACTTTGTTCATTTCCTGAATGTTCTTGTGGTACCAAGTATTCATATGTAGAAAGGAGAAAGACTGACAAGGGTCTAATTAAGCGAATGGGGAAGGTGGGAAAGGACAAATATGGCAGCAGTGTGTGTCTTGCCTGCTCCTTCCTGGAGAAAAACTGGTCCAAAGCTTCCCTCTTCTGTTGCAGGGATCCTGCCTGACCACTGGGTGGGCCAGCCTCACAAACTCCAGCCACCCAATTTCTAGGGGCACATCTGGCAGAAAGACGATGGGACTGGAACATTGTCTCTATGGAGAGAGCTAACCTACTTGATGGGGACATTGGACCCAGAGGTACAGTGCCCTGGGCACAGCTGGACTTGAATTGTTTCCTACAATTCTCCTCCAAGGAACCAGTGAGGCCCAGCACAAAGTACTGGGGAATAGACCCTTGGTGCACCAGGGAAAGGGGACCAATTTTTCAGAGCCAAGCCAAGCAAGGCAGAGGTTTTGGGAGAACCAAGAAAAACAGCCCATGGAGGTGCCCCTCCATCCGACTATGGGACGGTCCCTGGGCCTGGTGCGTGCTGCATCTGCCAGGGGCTCTTCTGCTGGGGGCTGGCACAGGAAGTGTGGACAAACAGGAAGGCTGAGGGGCACTGCAGTCAGAGATGGCCTCAGTCTTACCCTTCCAAGACCTTGTTGATCCACTGGATCGCAGCTCTCTTCTCTAAGTCAAGGTCTTCAGCGGTGACTTGATAACTTAGCTGGGGCGGTGGAGGCAGGATAAGTGGGTCATTTCGCCTCATCGACAGCAATAGAGGGATCTTGCGCTTCCGGGGCCCGGAACCATCAGACGCAGGTGAGCGATTCCTCAAACTTTGCTTCTGCCCAGAAGGTGCATCTGCAGCCTTTTCATTCCTGATCTTCCTTTGTGGTTCTGCTGAGGCTGAAGAGCTAGAATGATAGCTCTCCTCGCTGGCTTTCTTCGTGGGCAGCCGGGGCTGGGATGAGGCTGGGCCCCAGATCCCGGTAGCGCCTGGACAGCATCTCTGCGGTGAGAGGAAACCTCGAGTCGAGCTGTAAGAACTGGTGATGGCATTGCGTTTGCTGCAGGAGCTCAAAAAGCAGGTGTGGGATTTCTTAATCAGGCTCTCTTCTAAGCTCGTGGATCTCTGTGGTGATGGGAAACCTCGAGTCGAGCTGTAAGAACTCGTGATGGCATTGCGTTTGCTGCAGGAGCTCAAAAAGCAGGTGTGGGATTTCTTAATCAGGCTCTCTTCTAAGCTCGTGGAACAGAAGTCTCTCTTCAGAGGCCCAGGCCTGGGCACAAAGGAAGAGAGGACTCCGTTGACCATCAGCCGCCTAAACGCTGACTGCACGCTCCGGCTGCCCTCGGCACCCTTTCTCAGATCATCCTGCCTCTCCCGGCCTGGGTTCCCTTCCTCTGACTTTGCCGGCCCTTCCCTGCTCTCGACCAAGGAGGTCAGGTCCTTCTCTGCCTTGGCTCTCACTTGACCATTCTCTTCAAGGGCCCTCACCAAGGTCTCCCTTACACACAGATTTGTGAGGTAACCAGACAGTGAAGACCACATACGGATGACTGTCTGCTTCAGAGCCAAACAGAGCGTCAGTTTGCCCTTAGCCGATGCCATCTTCGGGATCACTGAGGTGCAGAACATCTTGGAGCCGCAAGCAGACAGCACTGGCTTCGGATGGCCGGTCTGGGGCACAGAGGAAAAGACCCCCAGAAATAAACACCGGGCCTGCTGGATTGGGTACTGCCGCCGATGGATTATGGCAAACCGCCGACGGTGTCGCCGCAGACGACGACGTGGTGAAGCCACAAGATCCTCATAGGACAGTCTGCGAGCTACGTCCAGGGTCGAGGCCGCCGAGTGAACCCGGCCACCCCAGGGAACACCGCGGGCGGGGTGAGCGGGCCCGGGCCCGAGGCTCTCAGTGGTCTCCGGCTGGTCCCCACCCAGCAGAGAAGAGGAGGGCAGCCGAGGGCGAGGCCGGCTCACGTAACTGCCCATGAGGAGCAGTTCTGCAAGGTCGGATCCTTCAAATGGAGTCAGTGGCTCAGAGAGGTTTCCGTTAGCTGCCAAAGGGGCCCGAGGCAAAGCGCGCACTGTTAGGTGTGTCGTTATGACGCGTCCTTGGAACGTGTGAGCAAAGAAAGGGGCGCGCGAGTATTGCACGAGGGAAGGGTGCGCGCACCGGGGGCGCTTCCCAACCCCTGCTTCCCATCGAGGGTGTTGGCACGAGGTAGACAAGCTCATAGCGGGCGCAGCAGCCCTTCACGCAGCCAGCCCCCAGCTCCGTTAGGGGACGGTACAGGACCGTGGTTCCAGAGCCCAAGAATCGCTCCAGGTTCAGGAGTGCCCACCCAAGAGGGAGATTCAGAGTCAGCACTGGGCTCCACCCGTGCTTCCTCTTGCTCCCGCGTACCCAGGGGTCAAGCCGCTCAGAGCCCGTTCTGCCCAGATCCTGAGGGATGGTACCTGAATGTTCAGGAGGCGGGAGGACCCCAGGAGGGAACTGGCTAAGTATGAGATAGGAGAGCGCAGTCGCTAATCTACCCTCTTTCCTTTCTCTAGAATTTAACTTTCCAAGTATTCCTTCCTGTCTCTCCCTCACCTTTCCTAGGAAGCAAGGATTCTAGATACATTTTATAAAATCAGAACTTAAAGACCACCAAAGAGCCAAAGCAATCCTGAGAAAGAACAAAGCCAGAGACATAATGCTCCCTGATTTCAAACTATATTATTACAAAGCTATAGTAATCAGAACAGTATAGTATTGGCATAAAAAAGACAACTCAAAGAACACAATAGAAATCCCAGAAATAAACCCATGCATATAGGGCCAATTAATTCACAACAAAGGAGTTGGTGTTGGGAAAACTGGGTAGCCAGATGCAAAAGAATGAAACTGGACCACTTTCTTACACCATACACAAAAATTATCTCAAAATGGATTAAAAACCTTAAACCTCAAAACTCCTAGAAGAAAACATAAAACGTAGGTGGTAAGCTCCTTGACATCAGTCCTGGCAATGATTTTTTGGATTGGACAGCAAAAGTAAACAAGTGGGACTATATCAAAATAAAAAACTTTTTTTGCACAGCAAAGGAAACATCAACAAAATGAAAAGACAACAAACTGAATGGTAGAAAACATTTGCAAATCATATCTTTGATAAGTTGATAAGAGGTTAATATCCAAAATATATAAAGAACTCACAACTCAATAGTCAAAAAATCCAATTAAAAAATGGGGAGACGATCTGTATAGATATTTTTCCAAAAAAGACATACAGATGGCTAACAGGTACGTAAAAACATGTTCAAGGTCACTAATCATTAGGGAAATGCAAATCAAAACTCAATGATATATCACCTCACACCTGTTAGACTGGCTGGAATCAAAAAGACAAGAAATGCCAAGTGTTGGCCAGGATGTGGAGAGAAGGGAACCTTGTGCATGAGCAGTATTGTGCATTGTTCCTGGGAATATAAATTGGTGCATTCACTATGGAAAACCATTTTAGTTTAGTTTAAAATTTTTTATTTTCTAAAACTGCCATATGATCCAGCAAACCAAAATATTTCTGGGTGTTTATCTGGAGAAAACAAGAACACTAATTTGAAAAGATTTATACACCCCATGTTCTCTGCAGCATTATTTACAATAACTAAGATATGGAAATAACCTATATTTTCATCAATGGATAACTGACTAAAGAAAATAGGTATACACACAATGGAATATTTTTCAACCGTAATAAAAAGTAAAGTCCTGTTATTTGTGACAATATGAATGGATCTTGAGGGCAATATGCTAAGTGAAATAAGTCAGTGAGAGAAGAAAAGTACCATATGATCTCACTTACATGTGGAATGTAGAATTTAAAAAAATAAAAAATAAAATTTACAAACACTAAGCTCATAGATACATAGAACAGATTGGTGGTTACTAGAGGTGGAAATTGCAGCGTGGGCAAAATGGTTGAGGGAAGCCAAAAGGCACAAACTTCCAGTTATAAAATAAATAAGTCATGGAGATGAGATGTACAGCATGGTGACTATGGTTAATAATGCTGCATTGCATATTTGGAAGTTGCTAAGCAACTAAATCTTTTTAAAAAAATTTTTTTATTATGTTATGTTAGTCACCATACAAAAACATCATTAGTTTTTGATGTGGTGATCCACGATTCACTGTTTTCACATAACACCCAGTGCTCCATGCAGTACGTGCCTCCTTAATACCCATCACTGGTCTAACCCATCCCCCCACACCTCTCCCGTCTAAAACCCTCAGTTTGTTTCTCAGCGTCCATAGTCTCTCATGGTTCATCTCTCCCTCCGATTCCCCCCCCCCCCCATTTTTCCCTTCCTTCTCCTAATGTCCTCCATGCTATTCCTTATGGTCCACAAATAAGTGAAACCATATGGTAATTGACTTTCTCTGCTTGACTTATTTCACTTAGCATAATCTCCTCCAGTCCCATCCATGTTGATGCAGAAGTTGGGTAGTCATCCTTTCTGATGGCTGAGTAATATTCCATTGTATATATGGACCACATCTTCTTTATCCATTCATCTGTTGAAGATCTCGGCTCTTTCCACAGTTTGGCTATTGAGGACATTGCTGCTATGAACATTGGGGTGCATATGGCCCTTCTTTTCACTACATCTGTGTCTTTGGGGTAAATACCCAGTAGTGCAATAAAAGTTGTTTTCACGAGAAAAAAATTCCATTACTATGTATGGAGATAGATATTAATTAGACTTTCTATGGTGATCATTTTGCAATATGTCCAAATATCAAATCATTATGTCATACATCTGAAACTAATATAATGTGATATGTCATTTATATCTCATTAAAAAAAGAATCCATTCTATTAAAAAAATCAGAACTTAGATATAGCAACTTGATGTCTTTTGAGACAGCCAGGAACAGTATTATCTGGGACCTAAAATTGGATTCCTGTTTTCAAGGTCATGTTTTACCATCACTTTAATCTTTGTTTTCTGCTCCTTAACATATCTTATGTGGGCCTCTGTGTCATTCTTTTTCAATAAGTCTGCGTCTGTAGGATAAGAGAGATGACCTGGCAATTCAAGGTGGAACTCAGAATTTAGCTCCCTGCAAACATTCTGACTGAAGTTAATATGATTAGTTCAGTGGTGAACACGTTAGAATATTTAGACTACTGCAGAGTTTTTGATGTTCCCATAATTACCCCCACTTCTTGTTGTTTTTAATCTTTTTGCCTTCATTGGGATTATTATCACTTAATGAATGACCCAAGTCATTTTGTTAGGCCAGGTAGTTTTTCAAAGTAGTTATTACAGGGACTCCTGGGTGGCTCAGTTAGTTAAGCATCTGCCTTTGGCTCAGGTCTTGATCCCAAAGCCCTTCAGTGGGCTCCCTGCTCAGCGGGTAGTCTGCTTCTCCCTCTCTTTCTGCTCTCCCTCCCACTTGTGCTCTCTCTCAAATAAATTAAATCTTCAAAGTAGTTATTACAGTCTGTACAGCTCTCAGCAAGCAGAAGGAAATATGAGTTTGTATAACCAATATCTAAAGGGCTGTACATTAATGAGATATACAAATGGTTCTAAAATCCAGGAGTTGGACTATTGTTTTTAGGCAAAAAAAAATTGACAATATTGACTTCTCACTGTCCCAATGTTTAATCAGCCTATTGTGCTTCAAAGCCCTTTTTAAAAAGAAATAAGAGAAAAATTCATGATACTACCACAATATGAATGCAATTATCCTAGGTGCTTAAAGGTAACCCACTATTCTATTGAAGAAATAAATCTTAAGTATAGACACATTAAAGTAAAACATAATCATGTTTCTGTGATCCAACAAGTATCATATTCAATAATTCTTTTCAACCATTAAGTTTTTAAACAGCTTTATAGAGATAAAATTTACACACCATAAAATTCACCTATATTAAGATTACACTTCAAGAATTTTTAGTAACACATCGCTTCTCGGCCTTTTGGCTAAGATCAAGTGAAGAATTTTTAGTAACTTTACAAAGTATGTAACTTACACCAAAATCTAATTTTATAACATTTCCATTAACCCAAAAAGAAAACTTGTGCCTGTTTGCAGTCACTCCCCATTCTTACTCGCAGGCAACCACTACTATTCTTTTTGTCACTATAAATTTGCTTTTTCTGGACATTTCATATAAACAAACTCTTATAATGTTCTCTTTTGTGTCTAGTTTCTTTCACTTAGCATATTGTTTTTGAGGTTCATCTATATAGTAGAGGTTCATCTATGTAGTAGAATGCATTCATTACTGCTTTTTGGCTTAAACGGAAACTTATTTGCTCGCAATTCTGAGATCAAAGTGTCAGCATAGTGGATTTCTTCTGAAGCCGCTCTTCTTGGCTTGTAGATGGCTGTTTCCCCCCAACCCCCCCCGTGTCCTCACATGGTCTTTCCTTTGTGTGTGTCCTAGCCTCCTCGTCTTATAAGAACAAGTCATATTGGGGGTGCCTGGGTTGCTCAGTCATTGAGCATGGGACTCTTGGTTTCAGCTCAGGTCATGATCTCAGGGTTGTGAGGTAGAGCCCCACATCAGGCTCCATGCTCTGCACAGAGTCTCCTTGAGATTCTTCCCCATCCCTGCTCCTCCCCTGACTGGCACTCTCTCTAAAATAAAATGAATAAATAAAATCTTAAAAAAAAGAGCAAGTCATCCTGGATTAGAACCCACCCCCATGACCTCATTTAACCTTAATTACCTCCTTAAAACTCTATCTCCAAATACATTCACATTCTGAGGTACTCAGCGTTAGAACTTCAACATATGAATTGTACAAGGACACAATTTAACCCATAGCACTCCATCCTCTGGTTCTTCAAAATTCATGTCCTCACATGCAAAATATATTCATTCACCTTATCCCAACAGCCACAAGAGTCTTAACCTATTCCAGCTTCAACTTTAAGTCTAAAATACCATCTAAATAGCATCAAAATCAGGTATGGTTAAGAGTAGAGGGATGGTTCATCCTGAGGCAAAATTCCACTGCAGAGGTGAAACTGTGAAACCAAACAAGGTATCTGCTTACAAAACACAATGGTGGGACAGACATACGATAGACATGTTCATTCCAAAAAGAAGAAATTGTAAAGAAGGAGGGTGACAATTCCTAAGCAAGCCCAAAACCTAGCAGAGCAAATTTCATTAGATTTGTAAGTTATTCAAAGATTTAGTTTATTATAACAACATCAGCCCTAGCATCTTTGATTCTTCAGCCTGCAAAACTTCTACAGAACACATTTATAAACATTAATATATGCAGCTAATCTTAAGATGCTTTTGTGGAAAATTCCATTCAATTTCAAGGCTAGAGAATAATCCTCCTTGGCTCAAATGTTCTGTCCTCCAGTGGCCCTTCTCCCTCACAGGTGCTGCTCCCTCACAGCCCTGAGCTGCAGCCCCAAACCCTCTGCAACCAAGAAGGAGACAGTCTTGCTGGCCGGGCATGTGCAGTGGCAGCCACCTTTGGGGTCCTTTTTCCCTGTTACTAAAGGATGACATGTGTTCACATCCAGACAGCTATGTCATTCCATATCTTGCCTGTGGAATTCCAGAGGTCTGACAAGCTTTCTTCATGTCATCCCAACTCTGTTCTTCCTCAGTCCAAGCTGCAGTGCTTCTGCTGGGATGGTTGATTGGATCCACACGTCGCACACCCATGATGTCTTTAGTGGAGGTTGTCTAGCCACACACCTATGGTGTTCTTTCTTGAGCACACTTCATTTTTTGCAAATATGGATTAACTGAGAATTTTTCAAATCTTCCCATTGGTTCCTTTTTGCTTGATAATTCCTTTTCCAGTTATTTCTCTCCTCTCACATTTTACTATAAGCAGTCAGGAGAATGCAAGCCATGCCTTCAACATTTTTCTTAGAAATACCTTCAACTAAATATCCAAGTTCATCCCCTACAAACTCTACTTTTCACAACACATGGGAACTCAATTTGGCCAAGTTCTTTGTCACTTTATAGCAAGGATTGGCATTCTTCCAGTTTCCAATAACAGGTTCCTCATACCCATCTGAGACTTCACCAGGAGAACTTTTCAAGTTCATATTTCTCTAGAGAGGGAAGAGGAGCTGGAAATGGAGTTAATAATTTATCGTGACTGTGTAAGGAAAACTCCATAAAATGACTATAGTGGGGGTTTGGAGAGCTTCGAGGTCAGTGAACACATCCACGTACCAGGAGAATGATGTGATCCAACTCTATGAGGACAGAAGCTTCTGCTCTCAGGACCCTCCAGACCTTGCCCAATGTATCACTTTATCTGGCAGTTCATCCTTATCCTTTAGCATATCCTTTATTATATAATAAGCCAGCAAAGATTAGTGTTTCACTGAGTTCTGTGAGCTGTTCTAGCAAATAATGAAATCAAAGAGGAAGGAGGTGATGAGAACCTGTTATTTGTAGCCAAGTTGGACAAAGGTTGTGGGTAATCTGGGAACCTACTATTTGTAATTAGCATCTGAAGTGGAGGGCAGTCTTGGGGGATTGAGCCCTTAACCTGTGGGACTTGACTCTATCTCCAGATAGGAAGTGTCAGAATAGAATTAAATTATAGGAAACCCAGATGGGGTCACAGAATTGCTTGGTGTTGGGAAAACCCACACACATCAGGAGTCAGAAGTGTGACTGTGTAGTCACATGAGAGTAATGGAGAAACACACAGGAGAAAGAGAGAGGATTTTTCCTACATACAAGGTTTCAAAGGTTTCCTCTTGTGTTTTTGTTTTTATTTTTTATCTAGGAATTTTGTAGTTTTAGCTCTTACATGTAGTTATATGATCCATTTGAATTAAATGTTGTGTATTATGTGAGGTAATTGGCCAAATTCATCTTTTTGCATGTGGCCATCCAAGTGTACTAGCATCATTTATTGAAAAGACTATCCTTTACCCCACTGAATTGTGTTGGCACCTTTGTTCAAAATCAGTTAACTATAAAGGTAAGGGTTTATTTCTGGGCTTCTCAGTTCTATTCCACAAGCCTCTCTATCTTTTCTTATACCACTATCAAACTATCTTGATTACTGTAGCCTTGTAGTTTTGAAATTGGGAAGTATAAAAGACCCCAAATGGCAAGCAATCTTGAAAAAGAAAAACAAAACTGGAGGTATCACAATTCTAGATTTCAAGTTATATTACAAAGCAGTAGTAGTTAAAACAGTATGGTAGCTGTTGGGTTTGGCCAGCAAACCCTGAGACAGATGAATGAAAGGATTTTTCTCAACACCTTAGTAGAAGAAAGGAGAGGCCTGAGGGCCAAATGCTCCGGTGTCGAAAGGCCTCGAGCCAAGCTCTGTCTCTGTTTTTATTGTGAGTTTAATTAATATACCACGAGCAAGGTAAGGAGTTCCTGAAGTATGTGACCCCTACAGGGGCCTGTATTTAAGCATTTACTCCCTGGATGAGAGCAAAGTAAACAATCAACAAAACTAAAAGGCAACCTACTGAATGGCAGAAGATATTTGCAATGACATATCCAATACGGGGTTAGTATCCAAAACAAAAAGAATTGCTATAACTCAACACCCAAAATATAAATTATCCAGTTAAAATGGGCGGATGACATGAACAGATATTTCTCCAAAGAAGACATACAGATGGCCAACAGACACATGAAAAGATGCTCAACATTACTCATCATCAGGGAAATGCAAATCAAAATTACAATGAGCTATCACCTCACACCTGTCACAATGGCTAAAGTCAAAAACACAAGAAACAACAAGTGTTGGCAAGGATGTGGAGAAAAAGGAGCCCTCTTGCACTGTTGGTGGGAATGCAAACTGGTGCAGCCATTGTGGAAAACAGTATGGAGATTCCTCAAAAAGTTAAAAATAGAAATACCCTATGATCCAGGAATCACTCTACTGGGTATTTATTCAAAAAAGTACAAAAACATGAATTCAAAGGGATACATGCACCCCTATGTTTATAGCAGCATTACTTACAATAGCCAAACTATGGAAGCAGCTCAAGTGTCCATAGATGAATGGATAAAAAAGACGTGTTTACACACACACACACACACAATGGAATATTATTCAACCATAAAAAGAGTGAAATTCTCCCATTTGCAACAACATGGATAGAGCTAGGAGAGAGAAATAAGTCAATCAGAGAAAGACAAATACCATATGATCTCACTCATATGTGAGATTTAAGAAACAAAACAAATGAGCAAAGGAAATATAAGAGAGAGACAAACCAAGAAACAGTCTTAACTAAAGAGAACAAACTGATGGTTACCAGAGGGAGGTGGGGGGGGGGGAGATAGGGGATCGGGATTAAAGAGTACATTTATCATGATGAAATTAAATAACTAAATTAAATTAAAATAAAATAGGGAATTAGATGTCCTCCAAATTTATTGGGTTTTTTTAAGATTATTTTGGCTATTCTTAGTTCTTTGCATGACCATATGAATTTAAGGATGAGCTTGTCAATTTCTGAAAAAAGGCCAGCTGGGATTCATTAGGGATTGCATGAATCAGGAGATCAATTTGGGAATATTGCCATCTTAAAACTATTAAGTCTCTAAACCATAAACATGGGATATCTTTCCATCTCTTTATGTCTTCTTTAGCTTCTGGCACAAAAGTTTTGTAGACTTCAGTGTATAAATCTTACATATCTTTTGTTAAATTTATCCCTAAGTAATTTATTCTTTCTGCTACTAATGTGAGTAGAATTGTTTTCCTTAATTTCATTTTCAGACTATTCACTGCTTCTTTATAGAAATGCAACTAATTTTTGTATATTCATCTATCCTGAAATCTTCTTGAACTCCTATTTTTGTTGTAGAAGTGTGTGTGTGTGTGTGTGTGTGTGTGTGTGTGTGTGTGTCCTAGAATTTGCTATATAGAGAAACTTGTTTTGAATAAAGATAGTTTTACTTATTTTCCAATCTGAATACTCTTTTTCTCTCCCTAATTGTACTGGATAAAATGTCCAGTGTGTTGTTGAATAGAAGTAGTGAGGATAAACTCTCTTTTGTTTCTGACTTTAGGGGGAAGTATTTAACCTTTCACCACTAAGGCCACTAAGCATGTTGTCAGCTGTAGGTATTTTGCAAATACCCTTTATTATGTTGAGGAAATACCCTTCTATTTCTAGTTAATAAAAAGAATTTTATTATGAATGGATGGTGGATTTTGTGAAATATTTTTATGCATCTACTGAGATGATCTTATGGTATTTGTCCTTTATTAATATTATGGATTATATTCACTGAGTTTCAGATATTAAGCCAACTTTGTCTTCCTGAGATAAATCCTATTTAGTCATGGCGTATAATCAACTTTATTTGGTCAGACAAGGTTTGCTTATATTTTGTTGAGGTTTTCTTGTGTCTACATTCATGAAATATTGGTCTATAGTTTTCGTTTCATGTAATATCTATCTAAATTCGGAATCAAGATAAACATGGCTTCATACAATGAGTTAGGAATTGTTCCCTTCTCCTCTATTTTCTGGATAAATTTGCAAAGGACTGATATTATTTCTTACTTAAATTATTGAAATAATTCACAGTATATCCATCTAGGCCTGGGCCTTTTTATTATGGGAAATTTTTAAAAATTTTTGTTTTCAAATGATAATACATTCAAAGGAAGTTGCAAAAAAAAAAAAAGTATACAGGGGGATCCTGTGTACCAGTTTCCCCAAATGGTAATACTTGAATAAGTACAGTACAATATTAAAGCCAGGAGACTGACATTGGTACAATGCACAGAACCTACTCAGATTTCACCATTTTACATGCACTCATTTATGGGTGTGTGCACTTGCACATATATGTGTAGCACTATGCAATTTTATCACATGTGTAGATTCACATAACCATCAACACAAGATTCAGGACTCTACCATCACCACAAGGCCCTCTGATTTCTATCCCTTAGTAACCACATTCACTTCTTTGGGAAGATTTTTAATTGCTATAAATATTTACTTCTTACAGGTAGATTTAGGTTTTCTATTTCTTCAGGATTCAGCTTTGGGTTTTTTTTGGCTTTGCACTTTATTTTTTCTTGCCAATTTTTTTATTGAAGTATAATTAACATACAGTATTATATTAGTTTCAGGTGTACAATATAGTGACTCAACATGCTCATTATATAAATGTACTCTTAATTTCCTTTATTTAGTTCACCCATCCCCCACCACCACCTCCTCTCTGCAACCATCCATCTGTTCTCTGTATTTAAGAGTCTTTTTGTTTGTTTGTTCATTTGTCTTGGTTTTTTAGATTCCACATAGATGTGAAATCGTATGGTATTTGTCATGCTCTGACTCATCTCACTTAGTGTCATGCCCTCTGGGTCTGTCCATGTTGTTGCCGAATTCAGTTTTGGTAAATTTGTGTCTTTCTAGGAATTTTCCATTAGATCTTAGGAGTCTAATTTGTTAGCATAAAGTTTATAGTATTCCCATAAAATTCTTTCGATTTCTGTAAGGTTGGTAGTCGTTTCTCTTTTTCATTCCTGATTTTACCAGTTTGTATCTTCTCTCATTTTTCCGGGTTAACCTGGCTAAGTTTTGTCAATTTTTTTCATGTTTTCAAGAACTGGCTTTCGGTTTCGTTAATTTTCTCTATTTTTTTCTGTTTCCTATCCAACTTATTCCCACTATAATCTTTTCTTTCATTCTTTCTGCTGACTTTGAGTTCAGTTTCCTCTTCTTTTTCTAGTTTCTTAAGGTGGAAGTTTAGATTATTGATTTGAGATCTTTCTTCTTTTCCTAATAAGTGTTTCAAGCTATAAATTTCTCTCTAAACTCTCTCTAAACTCTAAACACTGTTTTATCTGCATCCCATAAACAAACAAAACAAAAACCTTTTAAGTCAAAATTGTTATAAGAGATAAAGAAGGACATTTAATGTTGATGAAAAGGAAAACCCCTAGAGATTTTATATAACAATTACAAATATATGTACCTAAAAGAACCCCAAAATATATGAGACCAAAATTGACAAAATGGAAGGGAGAAATAGATAGTTTTACAAAAATAGTTAGAGATTTCTCTACCTCAACATCAATAATGGGTGGAAAATTCTTCCACCCAATAATGGGTGGAAGACCAATAAGGAAATAGAGGACTTGACCAATGAGACCTAGCAGACAAACACCAGACACTTCAACCAAAACAGTAGAATACACATTCTTCTCAAGTGCACATAAAACATCCTCCAGATTACACCATATGTGAGGCCATAAAATAAGTCTCAGTAAATTTAAGAAGATTGAAATCATACAAAATAATTTCACCAAACACAATGGCATGAATTTAGAAATCAATAACAAAAGGAAAACTGGAAAATTCACGAATACATGGAAATTGAACAAATGAAAATAATACAACATACCAAAACATGGAATGCACCGAAAGCAGTGTTCAGAGAGAAATGTAGAGCTATAAACACCTACATTAATAAAAAGAAAAATCTCAAATCAATTACCTAACTTACCACCTTAAGAAACTAGAGAAAGAAAAGCAAATGAAATCCAAAACTAACAGAAGGGAGAAAACAAGAAAGATCAGAGTGAGACACAAAAAACAGAGAGAATAGAAAATAGAGAAACCTAACAGAACTAAAAGTTGTTTATTTTAAAAGATCAACACTATTGACAAATCCTTAGCTACAGTGACCAAGAAAAAAGAAGACTTAAATTACTACAATCAGAAATAAAAGTAGAGGGGTGCCTGGGTGGCTCAGTTGGTTAAGCATCTGCCTTCAGCTCAGGTCATGATCCCAGGGTCCTGGGATCAAGCCCTGCATCGGGCTCACTGCTCAGTGGAGAGTCTGATTCTCCCTCTCCCTCTCCTTCTGTGTGCTCTCTCTCTCAAATAAATAAATAAAATCTTTTCTTAAAATAAACAAAAGTAGAGACATTACAACTAAACTTACACAAATAAAAAGGATTATAATATAATGCTATGAAAAATTGTATGCCAACAATTCAATATGTAGATGAAACAAATTCCTGGAAACAGAAAAACTATTTAAATTGACTCAACAAGAAATAAAAATGCTAAACAGACCTATAACAAGTAATGAGTTTGAATCAGTAATCAAAACTTCCCAACAAAAAAAAGCCCAAGATCAGATGTTTTCAGTAGTCAATACTACCAAACATTTATGGAGGCATCAACACCAAAGTCTTCTCAAACTCTTCCCAAATATAGAAGAAGAGGGAAGATTCCTAACTCGTTCTATGAAGTCAGCATTATCCTGATAGCAAAACCAGATAAAGACACCACAAGAAAACTACAGAGCAGTATCCCTTGTGAATGAACATAAATACAAAATCTTCCACAAAATATCATCAAACAATATCCAGAAATCCAAATCCAAAATCCTCCACAAAATATCATCAAACCATATTACAAGGATTATACACCATGACCAAGTGGAATTTATCCCAGAAAAGAAAGCAAAGATGGTACAACATTCAAAAATCAATGTGTACCACATTGATAGAATGAAAGAAAAACTATAATCATCTCAACTGATGAAGGAAAAGCATTTGACAAAATCTAAGAAATTTTCATGATAAAAACATGCAACAAGCTAGGAACAGAAAGGATCTTCCTCATCACGATAAAAGGCATCTACAAAAAAATAAACAGCCAACATCGTACTTAATGATGAAAAGCTGAAAGTTTGCCCCCTAGGATCAGAAATATGATAAGGATGCCCACTCTCACCACTGCTACTCAACATAGTACTGGAAGTTATAGCCAGAACAGTTAGAACAGAGAAAGAAATAAAAGCATTCAAGTTAGGGGAAAAAAAGAAAAAGAACTAAAATTATCTCTATTTGAAGGTGATATGACCCTATTATAAAAACCACTAGAGAATCCATAAAAAAACACACACACAAAAAAATGCTATTGGAGCTAATAAATTAATTAAGCAAAATTGCAGGTACAAGATCAAGACAGAAAAATATGTTGTATTTCCATACACTTGCAATGAACAATTCAAAAAAGGAAATTTAGAAAACAACTCAATTTATAACAGCATCAAAAAGAATACATAGGAAAATATTTAAGTATAAGACATATACATTGAAAACTAAAGAACATGCTAAAGAATTTAGAGACCAAAATAAATAAAAAGACATTTCATGTTCATGAATTGGAAGACTTAATATTGCTAATATCGCAGTACTCCCCAAAGAAATCTACAGAGTCCATAAAATCACTATCAAAATCCCATGGCAGCTTTTTTTGTTTGTTTGTTTGTTTGTTTGTTTGTTTGTTTAAGAAATGGAAAAGCAGGGGTGCCTTGGTGGCTCAGATGGTTGGACATCTGCCTTCGGCTCTGGTCATAATCTCCGGGTCCTGGGGTTGGGCTCCAGCCTCGGCAGGAGGTCTGCTTTTCCCTCTGCCTCTCCCCACCACTTGTGCTCTCTCTTTCTCTGTTTCTCTCTCTCTCAAATGAATAATTAAAATCTTTTTAAAAAAATGAAGAAATGGAAAAGCAAAGCCAATCCTAAATTCATATGTAATTGCCAGGGAACTTAAATAGCCACATACTCTGAAAAGAAAAACAAAGTTGAAAGACTCACACTTCCTGATTTCAAAACTTACTACAAACCAACAGTGATCAAGACACTGTGGTGCTGGCATAAGGATAGATACAGAGATAAATGAAATAGAACTGAGAGTCAGAAATAAACGTATACATCTATGGTCAATTGATTTTCAACCTGGGTGCCCAAGACAATTCAATGGGGAAAAATAGTCTCTTCAATAAATGGTACTGAGACAACTGGATATCCAACATGCAAAAGAATTAAATTAGGTCCCTATCTCACACAATAAATACAAATTAACTCAAAATGGATCAAAATCTAAATGTAGGAGTTAAAACTATAAAACTCAGAATAAAAGATAGTAGTAAATCTTTATGAATTTGGATTTAACTGTGGTTTCTTAGCTACGACATCCAAAGCATATGTGACAAAGAAAAAAAAACTGGACTTCATCAAGATTTAAAATTGTTGTGTTTTAAAGTACATTATCAAGAGACAAAAAAACACAGAATGGGAGAAAATATTTGCAAATCATATATCTGATAAGGTTCTAGTATCCAAAATATATAAAGAGCTCCTATGAGTCAATAGCAAAAAGACAAACTACTCAATTTAAAACATGGGACAGGGACTTGAAATAGACATTTTTCCAAAGAAGATATACAAATGACCCATAAGCACATGAAAAGATGCTCAATGTGATTAGTTATTTGGGAAATGCAAATCAGAACCACAATGAGATACCACTTCACACCCACTAGAATGGCCATAATCAACAAAATAAATATCAACTGTTGGCAACACATGGAGAAATTGGAGCCCTCATACATTGCAGATAGGAATGTAAAATGGTGCAGCTGCTATAGGAAACGTTTGACAGTTTCTTAACAAATTAACTTAGAATGACCATATCACCTAACAATTCTACTCCTAAGCATGTGCACAAAGAATTGAAAACAGGTATTCAAACACATACATGTACACACATGTTCATAGCAGTTCTATCTACAGTAGCCAAAAGGTGGACACACCCTAAATGTCCATCAAAGGATGAATGAATAAGCAATATGCAGTCTATCCATACAATGAAATATTATTCAGTCACAAGAAGGAATGAAGTACTGATATATGCTCCAACACAGATGAACCTCAAAAACTATGCTAAGTGAAAGAAGCCAGACACAAAAGGCATATACTGCATGGTTTTATCTATATAAATATCTAGAATAAGTAAATTACAGAGGTCAAAAGCAAATTTGTGGCTGCCAGTGGATGAGGAGAGGGGAAATCGGGATGCCTGCTTTATATATAAAGCATCTCCTTTTGGAGAGATAAAAATGTTATGGAACTAGATGGTGGTGATGGTTGCACAACATTATAAAGTACAAAGTCCCACTAAATAGTATACTTTAAAGTGGTTAAAATAGTGAATTTCATTATGTGAATTCTACCTCTATAAAAAGGAATGGATTACTGATACAATAACTTAGATGAATCTCAAAAGCATTATGTTAATTAAAAGAAGTCGCTTCAAGGGGCTACCTACCTATTGCATGATTGCATTTGTACGATATTCTGAAAAAGGCAAACTAGACTAGTGGCTGCCAGGGGTGGGGGCTGTGGGACAGCATGAAGGAATTTGGGTGAGTGATGGAATTGCGTGTTGAGGTTAGGGTAGATGATACACCCATCTATGCATTTGACAAACTTGATAAAACTATATATCACAGAATTTCATTGTAACTATATTTTAAAATAAATTTTCAAATGGATACAGTATTAATCATGTCTTTTATTTTCCAGACTCTGATGCTTTGACATCTGGAGTTTTGTTGACCCAGGAGGGACTGCCCCAGGGTTAGCCAATTTCTAGAGACAGTCAACAACTCCCAGGAGTGCAAGTGTACCTTTCATATGCAAACCTCATAACCCAGAGCCTCCACCCCCAACCACCTCCTCTATAGGCTTTCACACCTTGTCACCTGCCCTAATCACCCAGACATCTAAGGTGCAGCCCCTATGCCCTAGAGCCCACTGAAATTACTCAAAACTAGCCAATCCCAAATCTGCTGACCCTGCCTCACCAGAAAAACCGGTGGAAACTATTGTAAAGGCTCTTGCCCACAGCTGCTGCCTTTCCCTCAGCCCCCTGCCAGACTCCGCGCTTCTCTGTGTGGCCCCCTTTGTGTGGCAGCATGTTCCCTCTTCCTGGGATCTTTCCAATGGCAGTCACCTCATCATCTGTCTGCCTAGCCAAACATATATAATAAGAAAACCTACATTTAGAATGTTTTTTTTATTTTTATATTTTTTTTAAAGATTTTATTTATTTATTCATGAGAGACAGAGGGAGAGAGAGAGAGAGAGAAGCAGAGGGAGAAGCAGGCTCCCAAGGAGCAGGGAGCCCGATGCGGGACTCGATCCCAGGACCCTGGGATCATGACCTGAGCCGAAGGCAGACGCTTAACCATCTGAGCCACCCAGGCGCCCTAGAATGTTTTTTAAAAGATTTATTTATTTGATCGAGTGGGGAGGGGAGGGGCAGAGGGAGAGAATCATCAAGTAGACTCCCCGCTGAGCATGGAGCCCTACAATGAGGTTCCATCTCATGACCCAAGAGTCCCATGCTGAATAGACTGAGCCACCCAGGTGCCCCAAGAAAACTTATATTTAAGAAAACAAAATTTATTTGGAATCACCAAGACACTTCCAAAAAAATAAAGAGGTGTGATTTGCCATACCCAGACATCAGGATTTATTCCTGATTATTCCTGATTATGCCATAATAATTAGGATGGTTTGGCACAGAGATAGATGAACAGACCAATAGAATACAGCAGAGAGCCCAGAAACAGACCTAGATCATATGCAACTTTAAAATAGGTCCTAGGTAACAGAGCTTAACAGTCCTGAGGGTCTGGGGAGGCTTCTCAATGTCTGTATTTTAAGTATTTTGCATTTTGCATAAAGATACAACTGTCTTATTTAATTTCCTGAATGGAAGATTCATTTCTTTGTAGGTCTTCTGTGTGTTTTTCTTCAAATATAAAAGGAAGCTTGACTTGTTGCACTGGCTGGTTTACAAGGGCTGAGCCCCTGTCACTGAAAGCATACAAGTTGAAGCAGAGGCCCCCTGCAGAAGGTCCTGTGCAGGGCTGGAGGGCAAGCTGCATCATCACCTCTCAGGGCCCTTCCAACTTAAGTTTCCTATTCAGTAGCCCTGATAGGTCAACCATACCTGTGTCTAAGAGCTCCTTATACAGGACTGATGGGTCCCTGTTGAGTGAGCAAGTACATAGAAAAGCCACAGACAGTGGGGGTGTGTGGAGATCTCCTGGCATGTCAGGCAGCACTCCTCACATCTGTGGCCCTTCCTGGTTGCATGACGCATCCCCCAAGACATGGTCTCGGCTTGGGACCATGGATGGCAGAGGCATCTCCAAACCAGCAACAGAGTAATGCTATGCAACAAGTCAGTTCCCACTAAGAAAAGTGAAGATGAATGTAGTACCTACCTGACAGAGTTGTGGTAAGGCCAATAGGTTATAAAGGAGCAAGGAGCTCCTACTCATTCACCCCTGTACCTGAGTTCCTGTCACATGGTAGGAGTGAAAGATGTAACTATTGAATGAATACACAAATAAGTGCACGGAGCCTTAGCATGGAGTGTCAGTCCCCTGTCAGTACCCAGTAAATATAACTGGATCAGTCACCTTCTATAAGGAGGGCTTTTCTGCTCTAGGCACAGGCACCCCAGCACAGGTGGAAAGGGGAAAGATGCACCTTCTAAACTCACAGTGTCTACAAAGCTCTTCCTCAAAATAGTTCATCTCATCTCTCCTGGTGAGCTCTTCTCTATAGGTATAAATTATGTGAATTTGAAAGTGCATGTTATTGAGCGGCCGACTCCTGATTCAGCTCAGGTCATGATCTGAGGATCGTGAGATCAAGCCCCGCATTGGGCCCCACACTCAGCAGGGAGTCTGCTTCAGGATTCTCTCTCTCTCTTCCTCTCCATCTGCCCCTCCCCCTGCTCGTGTTCTCTCTCTCTAAAATAAATAAATCTTTTTAAAAAGTGCATGCTAAAAATCATCCATAAGGCCTCACTTTTTTTGAAAATAATGTGAATCCCTCTAAATTAAAAAAAAATATTGGGGCAGTGATTTTTTTGTTTGTTTCTGGATTTATTTTTTTAAGCTTTTATTTAAATTCCTGTCAGTTAACATACAGTGTTATATTAGTTTCAGGTGTACAATATAGAGATTCAACATTTCCATACATCATCTGGTGCTCATCACAAGTGCTCTCCTTAATCCCCATCACCTGTTTCATCCATCCCCCACCCCTCTCTGATAACCAAGCTTGTTCTCTATCATTAAGAGTCTGTTTCTTGGGGGCAGAGCAAGATGGCGGAGGAGTAGGAGACCTAGATTTCGTCTGGTCTCAGGAATTCAGCTGAATAGGGATCAAACCATTCTGAACAGCTACGAACTCAACAGGAGATCGAAGAGGAGAGTAGCAACAACTATCTGAACAGAGAAGCGACCACTTACTGGAAGGTAGGACGTGCGGAGAAGTGAATCCGAGGCGATATTCGGGAGGATAGACGGCGGGGGAGGGGCCTCCGCCGGCCGCTTCTGGCAAGTGATAGAGCCGCGGAGCACAAAATCGGACCTTTTAGAAGTCGGCTCCGCTGAGGGACGTCGCTCCAGTGGCTAAGCGGGGCTGGAACCCTCGCGGGACAGTGGGGTCTCAGGACCCTCGGGGTCACAGAAAGACCTGGGGAGCCTGAGTGCGCCAGAGCTCCCAGGTATCAGAGCGGGGAAGTCGGCTGCAGAGACGGAGCTGAGGCGCGGGCTCTCAGCTTGGGGTGGCCATAAACTGTGATCCGCGGCCCAGTCGGGCCACTGCTCCTGCAGCAGGGACCCAACAAGTGGCAAATCCGGGGAGACTCCCCTTCCTTCCCGGGGAGGAGCGGCGCAGGAACGCACCGCAGGGATCTGCTGGGTTTGGAGACTCCACACGGGGTCGGGTGCCAAAGATACAAACGCTCGGTCACAGGCTGGGTGAGCACGGAGAGCGGCCGGAGACCAGGGACAAGGGAGTGACTGCTTTTCTCTGGGGGCGCACTGAGGAGCAGGGCCCCGAGTTTTCAGCTCCTCCGGGTGGAGATTGGGAGGCCACCATTTTTGCCCTGGTCCTCCAAGGCTGTACGGAAAGCTTGCAGGGAACAAAAGCTCCTGAGATCAAACCCGAGCAGCTTGCTTAGCCTGGACCGACAAGGGCGGGGCAATTCAGCCTCCGGCAAAGACATTTGGAAACCACAGCGACAGGCCCCTCCCCCAGAAGATCAGCAAGAACAGCCAGCAAGCCAAGACCAAGTTTACCGATCAAGGAGAATGGGAGAACTCCAGCGCTAGGGGAATACTGCACATAGAATTCATGGCTTTTTTTTTTACCATGATTCATTAGTTCATCAAAGTTAATTTTTGTTAACTGTTTTTTTTTCTTTTTCTTTTTCCCTTTTTCAACCAACATCTTATCAATCTCTTTTTTAAAAAAAAATTTTTTTTTATTTTTCATTTTTAGAGTCATATTTTATCCCTTCATAGTAGTTACCCTTATTTTTGGCATATATATATAAGTTGTTCTCTCTTTAAAATTTTGAGATAGTTTCTTCTAACAGATAAAAATATACCCTAAATCACGAGTGTATGGTTCTGTTCTAGTCTCCTGCCTGATCACATTCTCTCCCTTTTTACTTATTTTTTTTTAAATCTTCTTTCTTTTCTCAAACAACTTCTTATCTCATCAAGTCCTTTTATAAAATCTTTTATAATTTTCATCTTTACAGTCATCTCCTATCCCTTCATTGTATCAACCCTTATTTTGTACATATATGTCTTTCTTCCTTTAAAATTTTAGGAGGCACTTTTTTCTAACAGATCAAAATACGCCCAAAATCTAGTGTGTGGCACTGATCTATGCACTAGCCTGATCATATTTGATCACATTCTGCTTTTTTTGTATTGTTCTGTTTTTGTTTTTATCTTTTTTTTTCTTTTTTTTTTCTCTTTCTTTTTTCTTTCTTTCCCTTTCTTTTCCCTTGGTTTCAGGTCTTTTCTGATTTGTATACAGTATATTTGCTGGGGACGTTGTAAACCTGTTAGCATTTTGTTCTCTCATTCATCTATTCTCCTCTGGACAAAATGACAAGACGAAAAAAATCACCTCAGCAAACAGAACAAGAGGTAGTACCGTCAGCCAGGGACCCACTTAATACGGACATTAGTACGCTGTCGGACCTAGAGTTCAGAATCATGACTTTAAAGATACTAGCTGGGCTTGAAAAAAGCGTGGAAGTTATTAGAGAAACTCTTTCTGGAGAAATAAAAGAACTAAAATCTAACCAAGTCGAAATCAAAAAGGCTATTGATGAGGTGCAATCAAAAATGGGGGCACTAACTGCTAGGATAAATGAGGCAGAAGAGAGAATCAGTGATATAGAAGACCAAATGATGGAAAATAAAGAGGCTGACAAAAGAGGGAGAAACAACTACAGGATCACGAGGGCAGAATTCGAGAGATAAGTGATTCGATAAGACGAAACATTAGAATAATTGGGATCCCAGAAGAAGAAGAAAGAGAGAGAGGGGCAGAAGGTATCTTGGAGCAAATAATAGCAGAGAACTTCCCTAATGTGAGGAAGGAAACAGGCATCAAAATCCAGGAGGCACAGAGAACCCCTCTCAAAATCAATAAAAATAGGTCAACACCCCGACATCTAATAGTAAAACTTACAAGTCTCAGAGACAAAGAGAAAATCCTGAAAGCAGCTCCGGAGAAGAGATATGTAACCTACAATGGTAAAAATATTAGATTGGCAACAGACCTATCCACAGAGACCTGGCAGGCCACAAAGGACTGGCAAGATATCTTCAGAGCACTAAACGAGAAAAATATGCAGCCAAGAATACTATATCCAGCTAGGCTGTCATTGAAAATAGAAGGAGAGATAAAAAGCTTCCAGAACAAACAAAAACTAAAGGAATTGGCAAACACGAAACCAGCCATCCAAGAAATATTGAAAGGGGTCCTCTAAGCAAAGAGAGAGCCTAAAAGCAGGAATGATCAGAAAGGAACACAGACAACATACAGTCACAGTCACCTTACAGGCAATAAAATGGCACTAAATTCATACCTTTCAATAGTTACCCTGAATGTAAATGGGCTCAATGCCCCAATCAAAAGACACAGGCTATCAGATTGGATTAAAAAACAAGACCCATCCATATGCTGTCTGCAAGAGACTCATTTTAGACCCAAAGACACCCCCAGATTGAAAGTGAGGGGGTGGAAAACCATTTACCATGCTAATGGACACCAAAAGAAAGCTGGGGTGGCAATCCTTATATCAGACAAACTAGATTTTAAAACAAAGACTGTAATAAGAGATGAGGAAGGACACTATATCCTACGTAAAGGGTCTATCCAAGAAGAAGATCTAACAATTGTAAATATCTATGCCCCGAACATGGGAGCAGCCAATTATATAAGGCAATTAATAACAAAAGCAAAGAAACACATTGACAACAATACAATAATAGTGGGGGACTTTAACACCCCCTGACTGAAATGGACAGATCATCTAAGCAAAAGATCAACAAGGAAATAAAGACTTCAAATGACACACTGGACCAAATGGACTTCACAGACATATTCAGAACATTCCATCCCAAAGCAACGGAATACATATTCTTCTCTAGTGCCCATGGAACATTCTCCAGAATTGATCACATCCTAGGTCACAAATCAGGTCTCAACCGGTACCAAAAGATTGGGATCATTCCCTGCATATTTTCAGACCACAATGCTTTGAAACTAGAACTCAATCACAAGAGGAAAGTCGGAAAGAACTCAAATATATGGAGGCTAAAGAGCATCCTACTAAAGAATGAATGGGTCAACCAGGAAATTAAAGAAGAATTAAAAACATTCATGGAAACCAATGAAAATGAAAACACAACTGTCCAAAATCTTTGGGATACAGCAAAGGCAGTCCTGAGAGGAAAGTATATAGCAATACAAGCCTTTCTCTAGAAACAAGAAAGGTCTCAAATACACAATCTAACCCTACACCTAAAGGAGCTGGAGAAAGAACAGCAAATAAAGCCTAAACCCAGCAGGAGAAGAGAAATCATAAAGATCAGAGCAGAAATCCATGAACTAGAAACCAAAAGAACAGTAGAACACATCAACGAAACTAGGAGCTGGTTCTTTGAAAGAATTAACAAGATTGAGAAACCCCTGGCCAGACTGATCAAAAAGAAAAGAGAAATGGCCCAAATCAACAAAATCATGAATGAAAGAGGAGAGATCACAACCAACACCAAAGAAATACAAACAATTCTAAGAACATATTATGAGCAACTCTATGCCAGCAAATTAGATAACCTGGAAGAAATGGGTGCATTCCTAGAGATGTAACAACTACCAAAACTGAACCAGGAAGAAATAGAAAACCTGAACAGACCTATAACCACTAAGGAAATTGAAGCAGTCATCAAAAATCTCCCAAGAAACAAAAGCCCAGGGCCAGATGACTTCCCAGGGGAATTCTATCAGACATTTAAAGAAGAATTAATACCTATTCTCCTGAAACTGTTCCAAAAAATAGAAATGGAAGGAAAACTTCCAAACTCATTTTATGAGGCCACCATTACCTTGATCCCAAAACCAGACAAAGATCCCATCAAAAAGGAGAATTACAGACCAATATCCTTGATGAACATGGATGCAAAAATTCTCACCAAAATACTAGCCAATAGGATCGAACAGTACACCACGACCAAGTGGGATTTATCCCTGGGCTGCAAGGCTGATTCAACATCCGCAAATCAATCAACGTGATACAATACATTAACAAAAGAAAACAAGAATCATATGATCCTCTCAATAGATGCAGAAAAAGCAATTGACAAAGTACAGCATCCTTTCTTGATCAAAACTCTTCAGAGTATAGGGATAGAGGGTACATACCTCAATATCATAAAAGCCATCTATGAAAAACCTACAGCGAATATCATTCTCAATGGGGAAAAGCTGAGAGCTTTTCCCCTGAGGTCAGGAACACGGCAGGGATGTCCACTCTCACCACTGCTATTCAGCATACTATTAGAAGTCCTAGCCACAGCAATCAGACAACAAAAAGAAATCAAAGGCATCCAAATCGGCAAAGAGGAAGTCAAACTCTCACTGTTGGCAGATGATATGATACTTTATGTGGAAAACCCAAAAGACTCCACCCCAAAACTGCTAGAACTCATACAGGAATTCAGTCAAGTGGCAGGCTATAAAATCAATGCACAGAAATCAGTGGCATTCCTGTACACCAACAACAAGACAGAAGAGAGACAAATCAAGGAGTCGATCCCATTCACAATTGCACCCAAAACCATAAGATACCTAGGAATAAATTTCACCAAAGAGGCAAAGGATCTGTACTCAGAAAACTATAAAATACTCCTGAAAGAAATTGAAGAAGACACAAAGAAATGGGAAAACGTTCCATGCTCATGGATTGGAAGAACCAACATTGTGAAGATGTCAATGCTACCTAGAGCAATCTACACATTCATTGCAATCCCCATCAAAATACCATCCACTTTTTTCAAAGAAATGGAACAAAGAATCCTAAAATTTGTATGGAACCAGAAGAGACCCCGAATAGCCAGAGGAATATTGAAAAAGAAATCAAAGCTGGCGGCATCACAATTCCGGACTTCCAGCTCTATTACAAAGCTGTCATCATCAGGACAGTATGGTACTGGCACAAAAACAGACACATAGATCAATGGAACAGAATCGAGAGCCCAGAAATGGACCCTCAACTCTATGGTCAACTTACCTTTGACAAAGCAGGAAAAAATGTCCAGTGGAAAAAAGACAGTCTTTTCAACAAATGGTGTTGGGAAAATTGGACAGCCACATGCAGAAGAATGAAACTGGACCATTTCCTTACACCACACACAAAAATAGACTCCAAATGCTTGAAAGATCTAAACGTGAGACAGGAGTCCATCCAAATCCTAAAGGAGAACACAGGTAGCAACCTCTTCGACCTCAGCCGCAGCAACTTCTTCCTAGAAACATCACCAAAGGCACAGGAAGCCAGGGCAAAAATGAACTATTGGGATTTCATCAAGATAAAAAGCTTTTGAACAGCAAAAGAAACAGTCCACAAAACCAAAAGACAACCGACAGAATGGGAGAAAATATTTGCAAATGACATAGCAGATAAAGGGCTAGTATCCAAAATCTATAAAGAACTTATCAAACTCAACACCCAACGAACAAATAATCCAATCAAGAAATGGGCAGAAGACATGAACAGACAGTTTTCCAAAGAAGACATCCAAATGGCCAACAGACACATGAAAAAGTGCTCAACTTCGCTTGGCACCAGGGAAATCCAAATCAAAACCTCCATGAGATACCACCTCACACCAGTCAGAATGGCTAAAATTAACAAGTCAGGGAACGACAGATGTTGGCGGGGGTGTGGAGAAAGGGGAACCCTCCAACACTGTTGGTGGGAATGCAAGCTGGTGCAACCCCTCCTGAAAACAGTATGGAGGTTCCTCAAACAGTTGAAATTAGAGCTACCATTCGATCCAGCAATTGCACTACTGGGTATTTACCCCAAAGATACAAATGTAGGGACCCGAAGGGATACGTGCACCCCAATGTTTATAGCAGCAATGTCCACAATAGCCAAACTGTGGAAAGAGCCAAGATGTCCATCGACAGATGAATGGATAAAGAAGGTGTGGTATATATACACAATGGAATATTATGCAGCCATCAAAAGGAATGAGATCTTGCCATTTGCAACGACGGGGATGGAACTGGAGGGTGTTATGCTGAGTGAAATAAGTCAATCAGAGAAAGACATGTATCATATGACCTCACTGATATGAGGAATTCTTAATCTCAGGAACAAACTGAGGGTTGCTGGAGTGGTCGGGGGTGGGAGGGATGGGGTGGCTGGGTGATAGACATTGGGGAAGATATGTGCTATGGTGAGCGCTGTGAATTGTGTAAGACTGTTGAATCACAGATCTCTACTTCTGAATCAAATAACGCAACATATTTTAAGAATAAAGGAAAAGAAGGAGATAGCAGCAGAGGAAGAATGAAGGGGAGTTAGTCAGAGGGGGAGACGGACCAGGAGAGATGATGGATTGTGAAAAACAAACTGAAGTTTCTAGAGGGGAGGAGGGTAGGTGGATGGGTTAGCCTGGTGATGGGTATTAAAGAGGGCACATTCTGCATGGAGCACTGGGTGTTATGAATAAACAATGAATCATGGAACACTACACCAAAACAAATTATGTAATATATGGTGATTAACATAACAATAAAAGATTTTTAAAAAAAGAGTCTGTTTCTTGGTTTGCCTCCTCTCTCTTTCTCTTCCCCTTTTGCTTGTTTGTTTTGTTTCTTAAATTCCACATATGAGTGAAATCATATGTTATTTGTCTTTCTCTGACTGACTTATTTCACCTAGCACAATACTCTCTAGCTTCATCTAAGCCATAGCAAATGGCAGTGATTTTGAGATACCCGGTCTTAGGCGCATGGCCACATGGCACAACACAGCCACACGATGGCGCCCTTGAGGCAGTAACCAAATTGTTGCGGCAGTTGCTTAGGACCTTATAACCCAGGCTGCTATACCCCATACAGCCACCTGCAAGGGGTCTGTGCGACTGTTTTTCTCTTTCTTTCTTTCTCTCTCTCTTTCTGCTTCTTTCTTTCTTTTTCTTTCTTCGAGTCCGTGATATGCTGTTTTAAAATTCTTATCACACTGAAAGCCATGTTCCACAGAAGTGCCACAGTCGGGTACCACATTCATCAGGGGGCAGCATTAGTGCCAGAGCTGAGAGATGCAAACAAGAATCAGTGCTTGAAATCACATGTGCTACAATGTTATGAAGCCAAGGAAACTTCTCCCGCAGTATGCCATGTTATAATCCCCGAATATCTCTGAGGTGAAAGAGACGTGGAGGAGAGAAAAGACAGTATGAAAAGTTGACATGCACGACAAGAGCCATAGAGAGATGGGCACCAAGAAAACATACACTCACACACGCACGCATACACACATGCACACACAGGCACACACACATGCACACGCATGCACACGTGTACACAGGCATAAACACATGTGCACACACGTGTGCGCACACATGCACATGCACACACAGGCACACCCGCATGCATACACGTGCATGCACACATGTACACAGGCATACACACACGCATGCACACATACGTGCACACGTGCACGCACCGGCATGCACACACGTGCATGCACACATACACATGCACACACACACACGGTTAAGGGAAAAATTAGCCTTGATAAACCTACGTTTTCAATTATGCAGGGTCCTCGGAAGCACATCATTTCCAACAAAATGGAACCACTTGAAAAGATTGTGTTCCTAAATTGGCCCCCCAGAGACAGACAGCACCCACAGTAGCCCATTAGGTATTTGAGCCTCGGTACTGTCCCCATTTGGGCCAATCTCAGGGGGAAATGAAGTCACGGCCATGCCCTGTGCAGCGGGAGGGAATGAGGACGAATAGGCAGGGTGGTGTCTAGGGTGGGGTCGGGGCTGCAGGTATGCCTGGGGGGAGGGGCTCCACCTGCGCATCTTCCTTCCTCCATTCAGGTGGGCCCTGCGTCCTGGAGCGGCAGCACCCTGACCATGAGACAGTGGCAGAACTGGCAGGACCTCCGATCTATTCGTCCTCCCCACCTGTCTCCCTGCCTGCCTTCCTTCCTTTTTCTCACACTGTATGTTTGCTCTGTCATTTCCTTTTTTTTCTTTTTCACTTAATCATATCTCATGGGTATCTCTCCACACGAGTGCATATAAGGCAATCACCTCCTATTATAGGCTGTCTGGTATTCCACAATCTGGAGCTCTATTAATTTACTAAATCAAATCCCTTCTTGGACTTTTCTCTGTCTTAACAAATGCGGAAGTTTTCACATGGACAAATTGTAACTCAGAGGCACAGAAAATACATTGTTCTTGGGACTCCTGGGTGGCTCAATTGGTTAAGAATCTGGTCCTGGGATTCTCTGCTCAGTGGGGAGCCTGCTTCTCTCTCTCCCTCTGCCACTCCCTCTGCTTGTGCTCTTGCTCTCTCTTACAAATAAATAAATAAATCTTTTTAAAAAAGAAATACATGGTTCTTTATCCACAATTGAATGAAATTACTATCGGGCAACATCCTCCATTTCCACAGATATTGTAAACAACCTGTGTGCACACGTTTCTTTAGCCATTTCTAGATTGAATCTCAGATCCTCCAAGCTAACTCTGACTCCTTTGGGTAAATGCTTGGTCTGTCAAGGATCCACAGCTCTCCATCACCTCCCCTCTTCCCTGAAAGTGATCTAAGTTTGGAGGTTGTAGAGGCTCCCCGGAGTTCACTCTCCACCCTCAGCCACTCTGGACAGAGTTAGGGACTCCCCTCTCTGTGATCACTGGAATGTGGCCAGCTGGCCTGGTGCCAAGGTCCTGCTGTTTCCTCCTGTTGTGACCCCAGCTCCCCCAGGCCACACCTGCTAGGGTGCGTGGTGGAAACCAGTTCCAGGACCTCTCTTCAGCCTTCCTGGCATGCACTGCCTGGGCCTTCTGGGAGGCTGCCTAGGGCCTGTCACTTGGGGCATCTCCTTCAGCGCTTGCTTGTCTACCTTCTGTAGGCTAGGGACCTCCAGCACGGTGCTAGATGTGGGCTTCCCTCTGTGGGGCTCATGTTATTCCCAGGCTATTAATTAGGTCTGTTAAATCCATCTGGTCTAGTGTGTCATTCAAAGCCATTGTTTCCTTGTTGGTCTTCTGTGTTTTTTTTTTTTTTTAATTTACTTATTTGAGAGAGAGAGAGCATGAGCAGAGGGAAGAGGCAGAAGGAGAGGGAGAAACAGACTCCCCACTGAGCAGGGAGCCTGATGCAGAGCTCAATCCCAGAACCGAGGGATCATGACCTGAGTCGAAGGCAGACGCTTAACCAACTGAGCCACCCAGGCACCCCTGATGTTCTATTTAGATCATCTGTCCATTGATATAAGTGGGGTGTTAAAGTCCCCTACCATTATTGTATTATTATTGATTAGTTCCTTTATGTTTGTTGTTAACTGTTTTATGTTTTTGGGTACTCCAATGTCAGATGCATAAATATTTATAATTGTTATTCCTTCTTTTTTGGATTGCCCCCTTTATGATTTTATAGTGTCTTCCTTTGTCTCTTGTTAGTTTTTGTTTTAAAGTCTATTTTGTCTGATATATTGCTATTCCAGCTTTCTTTTGATGTCCATTTGCATGATAAAAGTTTCTCCAACCCCTCACTTTTAATCTAGGTGTCTCTAGGTCTCTCTGATAGGCAGCATATAGATGGTTTTTTTTTTTTTGTCCATTCTGTCACCCTATGTCTTTTTATTGGAGTGTTTAGTCCATTTACATTTAAAGTATTAATGATGTACTGTATGGTGACTAACATAACATAATAAAAAACAAATAAATACTTTTTTAAAAATAAAGTATTTATTGACAGATATGTATTTATTGCATTTTATTACTTGTTTTGTGGTTGTTTCTGAAGATTTTCTCTGATCCTTTCTTGAGTCTCTTTCATGATTTGCTTATTTTTCTTTAGTGAAATATTTGGATTTCTTTCTCTTTATTCTTTGCATATTTATTAGTGGTTTTCGATATATGGCTACTATTAGGTTTGTATATAACATCTTCTGCATATAGCAGTCTACATTAAATTGATGGTCATTTAAGTTGGAACCCATTCTTTGCTCCTCTCCTCTCCACATTTTAGGTATATGTTATTATATTTTATATCTTTTTTGTTAGTTACTTGACTTATTTTTTACAGAAATATTCATTTTTACTGCTTTTGTGTTTCTAATTTTATGCTATCACGTTTGGTCTCCCCTTTCCACTCAGAGTCCCCCTTAACATTTCTTGCAGGTCTGGTTTAGTGGTCACAAATTCCATTAGTTTTTGTTTGTCTGGGAAGTTCTTTATCTCCCCTTCTATCCTGAATGATACCTTGATGGATAGAGTATTTTTGGCTGCAGATTTTTCCCTTTCAGCATGTTGAATATATTGTGCCACTCCATTTTTTTAAAAGATTGTATTTATTTATTTGAGAGAGAGAGAATGCGAGAGAGAGCATGAGGGGGGAGGGTCAGGGGGAGAAGCAGACTCCCTGCCAAGCAGGGAGCCCGATGCAGGACTCGATCCCAGGACTCCAGGATCATGACCTGAGCTGAAGGCAGTCGATTAACCAATTGAGCCACCCAGGTGCCCCGTGCCACTCCATTTTGGCTTGCAAAATTTCTGTTGAAAAATCTCCTGTTGGCCTTATGGGTTTTCCTTGTAAGTTACTGACTTCTCTAGTCTTGCTGCTTTTAGAGACTTTTTCCTTTATGACTGTATTTTGAAAATTTAATTATAATATGTCTTGGTATGGGTCTGCTTCTGTTGATTTTGATAGGAATTCTCTGTGCCTCTTCCCCAGATTAGGGCAGTTTGAAATTATTGTTTCTTCAAATAAATTTTCTGTCCCCTTTTCTCTCTCCTTCTTCTTCTGAGAGTTCTATAATAAGATTGTTATTATGTTTGATGGAGTCACTGAGTTCCCTAAGTCTATTCTCATTTTGTGTAATTCTTTTTTTCAGCTTGGATTACTTTCCACTACTCTGTCTTCTAGGTCACTAATTCTTTCCTCTGTTTGCTCCATCCTGCTGTTCATTCCATCAAGCATGTTTCTCATTTCATTCATTGAAATCTTTATCTCTACTATGTTATTCCTTATCTCTGTGTTAAGGGTCTCACTGATGTCCTCCACTCTTTTCTCAAGTCCAGTGAGTATCCTTATGATCATTGCTTTAAATTCTGTATCAGTCATGTTACTTATATCTGTTTTGCTTAGATCTCTGGCTGTGGTTTTGTCTTGTTCTTCCATTTGGGATAAATTTATCTGTCTCCTCATTTTTTCTGCTTCACTCTGTTTCTGTGTGTTAGGAAAGTCATATATGTCCTCTGCTCTTGAAAGTAGTGACTTCATGAAGAGGCATTCCTGGAATGTCCTGGTGTGTAGTGTCCCCTGTTCACCAGAACCCAGTGCTTCAGGAGAGTATCCTATGTGTGTTGCTTACACCATGCTGCTATGTCTGAGTCACTTTTCCTTTCAGTACAGTTGTCTTACTGACTCTTTGCCTGTTGTGGGCCATACTTGCTCTTTGTTGTATTAGTGGGACCCATGTAGGCCAGCTCTGAGGGGGCATGTGCACCAGGGATCTTGGGAGCCTAGTAGCAGTTTTAGCAAAATTTGCATTGAGCCCTACTTCTATGCCAGATCTATCTCCCATTTGCCCCGGCATTATGTCAATGGCCATTTTTATATTGCCTCTCTGTACAGGCTGCTGTCTCTTTAAGATTGGCAACCCAGCTATCACTCACCGTTCCTGCTCACCAAGTGCTGAGTCAGTTGACTTTTAAAGTTCCAGGCCCTAAGTCCCACTGATTTTACAAACTCATGGAATTCAGCCACTCAGGTTTGTTCTTTTTTGTTTTGTCATTTTAGAGAGAGAGAAAAAGAGAGAGTGCATGAGCTGAGGGAGGGGAGGGCAGAAAGAGAGGGAGAGACTCTTAAGCAGGCTCCATGCTCAGTACAGAGCCCAATGCGGGGCTCAATCTCACAACCCTGAGATCACGACCTGAACCAAAATCAAGAGTTGGACTCTCAACCGACTGAGCCACCCAGACACCCCTCAGGCCCTCAGGTTTTTAAAGCCAAACATTATGGGGATTAATCTTCCGCATGTGAGCTCCTGGGAGGGCCCATTTCTCTGCCCTCTCCATGCACACAGCTCCCTTACTTCTGCAGGCCGGCTCCCTCAGCCTCTCTGGCCTTCCTAACCTTTCTTTTTTTTTTTTTTAAGTAGGTTCTATGACCAATATGGGGCTTGAACTCATGACCCTGAGATCAAGTGTCACATGCTCTATTTACCAACTGAGCCAGCCAGGTACCCCTGACCTTTTATCTGTAGCTTCTTCTCTATATTTAGTTGTAGAGTTTGTTCTGCCAGTCTTCGGATCACTCTCCAGTTTATTGACTTGGATATGGATGATATCTAGTTGTAAACATGAGATGGGGTGAGCTCAGGATTCTCTTACTCTACCATCTTCCCCAACACTTACCTGTGCTCTGAGCTTTAAGACATTGAATTTCAAAGTCAAAGCAAAGTCATTATTTGGTGATCCTTCGGCTTCCCATCCTCCAGAAGACTATTTTGGGCATGTACACGGGTGGCGGCAGGTTCTAAGTGCACAAAGAAAAAATGTTTTCATGCCATTAATTTTGCTGAATTCTCTTGGCTAAAGTAAGACAGGAGAATCAAGGGAGAAGAAATCAACATCAACTCTTGATGGAAGAAGCTACAAAGTCACATTGTAAAAGTGCATGGACAGAGGGACAAGTAAGTGATGGTGGCCATCTTTGTAATTTACCATATTAATAGAAGAGAAAAAAATGTAATAATAGAAAAAACACTTAACCCAACTTGAGCTACAGATTCAATGCAATCCAAATCAAACTTCCAGCAAGCTACTTTGTGGATATGGACAAACCGACTTTAAAGTTTAAGTGGTGAGGCAAAAAACTCAGAATAGTCAACTCAATATTGAAAAAGAAGAACAAATCCAGAAGTCTGACACTACTTAACTTCAAGACTTTGTATAAAGCTACAGTAATCAAGATAGTGTGTATTAGCAAAAGAATAGATGAATAGATCAATGGAACGGAATAGAGAACCCAGAAATAGACCCACATAAATATAGTCAACCGATCTTTGACAAAGGAGCCAAGGCAATGCAATGGAAAAGAGTCTTTTCAATAAAAGGTGCTGGAACAATTAGACATCCACATGGAGAAAAATAAATCCAAACACAGACATTACACTGTTCACAAAAATTAACTCAAAATGGAGCATAGACCTAAAGGTAAAATGAAAATCTATAAAACAACTGGAAGGTAACATAGGAGAAAACTTAGATAACCCTGGGTATAGCAATGACTTTTTAAATGCAACAACAAAAGTGTGGTCCATAAAAGAAATAATCAGACTTCATTAAACTTAAAATTTTCTTATCTGTGAAAGGCAATGTGAAGAGAACAGTAAGACAAGTCACAGACTGGGAGAAAATATTTGCAAAAGACACATCTGATAAACAACTGCCAAACAAAATATAAAAAGAACACTTAAAACTCAACAAGAAAAATAACTCAATTAAAAATGAGCCAAAATCTTGAACAGACACCTCACCAAAGATGATATATGGATGGCAAGTAAGCACATGAAAAGATGCTCAACATCATATGTCATCAGGGAATTGCAAATTAAAACAACAATGAGATACTACTACACAATTATTAGAATGGCCAAAATCCAGACCACTGACAACACCAAATTCTGGTGAGGACATGGAACAACAAGAAATCTCACTAACTGCATACAACCAACTTTGAAAGAAAGTTTGGTGGTTTTTTCAAACTAAACATACACTTGCCACATGATCCAAACAAGGAGTTGAAAACATATGCCCACACAAAAACTTGTACACAGATGTTTATAGCAGCTTACTTCATCATTGCCAAAACCTGAAAGCAACCAAGATGTCCTTCAGCAGGTGAATGGATAAATAAACTGTGGTCCATCCAGGCAATGGAATATTATTCAGTGCTAA
Organism: Zalophus californianus; assembly: GCF_009762305.2. NCBI lineage: Eukaryota > Metazoa > Chordata > Mammalia > Carnivora > Otariidae > Zalophus > Zalophus californianus. The sequence continues at coordinate 5,606,445 of NC_045599.1, read as the reverse complement.
AAAGAAATGAGCTATCAAACTATGGAGCTATGGAGGAAACTTAAATGCATATCACTAAGTGAAAGAACCCAATCTGAAAAGCCTATATGCTGTATGATTCTAACTATGTAACATTGTGGAAAAAGCAAAACTATGGAAACAGTGCAAAGATAAGTTGTCGCCAGAGGTTAGGAGATAGGGAAGTTTGAATAGACACAGCATAGAGGATTTTTAAGGGCAGTGAAATTAGTCTATAATAGTGGGTATTTGTCTACACCCATAGAATGTACAACACAAATTGTAAACCCTAATGTCAACTATGGACTTTGGGTGATAATGTGTTAATGTAGGTTCACCAATTGTAACAAATGTACCAATTTGGTGGAGAATGTTGATAGTGGGGAAGGCTACACATGTATGGAAGCAGGGGATATATGGAAAATCTCTGCACCTTTTCTGTGAAACTAAAATTACTCTAAAAAATAAAATCTATTAAAAACATTTCATTGATCCATAAAATATAAGAAAGAAGAAATAAATTAACAAAAAGATAGGACAAATAGGAAATAAATGGCAAGACGATAGGCATAAATACCTCAGTCATTACATTAAATATAATGGCACTAAAGTCAAAGATTGTCAGTCTAGTTTTGTTTTTTTTAAATCAACTAAATGGTGTTTATCAAACATTTTAAACATAAGGGAACAGCCACAGTCAGTTATGCTATGATGTTTGTTTTGAATATATGAATTTTATTCAACAAATTGATATATCAGGAAACAATTTGACCATAACACAAATTTTGCATTTGCTCATGTGTGATTATATTTGCAAGAAACATTAGAAATGCAGAAAATTGTACCCAGCCCCAGCTGATTCAGCCGTATAGAGGTGCACAAAAGCACAAGGGCCCAAACACTTCTAACACCTAGCAGCCACTTTGCTTCACCATGTGGTTTATGAGCCATATCCATGATATTTTGTGTAACAGCTTCTCATTCCATCTGATTTCAGATAACCTCCCTTCCACCACTTCACACTGAGTCATAAGCTGCCAACACTGCCAACAACCATTTCCACAAGCAGGGTAAAATGCCATATTTATTATAGTGTTTATCTACTTCTTAACTATTTAAGATGTGTAAAACTGGGCTACTAATTCACATACCATACAATTCATCCATTTAAAGTATATAATTCAATGCCGCTTGGTATATTCAGACAGTTGTGCAACCATCCCCAGAATCAGTTTTAGGTTTTATCACTTTAAAAAGAAACCTAGTACCCTTTAGCTATCACTCTTTTATGCTTCCATGCACCAGCCCTAAGCAACTACTATTATACTTTTCTGTTGCCATATATTTGTACATTCTGGACATTTTGTATAAATGGAGTCATATAATATATATAATATATATATACAAAATATATTTTGTGACTGGCATTTAGCATAACATTTCAAGGTTCATCCATGTTATAGTATGTATCATCACTTCATTCCTTTTCCATAACAGAGCAATACTCCATTGTATGGATGTATCCCCATTTAAACTATCCATTCATCAATAAGTCAATCAGAGAAAGACATGTATCTTATGACCTCACTGATATGAGGAATTCTTAATCTCAGGAAACAAACTGAGGGTTGCTGGAGTGGGGGTGGGGTGGGAGGGATGGGGTGGCTGGGTGATAGACATTGGGGAGGGTATGTGCTATGGTGAGCGCTGTGAATTGTGTAAGACTGTTGAATCACAGATCTGTACCTCTGAAACAAATAATGCAATATATGTTAAGAAAAAAAAAAGAAGAAGAAGATAGCAGGAGGGGAAGAATGAAGAGGGGTAAATCAGAGGGGGAGATGAACCATGAGAGACGATGGACTCTGAAAAACAAACTGAAGGTTCTAGAGGGGAGGGGGGGGTGGGGGGATGGGTTAGCCTGGTGACGTGTATTAAAGAGGGCAAGTTCTGCGTGGAGCACTGGGTGTTATGCCCAAACAATGAATCATGGAACACTACATCACAAACTAATGATGTAATGTATGGTGATTAACATAACAATAAAAAAATTTAAAGAATAAAAAACTATCCATTCATCAGTTGGTAGAAATTTGGGTTGTTTCACCTTTGGTCGATTCTGAATAATGCTGCTATGAACATTTGTTTACACATTTTATATGGATGCATGTTTTCATTTCTCTTATATATATTCCCACCAGTGAAATTGTTGGGTCATATGGTAATTCTGTTTAATTTTTTGAGGAACTGCCAAGTGGCTTCCAAAGTAGTTCCCACCAGCAGTATATGAGAATTTCAATTTCTTCATTTTCTCAGTGAAACCTATTATTTTCCGTTGTTTTGATCATGGCCATCCTACTAGGTGTGAAGTAGCATCTCATTGTGATTTTGATTTGCATTAACTTGATGACTGGGGATGTTGAGAATCTTTCATGTTCTTTTTTATTATTTTATTTTTTTATTGTTATGTTAATCACCATACCTCATTAGTTTTTGATGTAGTGTTCCATGATTCATTGTTTCTGCATAACACCCAGTGCTCCACGCAGAATGTGCCCTCTTTAATACCCACCACCAGGCTAACCCATCCCCCCACACGCTCCCCTCTAGAACCCTCAGTTTGTTTTTCAGAGTCCATCGTCTCTCATGATTCATCTCCCCCTCCGACTTACTCCCCTTCATTCTTCCCCTCCTGCTATCTTCTTCTTTCTTTCTTCTTAACATATACTGCATTATTTGTTTCAGAAGTACTGATCAGTGATTCAACAGTCTTGCACAATTCACACCGCTCACCATAGCACATACCCTCCCCAATGTCTGTCACCCAGCCACCCCATCCCTCCTACCCCCCACCACTCCAACAACACTCAGTTTGTTTCCTGAAGTTAAAAATTCCTCATATCAGTGAGGTCATATGATACATGTCTTTCTCTGATTGACTTATTTCACCCAGCATAACACCCTTCCAGTTCCATCCACGTTGCTGCAAATGGCAAGATCTCATCCTTTTTATGGCTGCATAATATTCCATTGTGTATAGATACTACATCTTCTTTATCCATTCATCTGTTGATGGACATCTTGTCTCTTTCCACAGTTTGGTTATTGTGGACATTGCTGCTATAAACATTGGGGTGCAAGTAACCCTTCGGATCCCTACCTTTGTATCTTTGGGGTAAATACCCAGTAGTGCAATTGCTGGATCGAATGGTAGATCTATTTTCAACTGAGGAACCTCCATACTGTTTTCCAGAGTAGTTGCACCAGCTTGCATTCCCACCAACAGTGTAGGAGGGTTCCCCTTTCTCCGCATCCCCGCCAACATCTGTCGTTATCTGACTTGTTAATTTTAGCCATTCTGACTGGTGTCAGTGGTATCTCATTGAGATTTTGACTTGGATTTCCCTGATGCCGAGCGATGTTGAGCACTTTTTCATGTGTCTGTTGGCCATTTGGATGTCTTCTTTGGAAAAATGTCTGTTCATGTCTTCTGCCCATTTCTTGACTGGATTATTTGTTCTTTGGGTGTTGAGTTTGATAAGTTCTTTATAGATTTTGGATACTAGCCCTTTATCTGCTATGTCATTTGTGAATATTTTCTCCCATTCTGTCGGTTGTCTTTTGGTTTTGTGGACTGTTTCTTTTGCTGTGCAAAAGCTTTTTATCTTGATGAAATCCCAATAGTTCATTTTTGCCCTGGCTTCCCTTGCCTTTGGCGATGTTTCTAGGAAGAAGTTGTTGCGGCTGAGGGCGAACAGGTTGCTACCTGTGTTCTCCTTTAGGATTTTGATGGACTCCTGTCTCACGTTTAGATCTTTCAACCATTTGGAGTCTATTTTCGTGTGTGGTGTAAGGAAATGGTCCAGTTTCATTCTTCTGCATGTGGCTGTCCAATTTTCCCAACACCATTTGTTGAAGAGACTGTCTTTTTGCCATTGGACATTCTTTCCTGCTTTGTCAAAGATGAGTTGACCATAGAGTTGAGGGTCCATTTCTGGGCTCTCGATTCTGTTCCACTGATCTGTGTGTCTGTTTTTGTGCCAGTACCATACTGTCCTGATGATGACAGCTTTGTAATAGAGCTGGAAGTCTGGAATTGTGATGCCGCCAGCTTTGCTTTTCTTTTTCAATATTTCTCTGGCTATTCGGGGTCTCTTCTGGTTCCATACAAATTTTAGGATTATTTGCTCCAGTTCTTTGAAAAAGGAAGATGGTATTTTGATGGGGATTGCATTGAATGTGCAGATCGCTCTAGGTAGCATTGACATCTTCACAATGTTTGTTCTTCCAATCCATGAGCATGGAACGTTTTTCCATTTCTTTGTGTCTTCTTCAATTTCTTTCAGGAGTATTTTATAGTTTTCTGAGTACAGATCCTTTGCCTCTTTGGTGAAATTTATTCCTAGGTATCTTATGGTTTTGGGTGCAATTGTAAATGGGATCAACTCCTTGATTTGTCTCTCTTCTGGCTTGTTGTTGGTGTATAGGAATGCCACTGATTTCTGTGCATTGATTTTATATCCTTCTACTTGACTGAATTCCTGTATGAGTTCTAGCAGTTTTGGGGTGGAGTCTTTTGGGTTTTCCACATAAAGTGTCATATCATCTGCAAAGAGTGAGAGTTTGACTTCCTCTTTGCCGATTTGGATGCCTTTGATTTCTTTTTGTTGTCTGATTGCTATGGCTAGGACTTCTAATACTATGTTGAATAGCAGTGGTGAGAGTGGACATCCCTGCCGCGTTCCTGACCTCAGGGGAAAAGCTCTCAGCTTTTCCCCATTGAGAATGATATTTGCTGTAGGTTTTTCATAGATGGCTTTTATGATATTGAGGTATGTACCCTCTATCCCTATCCTCTGAAGAGTTTTGATCAAGAAAGGATGCTGTACTTTGTCAAATGCTTTTTCTGCATCTATTGAGAGGATCATATGATTCTTGTTCTTTCTTTTGTTAATGTATTGTATCACGTTGATTGATTTGTGGATGTTGAATCAACCTTGCAGCCCAGGGATAAATCCCCCTTGGTCATGGTGAATAATCCTTTTAATGTACTGTTGGATCCTGTTGGCTAGTATTTTGGTGAGAATTTTTGCATCCATGTTCATCAAGGATATTGGTCTGTAATTCTCCTTTTTGATGGGATCTTTGTCTGGTTTTGGGATCAAGGTAATGGTGGCCTCATAAAATGAGTTTGGAAGTTTTCCTTCCATTTCTATTTTTTGGAACAGTTTCAGGAGAATAGGTATTAATTCTTCTTGAAATGTTTGATAGAATTCCCCTGGGAAGCCATCTGGCCCTGGGCTTTTGTTTGTTGGGAGATTTTGGATGACTGCTTCAATTTCCTTAGTGGTTATAGGTCTGTTCAGGTTTTCTATTTCTTCCTGGTTCAATTTTGTAGTTGATACATGTAGTTGATACATCTCTAGGAATGCACCCAGTTCTTCCAGGTTATCTAATTTGCTGGCATAGAGCTCCTCATAATATGTTCTTAGAATTGTTTGTATTTCTTTGGTGTTGGTTGTGATCTCTCCTCTTTCATTCATGATTTTGTTGATTTGGGCCATTTCTCTTTTCTTTTTGATCAGTCTGGCCAGGGGTTTCTCAATCTTGTTAATTCTTTCAAAGAACCAGCTCCTAGTTTCGTTGATCTGTTCTACTGTTCTTTTGCCTTCTATTTCATTGATTTCTGCTCTGATCTTTATTATTTCTCTTCTCCTGCTGGGTTTAGGCTTTATTTGCTGTTCTTTCTCCAGCTCCTTTAGGTGTAGGGTTAGGTTGTGTACTTGAGACCTTTCTTGTTTCTTGAGAAAGGCTTGTATTGCTATATACTTTCCTCTCAGGACCGCCTTTACTGTATCCCAAAGATATTGAACAGTTGTGTTTTCATTTTCATTGGTTTCCATGAATGTTTTTAATTCTTCTTTAATTTCCTGGTTAACCCATTCTTTCTTCAGTAGGATGCTCTTTAGCCTCCATGTATTTGAGTTCTTTCCGACTTTCCTCTTGTGATTGCATTCTAGTTTCAAAGCATTGTGGTCTGACAATATGCAGGGAATAATCCCAATCTTTTGGTACTGGTTGAGACCTGATTTGTGACCTAGGATGTGATCAATTCTGGAGAATGTTCCATGGGCACTAGAGAAGAATGTGTATTCCGTTGCTTTGGGATGGAATGTTCTGAATATGTCTGCGAAGCCCATTTGGTCCAGTGTGTCATTTAAAGTCTTTATTTCCTTGTTGATCTTTTGCTTAGATGATCTGTCCATTTCAGTCGGGGGGGTGTTAAAGTCCCCCACTATTATTGTATTGTTGTCAATGTGTTTCTTCGCTTTTGTTATTAATTGCCTTATAAAAGTGCCTGCTCCCATGTTAGGGGCATAGATATTTACAATTGTTAGATCTTCTTGTTCGATAGACCCTTTAAGTTGGATATAGTGTCCTCCTTCATCTCTTATTACAGTCTTTGTTTTAAAATCTAGTTTGTCTGATATAAGGATTGCCACCCCAGCTTTCTTTTGGTGTCCATTAGCATGGTAAATGGTTTTCCACCCCCTCACTTTCAATGTGGGGGTGTCTTTGGGTCTAAAATGAGTCTCTTGAAGACAGCATATTGATAGGTCTTGTGTTTTAATCCAATCTTACAGCCTGTGTCTTTTGATTGGGGCATTGAGCCCATTTACATTCAGGGTAACTATTGAAAGGTATGAATTTAGTGCCATTTTATTGCCTGTGAGTGTTACTGTATATTGTCTGTGTTCCTTTCTGATCTATGCTGCTTTTAGGCTCTCTCTTTGCTTAGAGGACCCCTTTCAATATTTCTTGGATGGCTGGTTTCGTGTTTGCAAATTCCTTTAGTTTTTGTTTGTCCTGGAAGCTTTTTATCTCTCCTTCAATTTTCAATGAGAGCCTAGCTGGATATAGTATTCTTGGCTGCATATTTTTCTCGTTTAGTGCTCTGAAGCTATCATGCCAGTCCTTTCTGGCCTGCCAGGTCTCTGTGGATAGGTCTGTTGCCAATCTAATATTTCCACCATTGTAGGTTACATATCTCTTCTCCCAAGCTGCTTTCAGGATTTTCTCTTTGTCTCTGAGACTTGTAAGTTTTACTATTAGATGTCGGGATGTTGACCTATTTTTATTGATTTTGAGAGGGGTTCTCTGTGCCTCCTGTATTTTGATGCCTGTTTCCTTCCTCACATTAGGGAAGTTCTCTGCTATTATTTGCTCCAATATACCTTCTGCCCCTCTCTCTCTTTCTTCTTCTTCTGGGATCCCAATTATTCTAATGTTGTTTCATCTTATCGTATCGCTTATCTCTCGTATTCTGCCCTCCTGATCCTGTAGTTGTTTCTCTCTTTTTGTCAGCCTCTTTATTTTCCATCATTTGGTCTTCTATATCGCTGATTCTCTCTTCTGCCTCATTTATCCTAGCAGTTAGTGCCCCCATCTTTCTTTACACATCATTAATATCCTTTTGGATTTCGACTTGGTTAGATTTTAGTTCTTTTATTTCTCCAGAAAGGTTTCTCTAATGACTTCCATGCTTTTTTCAAGCCCAGCTAGTATCTTTAAAGTCATGATTCTGAAATCTAGGTCCGACATCGTACTAATGTCCGTATCGAGTAGGTCCCTGGCTGACAGTACTACCTCTTGTTCTTTTTGCTGAGGTGATTTTTTTCATCTTGTCATTTTGTCCAGAGGAGACTTCCAGTAAGTGATCGCTTCTCTGTTCAGAGAGTTGTTGCTACTCTCTTCTTCAGTCTCCTGTTGAGTTCGTAGGTGTTCAGAAAGGTTTGATCCCTATTCAGCTGAATTCCTGAGACCGGACGAAATCCAGGTCTCCTACTCCTCCGCCATCTTGCTCCACCCCCTGAATTGTCTTTTTCTCTTAATCAGTCTATCTAAAGGTTTGTTAATATTCTTGATTTCGTTCAAAGAATTAACTCTTTGTTCGATTAATTTTCTATATTGTTTTTCTACTTAAATTCCATTAATTTCCACCTGGGTCTTTATTATTTCTCTTTATCTTCTTTCATAAAGATTAGTGCACTCTTCTTTTTCTAGTGTCTTAGGTTCCTGATGAGATCTTTCTCCTTTTCTAATATAGGCATTTACAGCTATTACCTTAGCTGCGTCCCGTAAGTTTTGTATGTTGTGTCTTTATGTCAATCACCTCAAAGTATTTTCCTTTTTTAAAGATTTATTTATTTATTAGAGAGCATGGTGGGGAGGGGCAAATAGTGAGGGAGAAATAGAATCTCAAGCAGACTCCTTACTGAGTGTAGAGCCTGACATGGGCCTTGATCTCACAACCCTGAGATCATGACCTGAGCCAAAATCAAGTCAGATGCATAACCGAATGAGCCACCCAGGCACCCCTCATTCACCTCAAAGTATTTTCTAATTTCCTTTTTGATTTCTTCTTTGACCACTGGGTATTTAGAAAGATGTTGTTTAATTTCCACATGTTTCTGAGTTTCTCAAATTTCTCTCTGTGATTGGTTTTTCATTTCAATCTATTGTTGTTAGAGAAGATACTTTGTCTAATTTATACTCTTTTACATTTATTGGTATTTGCTTTATAGCCTAGCACATGGTTTCCTCAGGAGAATCTTGCCTGTGCACTGGAGAAGAATGTATGTTTCTGCTGCTGAAATGTTGAGTGTTCTATAGGTTCTATGGATCCAACTGTTTTATAGTGTCACTCAGGTCTCCTATTTCTTTGATCTTCTGCCTACTTGTTCTATCCATTGTTAAAAAGTAGGGTTTAGGGGCACCTGGGTGGCTTAGTCAGGTGAGTGTCTGACTCTTGATTTCAACTCAGGTCTTGATCTTAGGGTCATGAGTTCAAGCCCTGTATTTTTTTTTTTAAGTTAAAAGTAGGGTTTAAAGTCTCCAACTCTGCAGTTAATAGTCTATTTCTCCCTTTCTTGCTGTCAGTTTTTTATTCGTGTATTTTAATGCTCTGTTGTTAGGGGCATTTGTCTATAACTGCTATATCTTCATGATGGATTGATCCTTTTATCAATATAAAATGTTCCTCTTTATCTCTAGTAACATCGTTTGTTTTGAACTCTATTTTGTCTGATATTAGCCTAGCCACTCCAGGTTTTATATGGCTGCTATTCACATGATGTATCTCTTTCTAGCCTTTTACTTTCACTCCATTTCTGTCTTTGGATCTAAAGTGTGTGTCCTGTAGATAGCCTATTATTGGATCTTGTTTTTGTATACTCTGATCATCTCTACCTTTGGGTTAGATCATTTAATTCACTCACATTTAATGTTATTATTGATATGATGGGTTTATGTTTGCCACCTCATTTTCCTGTTTTCTATCTGTCTCATGTCTTTTTTTGTTCTTCTATTTTCTTCTGCTATTGCTCTTCTATTCTCTTTTATAACAAGTGACTATTTACTTTTTTAAAAAGATTTATTTATTTTAGAGAGAGAGTGATCATGAGTGGGAGGGACAGAGGGAGAATCCAAAGCAGACTCTGCACTGAGTGCAGAGTCCAACTCGGGGCTTGATCTCATGACCCTGAGATCATGACCTGAGCCAAAACCAAGAGTTGGACATTAAACTGACTGCCACCCAGGTGCCCCTAAGTGGATATTTTCTTATGTAACACTTTACTTTCTTTAATGATTTTTCAAACTACTTTTTTTGTTATTTCTTTAGTGATTGCTCTTGGGTTTACACATACATCTTAACCAATCTGAATTTACTCACATTTATACTAACTTAATTCCAGTAAGATATAGGAATGTTACTATTATATAGCTCCATTCCCTTTCCCCCCTTTTTTAATTTGTATGGTATTTAGTCATACATATTTCATCCCTGTTACAAATGTAATACACTATTAAAACTTTAAAGTTTTAATTAGAACTTTACATCATTTTATGTCTTTTATTTTATTTTTTAAATTAAATTTCTTATTTTAATTCCAGTATAGTTAACATACAGTGTTAGTTTCAGGTGTACAATACAATACAATACAATACAATACAATATTGTGACTCAACAATTCTATACATTGGCTCAGTGTTCATTATGATAAGTGTACTCCTTAATCCCCATCACTTATTTCACCCATCCTCCCACCCACCTCCCATCTGGTAACCATCAGTTTGTTCTCTAAGACTCTGTTTTTTGATTTGTCTCTTTCTCCTTTTTTTCCCTTTGCTCATTTGTTTTGTTTCTTAAATTCCCTGAGTGAAATCATATGAGATTTGTGTTTCTCTGACTGGCTTACTTCACTTAACATTATACTCTCTGGTTCCGTCCATGTTGTTGCAAATGGCATGATTTCATTCTCTTTTTATTCTTGTTTATGGTTGAATAATATGCCATTGTATGTATATATATCACATCTTCTTATTCATTTTATGTCTTTTAAAGAAGCTTAGATAAGAAGGGACATCAAGTATATGGTTAAAGCTTCTGCCATTTTAGCCTTCCTGTTTACCATTTCTGGCTCCCTTTATTTGTTACTGTGGCTTCAAATTACTGTCCAGAGTCATGTCTTCAATCCAATATAGCTTTGCTCACACGTTCCTCCCTTGTGCTATTACTGCAAATATGTTACATTTCTATATGTTAAAGGATCAACAAGTAATCATATACATGTTGTTTTATATAATTGTTTTTAAATTTGTTAGTAGTAGAAAGGAAAAGGAATATGCATTTATACTGTCTTTTATACTTACCTTTATTGGTGTTCTTTGTTTTTTCATGTGGAATGGAATTATTATCTGTGATCACTTGCTTCCAGTCTGGAGAAATTCCATAGTGTTTTTGTAAGGTGGATTTTCTAGCAACAAATTCTTTCAGATTTTATCTGGGAATGTCTTTATTATGCCTTCATTTTTGAAAGAAAGTTTTATTGTCTATAGGATTCCTGGTTGACAAGTTTTTTGTCTTTAAACAAACTTGGAATATGTCATCCAAGTGTCTTCTGGCACCCATTGTTTCCGCTGGGAAGTCACCTGTTAATCTTACTGGGGAATTCCTGTAGGTGATGATTCATTTTTCTCTGGCTGCTTTAAAGATTTTTCTCTTTGTCTTTGGCTTTCAGCATTTCTACCAGGATATATCTGCTTGTGGACATCTTCATGTTTATCCTACTTATAGTTCATTGAGCTTCTCAAATGCGCAGTTTTTCTTCAAATTTGGAAAATTTTCAGCCATTTTTTTTTTCTTCAGATGTATTTCTTCCTTTCATTTCCTTCTCTTTTTCTGGCATTTTTACATATATGTTGGTACATTATTGGTGTCCCACATTTCTATGAAGGTCTGTTCAATTTTCTTTATTCTTTTTTCTCTGTGTTCTTCAGATTGCATAATCTCTATCCATCTATTATCAAAATTGCTGATTCTTCTGCTAGTTCAAATCTAGTGTTAAGCTATAATAGTAAAATCATTTCAGATATATATATATACTTTTCTGCTCTAGAATTTCCATTTGATTCTTTTTAATCATTTCTACCTCTTATTGGTATTCTCTGTTTGATAAGACATTCATTATCATATATCCTTTACTTTTTTAATTTAAATTCAATTAGCCAAGGTATAGTACATCATCAGTTTTTGATATAATGTTCAATGATTCATCAGTTGAGTGTAACACCCAGTGCTGCTCTATCCTTTACTTTAAGCATGATTTAGCTTAGTTCTTTGAAGATATTTATGGCTACTTTGAACTTTTTAAAATCGGACACCTAGTCTTTCTCACAAAAAAATGTTTGCACTGTCTGCTTTTTTCCTCCATGTGTGAGTCAGGCTTTCCTGGTTTTTTGCATGTCTTATAAATGTTTTTGTTGGAAACTGGGCATTTCAGGGAATACATTGTAGCAATTCTAGGTACTGGTCTCCACCCTCTCCTTCCCCAAGATTTGTTGTTGTTTTGTTATTTATTTGTTTAGCAATTCACGGGATTATTTTAGTGGCCTCCATTTTTCTCCAGCAGTGTGAACTTTATGTTGCTCCTTGGCAAGAACAGCCTAGAACTTGTACAGTTACCCTGGGATGATGAGGATTTTGGCCCTTTTGATTGTCTCACTCCGGCCCACATCCAGATGTTAAGCTCCATTAATTGCTGACTGAATGCTCTATTGTTTTTAACAATGCTCTGGGTCTTCAGATGCTTCACAGACTGATCAAATTAAATTTGGGCTCCGTTACAGGGATAGATTTTGAAGTCAGAGATTTGTTCTGACCTCAAAAGAGCTCTTCTTAGTCCTTGTGGTTTAGCTTAGATCTCTAACAAATCTATGAGTGTCTCCTTCTCTTATTTTCCCCAAAACCTCCATTGTTTTTGAGCATACCCTCAGGCTTGATCTTTCCTACTTTCTGTTGTGAATGAATTTAGTTCTTTTTGGAAGAGCTTCAAAGTACTCTGTTTTACACCTACCTCTCCCTCTGGTCAAAAATCTCTGAGCCAGACTCTAGAGCTAGGAGTGGAGACAGTGGTATGTCTCTTTCTGTGAAGAATACGTGCTTTAGGAGTTGTGTGCTCCATAGAAGAGGAGGAAAAGCTGCAGCTTCTGCTCTTCTTGCTTTGCCTCTGCTATCATGAACTTTACAAACTAGCTGGGGTGAGGGCAATCAGGGGCCCTGGATTCTCAGTGCACCACAACTGAGGTAGACCCTCTGTCTTATGAATGGGGGCTGGGCAGAAGTTGTAGGCCTCACTTCTTGGCTACCTACACTCACCCAAAACCTAACCTCTGCAATGGGTAGCCAAGGGACAGGATGAGAAATGTTGATATCCTGCCCCTCCTGGAAAGAAACCATGGGACTCCAATCGAGAGCTAGAGGGGAGGGTATCCTGTATTCTCGGGTACACATGTCTGGAGTGGAATTTCCATCACTCTGAGCTTGGGGAGGGGAGGAAGGATGCAGGCTGTACTTTAGTAGCCAAAGACTCTGTTTTTACTGAATTTTTATGGGTTTTCTTGAATAAATATTTCTTCATTTTCTTTTTATAGGTTTTCTTGAATAAATATTTCTTCATTTTCTGTATACCCTTAAGACCATTTCCAGAGACTTTAAATGATTGTTTTACAATAATTTTCACCAGTGTCCACAGACTCCTTATGTTGCTATGCCAAAAGTAGGGACTCTGTTACCATTTTTACTAGGTTCCTATCTTTTTTTCTTTTTTTAATGTGTCCTGCTGAAGTTTTTGAGTATTATGCCCCTGGTCCCATTTCCCCCCCACCCTTCACTGTGGTTTTTGTTGTGGGATTTGTGTAGTCTGGTGATCTTTAGCAATGCATATGTTGAATTAGAGGAAAATTGACTGTAAGTTGGAAGAAAAAGGATAGCAAAAGATTGACCAACACCTTCTAGTCAACAGAGAGTTGGTGTGGCTATAATAATGTCAGACCAAGTAGACTTTACATTAAGATGTATTACAAGAGATAAAAGTTACAAGTAATACATAAAGGGGCACTGGGCTGGCTCAGTCAGTAGAGCATGTGACTCTTAATGTCAGGATCCTGAGTTCAAGCCCCACACTGGGCGTGGAGCCTACTTAAAAATAAAACAAAACAAAAAACAAATATTATATACAGCTAAAAGGGTCAATTTAACAGGAAGTTATAACAACCCTAAATTTGCATGACCCCAATAATATTCCTTCAGAATATATGAAAAAAGGAGCTCCCAATCACATTGTAAAGTGTATGGACACAGAGAGAAATAAAGAATGGTGACCATCTTTGCAATCTACCACATTAATAGAAGAAAAAGGTGTAATGATAAAAAATACTTGACTAGTCTATTAAAAAGGGAAAAAAAACACTTCATTAGCCCGTAGAAAACAAATATGTAAATATATAATAATGTACATTCAAATCGCATAAAGCAAAAATTAACAAAACTAAAAGGAAAATTGACAAACCCAAATTGTCGGTATAACTTTAACATACCTCTTTCAGTTACTGACAGAACAGGGAAAAAAAAACCCCAAAAAGTTAAAGATATGGGAGATCTGCATAACATGATTAACCAACTTGATTTAGATGCCATGTATAGTGCCACGTTGCACTGAACAACCTTTTCAAACATATTATTTCCAAGTACATATGGGATGTTTACCAAGATAGACCACATCCTGAGCCTAAAAGGAAGTTTCAATAAATATCACTAGATTGAACTCACTGAGAATACATTCTCTGATCAAAGACAAACCAAACTAAAAATCAAAGTTAACTAAAAGAATCCCCAAATATTTATAAATTAAGTAATGTATTTCTAAATAGCTCATAATTCACAGAAGAAATCATACGGGAAATTTAAAAATGTTATGATCTGAATTATAATAAGTATAGCAAATCAAAACTATAAAACATTAGGGATAGAAATAAAAGATTAGATAAATGGATGGACATAGTGTATTCTTGGTTGAAAATTATTAAGATGGTAATTCCTCCAAATCTATTCAATGGAATTCTGATCAAATTTCTGGCATATTTTTTATTTCTGAAAATTGACAAGCTGGTTCTAAAATGAGTATGGAAATGCAAAAAAATAAAAATAAAAAAGTAGACACTCTGGAAAAAGAAGCAAGAATTTTAAGCACTAACAATATCACATATTAAAATTTGTTATAAAACCACAGCAATTACAACTGGGTGGTATTGGGATAAGAATATGCAAGTACACAAATGAAACATAAGTCCAGACACAGACCCCTCCATGTAAGGTAACATGGTTTATGACAAATGTGCTTCTACAATGCAGGAGGGAAAGGTAGTTATTTCAACAAATTATACTAAGCCAATTAAATAACAATATTAAAAAATGAATATTGATACCTATCTTACACCATACACAGAAATCAATTCTAAATGGACTGGCAATTTAACTGTGAAAAGGGAAAACTAACACACTGAGCAAAAAAAGTGGAGGAAAAAATTTTTTTTTAAGATTTTTATTTATTTGACAGAGAGAAACAGAGCACAAGCAGGGGGAGCGGCAGGCAGAAGGGGAGAGAGAAACAGGTTTCCTGCTGTGCGGGGAGCCTGATGTGGGACTCGATCCCAGGACCCTGGGATCATGACCTGAGCCAAAGGCAGAAGCTTAACAGCTGAGCCACCCAGGCATCCCTGGAGGAAAATATTTTTATAAGTCTGCAGTAAGCAGAAAATTTTTAGAATAGAACACAATAGAAGGTTATGCACAAAAGGAAAAGATTATAAGAAGGACCATATTAAAAACAGTAACTTCCATTTACCAAAAACAGCATTAAAATAATGCAAAGGCTAAATATTTACAATAGCCAAGATATGGCAGTAACCCAAGTATCCATCCATAAGTGAATGGATAAAGATGTGGTATATATACAATGAAATATGACTGGGCAATTAAAAAGAATGACATCTTGTCATTTGCAACATGGATGGACCCAGAGGTCCAATGCTAAGTGAAATAAGTCAGTCAGAGAAAAACAAGTGTATGATTTCACTCATATGTAGAATTTAAGAAAAAAAACAAATGAACAAATGAAGAAAAAAAAGAGACAAACAACAAAAACTAGACTTAAATTCAGAGAACAAACTGGTGGTTGCCAGAGGGGAGATGGGTAGGGAAATGGATGAGATAAGAAAAGGGGAATAAGAGAACACTTATCCTTTTTTTTTTTTAAGATGTATTTATTTGAGAGAAAGAGCAAGCATGCAGGGAAGGGACAGAGGAACAGAATCTTCAAGCAGATTCGCCACTGAGCACAGAGCCTGACCCAGGGCTTGATCTCACAATCCTGAGATCATGACCTGAGCCAAAACCAAGAGTCAGATGATCAACCGACTGAACCACCCAGACGCCCCAAGAGTATACTTACTTTGATCAGCACTGAACAATGTATTGAATTGTTGAATCGTGTTCTACACCTAAAATTAATATAACACTGTATGTTAATTATACCTCAATTAAAAAATTAACTCAAAATCAAGTAAAGACTTGAACATCAGACCTGAAACCATAAAACTCCTAGAAAAAAAAATATAGACAATAAACTCTGACATTAGTCTTGGCAATGACTTTTTGAATGTGACACCAAATGCAAAAACAACAAAAACAAAAATAAACAAATGAAGGAAACCATCAACAAAATGAAAAGGCAGCCTACTGAATGAGAGAAAATATTTGCAAATCATAGATCCAAAATATATAAAGAATTCACAAAACTCAACAGCAAAAAATAAGCAATTTGACTTAAAAATGGGCAGAAGATCTGAGTAGATGTTTTTCCAGAGAAGACATACAGATGTCCAAAGTTACACAAAAACATGCTCAACATTATTCATCTCCAGGGAAATACAAATCAAAACCACAATGAGGTATCACTTCACACAGGTTAGAATCGCTATTATCAGAAAAGATAAGAAATAACAAGTATTGGCAAGGATGTGGAGGAAAAAGAACCCTCAATTCAGGGACTCAAAAAGATATTTGCACACTTATATTCATAAAAGCATCATTCACAATAGACAAAAGGTAGAAGCAACCCAAGTGTACATTGACAGATGAGTGGATAAACAAAATGTGGTATAAACATCCAATGGAATAATAGTCCACCTTAGAAAGGAAGGAAACTGACACATGCATGCTACAACATAGATGAACATTGAGAAAATTACGCTAAGTGAAATAAGTCAGTTGCCAAAGGACTAATACTGTATGATTCCAATTATAAGAAGTACCTAGAGTTGTCAAATTTATATGGATAGAAAGTACAGCAGTGGTTTTCAGGGGTTGAGGAGAGGGGGAGGGGGGAGTTATTGTTTAATGGATACAGAGTTGGGGTTTTGCAAGATAAAAAGAATTCTGGAGATGGATGGTCGTGTTGATGGCCCAACAATGTGAGTAGCCACTGGACTTAAAGATAGTTCAGATAGGGACGCCTAGGTGGCTCAATTGGTTGAGGGACCTACTCTTGATTTCAGCTCAGGACATGATCTCAGTCAGGGTCATGATCTCAAGGTCCTGAGATGGAGCCCCAGGTGGGGCTCCACACTCTGCAGGGAGTCTGCTTGGGATTCTCTCCCTTTCCCTCTGCCCCTCCCCCCACTCACGCACTCGCACTCTCTCGCTCTCTCTTTCAAATAAATAAATATTTTTAAAAATGTGCTCGGGCACCTGGGTGGCTCAGATGGTTAAGCATCTGCCTTCAGCTCAGGTCATGATCCCAAGGTCCTGGGATAGAGTCCCACATGGGGCTCCCTGCTTGGCGGGGAGTCTGCTTCTCCCTCTCCCGCTGCTGCTCCCCCTGCTTGTGCTTTTTTGCTCTTTCTCTCAAGTAAATAATTAAAATCTTTAAAAAATAAAATAAAATAAAAATAAAAATATGCTCAACCTCAACAGTAATTAGGGGAAAGCTAATGAAAGTCATAATGAGATGCCACCACAATATAACCAGAACGGCCATATTTAAAAAATCAAAATTGACATGTCCGTGAAGATGCAGAGTTCAGGGAAGTAGTTACATTGCTGTGGAGTCCAAAATGGTACAAATAACAACTACAACAACAACAACAAAATAGTTGGCACTGTCTACAGAAGTTGAAGATACACATTCTCTGACCTAGCAGTTTCACTCCTTGACACACATCTAGAAAACAGGTCACATGTACACCAAGAAACATACACAAGCACGTTCCTAGCCGCAAAAAAATTGGAAACTGATAACAACTCAAACTTACATCGACAGTAAATGGGCAAATAAATTGTGGTTATCACACAGCTATGAAAATGAGGTAAGCATGGATCATCATAGTGGTAGAGATGAATCTCACAAAAGATGGTGGGCAAAAGAATATATGTGGGATGAGTCCATTTAAATAAAGTTAAAAAACAATCAAAACATATATTTGGGTAATAAACAGATAAAGAAAAGCAGGGAAATTAATAAAGCCAGGATTTGGGGGTGAGGGAGGGGTTTGTGATGGGAAAGGGTGGGCACTTCTGGAACGTTGATGCCATTCTATATCCCCTGACCTGGGCGGTGGAGACATCGATTTTTAAATTTCCATTCATAACACACTGACATATACTTCTTTCCATATGTGTGTTACACCTTACAATAAGTTTCTATTTTAAAACTAAAAATATTGGAAGACAATCAATATAGCTGCGAAAAAGTCTAACTTCATTTATTTGGTTGTTCGTTCCTCCAACATCATTTTTTAAGTCATCTGAACTATCTCCACTGATTTTCGATTCCAACTTTATAACATATTTAATACTCGCAGTTGAGAGTTGGTAATGGTTGTTATCAACAATCCGGTCTTGGTCTTTGGCCAGAATGAACGGACTTTTGCGTACAGGGTGGGGCTGGAGTGTGAATAAAGTTGACTAAAAGCGGGGGAGGGAGGCCGCGATGGTCCTCGTCCTGGGGTTTATTTTTAAATAGGAAAATTCTAGAGACAGAACTGAAAAGAGAAAGGAAGTCTGCGAGAGGGTTGCCAAGTCAGAGAGTAAAGTGTCACCTGATACAAGGACTTATGAATGAGCTCAGAGTAAAACTATTTGGGGGAGCTCTTAAGAAGAGGCCAGGCCTGCAGTGGGGGAGATTTGTTATACTGGATGCCTCCCCCAAGGGTACAACCTCATCCACACCACGTAAGTGGTAAGATAAAGCTTGCTGAACGTTCTCAAAGATTTGACATACTGCTATCTTTAAGTTGTATTCATTTTTTTTTCTTACTCTAGAACACTGTATTTATTGATTAAAGGAAATTACAGAAAAATACGCTCTGACACATTTTGGCTAATCTTGACCGCTGCGGAGTTCATTGCCTTTTTAGCGCTCAGTGGAGGACTAAGTGCATTACCTGCATTCCCCGTCCGCCCAGAGCTGCTCCGGGGGGCTCGGAAGTGAGACACTAACCAGCCTCCAGCCGCTGAGCGAGACGCGAACCCTCTAATCTAGCCAGCAAGCTCCCCCGGCTTGGGGGGAGGGGGGAGCGGGACTGATAGGTGCGAGGGGCGGTCCGACGGGCCTGGCCCCGCCCCTGGGGAAGGGGTCCCGCCCAGGCCCTGCCCCGCCCGCGCCGGGCCCCAGCCCCGCCCGCGCTCGCTCTATGCGCCCACACTCCGAGCCCAGAGCCGCGGCCGCGCAGGTCAGACCCGCGCCGCAGCGGCCGGAGATGCAGCGGGGAGCCGCGCTGTGCCTGCGCCTGTGGCTCTGCCTCGGACTGCTCGACGGCGAGCGCGGTGAGCCCTCTGCCCGCACGAGTGCGCGGCTGGCCGCGAGGGGGGGCCGCTTTCCCGGGGCGACGGGGGTCGGGCGGGGCACTGGACCCCCAGGAGCCTGGGGCTGCAGGGGAGATGGGGCCGGGAGCCAGGGGATACGGACGCCGGATGGAGCCGGCCTGAGCCCGCGGGGCTGAGGAAAGGGCGGGCGGAGACTGCAGCCGCTCAGGGACCGGGCACCGTCTGCACCGCAGCGCAGGGAATGTGCTGGGGTCCTCGACCACCCTCCACTATCGGCGGCTCAGCTCCTTTGGAGCCGGGCCCCGTCGCACCGCATCCTCAGCTAGGATCCTTCGCTTGCTTACTGGCTTCCCGGAGGGGTGGGGGGAGTCCCGGCGCTGCACTGCGGTGCCCTCCCACCCGCGCCACGGGGACGGTACCCCGGCAAAGCCCCGCCGGGCCGCAGACCTGGGTGCGCACTTCCCGACGCCTCCCAGCTGCGCTCGAGGTCGGTCCCCCAGAGGGCGCTCCGGGCAGGTGTCCACCTTCCCCAGGCCAGAGATGGCGGAGGCAGGGGTTCAGGGACCACCAGAGACAGGCGCCGTCGGGAGGATTGGGCGCAGGTGCACAGGGAAACTTGGGGATCTTGAGCTGACAACCCAGGAGAGATCAACGTGGCAGAACAGGTAGAATGCCGGCGCTCTCTGTATTTGACGGGGCAGGAGCCTTTGAAGGCCGAACTCAAGATCTTGGACTGTCCCGCAGGAGCAGCCGCAGAAGCGTCTTAAGCACAGAGAGGCGGGGGTCTGTGACAGGAATATGACCAGAAGTTGCCTCCCTACGGTTGGAGAAAAGGGAGTGTGGGAGATGAGAAAAGGAGCAGAGAAGTATCGTTGTATAGAGATGTCAGAGGATGGGTGAGGATGAGCCGGACGTCTACACAAGATCTGGTGACCCAGAGAATCAGAAGGTAGAGAAAGGGTCATGGGTCCCCAGTGGTTGGGGCAAAAGTGCTGGAAGGGCTGGAGGGGGTCCTTGCTATTTTTGAACACAGCAGATATTGAGTACTGGCTTCACATGCTTCATCCCTTTTTAATAATCCTCAAAAGGGAGGATCAGACCCATTTTACAGAGGAGGAAGCAAAGAACAAGGACATCTGTAACTTCTCCAAGGTTCCCAAAGGCCCGCAGTCAGGGGAGATGGCCAATGCAGATCTGCAGGATAACAGAGCCCTGCTCTCTATGCCTTCACAGACTGAAGGGGAGATGCAGGAGGTGTGGATGAATCTAGAGGCAGGATGGAGGAAGACATCTGGTGGGGGACCTCTGAGTTGGGGCAGGTCAGAGAAGAGGGGCTGTCCCTTTGCCCTTCCTTGTTCCCCTGCATCCAGCCCAGCGCCAGGCTCTCCCCAATACTTAGTGTGTTTGCTGAGTGACCGAATGAGTGTGGAGAGAGAAGTGAAGTGGGTCAGGCTGAGGAGGGGGAGACCCCACCGTGAGGAGACATCTGGCAGACCATTGGGTGTAGTGTCTGAAGCTCAAGAGAGGCTGGGCTGGGGAGCTGGAGAGGGAGCAGAGCAGAGTCTGGGCTGCAATTCCCCCACACCAAGCAGGGAGCCAGAGGCTTCCAGGGAGACAGGGAACATCCTGTAAGGTATGAGAACCAGGAGAGCCTGGGGTTGGGTGCTCTGGAGGTGGAGGAGGGAAAAGGGATGAGGCCAGTCTTACGGGAGCTCAGGTGGTTCATACAGAGTCAGGTGGTGAAGAGGAGGAGAGAGGATGTTAGCTGAAGGGGCCCATGGAGGAGGGTGGCCCAGCTGGACCGTGGCACAGCTTGTGGGAAGTGTGCCCTGCATTTGCCCTGGGGAGCTCCCCAGCCTGATGGGAGATGCTGGAGCAGAAGCATAAAACACTTCAGTTGCATCCAAGTGGCAGGACAACCAGAGTGGGTGGCCAGGTACTGGCAGGTGGGATTCTCGGGGAAGATGAAGCTGACCCCTCAAAAGTATGCAGTTAGCCCTAGATCCACATTTTTGTCCCAGCTCTGCCCCTAAATTCCTAGCTGTGTGGCCTGGGCCCCAACTTCCTCTCCCTGCACCTCAGTTTTCCCATGCATAGTAGTGCAAATGAGCAAGCACTTGAGGGGCTGTTCTTGGGCTGGACTTTATGGCTTGGGGTCCCGGTCTAGTTCCAAAAGGCAGTTCCTTGGCAGTGTCCCTGTGGAGAGGGCAGGTGGCAGAGGACAGGTCCAAGAGGCTTTGTTTGGGGGGCTTAGTCTAGAGAGAGGCTGTCTGTGCTGCTGGACAGTGGGCAATCAGCTCAGGGACATGTAGGGGAAGTAAGTGACAGCCGGGCAGCTGGGTTGCCCTGGCCTGAGGACACTGGCTTCTGCCGTGGGCTGAGTCTCATGTGGCCAGCCATTCAGCTCTCCGCTGTCCCTGTTCCTCAGCCCTGAGCCAGACTCAGGTGTGGACAGAGCAATGGGGGAGGGATGGGGGCATGCCAGTCAGGCAGAATGTGGGGGCTGGGCCACCTTACTGGGTCCTGTGGGCCACTGGCCCCAGCTCAGTCACTGCGGCTGAAGGGCTCTCTTCCTCCTCAGAGCACAGAGCCCACAAGACCAGGCACTCAACTGAGAATGAGGTGTGACGAGGATTATCTGGCCAGCTCCACACTGTTCCACCCCCACGCTGCCCCAGGCAGTGGGACCTCAACCCAGGGAAGGAGACTGCAGTTCTATGCCAGTCACAAGCTCCTGTTCAGGGTGGCTCAGGGACGATTTGGACCAGCCCCATCCTGCAGGGGTTTTGCTGTCCCAGACTGGCTGGGACACAGACATGGTATCAGACATCTGTATCGTAGGGACAGAAGTGCTCAGGACCCCCATGAGGCCCAGGTGGTAGCCGTGGGCTACAAAGGAAGGGGGCATTGCTTCTAGCTCGGGGCTTCTTGAAGGGATCTGCAGACTCCAGGGAAGGGAATTCCAAGTAGGGCAAAAAACCCTTCCAAGGCTCAGACGCAGGGAAGTCCAGATGGTGTATGGGGACTTGTGGGTAGTCAGATGAGACTAGAGGCTCGAGGGGGCCGGGGGTAAGGTGGGGGAGGTGAGGCAGTTGGAGGCAGCAGGAGTCAGCGGCACACCTGGAAAAGAGAAGTTCTGGGCAGGGAGGCTCCTGGTCAGGTCCCCTGAAGGCACTGCCAGAGGTGCAAAACAAGGTGGGGGCTCGCAGCAAGGGGGTACCGCAGGGAAGGAGGCGGGGGAGGGCAGGGATGTGTGCTAGTCTCTGGCCTAAGCCACAGAATGGGTCATGAAGGTGGTTTACCAGATGGGAACCCTAGGAGGAGGGGCGCAGGTAGGGAGAGATGAAGGGCTGCTCCGGCAGCCAATTCCTCCAGGAGGAGGTGCCCAGGGGACTTCCTGGGAGACCCCAGTTGATACAACTGGGCCAGATAAGGAAGGAGGAGACTTGGGAGCACCTGACTGTAATAGGGCAGAAGGCAATCCGGGAACCGAGGAAAATTAAGTGGGGTCTTAGCCAGGAGGGAGAAGTTCTCTGTGTCTAGCTTACACTCCTCCCACTGTTGGTTTGGGCGCTTTCCCCCACAGGGCAGATTTCTCCCCACCAGGGCCTCGCAGGCGCCCCCATCCCCAGCTCTCTGAGAGGCCTCTCAGGGAGGGAGGTGGGCCGGGGGAGGGGTCTGGAGAGCCCCTCACGCTCTCTGCGCTGACTTCGGAGCCAGAGGCAGCCGACATGTCCAGCTGGAGCCAGGGATTCCTGAGTTTCGATCCTTTTCAGACACTGGCTTCCTCTGGGATCTCAGTTTTCCGGTCACGCCGAAGGGAGAAGTCTGCGAGCAGGAAGGTGCGGGCATTCAGGGCTGGCAGCGGCTGGGCCTGGGTGGGGCAGCCGGGCGCGTCCCGGCTGCGCTCCCGCGCCGCGGGCCACCTCCGCCACCCCCCATTCCAGGTCAGGCCAGGGTGTGGGTGGCCCCGCGAGCAGGCGCAGGTCAGGGTGGCGAGTGGGGGAGCCCCGCCACGTGGCCAGCGAGGTCAGCAGGGGTTCATGGGAAAGGACTTGTCGGCCACAGGAGAGGACATCCTGCCTGCGTTTCCCTCTTCCTGCGGCAGGAGCCCACGGCCCCGATTTAGCAGCGCTGGGGGGCCACCTCTGAGCCAGCTGGGCTGTCTGATAACACCACCCGTCCTGCCGCCCGGGAGCGGAGTCCTGACCCCAGGCGGGCGGGCTCACTGCCTGGCACAGCTGGCTGCACCCGCAGCTGGGCTGTGCTGCAAGCTCAGCATCAGCCAGGGTGCCCCCCGCCCCCGCCACCCTCAGGGGGTCCTCCGGCAGCCCATGCTCCCACTCAGCCCCACCTTCCTCCCTGCTTCCAGCGGGACCTTTCTAAAGCACAGATCTGAGTTTTCAGTGGCACCCCTCCACCCCAGCGATAAGCACCAACTTCTTGAGCTGGTGGTCCAGACCCCGCCTGCTATGGTCCCAAGGGCATCCCTGACCCTGTGTCCACCTAGCCTGTACCCACCACACATCCCAGCTCCCAGCACATGACCTTTCTCCTGTTCTAGATATGCCCTGCCTTTCACCCAGCCTTTGGAGGGGCTGCTAAGAACTGCAGGTAGAGGATGGTGCTGCTCCAAGTGGGTGGGTTCGAGGGGGCTCCATTCCCACAGGCTGTGTGCCCCCAGAGCATGGAATGCGGGCTTTCAGGCGGGTTTGGGGGAAGCTCTGATCCTCACCCAACCTAAAGCACCATCCTCAGAGCTACCCTAAATTCTACCCAAGGGAGATTCATTCGTATTAGGCAGCACACACATGCGCATTTGGAGTGTCTGGCGGTGGAGCCTCACCTCGGTGTCAAACGCTAATCAAACTGCTTTACTCTAGGGTATGTGAAGGTTTTAGCTTTGAGTCATGGCTTACTGTGTCCATTTTGGAGATTAGGAGTTAAGGCTGGAGGGGTGAAACGGCTCACAAGGTGCTAGAGCAGCTCTGAAGGAGTGTCAGGTGTCAGGTATCTGGTCCCAGATGGCATGGGGGCCAAGGGGTCAGAAGGGGCAGGTGGTTGTCCACATTCCCCAAGGAAGGGTCTGATGAGGTCGGCAGGTGGAGTCCTAAATTTTTTACCACCTCTTGGACATTTTTTTCTTGATTGTCCCAGAGACCTTTCAAAAGCAGCATGCTCTGCAGACACATGGCCTTTCTCCCAAGTCTCCCCCTGGCCAACGTGCCTACCTCAGTGCAGGACATCTCCACCTCTCTTGCTCACCTCCATACCTGCCCACACGCTCTGTGCTCTCCCTTTGCTCCCCAGACCCTCAGGGGAGTCGGGGCAATCACAGGCCAAGTCTCATGCTTGGGACGCCACCATGAAAGGCAAGTATAAGCCCCTCCTCCCTGCACTAAGCAACTGTCAGATGCAATGAGCCAACCACTGCATGGAGCTGCAGAAACATGCAGCAGGGGCCCAAGGAGGAGGCCTCAACTTGTGCCTCTAGGGTTGGAGGGAGCACCAGTCATCTGTAAAGCCATGCCAAGAACGCAGCTTCTGCCCCCAAATAGCGTAGTCGTTTTAGGCAGGAGAGGGACTTGTGTTCTAGAAAGATAATCTAACCACTGGGTAACGCTGGACCAGTGGGGAGACACTGGCGTGGCGAGCCAGAGGATGGATGTTGAGGCCGACCGGACAGTGGGTTGGAGAGGCAAGGGACTGGACGGGGACCGTCCCAGGATCTGGCTCTCTGGGCGGAAGGAAGGCGTTCCCTGCTAGGTGTCTGAGTGCTGTAAGTGCAAAGCACTTTGCTGGGGGGGAGGGGCAGGGAGAGAAGAGCGGCAAGCCTGGAGCTTCCAGCTCCCCCACCCCGGCCATTGGTGCTGCCTCTGAGGATGGACATGACTTCGTGACCCGTTGACTGTGGGGGCTGAGTGGAGTCAGGAATGCCCTGACAGGTGACCGCCACTAGGATGGCAAACAGTGGAAGGGAGAGCCGTGCTTCCAGGGCTGATGGAGAAAAGATGGTTCGATATGCAGAAACACAAAGAATGCAGACATGCATGGAGTAAGGAGTAGCTTCCCGTGATCCTGTACCCCAGAGATAATCTCTGAGCAGCATGTTAACACCTGTGTCTTTAGTTTTCTCAACTGCAAAATGACAAGAACAGTACCCACCTCAGGGGGCATGAGTGGGGTGTGGGGTGCGCAGGTGCGCAGGCCTGGGCTGGTACACAGAAAGTGCTAAATCCGTGTTTGCTATTATTATCCTAACAGGATGTATGGGGTAAGCAGAATTTGGGGGTCAAAGAGTATGAGCCTTTGTTTAGTGCTATGAGTGCCTATTTGCCTATTTGCCCACATCCTTGCCAATACTGGGAATTCCCTATCTTTTAAACACGTGCTCGTCTTGTGGGGTGGGGAGCTGTGCGCTCTGTGCCTCCAGTTGTCCTGCCCCACAGTAGGTGTGGTCTGGTCTGAGGGGTGGGGGGTGCCCTCCCAGAGACATGTTGGAAGCATCCCCCCCACCCCAGGTCCGGAGCTCAGGAAAGCTACCAGGGAGGGTGGACTAGCTCAAAGGTGGGCTTGGAGCCCTGGAGGGTGCCATTACCAGGAGGAGGGAGCAGACTGGTGAGCAAGGCCAAAAGCCTCAGGCTGGCCTGTGACCCAGGACCCTTTTCTGTGGCCTCCTTGCCCCACATCTGTTCCATCTACCTGACAGCCCAAGGTCCCCCATATTCTAGCCTTGCACGTTCTGTCTGTCCTGTGTGTTCTCCTGGGCCAGCAAGCTCCTACTCAGTCTACCAAGCACATTTCAGTTCACCCCGTCCTACCAGCAAGGGCTTCTCTGACCGCCCCCCTCCCACCACCACCACCACAGCTGTGGCATGCAAAACACTCAGCAGGCAATGACAGCCATGGGCTCAGCATGCATGAGCCAGCAACAGTTTGTTCTTGTGATGGTTTGTAACGTGGTATTATGTTATGTGTGGCTCCCTAGCATCCTGAGGACAATTCTCATTTTGCAAGTGGGAAAACTGGGGCTTGGAAAGAGGAAGGGCCTTCATCGAGGCCACACAGCCACAGAGTGGCATTGTGGGGCATGCAGCCCGCCTCAGGGAACGCTCTGGGAACAGCCCCTCTTTTCCCCAGCTATCTCAGTCTTGTAGCGTCAGGGGACTGTGGCCTCTTGACCCTCACCCTTGACCTCTGGAGGCACAGAGGTTACCAGCCAGTTGTGTGTGGGGGGGGGGGACAGGGGGGAGGACTCTAGGACTGAACATGCCTGTGCCTCCCCTCCAAGAGTGAAGGGAGAGGGAGGACCTGGAGCAGGTCTCCCCACATCTGCCCAGCTCTAGGACAGATGCATAGAGACCCCAAGCCAGCTGTCCCCCATGTTTCTCCTTCAGCTTGCCTCGAGTCTGTAGCCTGGCCCCTGGATGCCTCTGTCGTCCTGGGCACAGCTGCTAGGGAGAGTGTGGATCAGACTGGCAGGACTGCCACATAGTCCCCATCACCCACAGAGTGACCATGACAGCATCTGCAGTAAGAAACTGTCAGCGTGTGGAGAGGCACCCCCGAGCTCACCGGCCATCCTGACTTCATCCCTGGGTTGTCGTGCTGGACCTGAGGATAGAGCCGTGACCAAGGACAGGGCCAAGGGAGGGACAGTGCACTCAGACTCCGGTCTCCAAGCAGGAGCAGGGATTCTCCAGGCACAGAGAGCAGGAAGGGACGAAGGACACAACCTGAGGCCAGCAGGGAGGTGGGCAAGGACCGTGGCAGGGGCACTGGGAGGTGAAGCAGGCCAAGAGGGCAGGACCTGTTGGGATGGGCTTCACGCTGGAGGCCAGACCAAGGGTATGCACAGCTCCAGAGGACCACAAGGAGCCAGTGAAGGTGTCCTAAGGCCACGACACCCCTCTGGGCTGAGGGACAGATTGGAGGCCAGAAAGGAAGCTGCTAGGGAGTAGAGAGGCCAGCACTTGGGGTTGTGCTGGGAGAGAAGGGGACAGAAATATATGATGACTGGGAACTGGGCAGGGATGGGCCTCTGTGGGTCCTGGAGCCTCAGTTTCCTCATTGCCGACTAGACTTCCCTTCCTCCCAGGCTGTGTGAGGATCAAAAGAGGCAATGACCTCAAGGCCATGATCAGTGCCTAATGTGCAGGACTTCCCACACCCCAGCCTCCTGCCGCTCGCCCCTCACTCAGGATCCCAGTGCTGCTCCCACAGCCGGCCGCCTGTGGCTGACGCCAGGGTCCTCATTGCCCAAGGCTGCTGACAGCACAGAGAAGAGGAGGTGTGCACTCTGGCCTCCCTGACCTCGGCCTGGCGCCTGCCCCAACTGCTCTGTTGAGAGCTGGGGGGCCAGGGCCGCTGGCCAGGGGAAGGAAGAAGCTAGTTCCTGGGCCAGGAACAGGAAGGCAGGGGGAGTGCGGCAGAGGCCAGGATGACAGCGCTTCCTGCTGTGGGAAGGGAAGGACAGTGGGGACAGACAACAGCCCAGCAGGAAGGATGCATCTTTGTTGGGGTTGCAAGTGGGGGCTGGGCAGCATGGAACCTCTGGGCAAGACAGTCATTGGGTCAAATCTGTCTTAGCTACTGAGCATTCTGGGGTACACATGGTCACCAGGGAGCTTGGTCTTTAAAAATGGAAACATATCTTCCAGAGGAATGACAGGGTCTGACATAGTTCCAACATAAAGGAA
The DNA here is from genome assembly GCF_009762305.2 of Zalophus californianus. Taxonomy (NCBI): domain Eukaryota; kingdom Metazoa; phylum Chordata; class Mammalia; order Carnivora; family Otariidae; genus Zalophus; species Zalophus californianus. The sequence continues at coordinate 5,578,524 of NC_045599.1, read as the reverse complement.
AACGTGAGGCCTGTTTAGCCAGCCAGTCAGCAATCCACCTATCCTTCCAATCACCCATCCATCTATCCATGTATTTATCCATCCATCCGTCCATCCATCCATCCACCCATCCTTCCATCTATCCATCTTTCTGTCTGTCCTTTTATCCATCTATTTATCTATCCTTTTATCTAGCCATCCCCCCTTCCAACCTTTCATCCATCTTTCCATCCACCCGTCCATCCACCCACCCGCCCATCCATCCGTCTACCCATCCTTCCATCTATCCATCTGCCTGTCCATCCATTCTTCTATCTAGCCATCCTTCCTTCCATCCATTCTTCCATCCCTCCATCCTTCTATCCATTTGTCTGTACATCTGCTCTTCCATCTAGCCACACTTCGTTTCAACCAACCATCCATCCATCTATCTGTCCATCTGACAATCCAACTAGCCATCTTTCCATCCATCCACCCATATTTCCATCCATTCACTCATTCATCCATCCATCCATCAATCCATCCATCCATCCATCCATCTGTCCATCCACTCATCCATTTATTCATTCAACAAATATTTATGGAGTCTGGATTCTGCACCAGATGCTGTGCTAGACATGCGGTGGGGTAAAAAGGAGACTGTCCTGGTCCTTTGAAATTTACGCCCACTGAAGTTTACTGTCTAGTAGAGGAAATGGAAAAACACAAGGTGAGGGGCACCTGAGTGGCTCAGTCAGTCAAGCGTCTGTCTTCAGCTCAGGTCATGATCTCCAGGTCCTGGGATCGAGGCCCATACGGGCTGCCTGCTCAGCAGGGACTCTGCTTCTCCCTCTCCCTCTGCCTGTCACTCCCCCTGCTTGAGCTCTCTCTCTCAAATAAACAAATAAAATCTTTAAAAAAATAAAACATAAGTTGAACAAATAAATAAAGAAGATAATTACAAATTGTGACAAGAAGGATGAAGCAACCAGGAGGTTAAGATGGATATTAGAGGGGGACTTAGGTTTTGGAGGGGGTGAGTAGTCATGACTAAGCTAAGGCCTGAGCATGAGAAGAAACCAGCCTGTGCAGTGCATGTGAGAGGAGGCAAATTAGGAGGAGTATGTGCCAAGGCCCTGGGACAGGAAGGAACATGCATGTTATGGAACAGCCTGAAGGGCATGATGGCTGAAGGACATGAACACAAGGTGAGAGTGGCCCAAGAGGGTATGGAAAGGGGATCAGGGACCCAGCCACAAGTTTGGATTTTCCTGAAAATGCAGTGGGAAGTCACTGATGGGATTGAAGCACAAGCATGATATGGCCCATTTCTGTTTCCCAACTGTCACTAACAACTATGTGCAGGACTGAAGGAGGGTAAAGAGTAGGCCCAGGAGCCCCCACTTTGGGGCTGAGTGCAGTTGGGCAGGCCCCAGTGGGAGAGCAGGGGCTGGCTCTGGGATGCTTTGGGGGTGGGTGGTTGGACAGGGTGAGGAGAAGCACATCCACAGCTGGTCCCATACGGGAGATGGGAGCTATCAAGGCGAAGCCTTGGGAGGGGTGAAGAGGGTATGAGTCTGGAGTTCAGCATCAGAAATGTGGGAACCGGGGTGTCTATAGGATGGCCAAGCACTATGGCAACTGGATAATTCAGGCTGGCGTTGAGAGCAGGACAGGAGGTAGAGACTCTGAAGGTATCCGGACACTTAGGGGAGAGACCTATAAAGAAGAGAGTGAGGAGTGATACATGTGGTGCTAGGCAGAGGGGAAAGAGGAAGACAAGGAGACAGTGAGCTCACAGAAGGTGGCAGAGGAGGAGACAGCCCTGCTCCCTGCCTGGAGTGCCCACTGGTCCTGCAGCGTGGGGGTCATGGGATGCCTTGACCAATGGCTCCATAAAGCAGGGGTGGCATCTGCACCCCAGAGGGAGGACGAGCAAATGTGGGAGGAGGGGACAGCAAGCAGAGTTTTTGCTGTGGAGGGAAATAGGAAAGGGGGCAGGGCTGGAAGGGAATAGGGGATCAAGGAATTTGGGAGGGGTAGGGTTGTTTATAGGATGGAAGATGGAAGGCTTGGACTTGGGAGGGGGGAGTGTCGGAAGGTTTCCAGGGCCCAGGCAGGGGGTGAGGAGTTTGGATGTAGGAAGATGATCTCCATCGACTGGCTTTACTTCATTAATGCTGACAGTGAGGGAGGAGGGAACACCCTGAAAACTTCAGTCCAAGGGCCCATCAGGGTCTGCCTACAAGACAAGAAAGGGAAAGAGCTCTGGCTTTGCACTACACACTGAGCCACCGGGGGCCATGGTGGTGCTGCAGGGTTGGGGTGGAAGGTGAGAGGCAAGGAAACAATGCGAATGACGGGCCGAGGGCCACACTGTGCCAGGACACGGATGAGGCCAGGAAGAGGTATCTATGGGGAGGGGTCCCTGGACTGGAAGTTTTGATGAGGCTGAAGGACTTAGTGGCTGTCAGACAAGGGCAGCTAGCAAGAGGCAGAGGGGATGCGGAGAGCAGCACAGGAAGGCAGGAACTTGGTGATGGCATAGCTTCTGGTAAGGACCAGGTCCAGGGTGTGCTCGGGAAGTGAGTGGCTGAGAGGAGGAGGGAGGACGGTGGAGATGAGGACCACAAAGGCCAGGACACTGGTGAGTCATCTGTGTGGATGTTGGAACCATGGGGAACGGCCTGAGTTGGGGTGGCAGGAGCTGGAGAGCCGGGAGCAAAGAATGAGGGGAAGTAGCCAAGACAACAGCTAATGACAGCTTTAGCAGGGAGCAGGTGGTACCATCAGAGAAGGGAGATGACCACAGGGAGCTCCCCACTGCCAGGCATGTGCCGTGGAGAGCACTACTACATCAAGGGGCAGCGGTGCTTCAGAAAGCCAGACTTCAGGTAAGGCAGAAGGGATGGAGGAGGACAGTGAGGTCTACAGCACGGTCTGCTGGTCATTCAGGGTCTGGTGGATGTGAGTGAAGACAGGGCCACTGGGGCAAAAAAGGAGAGACTTGCACAGATGGATAAAAGGGTTGGCAAGGACAACAGATAGTCTGTCTGCTTAGTACAGTGATGTGGATGCTTCCTTTGGTGGTACGGTGGCCTCTAGGGAGGAAGATCCTGCAGGTCCCATTCGCCATCCATCAACCCACTCCAGCATCCACCCTCATCCACCCATCCACCCTCTGTTCACCAACGCACCCATCCACCCATCCTCCCACAACCCACCCACCCATCCACCCACCACCCATTCATCTACCCATCCACTGTCCCCCCACCCACCACTCATGCATCGTTCCATCCACTCTCCATCCACCCGTCTACCCTCCCACCTACCCACCCATTTATTCATCTGATCATCCATCACCCATCCTACCGTTACTGAATTCATTCCGTACACCTTCGGTGTCCATCTCCTCTGTGCTGAACTTAGGAAGGTGAAGAAAATACAGCCTCTCTTCAGATGTGACCAGAAAACCACAATTCAGTTTGAGAAGTGTTCTAACAGCAGGGGCCCAGGAGGCCGAAGCTGCCTGAATACCGTTGATTGCCCCACCACAGGGACGGGACATGTGAACCAGGCCCTGAAGAGGGGGCTCCGCAGGAGAAAAGGAGGTACAAATGTCCAGGGCAAAAAGACAGGTGAAGGCAAAGACTTCAAGATATGAAAAGCCCAGGGGCACCTGGGTGGATCAGTGTCTGCCTTGGGCTCAGGTCATGATCCCGGGGTCCTGGGATCGAGTCCCTCACCTGGCTCCCTGCTCAGGGTGGGGGGAGGAGTCTGCTTCTCCCTCTCCCTCTGCCCCTTCCCCGCTGCTCATGTTCTCTCTCTCCCTCTCTCTCTCAAATAAATAAAATCTTTTAAAAACAAAAGATATGAAAAGCCTGGCCCTTTGGGACAATGGTGAGAGCTATGTGCCTCTCAGAGATGTGTCAGGAGATGAAGTGGGGAGAAGGGCAGCGGGCAGAGTCCCGGCGTGCCCCTACTGCGTCTTGGAACCAAAAGGGAGCTGCGCAAGGAAGCTGGGCTGACATGTGCCACAGCTCCATAGCCAGGGGTGCCAGGGGTGCCAGGGGTGTGCCCTGGATGTGTACCCCAGAGAAGGGGACCCTCAGCCTCCCTGGGGGTTCTAGGGCAAAGCTGCAGGCCTCAGCATGGGGCACGCACAGGCCTGGGGCAGGTGGGTGCCAGCTGCCGTGCGCCTCCTCTGGTGCCCACACGCCAGCCTCGGGCCCGACCCCTAACTGGCCCACTGGGAGGGCAGTTCTTTCATCCCCTGCAGGTCCAAACCCAAGCCCACTGTCCTTCCTCTTCTGTTGTCTGAGGCCAGTTCTCTGCTTGCTGTGGCTTTATTCACTTTCCACACCTGGAAAATCTATTTCTCCTTCAACACCCAGCTCAGAAGTGCCCTCCGGGATTTCTTCCTAGCTTCCAACTACCGGAGGGGGGCCTCCCCTTTCCAGGGCACCCCCTTCCCAGCAGCCCTGGGGGTGTGCAGTAGAAGCTGGTGTGCATGGAGGGCTAACACTCACCCTGGGGAGGATGGAGCTGGTGGCAGGAGGGGGTGCGCTGGGTTCAGGCTAAGGAGGGACTTTGCAGTGGTCACAGCAGCCAGGCAAGGAGTTGCCTTCTGAAAGTGGTGGTGCTGTCCAGCAGGAGGGCCTCCATTTCCCTGTCTGTGCAATGGGACTAGGTGCTCAGTGAGGACCTTCTGCCTCTGACCTACAGTGGTGTGGTGCCTAGAAAGTTTTGGCCAGCAGGAGGCATGGAAGGGAGGGGAGGGCCAGGCCCTGGCTAGTGGCTGCCTTGTCCATAGGATGCCGTGAAATGAGATCTTGGTGTACAGAGCGTGCCGTCCTGGTACTGTTTCCTAGGGCAGGTCAGGGTCAGGGTGGTATAAAGGCAAGTACGGTGAGAGGCCCCTGGGATCCATGTCCCACAATTAGCTGCCAGGGCAGGACACTGAGCATCAGAGAACTGGGCTGGAGAGGGTGGGGGAGGGATCTGTGGGACCGGAGAGGGCTGCGGGCCGGGGCCAATAGTGGGCTGTGCCCCCCAGGAGGACAGGGACACGGGGGAGGGACAGGACACAGCCCTGGGCCTCCAGCCACGCAATCCTCTCTTCCTGTTGTCTCAGGATGGTCCTGGCAGGATGCATCTGCCAGAGTTCCAGGTCCAGGCCTCCCCCAAGGCCTGCTCCCACCCCCACCGGGATCTCACACACACGCACACACACGTGCGTGCGCACACACACAAGCGCACACGCCCATGGGCACGCACACACTGACCTGTCAAACACACATGCATACGCATCCGCACACAAAGCCACACACACCACTTACACACCAGCCCCACAAACATGCAGGTCCACGCCCACAAACACACACACACACACACACACACACAAGGACCCACACCTATCAACATGCACACACGCAGGCACAAGCTATCTGCTGGAAGGAGGACAGTGGGCTAGAAGCTGCAAGGGCGGCAGGAGGGTTTTCAAGCAAGCAAAGCAGGGTTATTTGTGTGTCTGTGGTCAAGCCCTGCGGGAAGAATGAAGGAACAAAGCCCGGGGACTGGAGGGGAGCTAGGGCAGCCAGAGGGGGCTATGAGGGTGGACAGAAGCCGATGGAGGTAAACGCCACGGGACCCGGGAGAGGTGAGCTCATGGACAAAATTTAGTGGGAAAGCCGGGTCCCTTGGTTCTGGGCATTTGGGGAGGGCCGCGCCACATGAGACGCCCCCCCTACAAGCAGCCGCAGTGCCTCTACAGTGCAGGAGGGAAGGGCCTTCCAACAGACATGTGAGGCTCACACACTCCAGGTCTCCCCCAGTGTAGGATGAGGCCTGCGGTCTCCCCCGTCAGCTTCATGCTGGTAGCTGAGCCTATGTGGGGCCAAAGATTGGGGTTCGGTTAGGTCAGGGTTCACTGGGGGCTGGGACCAGTCTGCTGCCAGGGACCAGGGCCAGGGGCACCTGAGGTAGAGATTCCTGATTGTCTTGGGGCCTTGCAGGTATGGCCCAGGGCCAAGAGCTGGGGCAGCCCCTGCCCTAGGGAGGAGTATGGTCTTATGGGCAGGGAAGGTCCATCAGGACCGGATTGACGTCACCATGTCACCATGTGAACTCACGACCCAGCGCCAAACTAACCCCATCTTCCACCCCAGGCCTGGTGAGTGGCTACTCCATGACCCCCCCAACCCTAAACATCACGGAGGAGACACACGTCATTGACTCCAGGGACAGCTTGTCCATCTCCTGCAGGTACTCAGTCCTCAGCCCGGGGGCACAGGGGCCTGGGTCCCCCCAGGCCAAGGGGACCGGAGAAAGCCAAGGCAGGAGATGGTAGAGGAGAATGCATGGGAGTCCCTACCAACCAGGAGGTGGTAGAGGTAGAGGGCAAAGGGGCCTCAAGGGTTAGGGGGGCTCCCTGGTCACCTGGGTGTGGGTGCCTGGAGGCACGGATCATCCCTGGCCCTGCAGACACCTTGCGCCCACCCCTACCCCTGGGTCACTCCACGCTGGCTCCAGGCCGGTCCATGCCCACCTCCCAGGTTACCCTGCATGGACCCCAGGTCCCCTACACCCACCCCCAGCCACCTTCCCCTGGCTCTAGGCCCACCCGCACAGTGCTCAGACCCATTATGGTCCCTGCAGCCCCGGGGATGATCAGCAGGCTTCTCTGCAGGCCAGCCTACCCCATGTAGGCCTAGGAGCTAGGCAAAGGCCCCGAGGGGCCTCAGGGAGCACCCTGACCCGGCTGGGTCCATGGCGTGTGCCCCCAAATTGGGCTGTTCTGACCTCTGGGTAAGACAAGCTACAGGCAAGGCTTGTGCCCCGGAGCTGCAGCTGGGGCCCCTCTTGTGCTCTCGTGTCCTCTGCCAGGGGGCAGCACCCCCTCGAGTGGTCCTGGCCAGGGGCTCAGGAGGCACCGGCCACAGGGGAGAAGGACGGCGAGGACACAGGGGTTGTGCAAGACTGCGAGGGCACGGACACCAGGCCCTACTGCAAGGTGCTGCTGGTGCACGAGGCCCGCGCCAACGACACGGGCAGCTACCGCTGTTACTACAAGTACATCAAAGCCCGCATAGAGGGCACCACGGCCGCCAGCACCTATGTGTTCGTGAGAGGTGAGGGGGCCAGGCCGCCCTGCCCCGCAGCTGCCCAGGAGGCACGGGCAGGGGCCTGGATCCTGGAGGGGCATCTGGCACCTGCACCCCCGAGCCCCAGCCTGCAGGCCCTGGGCGGCAGGGGGGGGGCGGGGGGGTTGCCCCACTGCCCCTCACCTGAGTCAAAGCCCCGCCTTCCCCTCCCACAACCTGCCGCCTCCCCTCAGACGTGGAGCAGCCATTCATCAACAAGCCAGACACGCTCCTGGTCAACAGGAAGGATTCTATGTGGGTGCCCTGCCTGGTGTCCATCCCGGGCCTCAACGTCACACTGCGATCGGTACGGCCCTCCTCCTCCCCGACCCCCACCCCGGGATCCAGCCCCCTCCCGTCACGTCCCAGGGAGAGGCAGCCACTGGTCTGGCCAGGAGAGAGGGCAGTGATAGCCACCATGTCCCCACAGCAAAACTCAGCCCTGCGGCCTGACGGGCAGGAGGTGGTGTGGGACGACCGCCGGGGCATGCGCGTGCCCACGCCCCTGCTGCGCGAGGCCCTGTACCTGCAGTGCGAGACCACCTGGGGTGGCCAGGACTTCCTATCCAACCCTTTCCTCGTGCACATCACAGGTACGCGCGCTGTCTGGCGCAGGAGGAGGATGGGGTATCCCCCAAATCCCAGGGACGGGGCCACAGGGGCCACAGTTGTGTGCCCTGTGCTGTGTGTGTGCCATCCTGTGAGGGGCGTGGGGGTCACTGTGCATGTGTCACCAGGCAACGAGCTCTATGACATCCAGCTGTTCCCCAAGAAGTCGCTGGAGCTGCTGGTCGGGGAGAAGCTGGTCCTGAACTGCACCGTGTGGGCCGAGTTCAACTCGGGTGTCACCTTCGACTGGGACTATCCAGGGAAGCAGGTGAAGCCGACAGCCCCAGCAGGGCCATACTGGAACCATCCCCCGGAGCCCCCGTCACTGCCTCCACCTGCCCTATACCCACACAGTCCCCAGGAGTCCCCATCACTGCCCACGCCCACCCGGCCTGGTGCACACTGGCCTCTGAATAGGTGTGGACCCAGTCCTGGCCCAGGAGCCCTTGTCTGATGACAGGGGCTGCCCCAAGGAAAAGTCTGGGTCTGGGTGCAAGGCTTCCAGAGCCATGGCTGGGCTGGGGTATGTGCCCTTGGTGCTCAGTTCCGCCAGAGCCCACCTGCTCTGACCCTGGGCTTCCCCTGGGTGTGGGTAGGCAGAGCGGGGTAAGTGGGTGCCAGAGCGGCGCTCCCAGCAGACTCACACAGAGCTCTCCAGCATCCTGACCATCCACAACGTCAGCCAGCACGACCTGGGCCCATATGTGTGCGAGGCCAACAACGGCATCCAGCGGTTCCGGGAGAGCACCGAGGTCATTGTGCATGGTATGGCCTGGGGCTGGGCCGGGTGTCAGTCATCAGGGCTGGGGAACAAGGGTCCGTGTGCAGAGTGGGCGGGGGTCAGAGGTTAGGGTGCACCTGAGCAGTGTGGAGTCTAGCCAGAGGGAAGAGAGGGCAATGAGTGGACCCCCGGAGGGCAGGATGAGCCCCAGTCTGCAGGCGTCTGGCCGCTGGGGGTGCTGGACCATGGCTGGGAGTCCCTGGGCAGCGGTGGGTCAGTGACTCCAGGCCCCGGCTTTACACGGATGCCTCCCATCTGGCAGAAAAGCCCTTCATCAGCGTCGAGTGGCTCAAGGGTCCTGTTCTGGAGGCCACGGCAGGAGACGAGCTGGTGAAGCTGCCTGTGAAGCTAGCGGCGTACCCCCCGCCAGAGTTCCAATGGTACCAGCCCTGGCCCCTGCCCCCGCTACCCCCCAGGCCCAGCCCGAGAACAGACCCCGGGGCAGGACCTCTCCTCTGAAGACACTCTAAGGAACCTGCACCTAATACAATATCTAAGCCAGAGGGAAAGTTATCTTGCTACAAAACTGCACAGGCTTGCAACTGCCCGCCTGCTGTCCGTGTGTGGGTGCGCTGGGCGCCATGCTGGGCGCCGTGCTGGGCGCCGTGCTGGGCGCCTTGCTGGGCTTTATCTAACCGATCCCTGCACCTACTCATTATCTCCGAGGGCCCCACCAGGCGGACAAGGTCCTAGAGCTCTGGCCTGCCCTGCAGCAATGGCTTTGGGTTTCTCAGGCCTCCCTCTGAACAGGTTGCCACCCCCACCCCAGGACCTCTTATCCAGAAATTCGGAGATGCCACAGGGGTTCCACAAACTGTTGTAGAGCCAGGCTCTGGGGCAGGCCTGAGCTGTGTGGCAGGAAGCAAGAGTTTCCAGAAGGCCCACAGGCTCCAGAGCCCCAGCTCTGGTCTGTGACCTGAGAGTAAGACCTTCCCTATGGGGTGTATCAAGGGTCACTGAGGGGGGTCCACCCTTGCTAGGTGCTCCCCGAAAGCTAAGAGCTCAGGTTGGCATAGCACCCCCACACACACCCTTGGGTCATCTGAGCCTTCCACGTGGCCCAACGCTGGGAGGTCACACTCTAGCCTGACCCCGTAATACAGACGAGGAAACAGAGGTGGGGGAGGAGACAGGGCGTTCCTACCTGAGCTCTGAGCCCCCTCGGAGGGCTCTGCATCATCCTTTCCCAGCTGGTCATCCTTTCCCAGCTGGCCGGAGGAGCCCTGCCCTTCACAGTCTGTGAGAGCTCCCTCCAGACAGGAAGACTTTTTCGGAAAGCCTGGGGCTGAGTGAGCGGAGGTCCCAGATATTCTCAGCTGGGCTCTCACTGTGCTGGCCGTAGGCTGGCAGCAGGCTTCTCCTGGAAGGACCTCAGGATGCCCTGGGCCTGGACCTGGTATAACCCTACCTCTGAGGCCACAGGTTTTGGGGTCCATTGAGGGCACCTGGTACAGGACCAGCATTTGGGAGGGCAGGGGGCAGCCTGGAGCCTCCCTCACACGTCAGCCTCCTGGAGACCCCCCGGGGCTCTGTCCCCTGCCCTCCAAGCCCAGCAGGACTCACGCTGTTCTGCGAGGGGAGCCCAGCTCTCCTGCATCCAGGGTCTGGCCCAGGCCTGATGCTCAGGCAGCTGGCTGCGTCTCACCATTCCCGCTGCATCTGGCTTTTCTCCACTTACTTGGCCAACATCTGCCTCCAAGAAGTGCTCACTGGGCCCACTGTCCACTGAGACACCGGCCCGGGGGCACTAGTAACCACCACAGCCCCATAGGGGATTCTTCTAGGCTGTCATGTGATGATTATAAATGAATGGATGGAGATCTAGCCGACAGATAGACAGGCTGGTCCTCCACTCCTAAAGCACCCTTTGTGTCCGGCCCAGTGCTCACACTAAATGCTGTAACTCAGTTAAACCTCATGACCCCTGCAAGAAAGTCCATTTTCCCAGTGTTTAGACTGGGAAAAGCCTGGGGGCTCGGGGCCATGAAGGGGTTTGTGTAGGATCACTGACGCTGCAGGTGGTGGGCTCAGGAGCTTGCACCAGAGCCTGGCAGACAACACAGCCTCGGGTCTACTCCGCCCTGTCCTACCGTGGAACCCCGGCTGAGTCAGGTCCCTCCCTTACACCCTTGGCTGAATACCAGGGGAAGGACCATTCCCAGGTAGAGCCCGGCTTGCAGAATAGCTGCCTGGCAGCACTCCAGCTCAGGCCTGGGCAGGTGCCACCTCTTGGGGTGGAAGGCATCCATTTATTTGCATGTGCATTTGTTTGCATATGAATATGCACTGAGGACTGCGTGTACTGCTCTCCCCTCTTACCGGGACGGGGGACAGTCTTTGCACCGCTCCATGGGGGTGACAGATGGCCAACAGACTCACGTGTGAAAAGCAGGGTTCTCATGGGCAGGCAGGTAGAAGCAGGGCAGAGGGCAGGAGCTGGTTCCTAGGGCGGTAGGGAAAGGTTGCTCTAATGAGTGGGTATTTGTATCTAGGAGAGAGGGAGCCATGCAGGTGTCTAGAGGACTGAGCATCCAAGCAAGGTGGGGACAGCAAGTGCCCAGGCGCCAGTTGGGAGTGTGAGGACAGCAAGAAGCTCCTGTATCTGAAAAGCTCCAGAAAGGGCAGAGCTGGGGTCAGAAAGTGAGGCAGGGCCCCCCATGGGTTAAGGGTCTGGGCTGTGCTTCTAGGGGACCGCACCTCCAATCCTTCCCAGCACACACCACTCTGAGAGGTGGGGCGTACCAGGCGCTGTAGTTTGTCCCGAGCCTGCAGGTGCCGTGAGACCAGGGCAGACCCCGCAGACCATCCCCATAGCTCTCCAGTCTGCAGTCAGCTGCCCCAGCCTGAACCCCCGCCTGGTCTGGTGCAGGAGGTGTCTCTTGCTCGAGCCGGGCCCATCAGGACACTGGCGCCAGTCTCTTCTGCCTCTACTGCCATTGTTGGGGCCTGGGTGTGGCAGGGGGAGGAGGGCCGGGATGGAGCAGGAGTGGGGTCCACGCAGTCCCCTGAACTCCCTTCCTGCCAGGTACAAGGACAGAAAGTCAGTGTCCGGGCGCCAGAGTCCGCACGCCCTGGTGCTCAAGGAGGTGACGGAGGCCAGTGCAGGCATCTACACCCTCGCCCTCTGGAACTCCGTGGCCGGCCTGCAGCGCAACATCAGCCTGGAGCTGGTGGTAAACGGTACAGGGGCAGGATGGGGGAGGGGACGCCAGGGGGCTGGGTGGGGGAAGGGCGGTGGGTGTGCTGACAGGGGCCTGCTGACCAGCTGTCTGCCTCTGCCCCTAGTGCCCCCCCACATCCACGAGAAGGAGGCCTCCTCCCCTAGCACGTACTCCCGCCACAGTCGCCAGGCCCTCACCTGCACTGCCTACGGGGTGCCCCCTCCTCTCAGCGTCCAGTGGCACTGGCGGCCGTGGACGCCCTGCAAGGCCTTCACCCAGCGCAGCCTGTGAGTGTGGCTCCAGCCTGTTCCTTCCCCGCTTCCCGGCCCCGTCCCCAACCTTGGCCGTGACCCCCACTCCCTGCCTGAGCCCCTCCCCAGAGCCTTGCTCTAAGCTCAAACCCCACCACAATTCAACGAGAGCCAATCCCTGACCTCACCTCGCCTGAGCAAGGCCCGGACCCGCCCTAGCATGAGTCAGGCTGGGCTGGACACTGGGGATGGTGCAGCCCCCACTAGCCCCCCTTGAAAGTAAAGCCCCCCAGGACCCATAACTGCATCATCCAAGAGGACCACGGAACCTGGGCTCCAAGTGGGTGGACCTGAGCTAGTTTTATGAGCCTTGTACTGGGTCCCGCGACACACCAACCATGCCCAGTTAGCTTTCCCTTAGCCCTGTTCACGATGACCTCTTATAGAGGAGGCAACGGAGGGTTGGAGGAGGGACCTGCCTCTCCCAAGGTCACGGATGTAAGCAGCAGAACCCGCCTGGGCCGTGCTTCCCTGTGCTGAGCTGGGCACCAACAGGACAGAGTATGCTCCGAGCAGGGACAGCTTGGACACGCAAGAGATGGGAGAGGGTGCCGAGGTGGCCAGCGGTCTGGAGGGCACTAGGGAGCCGTGAAGGGCGCTGAGTGGGGAGGAGTGGGGGGCCACATTTGCCATTCAGCTAGAGATCCTTGTGGGCAGGGTAGAGGGTCACAGGCTGGGCAAGGATGGATGCTGGGAACCCCAGGAGGAGACAGAGCGGCTGCACCCGGAGATGGGCCGTGACCCCAGCACGGTCAGAGGAGGAGGCTCTCTAGGGGTGGCCTGCTGCCTCCAAGGCTCATGAGAGATTCTTCTAGACCACCAGGCACTTCCAAATTTGCTTCCCTCTGATGCTCTACCGTTATGCTCTGGACCAACTGACAGAACCCTGTGGTCCTGCTCTGCTCTGCTGGAGGCAGAGAAGAGCCTCCCTTGGGACCCCAGACCCATGTCCCAACAAGAGACCAAAGGTGCTGGGGTCACACTCAGCCCAGGAAGGGGCTGCAGCTCTGGAAGGAGGAGAGAGAGGGCTTCCTGGAACAGGAGTGGTGACTCTGCTGCACCCCCCCAACCCCGGAAGATCTAGGTGGACTTTGCAGGAAGGGGCACATCTCGAGTAAGGGATGGTGGGCGCTGCAGGCCAGAGGGGGACCGTGGGGCCACAGGTGTGAGCTGCTTGGCGGGCAGCAGCCCCGCGCCTACCGGGGAAGGCTGTGTCCAGCAGCCCTCACAGGACAGGCTGTTCCCAGTAGCCGGCGGCAGCAGAGAGACCACATGCCACAGTGCCGGGACTGGAGAGAGGTGACCACGCAGGATGCCGTGAACCCCATCGAGAGCCTGGACACTTGGACCGAGTTCGTGGAAGGGAAGAATAAGGTACGCGCACCGGCTGGTGCCACTGATGGGGAAGGAGAAGGGAGGTGGGGAGGGGCCCTTTCCTGGCCTTCTCCACCTCTACCAGGCTTGCAGAGTCACTCTGCAGTGTCTCTGGGCCTCAGCTCCCCTTCCTGCATGTGGATGGTGGGCTGGCAGGTGGGGGGACCTCCAGCTGCTTCCCAGACGGGGAAGCTTAGATTGAAGGCAGCCTGGCCAGGCCCTGGGCCCCAGCAGCCCTCAGGCCCCACGGCTGGGAGGGTCAGGCCTGGGGCCAGCCAGGTCCCCACTGAAGACAACTGAGCTGCTGGCCCAGCCTGGGGGCAATGCCTAGAAGAGGCCAGGCGGGGGAGGGGACTGAACAAAGGCACCCACTTCCTACAGTCACTTCCTGTTTTCCTACACACCTCCAGAGCCTCTTCCTGTTCCAGGCCTGGCCAGGAAGTGCCCAGCTTGGAATGGGGTGGGGGGGTTGTTTGGATGGTAGGCAGGGCCTGCAGCGGCCCTCTCTCCTCCTCCTGCCTCCAAGTGTCCTGCTCCCCAGGCCAGAGTCCTTCGGGAGACCTGGGACCCATTCCCTTCCCAGGCCACCACCCAGGGCCCTAAGAGAGGGGCCATGAGCAGCCCTGGGGGGAAAGTGGCACATCACAAGGATCTCACACAGTGACCAGCCTTGCTCCACACCCCAAATCCTAGCCCTGGCTCACACTGCCCCATTGCTAGACTGGGCCTGTCCCCTGCCCCACGTGGCCACAACCCGAGCCCATCCACATCCAGAGGCCTCGCTAGCCCTGCCTCACGTTGCCCTCTGACTTTAGCCTCAACCGCAGCTGTTCCTAGCCATGTCCTTGATTTTCCCGGAGGAGCCACCTCTGCTGTGCCAAGGGCTTCACCTCCTGCGCCCCGCCGCACTGTTCCTGGTGCTGTCTCTGAGCCTTGGTCCTCTTCAGCGCGGGGCCTCAGTCATCCCCACCCCGCTGCTGGGCGCAGCGGCCTCCTTGCAGAAAGGGAGGACGGTCAGGGTGGGAGGAACTTGGGCAGGAAATGGAGCCCTGTTCTCGTGCTCTGCGTAGACGGTGAGCAAGCTGGTGATCCAGAATGCCAACGTGTCCGCCATGTACAAGTGCATGGTCTTCAACAAAGTGGGCCAGGACGAGCGGCTCATCTACTTCTACGTGACCAGTGAGTGACCTGGGTGGGTCGGGAACCAGGTGGGCACAGGAGGCCGGAGAGAAGGCCTGGGAGAGGCCAGTGAGGCCAGCTGGGGCCCAGTGAGTTTCTGAGGCTGTGGGGCACTGGGGCCCTGGGTTTGGGCGGGAGGGATAGATTTGGAGGACATCAGCATATGGACCGGGGTGCTGGTGCGCTGGGATGGAGGGGCATCCGCTGCCCCCAAACCTGGAGGTGCCTCCCCACTGGTGTCCCTCCACTCCTTGTGGCTCCGTCTCCCTCCCGCCCCCTTCCCAACACAGCAGCTGGCTCACAGGTACACTTTTCCTGGGGAGAAGACCCATAGCTTTCTCCGATGTTCAGATGCGTTAGTGACTCCAGGAAAGCTAAGAAGCCCATTAAAGGACAGTCACTGGGCCCAGGAGTGTGGATGAGGGCACCCCAAGGAGACATGGGGCCAGAGACAACACTCTGCGGGAGGGAGCCGGGAGAGGAGCCCAGGAGCCCCGCGAGGAGTGCGGCCAGCCGGACAAGAGGAAATCAGGAGCAAGGCATTGCCACAAGCTAATGAAACAATGAGATTATTTCCAGGAGAAGACAGTGGTGGAGGGTGGTCGGCAGCCATGAGGATGGGACGGGACCGCACCAAATGTGCTGATAAGGACTGCACTGATGGTCTGGGCTCCTGGGAGCAGTAGGGGCAGCAGCCGGGGTGGGGCTTGTCCAGGAGAGGGCTAGAAGAAGGTGAGGCAGGAGGAGTCAGTGGGGCTGACTTCAGGGAGCTGGTCCCACTGGTCAGTGTTGGGGAGAAGAGGGGTGAAGAGAGCTCCCTGGTGGGGTACCCAGCCCAGATACACGTGATGCATGCTCTTGGTTGAGAGCAGAGTGAGTCCAAAGGCAGTCGGGAAAGGGAGAGCGGGCACCACGGCAGGCAGGGAGGTGAGCCAACTCTGGGCGACGTGTCACGGAGCCTCCTCCTGCCTCCCCAGATATCCCTGATGGCTTCAGCATAAAATCCGAGCCATCGGAGGAGCCCCTAGAGGGCCAGGACGTGCGCCTGAGCTGCCGGGCAGACAACTACACCTACGAGCATCTGCGTTGGTACCGCCTCAACCTGTCCACGCTGCACGACGCGCACGGGAACCCGCTGCTGCTCGACTGCAAGAACGTGCACCTCTTCGCTACGCCTCTGGCCGCCCACCTGGAGGAGGCGGAGCCAGGGGCGCGCCACGCCACGCTCAGCCTGACCATCCCCAGCGTGGCGCCCGAGCACGAAGGCGACTATGTATGCGAGGTGCAGGACCGTCGCAGCCACGACAAGCACTGTCACAAGAAGTACCTGTCAGTGCAGGGTGAGGCGGGCGGGGCTGCAGGGGAGGGCTGGAGGCGCTGCCCAAGGAGACTTTCTCCCCTCCCAGAACGCGCCTGGGCTGCCACTCGGGGAGCCTGAACCTGCGGGAGGGTCCTCTCCCCCACCCCCGCTGTGGAGGTCCACAGCCCTCCCAACCGTGCGCTCAAACCCGATCCTTCCTAGAGCTTGGCGCCATCCATCCCCCCTCTCTGCTCCCAGCCCTGGAGGACCCCTTCCCCGCACGCCCTCCTGCTTTCTGCAACTCCACCTAGCTCCCTCTCCACCGCCACCCCTAGCCCTGGAAGCCCCGCGGCTCACGCAGAACTTGACCGACCTCCTGGTGAACGTGAGCGACTCCCTGGAGATGAGGTGCCCGGTGGCCGGGGCACACGTGCCCAGCATCTTGTGGTACAAAGATGAGAGGCTGCTGGAGGAAGAGTCTGGTAGGGTGGTGGACGCGGGCCAAGGGCGGGGCTGCAGAGGCACACCAGGTTGAGGCCCCAAACCCCTCTGAACTCAAAGCAACCCAACGTCCCCTGCAGGAATCGACCTGGCGGACTCGAACCAGAAGCTGAGCATACAGCGCGTGCGTGAGGAGGACGCGGGCCGCTACCTGTGCAGCGTGTGCAACGCCAAGGGCTGTGTCAACTCCTCCGCCAGTGTGGCGGTGGAAGGTCCGGCCTGCCCCCTGCACCCTTCCACCCACCTGCCCCCCCACACCCGCACTTGGCGCCTTCTCAGAGCCACCTCCCTCAAGTCGTGCCCACCAGAAGGGGAGCTGCTCGCAGGGTGCACCCTCCTCCCCCTAACGCACACACACACGCGCACACACAAGACTAGCCCCTTTCTGTCCACTCAGGCTCCGAGGATAAAGGCAGCATGGAGATCGTGATCCTTGTCGGCACCGGGGTCATCGCTGTCTTCTTCTGGATCCTCCTCCTCTTCATCTTCTGTAACATGAGGAGGGTGAGCACTTCTCCCAGAACTGAGCCTCTCAACCGCTCCTTGTGGGGTCTCTGTACGCCCCGCAAAGCCTGTAAGATAAGGAATAAGGTCCTCAACCGCCCTGGCTCACCTGGCAGCCTCACCTCCTGGGAAGCCTCGCTGAGCCCTCCATGCTGGGCTCTTGCACAACCAGAGATTGTCAGTCCGTCTCTCCCCTCCTTGCTTGAGAGCCCCAAAGGAGATCCCATCTGTCCTGGGGAAAAGTTCACCCAAGACCGTGGTACGGCCAAATCAATTAGTTGTCCCCACCCCCACCCCAGCCAGCCCACGCAGACATCAAGACGGGCTACCTGTCCATCATCATGGACCCTGGGGAGGTGCCTCTGGAGGAGCAGTGTGAATACCTGTCCTATGACGCCAGCCAGTGGGAGTTCCCCCGGGAGCGGCTGCACCTCGGTGAGGCGGTCCCCCAGCCCGCCCCACCCTACCCTGCCGGCCAGCATAGACCGCTTCCCTCTGAAGTGCTGAAATCCCTCCATTCTCAGGCCAGAAAGTCACGCCTGGCCCCCACCTGGCCTGACCTGCCCATCTGGGCGTGCATCCCAAGAACTGGAGCCAGGGTTCCAGTTCTCAGGCTCCCCGGGGTCACTTCCCGCGGCTCTGAGCAGGGCGGGGCCCATCACACCTGCTGGGAGAGGATGCAGGCCTTCCTGTCCGCCTCTCCTCGCCCCCCCCCCCCCCCACTCTCTCTCTCCTGCTCTCCGTGCTCTTCCTGTTTGGCCGAGAGGCTCCCGAGTTTCCTCCCCCTCCTGGGCCTTCCTTCCTGGCCCTCCAGGCGGGTCGCCCCTGCTGCCCGTCCCTCTTCACCCTCGCCCTTGTACAGCTCACCTGGACCCGGCTCCCTACCCCCCACAGGGAGAGTCCTCGGCCATGGGGCCTTCGGGAAGGTGGTGGAAGCCTCGGCTTTTGGAATCCATAAGGGCAGCAGCTGCGACACTGTGGCTGTGAAAATGCTGAAAGGTGTGCGGTCAGCTCGTGGAGGCGGGGGCGGTGGGACTGGCGGGGGCAGCGACTCTGGGTGGGCTGGGGGGGCTGTGGTTCGGAGGGGAAACTGACGGTCAGAGCCAGAGTCTCCCCCAGGGTTCTTCATGGAGGCCCTGGGCTCGGATCTGAGGAATTCTTCCCAGTGCCACCTGAAACTCCAGCCTCCAAGGGGCGAGCAGGACGAGCTGGGGACCCTACGCCCCCACGGGCAGGAGCTCTGGCTGCGCCTTAGCTAAGCCAGTGGCCGGGAAGCGGGACGCGCAGGGGTTGGGAGCGGCGGGCTCAGCACCCCCATGCGAAGCCCTCATGTCCCCTCCAGAGGGCGCCACAGCTAGCGAGCACCGCGCCTTGATGTCGGAGCTCAAGATCCTAATCCACATCGGTAACCACCTCAACGTAGTCAACCTGCTGGGGGCGTGCACCAAGCCCAATGGTACGGAGCTCGCGGCCCCCTGGCTCCCTGGTGGGAGGGGCCTGTTGGGCTTGTATGGGCGGGGCCGGGCCGGGGCGGCGCAGGAGGGCGGAGGGGGGGCGTTGCTGAGGGGCTTGCGTTCCGGCCTGCCCTCCGTCACCAAGCGCCTGGCTCCTGCCCTGCCCTAGGTCCCCTCATGGTGATCGTGGAGTTCTGCAAGTATGGCAATCTCTCCAACTTCTTGCGTGCCAAGCGGGAGGCCTTCAGCCCCTATGCGGTAAGTGGGAGCCCGGCCAGTGGCCGGAGCTCTGCCGGGAGCCCTCAGGACGCCAAGGTGGGCTAGGGGGAGGGGAGCGGGGGGAGTGGAATGGCTCTGCTGTGGGTGGCGGAGCCCCCCTAAGACCCACTCTGTGCCTTCGCAGGAGAAGTCCCCTGAGCAGCGAAGGCGCTTTCGCGCCATGGTGGAAGGGGCCAAAGTTGACCGCAGGAGGCCGGGAAGCAGCGAGAGGGTTCTCCTCTCCCGCCTCCTGATGGGCAAGGGCGGAGTAGGGCGGGCCCCTCCGGTCCAAGAAGGTAAGAGCCTGGCTTCCCCTTGCCCGAAGAGGTCTGGCTGGCAGGAGGAAGCCTCATGATCAGGGGACTGTGGGAGAAGCTGGCCTTGGGCCCTTCCTGGAGGGGCTTACCTAGGAGAGTGTGTAATGGGCTTTTCCTTTGGGAGGGAGGACACCACAGGGACAGTTTCCACAGAGACGGTTGACATTTGATTGGGCATCACTGGCCATCTAGGCCTTTGCCTTCCAGACACGGGTGGGAGTAGCAGGTGCAAAGGTCCGGGGACGCAACAAGATTCCCGGCTCTGGGAGTGGTTAGTGGGTGTTGCAGAGAGAGTGGGTGCTGAGGGGCAGGGGAGGGGGCCCACACGCTTGTTAGCTAGCGCCAGGGGCCTCAAGGGCCCGACCAGGAGGGTGCGGCCAGGGGCGATGAACACATGGTCCCTTTGGGGAAGGGTAGAAGATGAGAGCCATGGAAGAGCCCCCCCCCCCCCCCCCCCCGCTCTCCGCTGACCCTGTCTTGCTCCTTTGTGCAGCCCAGGACCTGTGGCTGAGCCCGCTGACGATGGAGGACCTTGTCTGCTACAGCTTCCAGGTGGCCCGAGGGATGGAGTTTCTGGCCTCCCGCAAGGTGACTGCCCCAGCAGGCCCTCAGAGGGGAGGAGGGTGCAGACCACCAGCATACAGGCCCTATCCTAGCTCGCCTCACAGCAATGCCGTGGTCAGCACACGTTACTCCCACTTTGCAAAGGAGAAAACTGAGACCAGAGTGTGGAAGTGATTTCCTGAGATCTCTAGGTAGTCAGTGACAAGAGAGGTGAATGTGGAATCTGTCCCACCCCACAGCCTCCTCTGTCCCCATAGTTCCATGAGCCCTCTCCATGGAGAGTCCTGCGGAAGCATAGAAATCGCTCCATGAAAGAGCGAGGCTCAGGCACGGGTGGGCCCCGGGGACCTGTGCTGACCACCCCCTCACCCCTCCCCATCCTCCTAGTGCATCCACAGAGACCTGGCCGCTCGGAACATCTTGCTGTCAGAAAGCGATGTGGTGAAGATCTGTGACTTCGGCCTGGCCCGCGACATCTACAAAGACCCTGACTACGTGCGCAAGGGCAGTGTGAGTGCAGGCCACGGAGGGAGGGCAGGATGGGGGCATGGACCTCCCATCCAAGAGCCATCTCCATGGAAGGTCACAGAGCCCGCACCTACAGGGACCTTAGTGGCCCCACCAGGAAGTAGAGACAGGAGCCGATGGGCAGGGACACTGGTGCTTCAGCTGGAGCTTGTGTGGCCCCCTGCCTTTGTCCATGAGGTGGACGCTGACTGACCCCGCATGCCTGCCCTGCATGGGCTCGGCATCAGAGGTGGACCCTGCATGGTGCAGTCACAGAAGGGCATGTGGGTGCTGGGAGCAGTGTGCGTCTCATCGGTGGTGCTCAGAGGTGGCCAGGCAGGCACTTGAATGAACACTCAAAGCTAATTGGGGGTTTGTGCCCCGGAGGAGGAAGGAAGAGGCTTGGAGTGGGGGACAATGGGCAGGATGGGTCTAGGATGTGGTGGGCCACCCTGTCAGCCTAGCCACCGTGAGGAAGGCCTTTGCCCTTCACTCTAACTCACGGCTGAGTGGAGGCGGGTGGGTGGATGGGAGGGTCAGGTGCACCTTCCAGAAGCTCCCTCTGCAGGCTGTGAGGAAGGAGGGGGTGTGCTGGGGTGGAGGCCGCGGCCAGTCAAGAGGGGCCAGATGCCCTCAGGGCTCCCAGGTAGAGGCCCCGGGAGGTAGAGAGACAGACGATGGGGAAGGCACATCACAAGCCCCAGGACGAGCAGTCAGAAGTGATGCACGGCTTCCAGTGTGGGGACCAAGTGAGCAGCGGAGGTGGGGACGGTGAGGGGGTGCAGGGTCCCAATTCCTCCAGAGGCTAGGTCTGGGGGAAGAGGGGTTCCAAGTGCCCCCCAAGAGTACACAGGGGAAGAAAGGGGCCCAGACAGACCCAGGAGAGCAGCAGGGCAGAAGCCTTCAAGGAAGACACCAGGCACCTACGGGGTGGGGGCCAACTGTGAGAATTTTGTGAACGCACAAGGGGTGGATATGGCCCAAGGCCTTTCCTGGGGTGTGGCTCCAGAGTTCCGGGCAGGCTGGGGGTGAGAGAGGGGCTGCCCACGTGTTTGGCCTTCTTCCTCTCTTCCCTCCCTCCATGGAGACGTGCTTCCTTCTGCCTCCCACAGGCCCGGCTGCCCCTGAAGTGGATGGCCCCTGAGAGCATCTTTGACAAGGTCTACACCACACAGAGTGACGTATGGTCCTTTGGGGTGCTGCTCTGGGAGATCTTCTCCCTGGGTAAGTGCAGGGCAGGCTGTGGGGGAGGGGAGAGGCAGGATCCTAGGCTGCAGGTCATGGCACCTGCTCTTTTGAAGCAGGGGGCCGACTGGCCCAGAGCTGTTGCACCTGCAGCAAGCGGTCGTTCTTCAGCAAGTGGTCCAAGAGCCCTCCACCTCTCCCCTTTGCCTCCACCATGGGCCCCCCTGGCGCCACCTCTGCAGGG
This sequence comes from Zalophus californianus, assembly GCF_009762305.2. NCBI lineage: Eukaryota > Metazoa > Chordata > Mammalia > Carnivora > Otariidae > Zalophus > Zalophus californianus. Next base: position 5,557,175 of record NC_045599.1, on the reverse strand, counting down.
TGGTGTGCTCTGGCCTCTGACAGGTGACAGGGCACGGCCTGTGTTTCCCGGGCAGTCCCCGGGATCAGCATAGGTCCCAAGAGGAGAGGCCTCATGGGTCCCCCAGATCTTCACCTCCCTGGATGAGCCCCCTCCTCAACCTGTCACTGGGGAGACCGCTCCTGCCTTCAAGGGCTGGGGAGTGTCCCGGAGGAGACTGGATGCTCAGGCACAGGTATACCTACTTATGAGAGCTCCACGTGGGCCCCTGGGCCCCGCCGGGACCAGGATGAAGCCCTCACGCTAGGCCAGAGTTGGGCAGTAAGCCAAGGGAGAAGCAAAAGCTCCAAAGAGCCACCAGGATGAATGCTATCGCTACAAACACAAGGGCCTGGAGAGCGCAGGGAGGGGCAGGGCTGTGTGCGAGCTGGAGGGGAGGGCACAGCAGATGAAGGGGCTCGCTGGGGAAGACGGCAGGCCAGGGTGAGGGGGCAGCCCAGGCTCCTGGTCCCCACGTGTTGGCGGTTGGCCAGGCATGGGCAGGGGGAGTCGGGAGGTGCAGCAAGGCGGGGAGGGGAGGTCAGTGCAGGCCCTGCGAGCCGGCCAGGGGGAGGACCCCGGACTCTGAGTCCCAGGGGAGCAACTCAGGTCTTAGAACAAGGGAGAGAGCAGCGTGACTTGTCTTACGAGGATCGCCCTACTGCTGTGCGGCTTGCCCTCGGGGGCCCAGGGGGACCGAGAGGCTCTTTGGGGCTGTTTCTCCTGTGGCCAGGTGCTGCAGGGCTAGGACGAGTTAGGTCCCGGGTGGGTTGGCAGGCAAAGCCACGGGATGTAGGAAGGGGTTCGATTGGCCAGGGAGGGTGTCTCTGAAGAGGGGTGATTGTGACAGGCCTGACTTGATTGGCTCAGTGTGGCTCCCTGACCCTGGTGATCCCCCATGTTTTCATCCATAATCCTCTTTTAACCAAATGAAGAACAATCATTGGGAGACAGAAGTGCCTTGGCCGCCCCGGCCCCTGGCCCCCGGCCCCAACCCTGGCCTGAAAGCAGCAGGACCAGCCCCCTGCCATAGGGGGCCAGGAGAGAGGCAGTTTGGGGGGCTGGGCTGAGCTGCAGGTGCCTGCTCCCCACTCACCCCTACCTCATCCTGTTCTGCCATCAGGGGCCTCCCCCTACCCGGGGGTGCAGATCAACGAGGAGTTCTGCCAGAGGCTGAAAGAGGGCACACGGATGCGAGCCCCAGAGCTGGCCACCCCCGCCATGTGAGTTTCCCGGCTGGCTCTGCTGGTGGTGGGGGGTCGGAGGGGGAGGGAGGTAGCCCTGGGTGGGGGGTCTTGTACGCAGGCAGGGGGCAGGAATAGGGAGGGGCTGCAGACACGGGGTTTGGGTAGAGACCTGCAGATGAAGTCTCTTACTCCACCCCTGACCCCCTCACTGGTCCATTGACAGCTCTCCTCCCCCCACCCCCAGGCAGAAGAGTCTGGGTGGGCCAGGGCGGCGGGGGGCGTGAGGGACCGGGGTTAGGCAGGGGAGCTGGGGTTGGCCGGTGCGGGGTGCAGGCATGCTCAGACCACAGGCCAGCAGCCAGCTTTACCCACAGACGCAGTGTCATGCTGAGCTGCTGGTCAGGAGACCCCAAAGAGAGGCCTGCGTTCCCAGAGCTGGTGGAGATCCTGGGGGACCTGCTGCAGGGCGGGGGCCGACAGGTAAGTGTGCCTCTGTCCTCCCGGTTGGGCTGCAGCAATCTCTGGCCCCCAGCCCCAGGGCCCTCAAGCAGCTGACCAGGGCCCGTCTTTGGCCATGAGGAGCCCTAGGCTAGTCTTCAGGGGGTCTGCAAGGAGACCCTGTCTCCGGCCAAAGGATGGTGTGTCCCTCCCTCCACCTTCCTCTTTGCGCTTCTGCTTCCTATAGCTCTGCCCCCCACACCCACCCCTGACTTCCGTCTCCCTCCCCCGGAGGCTCCCCAGGGCGGGGGTGGGCGCGGTGTGCAGGGAGCTCAGCCAGCTCACTGCTGCCCTGGTGCTCTGGGATCTGGAGGAGTGAGCGGGGGCTGCCTGCAGCACTTGGAAGTCCAAGTCTGTTCCCCAAAGAGGGGACCCTGGATTGGGATTGCCCCTGCCGCACCCCCCTCCTTGTAAGTGGGGCACCTGTTGGGAGAATTTGCCGGGCAGGCTCATTTAATCCCCAGAGCACCTTGGAGAGCAGAACTTCCCCAGTCAGGAGCCCCGGCTGTCCTGAGCGCGGGCTGGGGGCCACGGGGGCACGGTGGTCTCTCACCCCCGTGGCCTCTGCCATTCCTGCCAGGAGGAGGAGGACTGCATGGCCCCCTGTGGCTCTCACAGCTTGGAGGAGGGCAGCTTCTTGCAAGCGTCCACCACGGCCCTGCACGTGGCCGAGGCCGACACCGAGGACAGCCCACCGAGCCTGCACCGGCACAGCCTGGCCGCCAGGTCAGCGGATCCCCCCAGGGCAGGGAGAAAGCAGGTTGGACGCGGTCTATTTTATTCCCGCCAGTCATCAAGGACCAGCAGACTACAGGGACTTGAGAGACCTTTGTACACCAACTGAAAGAGCACAGTGGTTTTTTAAATGACAGTACTGGGTCTGGGGCTCCCTAGAGGGCCCGGGGAGCCTTGGGGCCCCTCCAAGACCATGTAGCCTGTGACTTCACTTTCCTCCACGCCCCCTCAGACCTTCCCTCTGCCCTGCAGCCTCCTCTGCTTCGGGCACTCCTGGACCCCGAAAGCCCCTCCCCCCAATTTGAAATTTCGGGTCCCGGGAGCAGGACGGGCCAGCCACTCGCCCGTGTTCAGGATTTAGAACATAGCCTAATTTCCCAGAGTTCTGGACCCGAGGTCTCTTGCCAACAGCTATTTACACTCCAGGAAGACTGTTCACATTCCCAATGGGGTTGCCGAGAGAAGGGCTCCAAGACCCGCCACCCCATGTGCCCCAGTGGAAGACATGGGCAGGGGGGACAGGGTGCCCACTAGGCTCCTTCCACCAGCCACCCCAGCGCACACGCAAACATGCACACACAGATGCACACACGGCCCTGTGCACACAGCCCAGGTGGTGGCTTGCACAGAGGGACCCCTTCTGGGGTGAAGGCCCCCCCATCTCACCAGCCCCATGCCACACCCAGGCTGGGTGTGCTCCACTCACCTCCCATGCCCTTCCCAGGAGGTGCTCTCCTCTTGCACAGGAGAGGAGACATCGCGGGACAGGGGGGCCAAGCGGTGGATGGCGGCAGCCCCCCCCACCCCGGGAGGAACTCAGACCAGCACTCAGACCCAGGCCCCATACTCACAGCCCAGGCCTGGGGTCCTTCTGAGAGGAGAGGGGGCAGAAGGAGAGGTGGAGAGAGCTTTCTTCAGCACTCTGTTTTCTCCCCACAGATACTACAACTGCGTGTCCTTTCCGGGGTGCCTGGCCAGAGGGACTCAGACCCAGGGCTCTTCCAGGATGAAGACGTTCGAAGAATTTCCCATGACCCTGACGACCTACAAGGCCTCTGTGGTAAGTGGGGCAGCTGGGCCTATGCCCCCCAGATCAGGCTTTCTCCGCTGGGAGGAGGTATCAGGACCTCCCCAGGCCTGCAGGGGAAACCAGCTCAGGAAGGGGAGCTGCATTGAAATGTCAAGTCCAGATTGCACGTCGGGCATGTTGGGGTCTGTGTGTCCCTGTGATGCCACCATCTCTCAGCGTCTTTCCCCCGTGCCCTCCTCACACACACCGGTCTCCCCTTCACACAGCAGAGAAACCCAGTGGAAAGACAGCTTCTCCTTCCAGATGATTATCTTTGGATTAGCCTGAGTCAAGGCTTCCCTTTGGTGGCCACCAAGCCATGTGGCCAAAGAAGGGGACGGTGTCCCTCAAGGAAGAGGCCGGGGTACAGGGTACATGACACAGCAGTGTTCTCAGATCTACTCAAGCAGAGTAGACCTCTCAGGGCAACTGGGAGGCTGGAGCCCGTGGGTCCATTTTGCAAAAGCACAGACTCATCCTCAGCCTGGAGCAAGTACACAGAGCTGGGAACCTTCCCGCCCCGGCCTCCCTGCAGACGGGCCTGCTCAGTGAGTGCTGGCCCTGGCTCCTGTCGCCCAGGGCAGATGGAGATGTTGGGGGGCCCCCAGCTGTGACAAGAGTCCTATTTCCCTCCATGTCATGCAAAACGAAAACCACGCCAAGTCACATACCATCGAAGGGCGACAGAGCCCCGCTAAATGTGGGAAGGGTCTGCGTGAGGACCGTTTTGTTACCCCATGAGCTGCCAGATTCTTTCGAGAGGCTCCCTGTTTCTCCCTGTGTTCCTGCTCTGCCTGCACCCTGAGCCTCAGTTTCTCCCTCCCTGGCAGGGTGTGTGACCCTCACCTGCATGCTTCAGCGAGGAACGGATACGTGCTTTCTGCTCAGTTTCCACAGGGCGGGTGTCAGGTCTGCAGAGGAGGTCCGTGCCACGCTGTCCTGGCTGGGGGGTGCAGGGGGGGCTACCTGCAGACGGGCTTGTTCTCTCCGCACAGGATAACCAGACGGACAGTGGGATGGTGCTGGCCTCCGAGGAGTTTGAGCAGCTGGAGAGCAGGTACAGACAAGAAAGGGGGCTCAGGTAGGGCTTCTAGAGCCTCTTTCCCTGCAAGGGGCCGGGACGGGGAAGCTGGGCCTGTGTGTGCCCATCACTGACTCACCTGAAACCTCTCGTAGCTCCCTACTCCTTTTTTGGGTGTTCAGAGCAAGCTGCTCTGGGACCGGCCTTTGGCCACCTGGGAAGCCGCCTCCCCCATCAGCATCCTGGCCCAGCACATCTGATGCTGGTCCCCACACTTCCCTTCCATGTTACAGGTGCTCAGAGGCCACCTCTTTGTGAACCGGGTATGATCTAGCATGCCCACTGTGCCTATGCACCCCTCCCACAGCCAGGGGGCGCCACCACCATCCCCAGCCCGCATTTTAGCTCCCATTTAAGCTCCGAGGCCTCAGGAGCCAGACAGATCATGTGACTTGGAGCTGGCTGGTGTCCTTTTTTGATACGAATGCAGTCACAGAGAAATCCTCACATGCCTGTACAGAGGGTGACCTCCCTTTGTCCAAGAAGATAGCCGCCACTCCCCCAAAAAACCCTGAATGTTTAATCTTTTAAGGGTATAGGTGAAATAGTTAAACGTCTACCTACTTACTCTAGAAGTCAACTTGCACACAGCTGTTTAAATGACAGAACCTATAGGGCGCCTGGCTGGCTCAGTCAGTAAAGCATAGGACTCTTGATCTGTGTCTTTGTCGGGAGCCCCGTTTTGGGGTCATCTGACACAGTTTTCTGGAACGAATCCTGGCTTCTGCCTATGCTGTTTTTTAATCAATGTGTGATGTTGTCACTGAGTTTTTTTTACCTGAGATCGCAAGTATTTATTTGTATCACGTTAGGATAGTTGATGTGATTCTTCACCTTTCCAGTAGGTATGTTTATGATCTCTGCACCTGAACCAACTAGCAGTTATTTTCCCAGCAGCCTACAAGAGGTGTGTCTGCTGTGGGTGCTGGTGGTTTGTGGGGGTCACGTACCCAGCTGTACCATGCACCTTGGCCTCCTCGATCACCTATTGGGTGATCTCCGTTAATAACCTAGTTTTGGAAAATGAATGCTAATGGCATTATTGGAAATAGTATCTGGCTAATGTTTCTTTACCCAACGGTATTTTATATCTCCAAAAAAAAAAAAAAGGTAATTCAGTAAGAGGGTGAGCCAGGGGATGGTTGCTACTTAAGTTCTAATCTCCATACATCTTCATAAAAAACAGCCCATGGAGTCAGGCCCCTCAGAGCCCATGCCTGTGCCGTAAGCAGGAGAGAGAGACTCAAGTTTATGTGTGAGTAGGAAACCCAGTCCTGGGACCAGCAGAGCTGTACCTGAGTCACGGAGGAAGGAAAGGAAGATGGGGCCTGCCCCGGGAGAGAGGAGTATCTCGAGGTTCTTGGGACAAACCAGGGAGATGAGGGAGGAGGCAGAGGTCTAGTGGAGGAGGCTCCAGGGCAAGTCTGAGGCACCAGGGGCAGCCGTCTGGGGAAGGCAGTGCTGAATGGCCAGTGAGCAGAACGCGAGTGCTTAGTGCTGAAGGAAGAAGAAAGTTGCAGAAGATAAGAGTCCTCCAGAAGCAAAAATCCAGAAGACAGATCTACACCCAAGGGAATTGTTTATTACAGAAACTGCACCTCACAATAGCAGCAATACAAAGCACTCTTGTCTACACAGGTTCCCTCGGAAAACAACACCATAACACAAATGGAGCCTTTGCAAAGAAGGATGCAGTTGAAGGAATTCAAGGTGATGCCAAAGATGTGGGTGCCTTAGTCATTAAGCATCTGCCTTCAGCTCAGGTCATGATCCCGGGTCCTGGGATCAAGCCCCACATCGGGCTTCCTGCTCAGTGGGGAGCCTGCTTCTCCCTCTGCCCCTCCCCCCCACTCATGCTCTCTCTGACAAATAAAATCTTTTAAAAAAATTAAAAATATCATACACTATCCATACAGTTATTATAAAAATTAAAAAATAGAATGAAAACTTTTCTGTAGCTGTCAACACTCAAAAAAAAAATGAAGCAGAGAAAAGCTGATACAATACTCTGACGTGAATTAAATATATAATTAAACAGGAGCGGCACCAGGAGTCGGAAATTCAAACATTCAGAATGGAAATGAACAGTGCGAAGGTATCAAATGGTGGCTGACTACGTTCAGGAAAGAAATTCAAATAAAAGACAAATCCCCACAAAAATGAAGACCAGGGTTGGGGGAGGCCCAAGGATCAATAAATACGATCAATGCTCCCTTTCAGGGAAAGAAACAGAAGGTGGACATGAAAAGACAAAAGAAAAGAAAACCAAAATAAATAAAGAGGTAAAAAGACCAGAAGCAAAGTTGGCAAGTGCAAACTAGTGTGCAATATTTGAGTAGAAAAGATCCAGTATATATAAAATTGGAGTCTCCGAATGTCCATGATGCTGGCCGTGGAACAAAACTAATATTTTAAAATTGTAACCCAAGGGACCCTCTCAGATAAAAGAAGAACTGAATGTACATAGCAGAAGAGGGCCTGGGAAAACTGCCCCAGAGCAGTGGACTTGGCTGCATATCTGAGTTGAACTGTTAGATTTTCAAGGTAAACATTCTGGGAATTCAGGCAAAAAGGCTGAGTCATTTATGAAGGAAAGAAAAAAAGTCAGGTTGGCACCAGGCTTGAGCACCATGCACAGCAAAAACAAAATCAGAAGAAATGAAGCAAGGTCTTCAAAAATCTCAAAGAAGGGGCACCTGGGGGGTGCAGTCGGGTAAGCGTCTGACTCTTGGTTTCGGCTCAGGTCATGATCTCAGGATCATGAGCTCCAGCTCCACGCTCAGTGGGGAATCTGCTTGAGGATTCTCTCTCCCTCTCCTTCCCTCTGCTTCTCTCCCCACTGGTGCTCTCTCTCTCAAATATATAAATATTTTTTTCAAAATCTCAAAGAAAGTGAGAGCTAAGTAGGGAGCATCCTAGGGCCGTTGGGGAGGAGGCAGAGGTGGGGGCTGGCACCTCTCTCAGGGTGAGAAGCTTGGTGCTCATTCTGGGAATGACGAAGAGCCATTGGGGGATCTGTCAGGAGAAGGACATTCTCTGGCAGAAAGGATCTCTGAAGCAGCATTGGGAGAAGAGAGACGGGCCAGGAGAGTGCAGAGTGTCAGAGGTGGGCGCTCGCTCTGGACCGGGGCCGGGCATGCAGAGAGGGGCTCGGGCCCATTCTGGAGTCAGCACAGACAAGACTTCTGAATGGACTGGATGTGAGGGGTTTGGGGAAAGGGAAGAGCAAGGATGACGCCCAGGGCCCTGAGCCACGGAGTCAGTGCGTTTACAGAGATGGGCGAGTCTGGGAGAGAAACAGGTCTGGGAGCACAAGGTGGGCGTTCGTCATCCCACGTGCAGGCTGGGGACAAAGAAAGCTCCAGGGTTTGCCAACCCTCACGTCATTCTGGTTTACTGTGCGAGTCAGGTCTGTGTCTCCAAGGGCTCTGCGCCCGCTTGGAGCTCCGGTGGCGTCTTTGGTGACTCCAACCAGACCCCCACCGGGGTCCTGTGCCTTTTCTCTTCTTGTCTTACTGACCATCACCTTCCCTGTCTCGGCAGCTGTAAAGGACCGGGCCGGAACGTGGACGTGACCAGGGCGCACCCTGACACCCAAGGGCGGCGGCGGCGGCTGGACCGGGGGGCACGGGGAGGGCAGGTGTTCTACAACAGCGAGTACGGGGAGCTGGTGGGGCCGCAGGACAAGGGCGACTGCCCCCCATCCGCCCGTGCACCCTTCTTCACAGATGACAGTTATTGAAGCAGCCCCAGGCAAGGCCCCTAAGCCCTCGGGTCTGACAGCTGGTGGGGGCCGTGCCTAGAGGCAAGCAGAGGGCTGGGTACTCCTCTCCCTCAGCTTGGTCAGCACGTGTTTCCTCCTCCCTAGTTAGGAAGAGCAAGACCGAGGCTCCAGGGCTCCCCCGGACTCCATCACCACACCTGCACCCCCAGGCCACCCTGCGGATCCCCCGGGGCCGCCTTCCCTTGAGATTCAGATTCCATTCAGCCCCATACCCACGGGGCTGGTCTGGATTGCCTCCTCCCACCATGGTGGGTAGGGGCATGATCCCCATTTTCTGAGGAGGACTCTGAAGGTCTGAGAGTCACAGTGATGGACGTGAAGCCAGACTTGAGCTGCGGTCCCCAAATCCCACCCCACTCATTGTGGGAATGTCCCCGCTCATTCCTGTGGGAATGGCTTTCTTGGCTCTCCAAGGCTGAGAGAGGGCACCATATTTCCATCTCAAATGACAAATAAGGAGTTGGGGGGGGGATGGGGTGTCCTCTCCAGAGCCCGGCCAAACAGCTCACCCTCCCAGGGGCCGTGGTCTCTGCTGGGCCAAGCGTCACAGTGTACCTACCCCTGGGTAATGACAACTATTCAACAGATGCTTTTTCATTAGAACTTCAGAGACTCTTGGAGCTGCTGTGAATAATTTAGTTTTCAAAACGTTAGTCTGAGGAGAGCCCAGGGAAGGTCTTTCTGAATCTAGATGATTCTTGCCTCTGACCCCCAGGCAGGTGCCGACATAGCACAGGCCACTGTGGCCCCACCTGCCTGGCTCAAAACTGGAAGAAGCAGCTGATGGTCCAGAACAGCCCAGTTTGAGAAATGGCTGGTTCTTCCCTCGGAGGCCGGGATCTGCCACCCACGGCACCTTCCAAGCTGTGAATGGCCTTTTGAGAAGCAAACACCGCGGGACCCACTGAGGAAGGTCTTTGGTGCTGGCCCAGAGGAGCTGCCACATGTGCCAGGAGGCCGTCAGCAGACGTTCTGGTGGCCCCGGGGGGCCCCTGTGTTCATCCCTCCCCCCCCCCCCGGTCTGTGCCTGATGTCGGCGCCCTGGCAGATCAAGCCTCTGGCCTCCCAGGAGAGTGGCCAAGAGCCCCCTGGAGGCTGGAGCTGTTCTGCCCAGGGCCCCCCCATTCCAGCACTCACTGCCCAGCCACCCCTACCCCTGGCCGAGAGAGACCCTTCTCCAGTTAGCACCGTGGAGATGGACATCCCACCCCCACCCCACGAGACGCTTGCAGGACAGGCGGCCATGCAGCGAGCAGGGGCTTGCCCAGCAGAACATCCCCTCCCCCCACCACCCCTTGTGTATTGTGCCTTTAAGATAAGTCGAACGCACGTGTCTCTACAATCGTTGCTGTCCCCAGTGGCCCTCCTCCTCTGATGTCACCTGACTGGGAGACACAGTTCTCAGGCTTAACTGGTGGAAGTCCAGAGGCTGTTCTCACCCAGAGGAGCAAGGCCCATGATGCAGGTGCAGGGGCGCCGCCCCCTCCAGGGCCCTCCCTACATGCATACCACCTGTTTACGTGCCCTCTCCCCCTGTCACATGACTGCACCCGCGAAAATGTACTGGGAAGAAAACCCACCACAGCCTTGTAGACCATGTGTTCCGAAAAGATCTAAAATATTTAACAAACGATAATAATAAATTTGATGCCAGTCTTTGCGTTACAATGAATGGATTCTCAGCTAAGTCCCGGCTGTCTGTGAAGATTGGATTCCAGCGTCCTCCCACGGGATCATCAGCCCCACCAGGCCACTGGACAGGCCACGCCAAGGACCAGACAGCAGAGGCCTGGGCTCTGGGTCCTCCCCGCCCCCCAGCCAGTTGTGCAGTCCCCCAAGGCCAGCAGCAGAGGGCGCTCGGGAAGCACCAGGAGGCCGGGCTCCTCTCCCCATACCGGGAAGCACCCAGCCTGGTGAGCAGCAAACCCGTCCTAACGTCTGCTTTATGGGTAAAGTGACAAGGCTCTCTGTCCCCGCCTCCTAGAGCCAAATGCTGCCTCCGGCCCTGAGTATCAGTGACCCAGGGGCCTGTCTCCCCGGGGCCCAGCAGGTGCCTTCAACCACCCCCATCCACACCCAGGGGGACAGGCCCAGAGGGAGACAGGCCCAGAGGGGTGCAGTGAGCACCCAGGTCACCTTGCTGGTTAGGTGTGTGTCTGGACTCTGAGATCAGGGAGGTCTAAGCTGGGACCCCAGCTTCAACACCCCCCGGGAAGATGCGCTCCAGCCAGGCAGGTGTGGCAGGGCCCTCCACAAGCCCTGCCCTGCCATGTTTGTGTGATTTCCCTTCACACGTGAGCGGATGGCATAGGGGTGGCTGTGGATTGGGGCATGACACTGTCCATAGGGATGTGGCCCAGCAGCAGCCTCAGGGGTTCGGGGGGCGGGGGGAGAGCAAGCAATGACCCCTAGACCTGGCTTTGGGCTGGGCCCAGGGGACACCTCACCCAGGGGAACAGATAGGATGGAGCCCAGCAAAGGTCAGGAGCCAGAGGCCATCCTATGTCCAGGCCTCTCCCAGGCTGGGCCCCCTCCTCGGGCTGTGATGCCCACTGTCCTGGCCTCATTTTCGACTCCAGTGGGAAGAGCCCCTCCCCACCAAGGCAGCTGGCAATGATGGGCTTGTTGTTTTTACTTCTATAATAAATCTAAATGTGAATACAGAAAAGACACACACCCCCTTTAGGTTTGGACATTTTAACTCTACAATTTTATCGGTTGGATGTAGCCACTTTCCCTGGATAGATACCCCAACCCAGGTGTCAGCCATTAGGCTGCCCGCCCGGTTGCCCAGCCCAAAGCACGGCCACACACGGTTCCAGGCAGGGCTGTGCTCACACTTCTGGGCTCCTCTGGTCCTACCTGGGCTGGACACTCACGGCCGCACTCACTGTCCCAAGGTCCCAGTCCTGCGTCACTCCCCAGAGCACCAAGGTCTTCAGGTGTGAATGGGAACTCAGCCAGCAAGGGGTCCCTCGGCCCACCTCCCCCTCTGCCCCAGCTCCAGGCCCATATACTTTCTCTGAGGGGCATCAGGTCAAGAGCACACTGGAGTGTCACTTGATGCTATTGATTCCATCCTGACATCACCCCTGGAGGCCAAGGGGCCCACACCGCGGAGCAACACATCATCCTAGGCCATGGGACACAGCAGAGTCCCAGTCCTCACCGAATTCACATGCCTCAGGTCGGAAGGAAGGAGGGGCCGGCGGGGTGGGGAGGTGAGGAGGAAAGGCCCCATCCCATCAGGCCTGGGAGCCCAAAATTAGGAGGTCGTTTCTTATTTTAAGGCCAGAGGAAAGTTTGGAGGAAGGGGTGATATGCTCTGACTTACATTTAGGTTCTTGAAGGAGCAGAGTTGGCCCTCCGGGAGCAGGGCAAGGCATGGGTGGGGAGAGGCTGGGCTGTCCCAGGGTGGTCTCTGAGCAGGAGAAGATGGCTCTGGGAGACACAGGAGCAGAGAGGAGCTCAGCTGTGAGCTGGGTCCTTATCCAGGTTGGATATGCAGGGAAAAAAAAAAAAAAAAAAACTTTCCTCTGTGAACTTCTACAAAAGTAGGTGCCCAGACCTGCTGGCACCCCCATTGCCTGAGGCCCAGGGGCAGGCCTGGAGGATAGGGGCAGGCCTGGAGGATAGGGGCAGGACGGAACACAGACCCAGACCCACATCCGAGGGTCTTCCCGGCTTCCTCAGGCTTGGGAAGGTGCCGAAGCCCAGAAGAGAGAAGAAAAAGGTTCAACAGGGCCAGGAGAGCTGGCTCTAGGAGCAACCGGGCAAGCTCATGGGAAACCAGGAACAGGTCTACTCCGACAACCACGACAACCACGGGCCAGAAGGGGGCACGCAGGAGGGGGTGGGTACTTTAAAGGTAAAGAAGTGCAGGAAGGGGACACCGCCAGGAAGCCAGGGCTGCCGGGAACCTGTGGATTGCCTGCCTCCCCCTCCTCTGGCTTCACTCTGGTCTTTCCAGGCTGTCAGCTTTCTGTCTGCATGGAGGAAGGCGTCCCCAGCTCAGGTCCCAAGGTCTGCGCACGCTGATCACTCGGGTCAAGGCCAGCACCTCGGGGACTCCAGTGCAGAATCCTGGCTGGGGCCCTGGCTCACAGGGGTCCCCACCTGGGTCGGTGAGATTCTCTCCAGTCAGCTGGGGCTGGGCTCAGCCCCCTCGTCGAAACAGGGTAGCTGTCTTGGTGCGGAGGCTGACTGAGGGGCAGACAGGCCAGCAAAGCAAACATGACCAGCTGACCATTCTCAGCTCTCCCCACACGAAGAACAGGACCCTCCCCTCTTCGGTCAGCCTCCCCTCTGTGTGGCCCTTTTCATGATGCCATGGTCAAAAACGACAGAGGAAGATGTCCCTCATCTGCACCGGGCTTGGGATGTTGGCAGGGGTCTGGGGATCACCTGGCCCCTCGGCACCCCACCCTGGCAGTGAAGCAGGGAGCATGGGTTGGACTTGATCAACACCCTGGAACCTGGAGCGAGTGTCAGGGGCAGAGCTGGGCGCGGAGCTGGGCCCCAGTGCTTGCCCACTGCACACAGGCTACATGGGCTCAGGCAATGCTGGGGTGCATGGGCAGCTTCACTGCGAGGGTGGGGTGCAGAGCAGTAGGTGATCCCCTGCACGCCCCACCCCAGTCCAGATGAGCAATGTTTTCCTGCATCATTTTTGGCAGTGACATTATGAAGAGGGCTCACGGTTTCCATGACCCTGCACTAAATTGTCTCCAGTTACTTCCATTAAAGGCCGATGGCTTCTGCACCAGGTGCAGGAGGCCCAGAGCCAAGGGCTGGTGAGGCACTCGAAAAGGTTTTCATTTTAGTGTCTCTTTAAATAAAAAAATGTAATATGATGATAATGAATATGTATAATAATGGATCCAGCCTGAATTCAACAATGCAGTCATGAAATATATATATATTCTTTTTAAATTTATGGAAGAAGACATCCACCCTCCAAGGCAAAAGTACTGAGGACCCCACAAAAGGCCCACTGCAGGCCTGCCTCCTCTTAGAAGTAATCGTCATGGACATTATCACAGGCATTTTTGTTGGCTGGTTACGTCTGTAGGATTAACTTCTAGAATTAGATTTGCACACAGGGAGATTAACGAGATGGGGGCTTGACCCCTGAGGCCTCTCAAACCCCACGAGGGATTTCTGTTGTCTACAGAACTTCGTAAACCCTGGCAATTCCCCCGCACACACCGAAGTATTCTCTCATCTTCTATCAATAAACCACTAAACTTTTCAAAACAATTTTAGTCATTCCTTGTTTGAGAACACACGGGGCTTGCTTTCTGCGTGCTTGCCTTGACAATGGTCATTAAAAATGAGAGGGTTAATGCCCATCAGTGAAAGACCAGGAGAACAAAGCTGGTAGGAAGACACCAGAGATCTTTTCAGACGTAAACCTTGTGATTTCCCATTAAGCACATGCATTGACTTTGCTCTCTCTCAAGTTTCTACTAAAAATGGACGAATAATAATTGTTTCAAGTTGTGAACCCACAAAGGCAAAGAAAACTGGCCAGAAAACAACAATGATAAAACAAGCCAAAAAATTCTTAAATGATAAAAAGTGGGTAAACTGGATACCCACACGCAAAAGAATGCAGTTGAACCCCTACCTCACACCATAGACAACTAACTCAAAATTGATCAATAACCCAACTATAATAGCAAAAAACATAAAACTCCTAGAAGAAAATATCAGGGTAAATCTTCACGACCAAATCTTGGCTTTGGCAATGGATTTTTAGATACGGCAACAAAAGTACAAGCAAGAAAAGAAAACATAGGTAAATTGGACTTCACCAAATTAAAAACATTTGTGCATCAAAGAACACTATCAAGAAAGTGGGAAAAAAGAACCTACAGAATGGGAGAAAATGTTTGCAAACCATTTGTTTGATAAGGGTCTAGTATGCAGAATATATAAAGAACTCTTATAACTCACAACGAAAATGAGGAACCCAACTTAAAAATGGGCAAAGGACTTGAGTAGAAATACCATCAGTCATTAGGGAAATGCAGAGCAAAAACATAATTAAGGTACAATTTCACACGCACTAGGATGGCTAGAATAGGGGAAAAAAAAAACCAGAAAGCGTGTTGGCGAGGATGTGGAAAAAATGGAAACCTCATATAAAATAGTAGAAACCGTTTAGGGTTCCCTCAATAGGTTAAACATAGAATAACCACATGATCCAACAATTCCATTCCTGGGTATCTGCCAGAAGTGAAAGCAGGTACTCAAATAATTACTTGTATACACATGTTCATGACAGCACTATTCACAATAACCAAAAGGTGGAAACAGCTCCCATCAGTGGATAAGTGGGTAAGCAGGTGGTAGTCTGTATATACAACAGAATAGTCAGCCATGAGAAGGAATCAACTCCTGCCACAACAGGGATGAACCTCAAAATATGCTCAGTGAAAGAAGCCAGACACAAAAAGTCATGTGTGGTATGATTACATTTATATGAGACAACCAGAATAAGCAAATTCATAGAGACAGACCACGGATTGAGGCTTTGGCAGGAGCCGGGAAGGAGGCAGAAATGCGGAGGGACTGTTTAATGGGTATGGGGTTTCCTTTTGGGGTGATGAAAATGTCTTGGAACTAGATGGTTATGGTTGCGCAACACTGTTCACCTTGAAATGGTTAATTTTATGTTATGTGAATCTCATCTCAGTAATATTTTAACTTTATCAAACAAAAGAACAATCATTTCTGGGGGTGGTGTGATAGGTGGTGGGATTGGCAGTGCCAAGGAAGGGGAACCCCACAGTCTGTGTGGGCACTGCCCCATGTAGGGCTCAGAATGGGGAGGCTGGGCAAGGGATGGAAATGGGCTGTCTGGCTGACAGTCTCATGAGCAGAGCAGCTGAAGCCCAGGACCCCCACCAACCCCACACAGCCAGTGACCACCCCAGCCCCATCCTGGCTGGAGGCTGAAGTTGACCTTGATCCTCCAGGGAAACACACAACCCAGGAGGAGGTCATTTCCAGGACAGAATTCTCAGGATGGGGCAGCCGCTGGGGCCCCCTCGCGAGAATGGAGCAGGAGGACAGAGGACTTGTCAAGGGTGTCTCTGTAAATGTCCACATCCCAAAGAGGATCCTAGTGATGCCTTCTATTGGAAAATTTGGGAAGAATCAGCAAAAGCAGTGGAAAAAACTTAGCAAATAAAAGTATGAGGCACTTGTGTTTGATATCAGGAATAAAAAATTACAAAAATAAACGTTAAATGTGACCTCATGAACTACTTTTATTGCTCTCTCTTATCTCAGATGTAATGAGTATTTGTGGGGGCACTTGCCATGGGCAGCAGAAGCAAAGATGAGAGCCCACCTGGGGACAGTGACCGTGGCTTGGCTCTGGCCAAGAAGGTCAAGAAGGTTCAGATCCCATGTAGCCAGGCTCCATCGTGATTCTGGGTCAATTCTTTTAACCATCTTCTCTGGTTGGGCCCTGGTCGTCCTTGAGTGCATTTGAGGTCAAGCTCAAAGAAAAGCCATCTGTCCCTGTCCCCCAGTGTTAAATGACTGCAGTGCCATTAGAGGGGTCTTGGCCAAGAGCCCAAGGAATTCTGCCTTGCTTCCGCCATCCCTTTGGGACCCCCAAGGGAGTAATGGCAGAGAACAAGACATCAGAGTACTTTGGGCCCTGAACCACGGAGGCCCGAAGGCTGGGCCAGATGCTTCCCTGGCCCATCCCCATGCTAGAGGAGAGCCAAGGGGCAGAGAGGACCAGCACCAGCTGACCCACAGCCACTTGGACAAAAGAGGAAGAGCAGTGGGCTCACCAATGAGCAGACCCCTCAACCATGCAGGGCGTGAACCAGCTGGCTGAAGCCATTGTTGCTGGGGGCAGCGGTGGGCTGGGGGCAAGCAGAGGCCTCGAGGAAATGTGGTCCATCCCGTTCTTTCTTCTGTAAATGCACACTAACAGCTAAAAGCGTGGGTGACCAGGTGTGGAGAGCCTCCTGAGCCCTGCTGTCAATGACAGGTGCAGTGCTCCCCGGCATCCTGAGGACTGCTACCAACAAACAGCCCCCAGAACTGTGAAATGGGTGAGTAATGAAGTCGACTCTGAGGACCACTCCCCCAGCATCCTGCCCTCTCCCAGTTGTGATCTGAAACTATGTTCCACTGCGTTGTTCAAGCTGTGGAGACGGGTGCGCTCTGGCTGCCGACAGCCATGGGGTCTGGGTGAAGCCAACACCACCACCACTTGCAGAGTTTGACCGACAGGAGAGCGGCCCCGTCCACCTTTCCCAAAACCAAATGTTACTTTAAAGTCACGGCTCAAGTCCCCAAGGAGAATGGAGCCTGACCCCAGCCCTCCTCCATCTCTCCTCGTGGCTCTCCCGCTGAGATTCCCCATGTCCACCCCCAAGGCTCTGGTGGGTCTGGGGTCCTTTGGCTGAGGCTACACCTGAGCGGTTGGGCGACCGTGGGACCCTGCAGGCTTCCTCCCAACCCCAAGCTGGGAGGAGCCACACCTGTTCTTTCGAGATCCACATGTCCAGGTCTCAAAGGAACAAGAGGCCTCTGAGAACATTCCAGCAGCACCACCCACCCTACCCCGACACACACACAATCCTCAGCTGCCTCAGCTTCTCCTCAAAGTATGTGTCCTCCCTCAAGTGCACAATCTCACAGAGAAACAAACCCTTCCAGCCTTCCCCCCGGCCCCAGCTCCCTAGGCCTGTGGTGGGAGGAGGTAATCCCACCTGCCCGCCCAGGCTTTGCAGGGAGGGGGCTGGCCAGAGGAAGTGTCCCTTTGGTGAATGTCCCCTGGAGAGGACGAGGCTCAGGGCACTGTGGGCATGGCCCGGGGTGAGCTGCCCTTCTCACCCTGCTGCTCCTTTAACCCCGTCCTGCTCTCGTCAGGTCTCGTCCCAGCATCCCTTCGGAAAAAAGCCCTTGAGGGTGAAGTTTTACATGTCGAAATGCATTTCCTATTGAAATTACTTACACAATGATCAACAGAACATACATTACAAGGCAAAATGCAAAAGACCCCCCCCCGCCCCCTGCCAAACAGTCAAGGGAAAGTGTAAGAATTGCGTGAAGGCCACACGAATGTGCACGCACTGGTCACGGCTACTACTAAGCCCCGTGCTGTCTGCAGGCGGGAGGGTGCAAAGCCCCTGCACAGGTTGAGTCAGGCCGTGGGGAGCTCAGGAGTGGCTGGACACCCACAGGGCTGCAAAGGTCAAGACCCCCTCATAACCAAAGTGGGGATATTCCGGGACACTCCATGAAAACTCAGATCTTCCCACTGATGAGCCTAAATGTCACAGGATTAATATGTTTTCTTATCTTCCACTGTCATACTCTGTAGTGACGGATGTATAAGGACTTTTAAAGAAACTTTTGGCACGGAGACTAATTGCAAAGATGGAATCATGTGCCGGGTCCTCTGTTCTCACTGGTAGCTGCCTGTGGCCCCACCAGAGAGGTGACCAGGAGTAAGGCCTAATCTGGGGGGAGAGGGCTGCTACCTGGAGTTTCTCTGCCTCTCCACGGTCCGGGAAGCCAGGAGGACCCCCACTGCATGCCATTTCCATGGTCACACATCTGCCCCTTCCTCAGCCAGGCCCGCAGCACGGCTGGAGGGCCAGATGGGGTGAGAACAGAGAACTCTCTGCAAAGGCAAAGGCCTGGGTGAGCCTCGTGCCCACAGAGCGCAGCCTGCATTCCGGCTCTCGCTGAAGAGCCCAGCCCTCGCACCCAGGGGGCCCGGCCAACAGGAAGTCCCTGAGACCCGGGGCGGGGTAGGGGGGTACAGGCTTCCCAGCGCCCACCAGCCCGAACAGGAAGTTGGCCAGGGCTCTACTGGCTGAGCAAACAGCACATTTGTCAGGAGGATGTGGTGGGTGAGGCCCCAGCCTGGGACAGGGGAGAGTCCAGGGTATATGACGCCCACAGCAGAGCCTGTCTCTGTTCCCAGGAGCAGCCATGGAGCCGGTCCACCGTGAAGCTCACCGCTGCCTTCCTGGCACTCTGTGTGGCTCTGCTCAGCCACCCCGGTGAGTGCCTGCAGGCCTCAGTTCCCAGCTCCTCGCCACGGGGCCCTGGTGGTGTCTCTGCTCGACCCCTGGCCCCAAAGGTGGCCAGTCCTGACCCCGTCGCCTCTGCCTTGGGCACCAGGCCACTCCTCTGCTTACTACCCCCTAGGGCTCCCCGTCCCTCTGGGCAGGAAGTCCGGCTCCTTCCTGGGGCCTTCAAGGCCCTCTGGGGGCTGCCCTGCCCGGGGCCCTCAGGCTTCCTCTCGTGTCCCTACTGGCCCTGGTTTCTCCTTTTCACCCAACTCCAGGGTGGGCTAGTGTCAGGGCTGACCCGTCTAGAACAACCTGTCTGCTCTCTGCCTCATCCTTCAAGGCACAGCCCAGGTGTCCCCTCCTCCAAGAAGCCTGCCTGGGCCACCGCTCAAGAGCTTTCCTCTCCTCCCTCCATGCTGGGGCCGCCTTGTGTGTGTCTCTTGTCCAGCCACCTGCTTGCTGAGCCACGGCGATCTGTTGACGTGGCTGCCTCTCCCAACCAGCTGGGACGCCCCAGCTCAAACTGGGCAGCTGTGGGTGAAAGAGGGGGTGGGGGGTAAGGGGTGCACGGCACCTCCTGGAGGATCCAGGCCCTTGGCAGGTCTCCACAGAGCACCAGTCCCGATGGCACGGTTCTTCTCTACTTGTGTTTGCAGCTGCCGCTTTGTGAACTCCACGGCCAAGCCTGTGGCCTCCACTTCGAACGCCCTCAACCCTGCTGCAGAGGCTGGGGCGGGGGCCATGGCCGGGGTGGGGGCCAGGGTCCACCCCTTCCTCGGAGGCTTCAACCTCCTGAAGTTTATGCTGAGCATGGTGGGGATCCCGGCAGAGCATCTGGTGGAGGGTTCCAGGAAGTGTGTGGCCGAGCTGGGCCCTGAGGCCAGGGAGGCCATGGGGGCCATGAAGGCACTGCTGGTAATGTGGGCACCCTGGGCACTCCCTGTGAGGGCGGCCCTCCCCAGCCCCCCACAGAATGGAAACACCCCACTCCTCTAAATGCTACGAAGGCATCCCGGCCCCATGTCAGGGAAACCTCATGGCCCATCCCCAGGAGAGTCAGGTTGGCCTTGGGTGGGAGCCGGGTTGACCCTATGTGAAAGGCAGGGAGGCTGCAGAGGGCCCCTGGGGGTAAGATGTGACCCCTCTAGGAACTCTGCCCTGAGTTCCCTCAGGTGCTCAGTGGCAGTGAGCTGGAGAGCACAAACCTGGCTTCTCCTTTACAGGGGGCCCTGATGTACTTTGCCTGAGCGGAGGCTGGAGTATCCCTGCCCGGGGACAAGATGCTGCCATCTGCAGGCTGGGGACCTGCCACCCAGACCTGACCATCCAAGCTCTTCACCTACTCTCCCAATAAACATGGATAACAGCAGCTTTGGGGCTGATTTCTTCTTCCCTTGATACCAATCCCCGTTCCTCCCCCTGCTAGGAGCGATGGTGCTGAAGAAAGAGTGGGCTGGCGGTGGGATGGTGCCTACACCCCAGGAGGAGCACTGTGCCCCAGATTATGTGGGGGTGTGTGCGTACGTGTGAGGGACACTACTCACATGTGGCAGGTGACACAGAGCCAGCAACTAAAGGTGTTGGGCATCAGGCAAGCATTAGTTAAAACTGGGATTTTTTTTTCTCCACCTGTTACGCTCTGCCTAACCCTCCCAACAAAGCCATTTGTGGCTAAAATTTGAAGGTTTTTTCTTCTTCCCTCTACTTAGATTTCTTCCCTGGAATGGGGCAGGACTGAAGGCTGCAGGAAGTCTGTTTTGGGTTTGGTTTTCCCTGTGGTTTGTGGTAGTTTCATTGAAATAATTAGTGGCTTTGCTTCTACCAGAAGCATTTCTGGACTGATCCTCAGTATTGATGGGAAGGTGCCCAGAGCGGGATACTGACATCTGTCTCAGGAGAAACTTCCCAGTAAACTCCTTTTTAGTGATAAATTACAACTCAGGGAAAAGCAAAACTCGGCTTCACGTTTCCTGGGAAGGGCTCTCCCTGGCTTGACTATCAACCAACCCACCGTGGACAATCTGACTCCATTTATTATCTGTTTTATACGAAAACATGGGTGTGGTTTTTTTCTGTTCCTACTTTTGACAAGGACATCCAGGGATTTAAATGGGGGAGGGTGCATTTTGACAAGTTCTAGGTCAACCTAGAACAGGTAGCTCACCAGGATATTAAATTTAAATCTCTCATCAGCACCACTGCCCCCCGAGATTCTCAAGGGTTCTGAATCTTTGCGTAAGGCTCTGGTCTGGACAAAAATGAACCAATAATGAGATGGATCACTATGCATCTCTGGTGAAGAAAGCAGTGGGGACATGACCTGACCTGAAACAACCACATGACGTACGTTCCTCAGTTAATGCACCGGATTCAAATGTTCAAGGGGATCACTGGAAGAACACTCTGCCACAGGAGCTTGTTGGAACTGACGGTGGCTTGGGGAGCTCGGCCAAGGACCCTGTCCTGAGATGGCCCTGCTGCCTCCTGCCTCTGGAGCCTTCCGAAGCAAACACTGGAGGGGAAATCACAGCACTTAGTAGAAGAGGGAGACCGTGAGTAACATCTGAAGCCCTGAGGCTAACTCCAACGATTTCCTCCCTCCTGTAGATTCCTGCGAAAAGACCATCATTCCCCAGGTAAAGAGGGAATATGGTGGAAAGCTAGATTTCCTTAAATATCTTATTTTGCCCATTTGACTTGGTAACTATGTAAATATTTTACATGATTCTAAAAGACCGAATTTTTTTTTTAAAAAAACTTCTAAAAATTGAGATAATAAAAAATGAGAAACGAACCTCTTTGTTTCCAGTAGTGGTAGAATCCCCAAAGAGTAACTCTTCCAGGGCACCTGGCTGGCTCAGTTGGAAGAGCGTGCGACTAC
This sequence comes from Zalophus californianus, assembly GCF_009762305.2. Classification (NCBI taxonomy): domain Eukaryota; kingdom Metazoa; phylum Chordata; class Mammalia; order Carnivora; family Otariidae; genus Zalophus; species Zalophus californianus. Next base: position 5,535,864 of record NC_045599.1, on the reverse strand, counting down.
TGATCTCAGGGTCGTGAGTTCAAGTCCCACAGTGAAGGTGGAGATTAGTAAAAGAAAAAAAAAATAGACTTAAAAAAAAAAGAGTAACTATTGCAAATAACATGAAAATATAGTAACTTAACTCTATATTCTGGGAGGGGTGGGTAACATCCCAAGGATGAGAAGAACTGTAAAAACCATCAAACTTTTCTTGGTGGTGGTGTTGCCACACTGAAGCCGTTCTCTGTATATTCTGCAGAATATTTCCATGTAAATCCATTATACCCGTCAGATGGCCAAACTCAAATGAGTAATTACATCAGTGTCATTGAAACCTGAGATGCCTGGCAAAGTAGAAAGGAGATGCTGATATAAGATTAAGGTTTCATAAAAACTTTAGAACTCAAAATTCTAACAAAAAGTACAATTATAATTGGTGTATTTTATCTGTAAAGGGAAAAAACTCTCTTATCTCTGTCCCCTGAAAGTTTCTAGAAACTGACCAATCCAGGAGCAATGAGAATCACTGTACCCAGACTGTGGCCTCCAGATACCATTTCTCACTGAAGGAACCAGGAGGCTTTGGAGAAATGGCTGGTTCCAGATACGGAGCAGGAAATATAAAAGATGAACCTAGAACATCCTTTTATACCAGAATAGAAGCTGCTAAAGACTACCAGGATTGTGCCAAAAAGACACAGGGACCAGTCTGAGTAAGTCTCTGGCCAAGGATGAGGTAATTTGATCATCAGTAATGGTAGTAAGTGGAGTATGGATGACACTCATCAAATATGCTTATTCTGTAAGTTTTTGATACAGAGGGAAAAAATAGACTGGTAACCTTTGGAAGACACAAGAAAATCAATTCATTATTCTGAAAACTGGGGCACCTGGGTGGCTCAGTTGGTTAAGCGTCTGCCTTTGGTTCAGGTCATGATCCCAGTCCCACATCCGGCTCCCTGCTCAGGGGGGAGCCTGCTTCTCCCTCTCCCTCTGCCTGCCACTCCCCCTGCTTGTGCTCTCTCTCTGTCAAATAAATAAATAAAATCTTTTAAAAATCATTATTTTGAAAACTGAAAAATATTTCAAAGTGCAAAGTTAAAAATATTCAAAAATTAAAAGACAGCTGAGGAAAGATACACAATACACATTAACTAATAAAGGGTAAGTACCCTGAGTACATAAAGAATCATGAATTAACCAGAAAAGGAAAAATCCTCAACAGACATAAAATCATAAAAGGAACTTGAAATAGCAAAAAAAATATGCCATTAATAAGGGAAATACAAACAGAAATCACGATGGGTTACCATTATACCCATCAGATTGCCAAAAACTAAGTCAGACAAAAACAAGCATTGGCAAAGTTGGGGAACAATGGCAAAATCTTATAAACTTCTGGTGGGACAGTAAGCAGAAATATTTTGGACAGGAGTAAGCATATCTAGTAAAGTCAAACACACGCGTGCCCCAACACCTAGCAATTCCAACCCTCAAGATTATACTCCAGAGAAGCTCACAGACAGTGGCACCTACCAGAATGTTCAGAGCAGAATGGTTTGTAAGGGCTGGGGGAAGGAGAAAGAAAACAAGAAACGACTCAAAGATACTTGCAGAGGGCGCCTGGGTGGCTCAGTTGGTTAAGCGACTGCCTTCGGCTCAGGTCATGATCCTGGAGTCCCGGGATCGAGTCCCGCATCGGGCTCCCCGCTCAGCAGGGAGTCTGCTTCTCCCTCTGACCCTCTTCCTTCTCGTGCTCTGTATCTCTCATTCTCTCTCTCAAATAAATAAATAAAATCTTAAAAAAAAAAAAAAGATCCTTGCAGAGAAGGGTAGAGTTTGGAATGTTCACACAATGCAATATCACAATGCAGCTTACAACTACATGCATTAACATGAGTGAATCTCAAATAATTCAAGTCCCAGAAGAAATCATACAAAATGATATCATTTATGTTTTTTTGAGATAATTTATATACTATAAAATTTACCCTTTTAAAGTATATTAATTTAGAGGGTTTTTAGAATATTCACAATGCTGTGCAACCATCACTACTATCCAATTTCATAACATTTTTATCACTCCAAAGAGAAACTCAGGTCTTCTTTGGAGAACGTCTATTCAAATTCTTTACCCATTTTTAAATTGGGCTGTTTTTTCATTGTTGAGTTGTAATAGTTCTTTATATATTCTGGAGACTAGACTCATCAGATACATGGTTTACAAATATTTTCTCCCATTCTGTGGGCTGTGGTTCCACTTTCTTTTCCTTTGATGCACAAAAGTTTTTAATTCTGATGAAATCTACTTTATCTCTTTTCCTCCCTTTGGTTGCTTGCACTTTAAGATGTCTTATCTAAGAAACTATTACTCAACCCAAGGTCATGAAGATTTATACTGATTTTTTTTCCTAAGGGATTTTAGTTTTAGCTCTTACATTTAGATTTTTTTTTATTCTATTTACTTATTGTACATAGTGTGAGACTTAAGTCCAACTTCTTTCTTTTGCTTGTGGGTATTCAGCTGTCCAGCCCCACTTGTTGAAGACACTATTCCTTCCCCTAATAAGGTGTCTTGGTTACCTTTGTCTCAGATCAATTGACCATAAATGTAAGGGTTTATTTCTGGTCTCTCGATTCAATTCCATTGATCTATCTATGCTATCCTTAGGCCAATACCACACTTCTTGATTACTGAAGCTTTGTAATACATTTTGAACCCAGGAAGTTTGAGTCTTCCAACTTTGTTCTTTTTCAATATTGTTTCACTCTTTGGAGTTCCTTGGATTTCCATGAATTTTAAGATCCGCTTGTCAATTTCTCCAACAAACAAAAAGCCAGCTGGAACTATGATAGGACTACAGTTGAATCTATAGATCAACTTGGGGAGTACCACCATCTTAATACTATTAGGTGTTTCAGACCATGAACATGAAAAGTTTTAACACTTAACTTAGGTCTTCTTTCAGTGTTTTATAATTTTCAGTGTACAAGTCTTCCACTTCTTTCATTAAATTTCTTAAGTATTTACTCTATTATTATTGTAATGCAATTGCTTTTTTATTTGTTCTTACCTAATGAATAGAAATACAATGATTTTTGTATATTGATCTTGTTTCTAAACTTTACTGAATTCATTTATTACTTCTAATAGGTTTTTGGTGTGTGGATTACTTGGGGTTTTCTATGTACAAGATCATGTCATCTGCAAATATAGTTTTACTTATTCCTCTCTGATCTTACTTTTTATTTCATTTTCAAGCCTTATTTCCCTGGCTAGAACTTCTGGTACAATGTTGAAGAGAAGTGATGAGTGAACATCTTGTCTTTTTTCTGATCTTAGAGGGAAAGCCTTCACTCTTTCACCATTAAGTAGGATGTCAGTTGTAGGTTCTTTGTAAAAGCCTTTTATCAGGCTGCGGAAGTTCTCCTCCATTCCTAGTTTGGTGTTTCATTGTTGTTCTTAAATGAAAGGTTATAGAATTTTGTCAATACATTTTCTGTGCCTAATGAAATGATTCTGTGGTATCGCCCTTCATACTACTGATAGAGTGTATTATATTAAGTGGGGATATTAAGCCAACCTCTCATTTTTTAGATAAATCCCATTTGGCCATAGTGTATAATTATATCATTTTACATATTGCTGGATTCAGTTTTCTGGTATTTTGCTGAAGATTTTCCTAGCTTTATTCACAAGCAGCATTAGCATGTAGTTTTCTTTCCCTGTGACATCTTTGGCTTTGATATCAGAGGTAACACTGGCCTCACAGAATGAGCTAAGTGTTCCTTCTTCTAATTTTTGGAAGGGATTGTGAAGAATTACTTATTAAGTACCTGGAAGAGTCACCAGTGAAACCATCTGGACCTGGGCTTTTCTTTCTATATAGTTTTCATTTTTAATTCAATTTCTTGTTATACATTTATTTAGATTTTCTATTTCTTGTCAGTTTTGGTAATTTGTCTAAGAATTTGTCTATTTCATCTACACAATCTGTCATTAGACAAAAACTGTCCATAGTACTCCATAATAACCCTCCTTATTCTGTAAGATTGGTAGTAATGTCCCCCCATTTATTCTTGATTTTAGTAATTTTTTTTTCTTCTCAGTATAAATAAGGCTCATCAATTTTGCTGATCTTTCCAAAGAATCAACTTTTATATCTGTTGATTTCTCTACTGTTTTTCTATTCTCTATTTCATTATTTTCTGCTCCAGTCCTTATTATGTCCCTTCTTCTGCTTGCTTTGCATTTACCTTGCTCTTTGTTTTCTAGTGTTTTGAAGTGGAAGATCAGGTTATTGAGATCTTTTAAAATGTAGGTATTTACAGCTACAAATTTCCCTTTAAGTACTGCTTTCACTGCATCATCTAAGTTTTGGTGTGTTAGGTCTTTTCATTTATTTCAAAGTATTTTCTGATTTCTCTTCAGACTTTTTTTTTCCTTTGGCCCATTGTTATTTAGGAGTATAGTTTAACTTCTACATATTTCCAAATTTCCCAACTTCCTTCCTAGCTTCCCTTCATTATGATCAGAGAATATACTTGGTACAATTTCAATTCTTTAAACTTCTTGGTTTGTTTTATGGCGTGGCCTTATGGTCTACTGGGGAATGGTCCATGTGCACTTGAGAATATGTATTCTGGTATGATTAGGTAGAATGTTCTATACATGTCTGGTTAAGTCTACTTGGTTTATAGTGTTGTTCAAGTATCCTATTTCCTTGTTGATCTTCTGCCTAGTTGTTCTATCCATTGGGAATGGGGTACTGGACAACTATTCATGTTGATCGTCTATCCCTTTTATTCTGTTAGTTTTGCTTCATGCAGTCTGTGGTTATCGTTTAGCATTGCTCATGATTATAAAAAGTTCCTCTTTATGTTTTTTGTTTTCAAGTATACTTTGTCTTATTAGTATAGCCACACCAACTTTGTTTGCATACCTTCTTCCATCCTTTTATTTCAACCTGTTTGTGTCTCTGAATCTAAAGTGTATCTCCTCTAGTTAGCATATGGTTAGATTATTTTTATCCAGTCTGATCTTGCTTCATCTATTCACATTTAATATTATTGGATTTATGCCTGCCATTTTTTTTCAGTCTCATGCTTTTATCTATTCCTCCTTTACTACTTTTTGCATTAATATTTTCTAGGGTAATATTTTAATGATTTTAACAATTACATAAAACATAACTGAAAAAGTAGATTCATATATCCAAATCATCCCAAATACATGTTTTCCCACAAGTGAATCATCAAAAGTCATTAAAAATTTTTTTGAAACCACATCAACAAAACCGGTTTATTCTTTTATAATCTATTTAACTTTGTAGCAAAAGCTTATCAACTTCTCTCCAAGAACATTTTCATTCCAGTACTCATTAATTCTTATGTCCGCTCTAGAGTAACATCAAATTCAAATTTGCATAATTTGAAAGCAACTCTAACTTACCAAGGTATCAACAAAGCGTTCTTCAAATTTTTCTTGTAGTTTTAGCAGCCAATTTACAAAATGTGGTGACAGTTAAAATTTGTTAGAAAATATACAAAAATCCGTGTTCTTGGTTTGTATCATGAAGTTCAACAAATTCTTGGACCTGCCTGTGAAGGTCACAAATACTCTTTCCTCTCCTTGGAGCTTCAATTTTGGTTCACCCATATGCAGATTGATACTGGTAAGAAAATGTGTATCATACAGACATGGTTTGCTTTTGATTACTGAATATTTAGCAAGCATTTCTTTTGTTGCAAGATAATCTTAAACTGGTATTAAACGAACAGTGAACCATCGCTAAAGTTCCTTCATAATTCAACCAATGAGCATCAGTAAAGTAGACAAGATTATTAAATTGCCTTCTATCCCTCTGAATAGTCTTCACAAATTGGTGATGGTTTCTTGATTTGAAATTATATAAACTTAATTTTAACAACTATGACACTTTTCAGTCTGTTTCAGAAAAGTAAGTGCAACTATTTTCAATAAGCACCATAAGGTGAAACAATAAAGGAAATCCAGGTTCATTAAAATTCTAATAAACCCAGATTTTTGACCTAACATAGCTGGAACACTATCTGTAGTGGCAGAAACGATCTTTCTTCATATCTAGAAGAAATTCTTTGGCAGATATAAAAGATGCAAAAATATCTATGTCGTAAGTCTGATTTTAGGCTGAGAGTTCACATTTCTTTGTAAATTTGGAAGTCCTTTAAGAAAAAGCATACACAAAGTATTAACTGGTGTCTTTTATATCACACAACTCATCTAAGGCTAGTAAGTACTTTAAACTTTTACATTTTGAACTTTAAGAGTATTAGGGAGGTCTTATATAGGTAACTGCTGTTATAACTGAAAATATTTCATTTTTGTAAAATACTGTCTTCATTTTCTAACAAAATTTCCCTAATAGAAATATATTTTTTATACTGTATCTCTATTAATTTTTTTTTCCCCCTGTGGAAGAATACAAGCCCTTGTATAGCTGGCCAAATCCACAAGCTCATATCCTGTTATAGTTAAAAAAAAAAACATCTGTTGGACCTCTAATTCTTATTTCAGGTGATTAATTTCATCTTTTTTGACTGTTGACAGGAAACATTAAATTCAGTAAATATTTGAAGAAAATGTATCCTACTGTTGCTCACTTCAGTACCTTTTTTACACTGGTTTTTCCTTTTCCTCTGGTGCAACAAATTGCAATCGTCATTCATCATGAAATTCATCTTTAATTGTTCAGTTGTGGGACTAGCTCAGTTCTGAATAGGCACTGATTTTAAATTTAATAATTTGCCCATACTTTTTTTAAACCAGAAAATTAATTTATATTAAAATGAACAAAGGCATCCCAATTACTAATGATTTACACAGGCACAGTAAGTCATGCTGCTGGCAGAAAGTACTCAAACATATTATGGTTACTTTGGTTAGTAAAATATTGTTAGGATGGAATCATTTCTTTGACATCAACTGGAGATGTGTAACACAAGCAATACCTTGGTTTCACATCTTACACAATATATCAGATAAAGGGAAATTTGGTCCTAGCACAACAATACAGTTTCACCAAAACCGAAAAACATCTTAACAGTTCCAGTCCCACTAGGCATATTTCAAGAGCTCAAAAGACACATGTGGCTAGAGCCTAGGCTTAGAGGCAGAGGCTAATCCTCTGCAAGACAGGAAACTTAGAATTCTCGGATTCCTTCCATTTGTAATGGGTTGCTCTATTAAAGTATCTTGTAATGCCTATTAATTACTTAACTATTCAGTTAGGGACATACTGGATCTCCTTTGCAGACTAAACTCTGAATGAAAAATAAAGCAAAATTTATAACAAAGTTCTTTGCCTAAATGTTTTTGTGAGGTCAGTAAAGGAGAAAGGAGGGCCTTGGCAGCAAACACCATAAGGGATGGTAAGTCAGGGTTTGCCTAATGAAAGTAATGAGTGACTGAACAAAACTCACTTACCTGTCTTTTCACCCACAAGTGATGAGGGACAAATCAAGATTCTTACTGATTCTATTTCCTGAACATCTCAAATTCTCCTTCCTTTTTTCTCTTACTTCCTGGCATGCCATCCTCAGCTTATCCTGTCAACTGGACCATGCCAGAAGCCAGTTAACTAGTTTTCCCGTTCTAATCCACCCTCCAGAGCACTGCTCTAGCAACCTTTCTTAAAACATAAACCTGGTAATGTTGCTCCTATTTAAAACCCTTATATGGCTCTTTATCACCACCTGCAGGATTAAGTTCAAACTTTAGCATGTCGCTCAAGGTTCCAAAGGCATCCACTGTTTGTCCAGACACTCCACTAGTGTGCTTCCCACTGAAGACCCCCTCCTGTCTGAAATTCGTAATACGCAGGATTTCACAAAGGGTTTTACTATATTCGTCTGGGATGAATAATTTGCTATTATTCATCCGGGAAACAAGTTCTTAGTCCTTCAAAACTAGCTCTAAGGTCACCTCTGGAAAATTGTAAAGGCTCATGCAGAGATTTGCTCCCTCCATACCTGGTATACATTTCCAATCTTAGCACAGTGTCTGACAAGAAGAAATTGCAAATAAGTATGGATCAGTATGGTGACCAAGAAAAGTACATTAAGAACAACTCTGATCACCAAAATGGAAACTACACACAGCACCCACACCATCGGGGCTGTTCAAAGTTACCACTAGCAAGCATCATGTCAGGGAGGAGAGGAAAAAGGTTCTGGTAACTCACAAAGCTCCCAATGTTGAGCACATGCCCTCACACCTACGTCACTGCCCTGAGAACCAGCCACCGGCACCAGGGTGAATATTAAATGGGAAGCAAACCCTGCATCCTGCAGACTTCTACCTGGTTTTGGTCACACCATCATTCCTCCTCAGTGTCCTTAACAGACCAGGTTTTCAAGAATTACATAAAGTTGGGGAACAGTACAAGTTAGTAGGTGTGCCGCGCAGGGGAGATACTGAACTCACTGGGCTGTAGGGCTGGTGGATGAGGCATTAACTAAGACACCGTTGTGCTGACGGGCTCCTTGGGGCCCGCAGCTTACTCACTGTGCTAGAAAGGTTGACAATATCTGGCAGTAAGAACTCTTGAGCCTGCCCGCCTCTGGGCACACTGGTGTAGTAAGCAAAATTTCTTAGGACAGGCCCAAAATAATTTAACAGCTTTTTAATGTATTAGAGTGATTCGAAGTTTGCCAACTTTAAAAACTGCCATCTCCTTATTTATTTGATTAAAAATGTTAATGTAGCTAAAGAAACCACAGAAACTGGTTCACAGGCCACCACGTCATCCAGCAGTTTTCCCAATTCCTATAGACTGGTTGGTTAGAGTCATTTGGGGAGCACTCAGAACATTTTATGTTTCACTATTTGGAGGAAATTAACTTAGATTATTTCTCAAACTCTTGTAAAATTCTAGTAAACACTATCTTCTGTAAGAGTGTTCTAATACATAATCTGTTTATTAAAATTGTCTTTATAGTACTTATGAAACTTAAAAATCAATTTAAATTTGAACACCTAAATAATACTCCAAAATGGGAATTCTCAGTATATATAACATTACGTAGAACACAAAAGCATTATTCTGAATATATTTCACTTTTGTGTTCCCTTAGGTACCTGGTTCCTCTCAAGAACATAAACTAGAATTTATAAAATAACAAGGGCATAATACTTCATTTATTTTATACACTTACTTTTTGACAATTATAAAGAGGAACAAGACTTCTGTTACAGAGGTAAAATTAATATATTAAGGATTAGGTAGAAAATGCCTACTTTAAAAAGTGGACATCTTGGGACTCCTGGGTGGCTCAGTCAGTTAAGCGTCTGCCTTCAGCTCAGGTCATGATCCCAGAGTCCTGGGATTGAGTCCCACGTCGGGCTCCCTGCTCAGGGAGGAGCCTGCTTCTCCCTCTGCCTGCTGCTCCCCCTGCTTGTGTGCTCTCTGACAAATAAATAAAATCTTTAAAAATAAAAAAATTTTTTAAAAAGTGGACATCTTGGCAAACATTCATTGTCATCTGATTTTAAATGATTTTTTTCTAGCATCTACATTAAAAATTCACATTTGTCATAGAAAGCAGTTTCTAAAATACAAATACTTTTTCTGAAGACTTGGGAAGTCACATTTTTAAAGTTTATATATACAATAAAATATACATGTGAAAAGTAAAACATCTAATCAATTAGTATAACCCCACCAACACAATGTTTGTCACCATATTTAAAAGCATTTATTTAAAATATGTCAAACTCCTTCCAAAAGACGGAAGACATGAGCCCATTTCTTGTATTAATGAGGTATATGGTAACAGTGACAAAATTCTTAATGCATATGGACCATCAGTTGCCTAAATATAAAAATGAACTTTGGCAAAGGTATAAGTGTTATACAGAACAACACAGCCAATGCACCATCTCCCCATATCATGGCCCTCGTCCCCCATTCACCCTTCCCGCTTTCAAAAGGTGAGTTATAACCCTGCCCCAGATGACTCAGAATTTTAATTATGTGGTCTGCTAACATTTATTTTTCTCAAACCTCAGTACTACAGCTATAACAAATAACACTTTTAAAATATTTGAAACAGATATTGAATTTATTGGTTGGCTATGAGTAGGAAAATACATCAGTAAAGAAAAGAGACCCTGTATATAAATATAATACTAGCTAGTTACAATTTGACCAAGAAGGTTCCACTGAAAAGAACAGTAAAAGCCCTTGTTACCACCAGTCCATAGGTACATATTCGGTTTCCCATCACCCTTATCAAAGAGCTGCCTAGGCAAATGCGACATTCTTTGAGCTTAGTGCAGATAATGTGCTGGGTTTTGTTACATGAATGGTAAACAAAAACTAGTCCAGTGCATTACACAATATAATGTACTGTGAATAAAGACTAGATACTCTATTTTAGACACTACTTCAACATACCGGTTATTAAGTTTTATGTAACCAAAAAGAAGAGCAAAGTGAACATCTTAAAATACTGTTTACGAGTAGGGGAGAAACACTTGCTAAAGGTGTTCTTTGAATTATCTGCAGTATTTGTACTGAAAATTCTGATTGGTTCATCAAAAGAACAAACTGCTGTAACTATTCTGCCTAGGTTGGCTTTTGTCTTATATATGACATGACCCCAAAACCTTAAGTCACTATGGAAACTAATTCCATGAATTTAAATAGTAAAAAAAAAAAAAAAAAAGGAATAATACAATTGGAATTTATTATTGAAAACCTGAATCTTAGAAGAGCTCTGAACTGTTAATTTCAACATTTAGAAGTGCATCCCACCCAATTTAATAATGTCCTTAGGTTTCAAAGTGCTAACTCTCCTGGCTGTCACCAAATCAAGAATAAAAACACATTTCTTGGAGATGTTCCCTGACTGTCTTCTAGGACTAATAAAGTTGCAATCAACAATTTATTTCTACAACTTTAGTTTAAATTATGCCATAAATTAATTTTGACGAATATTTAAATTCTCAATGCATAAATAATTACCAATAACACGGTAAAATGTACTTCAAGAGATTTACAACAAGGAATTGTGTGCCTCCAAATTTCTGATCAGTAAAAACAGAAAACATACCCCAAATTTTCTGTAAAACATTCATAAAATGGATTTATCCAGCAAAAACACTGAAATTACATTATGGCAACACCACATTAAATAGATCTGTTACAGAATTTGAAAAAAAAATCTATACTGAGAAAACATACTAGTTTTTATTGCATTTTAAAGAGTATGGATTATTGGAAATTATCCAGGACACAGAAGATATTTAGAACACAAAACCTTGCTTAACAAAAGTATCAATCTATTTTGGTGTGACTCTTTATTCCCTACAGACCCAAAATATTTCTTCCTCTTTTGAAGGTTACAGTTGTTAAGACTACACTCTTGGTTCAATATATCACTATCTAAATAAGATGGAGAGGCTGTTCAAACTGACCCACAGAATGCAGTGTGCCCAGAAGAGGCAAGAACAAATAGTCTCAAGACATTAACAGGCCCTTATATCTTACTATGCTGCCCCCAAATTCAAATATATTGCAGACAATAACAAATACAGATGAAAACATTTTTGTGTAAAGCTCAAACCTTTAGCATCTAACAAGTGCACTCTAGTTCCAGCATCTATGAAAAGAATACATCCTCCATTAACAAATACAAACGGGTAAGTGCTTCTCCCCTCCCTCTCCATAAAGCTCTCTGGACCTGTTATCACATAATACAGATCCCATAGGAAAAGCGGTCTCCTTGCCTCATCAGTCCAATCAGCTCCAGCTCACCTTCGCTGGAAATTGTCAGGATGCACATTACCAACACAGTGTTTAGGAAAAATGAGTAAACACACCTTTTATTCACACCTTACAATAAAAATAAAATAAAATAAAATAAAATATAAAAAAAAATAAAATAATAAAATAAAATAAAATAAAAACAAAAACCCCATAAAGAGTTCTGCATTGGTTCTACATCAATAAAACCAGCTTTCCAATGTACTGATTATAAACTGGACGTGTTTGGTGTCAGCACAACTTAAACAAAAAAGCAAAAAATAAAAAGCCATCACAACAAAATCTTAAAAAAACCTCAAAGGAAAAACCAGGTCCCAGACAAAGATTCAAGATCAAAACCTTTTGGAAAATTCTTTAAAAAGAAAAAAAATCATTTATTTAAACAGTAGGTAATTTTATTTTCTCTTAAAAACAGAATAAGCACATTTAAGTGCTGAGTATTTTTCATAAAATTTTAAGTCATTATTCAAAATGACTCATTTTCTGTATAAAAATTATTAATAACATTTCAACATTTTTCTTACTGCTCACATGTCCTTTTGCTCCCCTGCCTGCAGTTGAAACAAAAGCAGTTATACCAAGTTCCCTCTGAATTCATTTGATTTTTGAGAGAAGAATGAATGAGAACAGAATACATACAAGTTAACTTTGCAAAGTTAAAAGCTAGCTTTAATCTCTCATCTACTACTGATGCTACGCGCAAAATACAGGGTGCAACAGAATTTTTACCTTGGTTGACCTATTAAAATGACTTAGTCACTTTATAAATGATCTGAAGAATTGTCTTAGGGACCTGTTTTGAAAATACATCTCATTTACACTGCTTCATAAATGGAAAATTATTTTTTTTAAAAAAAGGGAATGATTTTTTAAAAAACACGGAGACGAAGGAATACGTGGAAAACAAAGAATTCACATGATAGTAGTATTCCGGGTGACGGACGGCATTGTGCAAGGACACCAAGAAGCAATGCTTGGGTCTGGTGAGCAAAGACCCAGGGACCCACCTATGAACATGTTCCAAAATGTGATATTCAATGCTTCACAATGGAAAAAAAAGCCACAGCTTATACAAAAGCGTTTTCATAAAATTCTCACAAATGTTAAACAGTATTTAAAAAATATAAAAGAGGCTGCACAGATTCTCTCTGCATGCACAGGCAGTGCTTGGTGAGAACAAATTTAGGCAGGCACAGTGGAGATAGGACAGGAAGTGTCTCAAAAAGGAGTTAAGAAGCTGCATCCAAGCAGCTGTAATTTTTTAACTTAAAAAAGTTAAAGATTTAAAAATATCAGAATGTACATATATCAACCATTACATTCAGTCCATAAATGCCTACAGATCATTCACTGCTCAGCTTATCTGTCCTGGTAGATAGCTTTTGTAAAAACCCAGGAATTCATGGATAAGTTGCCTCTGGTCTGAGAAAATGTCCAAAGCTTTAAGCAGATTTAGATTTAAAGAGCAATGTTCTCAGTTTAAAAATAAAGTAGTACAAAAGGGCCAACAAAACCCTAACAGTGCAAATCATCAGCAGAGAAAGTCTGTTGCAACTTCTTTTACAAGCTGGCCTTTATAACACATGAAACAGTAAAAAAAACTTAGCCTTAGTTTACAATACAATCATTTCCAAATCTGATTTTTTTTAGTACAAAATTTCATAAATCAGGTCTTCTGTGGATCATATACAATCATAAAGGCTAAATTCAAAGTCTCTATTTTACAAACAAGTCTGAAAAGGGAGGGAGTAAAGTATGGAAGAATGGTCTCTGGATGTTATTACTGGCCTCAAAAAAGTAGTGCTACAGATTTCTGTGCAAAGAGAATATGCTGTTCAAACATTTTCCTATTTCAAGGCATGAAAATATTATATTGGATAGAAGAAACAGGAAAATTACTTGTAACAAATTAAAGAGAGGTGTAAACACACCAATCCCTGTCTAACAGTATATAAAGCATATTGGGCTCAGAATTTGTTGCTAGCACCTGGCTTTCATACTATATCCTTATCAAATAATCAAGATTGAAAATTCAAATCATCAAGAAAAAGGAAAAAAAAGAAAAAACAAAACAAAACAAAAAAACAAACCCTGGTGGCCATACCTCACTCCCCTATAATCAGATTTTATGAGTTTACAAGTGAAACTGAGGTCGTCCTCTGAAGGTACTTGACTACCTCCTGCCAGGAAGGTGAATGCCGTTAACTTGGGGCAGGAAAGGCAGTAAGAGCTCCAGTTGTGCAAAAAGTGAGAAGTGGTCGGAGGGGATGAGCGGGTGTGGGCAGCCACTGATATTATTCTCAACTAGCCAATGGTGGTCCAGAGGTCCCAGGATGCCTAAAGTGTTCAGCTGAGGTTTCGAATAGAAGATGTAGTCAATGATACCCTGAAAAACAGAAGGAAAAAAAGATGAGGCCTCACATAAGCTAACACTGAAACACTGAGAGCTTTCAAGACGTACCCTCACAGTCATGTTTGGTAAATGTGGGAAGAGGCAGTACTACATAAACCAAATGGTCCCCCACATGTCAAATCTAGCAGAATGAAAACAGTTTAGGGATGATAATCATTCATTCTTCCTCATTTCTGGACCTTTTCACAATCTTTAATGAGACCTACAAGATCCTTCATGGTATGGCCTCAGCTTCTCTTTCCTAACTTGATTTTTTATTATTTTCCCACGCTGACTACTCTATTACCACACTGGTCCTTTTTTTTGAGGAGGGGTGGTGTTGGGAGGGGAGAAGGAAATTCCCTGTAGGTGCCAAGCTCCTTCCTGCCCCAGGGCCTCCACACACGCTCTCCCCTCTGCCTGGAGCACTTTCTTCTACGTGTCATTTGGCTAATTTCTTCTCAGTCTTCACGTCAAGTTCATTCACCTTCCCAAGTCCTTCCTGAATCTTGCCCCCACCCACTTACTACCTGCTACCACCTCCAAGTCTCTTCTCTTGTTTATGCGCACCCCTGAGGTGTAACTACACACTCATTTGCGTGGGAGAGACCGGTCTCTCCCACAGGACTGCGAGCTCCACGAGGGCCGGGACATCTCTGCCCTGCACACCGCCAGCAGCACCCAGGCCCAGCACTGGGCACCCAGGTAAACACCTCTCAGTTTGCCCCTCTCCTCCCTGTAACTTCAGCCTCTCCTCCACATGCTTTCAGCCAAAAATACTTAAGCACATTCAAGTGTCTTCCTCTTATCTCTGTATCAGCAACAGGAACAGAAAGAAAGAAGAATCCCTAATCTCTCCTACCTTTTCGTTATCACCCTCACCTCCTCTTCAATCAATCTGCTTCAAGTAAGAATCTCAACGTTGGTTTTTACTACCTCCTTGCCCAGCAATATTCTTTAACTCTCCACATTCTAGTCTCGGTGCCTAGCTCACCAGTGAAGCATCTCTCACCAACAGTTTTTGGAAGCTGAAAGCATGCTTCTTTTCCCCAGAAAGGCCTTCCTGCCTTGGCAGTTGGGCTCCTACACTGTCCTGGTTTACCTCCTCTCTCTGGCCACTCTTCTGTCACTTACACGTTCCTTTTCCCCAGAGTCTGCTCCAGCCTCTCTTCATCTCCACACACTCATCTGTTCCCAGAGTTAAATCATTATCTACAGCACTGCGGCCCCTCCAAACTCAAATTTAAAAAATTTCAAGTTTTTCAAGTTTCTCAAAGAAGACTAACAAACAGCCCTCCCGTCCAAAATTAAGATCCAGTTATTACTAGTATTTAACACTCTAACACACAATCTAACCTGAATGATTCTTTTTCCAGGAGGTTAGAAACTAAGATTCAAGAGCAGAAATGCAAAAGATAGTTAAAAAGAACAGATGAATGCAAGTCCTAAACAACCACTGATATTAAAAATGAGAAGCTCCATATTGTAAGCCACTAACTGTGTCTGAATGAATATAAAATAGAACATATATTTTCAAATGGCTAATATAAACCACATTTTGGCTCAAGGAGTACAGTTTCAGTTAAAATATGAGATGAAACATGTCACTCCAACGGACACCAAATTAAATACTATGGTACCTTCTGAACAGCTGTTAGCAATGAGCATATGAGAAACATAATTGCCCCAAAACAGTGACAGTAAAACTCAGGATTTACTATCATTATTTCATCTGATTTCTTACCCTGGAAACGACTCTAAGAGGTAACTATCAAGTAGGAACGGGACACAAATCACAGAAGAGTAATAAGAGAATACTGCTGTCAACTAATTCAAGATGGCTTACTTCCGGTCTCAACACACATCCACATTTCAAAGATATAATAAAATTACAAGACTCTCCCAAAAAATGGGAGGTTTACAAAGTTTCTCAATCTCAAAAGTCACCTTGAAATCAAATGTCCATCAACAGAAGAATGGATAAAGAAGATGTGGTATAGGTGGGTGTAATATATATATACATATATATGTACATATACACACACAATGGAATATTATGCAGCCATTAAAAAAAAAAAAAAAAAAAAAAAAAAACACGAAATCTTGTCATTTGCAACGACCTGCATGGAACTAGAGGGTATTATACTAAGCGAAATAAGTCGATCAGAGAAAGACAAGTATCATATGATCTCACTGATATGAGGAATTCTTAATCTCAGAAAACAAACTGAGGGCTGCTGGAGTGGTGGGGGGCGGAAGGGATGGGGTGGCTGGGTGATGGACATTGAGGAAGGTATGTGCTATGGTGAGCGCTGTGAATTGTGTAAGACTGATGAATCACAGATCTGTACCTCTGAAACAAATAATACATTATATGTTAAAAAAAAAAAAGAAGAAGACAGTAGGAAGGGAAAAATGAAGGGGCGGGGGAATCGGAGGGGGAGAGGAACCATGAGAGACTATGGACTCTGAGAAACAAACTGAGGGTTCTAGAGGGGAGGGGGTGGGGGGTTGGGTTAGCCCGGTGATGGATATTAAGGAGGGCATGTACTGCATGGAGCGCTGGGTGTTATACGCAAACAGTGAAGCATGGAACATGTTACACATCAAAAACTAATGATGTATTGTATGGTGACTAACATAACATAATAAAATAAAATTACAAAAAAAAAAAGTCACCTTGAAATCGAACGTGTAATTTGTGTAAGGCATCAGGCCACTCTCATAGGCACTCTTTAACTTGAAACCATGCGTGATTCTTCCATTGGTTGTCCCGTTCTTCCCATTACAGCTGAAGTTTGTAAGACTTTCATTATATCTCAGTTCCTTAAAGTCTTTATGATTTGTTTCTACTCCACCAGTGCTTAAATACTCTACAACACCTATAATGAAGATACAGGTACTTTGTTCATTGTCCAGTATAATATGCAGTGTACAAAACTGAAAAAATGTAATAGTAACTACTTTAAAACAGACAGTTCCCCTTTCTAAAATGTTTGTTATTGTTTTATTTTTTTTTTTACATTTCCCAGAACTTATCTAAGTCCATTTTTACATGGTTTTGATCCTCGTATACTGAATATTTTATATTTTGCTGTGCTGGTGTTTCATATTTGTTAAACTAGTTCCTTATTTCTTAAAAAAATTCAGCTTGTTTTTACTTTTTTAAAGAGTTTATTTATTTAATTTATTAGAGAGAGAGAGCACGAGCAGAGAGAGGGAGAAGCTGACTCTCCACTGAGCAGGGAGCCCAAAGCGAGGCTGGATCCCAGGACCCTGAGTTTATGACTTGAGCGGAAGGCAGATGCTTAACCGACTGAGCCACCCCAGGCATCCCTTGTTTTTACTTTTTAAAAAGAGTTAACTCCATAATCAACATCTTAGTATCTAGGTTTCTGCCTATGTTGACTTATTTACTTGGTATAAAATGCCAAGATTAGGATTAAATGTGCCACTATACATACTGTCAACCATGGAAGAGAATGCCACCAGCTAGACGGGCTCCGCAAATAGTTATTTTACTTTGCATTTAATGAGTAAAGTTGGACATTTTCCCATGTGTTTGCTATTAAAATACTGTATTTTTTTAACACTGAAATGAGGCTTAATATGTATTATTTGACTAGTCTCTCTTTGCCCCTTAGATACTCTGTAGTTAAACAGAAGGCAGGACACATGTAGAGAAACTGCCAGAGAACAATCCCCCACTGCTTCAGCAGCAGTGATCCCAGAGAGCTCTAAGAGATGGGCCGAAGAATTATGGATCTCAGATACCTTCACCTGCCCTGAAAACAAATTTTAACAGTTTTTATTTTCTTCCTGGCTCTCATCCATCATGACGGCAATGAACTGCAAGTGAACTGAACCACTCCAAATGTGTTTATACTTACATGCTTCAGGCACATGTGCAAGGGCAAGGAAAAGTACTTTGTGCGAATGACAGAGTACAAACGAAGAGTTGAAATACAAAAAGGAATACTTAGTCTGACATTACAAGAACTATGGTTTTGTTCACTGTACTATCCAATGGAAAAGTATTCAAGAATAAGCCTTTCTGTATTCTTCTACATTGTAATAAAAATCAAGATCCCTGTTCTATTTTGTTCAAAGCACTAGCCTGATCTGTGTAAATAAGGGATCTCAATTTCCACCCAAGGTGTACTGGTATCAAGCCCACCAATATTAAGATCCTATAAATAGCCATTTACACTGCATCCTATTACTCCATGCTGGAATCCCAGAGAAGCTATCTTAATAACCTTCTCAGAGTTTAGATTATATGTGACTTGGGGATAATGAAATATAATCATATGTTCTTTAACAAGTTATTTCAAGTTATCAACTACATGTTTATCGAAGATGATTAATGTCCTTCCTCCTTAGGTGTTCATAGCATCATCTCATTTTCAAAATAGTCTCCCTAACTACACACACAAAAAATGCTAAATCTGATTCACAGTTGCTGCTATAAGCTGAATTTTCATTTTGACCAAATTTGGAATTACCAAAAACAATATATTACAAAAACAATTCAGTCAAAAAAAAAAAAAAAAAGCATTCTACATAAAATATCTTTTCTTACCAGAATCCGGCAAAGAATTAAGATCTGCACATAACACTAGTGGAATAGCTCCAAATTCTCCCACTACACTGGACTGGAGGTTTCGTGAGGCTTTATCAATAATGTTCTTCACTTCTGAGAGGAACATCATAGTTTGAACCAATTTCACATCAGAGTATTCAGGGTCCCAATGCATATGAGCATTAGCCACAAGAATAAGTTGTTTTTCTGTTCCAAGATGTGGCTTTCCAGCTATATTAGATAAAAAGAAAACAAAGAGACAGA
The DNA here is from genome assembly GCF_009762305.2 of Zalophus californianus. NCBI lineage: Eukaryota > Metazoa > Chordata > Mammalia > Carnivora > Otariidae > Zalophus > Zalophus californianus. The sequence continues at coordinate 5,516,840 of NC_045599.1, read as the reverse complement.
CAAAACCCGCCCATCAGCCCATATATTCTTACAGGATCTGAAAGCAAGTAATATATCTCAGAGTCTCAGGAACAAAAAAGGACCCTAAAATTTACCTAACAACCGCCCACCTGATGACTAAATCTACGGTAGCACAAACCTGAAAAACAGTCCTCTATGCTCTGGTTGAATGGTTTGAGGTAGGGCATTCAGTACTTGAACACACACAGCCCATTCTATTTGGGACAGCTTTATTTTTAAACAGTTGTCTCCTTAAAACTTCTGGCTTCATTCAGATGTCCTAAATTGAGTCTCACAAAATTAAATCTACATCCTTTTTCTTAGATATATTTAATACAGGCACTAAGTTCCATCTTTATTTTCTCTCCTTCAGGTTAAACATCTCTAGTCCCAACTGTTCCTCAAGGGACACAAGTTTCAGTTCTCGGCATGATGGTCACTCCAAATGTACTTTTAATTTGAAATAAGTGGTCCATTTATCCAAAACTCAAAACATTTAAAATAATGATTACAAGTAGGGCAGGAAGAGAAGTTAGCTTACTTATCCTTGCTGCCATGAAATTATAGAAGGGTATGGAGTTCTTCTCTCTGAGCAGTTATTTTAGCTAATATTTATTTCAACATTTCTCTTACGTAAAATATTATTGGGAGCAAAAAAACCCATTTTTTTCTTTGGCTTTATGCCTTTCAAAGTTTGAAATACTTTTCTGGGCACTGCGTTCTCATCTTAAGCTTTGTGGTAGAGAAAAAGGGATATGGTATTTTAGAAATGACTTAAATTCTCACTGAGTTTCTTCAGGTGTTAGATAAGACTATTAATACATAACAAATTTTCTGCTTTCTATTAAATTTTGGAGGTCAATTTTACAGGAAGTGAAAAGGTCACTCACATGACATTTCAATCAATTCCTTTCGAAGTTCTAGCAGTACTGCAACTCCAATGTTATCTTTTGTCATGACTCTGTTCAGCATAGCTTCAGACCCTTCTGAATTTGCCATTGCTAGCTGATTAAATTCAACAGTGTGTTTCTGAACCAAAGTAAATCTAAAACACAAACAAAAACACACACACAAACATAGAATTGGGAATACCAAGGTATTAGCTTTGTGGGAAATGCAGTTTTCCCAAACTTTCTTAACAAATATGATGGCATGTAAATCACATTATGGAAAATCCTCCAACTTCACACCAAGCTTCCCACATCCGTTTCAAGTTGTTCTCAGTCTGTTACTGATAAAAACAACATCTTGAAATACTTTTACAACTTAAGACAATGTAGTCATCTTCTGTTTTAAGTTTCATGTTGGAATATTCCATCTTGTAATTTTTAAATAATTCTTTTCCAAACTATAGGTTTAAGAATCCCTCTACCATCCTAGAGGGAATGATAATTCAGAGGTGTTTCAATTACCAATTGGAGTTAAACCCTAGTGAACACCTGAAGAAACAGCAGCACTTTCAACAAGTCTCCCAAACAAGATCACTTCTGATGCTTCAGAACCAAACCCTTCAACACTAAGAATACAACACTTCAGTCTCCGATTTGCCAACTAATTTCCACACCCCTGACTCCCTGCAAATACTGAGAAAATTTTCTTTTTTAAACATAAGATGACTTACTTTTCTGTCTTGAAGAATACTGCACAGCCATCGACATGTTTTCTCTCTTGTTCTGACATTGTCCGAGCTCTAGATTTAGGACTAAAGAATCCATTATAGCCACGTTCTTTCAGTTCTACCAGAAAAAAACTGTAATACTGTTCTGTTTCAACCTCCTGAAAAATTGCAAATGGCAAAGTTATTCATAAGACAAAAATCAGTCCCATGCATTAACTTTACATGTACAGTTTGAGGGGCTGAAATAATTTCAAAGGACTAATCTGCAGAATAAAGAACTAACATCTTTCAACGTACATACACCTCGGTGTGTGTGTATTTTCTTATATTTTAGAACTGATGGGGAATAAGAATCAGAGAGAGAGGAGGAACTTCGCAGATTCTAATTGAAGACCACAGGTAGAAAGTGACTTGCCCAAGGTCGTGTAAATTATTATGACAGTAGGACTGAGACCCCAAAGTTACTGTGTATCAGGTTCAATGCGCTTTCCACTATGCCCTAATTATTCTATTACTGCTGATGGTAAAGTAAAACTATACCTTGACAATGCCATAATTTCAGTAACACCGCCACCCCATTAAAAAATAGTGCCAGGGCATCTGGGAGAGAAAGATGAATATTTAACTGTCATAGCAAATGCCTAAAACCCAAATTAACCCATTTGCTTCATTTGGCAGCACAGTGCTGCAAAACAAAGCAGGTAGTGAATGCTCCCAGGATTTGCTAAAAACAGAGCCAATATTTTAAGAATTGCTGAGCTGGAACTTCAAATGTGTTAGGGTAATGTGTTCCCAGTCTGTCCCTTGCTTATCAACACTGGGGCATTTGTGCAATTTACACAAACACTCTTCTCATGACTTACCTGAAGACTTATGATATCAGCATTGCAGCTCAAAATTTCTTGAATAATGGCCTTTTTCCTGTAGTCCCAATTTAGTGCCCAAGATGGACAGTAGCCGTATAACTGCCGGGTCGCATATTTATCACAAAGAACATTATAGCACATGACAGAAAACAAGGCTGTAGGAAAGATAACTTTACTTATTCACACACGTGGCAGAAAAATAAAAATAATTAATTTCAATAATTTTTACTTAAATGCTAAGTTTGACTTTATTTCACTCAATATATATTCACTGAAAAGCTACTATATGCCAGACATAATGGATAAAAGTAAAGTTGAATAAGGAAGGAAAGACAGCTGAACAAATAATGATACGATGTGTTATCTGCTATAGAGATACCCACAGAAGGTTTGAAGCTAAAAGACTAAGATCTCAAGCCTCTCTGTCCCTAAGACCAGGGCTCATCACATCTGTACTCCCTCCACCACTCTGCTAACTGCTAATCCATAATGTGGAAAACTTGACAGTTTTCCTAATAGGCATGGCTAACTTTCTTCTATAGAGCAACTATTATTAATCCATGTGAAAGGAAAGAGGTATCATAGACCAAATCCTGTTACACACATCATGTAATTCCCAAACTATTTTCATACAAGTTAAGTTAAAAAGAAATCAGAGGGGGGTCCTGGGATCAAGCCCCGCATAGGGCTCCCTGCTCCGTGGGAAGACTGCTTCTCCCTCTCCCACTCCCCTTGCTTGTGTTCCCTCTCTCGCTGTGTCTCTCTCTGTCAAATAAATAAATAAAATCTTTAAAAAAAAAAAAAAAAAGAAGTCAGAGGCCATTAGTTCAATTTCTCTCTCAAGTAAGTGTTTTGGCTGTCTTACAATTCTGTAGTATCAAATTCATTTGGAACACACTATGGTTTGGAAACTTCCAATATAAAGATTTTGGTGTCTTTATTATAATAAATGAGTTTGGTCAATACTTTACAGCGGAGCTTCTTCTCAACAGTGGCACTACTGACATTATGGGTGGGTAAATTCTTTGCTGGGGGCTGGGGGGAGGCGCTGTGCTGTGCAATGTAGCATGCTTAGCAGCATCTCTGATTTCTAACCATGGGCTGTCAAGAGCACTTCCCCCGGTTTTGACAATCAGAAAAATGTCTCCGGACATTGCTAAATGTCCCTTGGGGGATGAAAATGCCTCTGGTTGAGAAGCACTGCTCTACAGCATACCTATGGCATAGTAGGAAGACCAGTTAAGCAACAATTAAGTCTTTATTATTCTCTCTCAAACCAAATCAATCTTAAGCATTCAACTATAACACAGCCCATAATCTAACCCATGCCAACACACTGTTAGATTTATAATACCAAGTAAAAATAAGTTAAAAAAATATAAGGCTACCAACCAGTTGGCCTTGTTCTGTCTGGTTCTTGCAACATAATCCAAGATCTTGGAGGTGGCTGTTCTGTTGAAACTAGATGAATATAAAACAAAATTAAGCAATATTCTTACACATCTTCCTAAAAAAATTGTTTGAACAAATGACCACTTACTTCTTTTTGCAGTACCTGCCAAATTATCAAGCAAATAGTTCAGTAGCCTTCTTGTTCCATCTGGTTCCAGATAGAGGTTCAATATATCCTGGGTAAGTGGATTTCCTGGAAATATTTTTTAAATAGGTAAAATGAAACCAAGAAAGGTAACAAAATATTTCAAAAGTAAAAAAACATACCAAAATTATCAGATCATCTATAACAATGTATATAGTTACTAGTAATATACCAAACCAGAGAAAATATTTTTCCAGGTTTTGATAAGAATAAAAATGATTCATACCATGTTCCACAGAAGTAGGCAGAAAATGATGATTGTGGACTGATGTCAATCTAGAAGAGATCTAACAGTGCTCTGTATCTGGCCCTGCCTCAACAACACTTTTACGACAATCAAACCCAAGTGAAAGCAGAAGGGGAAGAGTGGGAAGGAGGGTCAGACCAGGGAAAGAGGGCATCCACTGTAATGAATCAGAGAATCAAAACTTAAGAATGCAACAAAGCTAACAAGATATCCTAATGACAAACGTAGTCTGCACTTAGATTTTTAAAAATTCTACTAAATAAAGTAATAACAAGATGAGACAGATTTGGTTTATGATTAAGTCACTAAGGAAAGGGGAAAACCCCAGGGCTGTGAGCCATCCGTAAATTCAGTAGCTCTTTCCTAAGTGCCAAAAATGAAAGCAAGCGCAATGATTTACATGTATCTACAAGAGTCTCAAATCCTCGCAGAAGGATTTCTTATGTGCTTATGAAAATTAACAGTACAATGAACTGCTTGAACAGTGAAGTTCCTACCCACACCACACAAGGGGTATATATATTGTTCTGGATGCCACAGCCCCACTTTAAGAAAGACTAATAAATGTTATAGACTGAAGAAGACAAACGATTTATAAATCATTATAAAGTGATTATAAGATCTTAAACATACCAAATGAAAAAAGATTTTCAAAGGATGTTGCCCCCCTCACTTTCTCTGCCAGAGAAGTGTTAAGAGAAAGCCAGCAAAAACAGAAGGTTGAGTAAGATTCAGAGTTTCATAATGTAATATGACTATGTCCAGTTTCAAGTGAAAATCACTCATCATACCAAAGATTTCAAACTAAATGAAGAAAGATAAACAAGATTCCAACACCAAGATGACAAAAACATTAGAATGATCTGATCTAAATACAGCAGGCATGACAAAAAATGCTTAAATGAAAAACAGCAAAAACATGTTTGAAATAAATGAAAAAACAGGAAGACTCAGCAAAGAAAAACAAAGTTTTGGCAAATGAACAAAACATGTTTTTGAAAATGGAAATATTAAAACTGAATAACAGAATAAATGAAATAAAAAGTTTAGTGGATGGGTTCAACAGCAACATAGAGGGTCAGAGGAAAGAAACAGTGAACTGAAGACAGAACAGTAAGAATTACCCAATCTGAACAATAATAGAAAGGAAACCGAAAAAAATGAACAGAGCCTTAGGGACCTGTGGGACCATAACAAAATTCTAAAGTTCATGTCCTCAGAGTTGTGGAAGCAGAGAACAAGAATCACTGAGCTGAAACAGTACTCAAAGAAATAATGGCTGAAAAACTCCCCAAATTTGGAGAGAAAAACAAACCTGCAGATTCAAAAGTCTGATAAAACCCAAACAGGACACACTTAAATGAATCCACAGCAAGCCACACCATAATTAAACTTCTGAAAACTAAAGACAAAGAAAAAATCTTGAAGGCAGCCAGAGAAAAACACCTTACCTCTAGGGGGAACACACTCTGAATAACAGCAGACTTCTCATCACAAGCCACGGTGGTCACAGGGAAGTGGCACAAGATTTTTAGTGCTGAAAAAAAAGAACTGGCAACCCAGAACCAATATCCAGTGAAAACAACCTTTAGAAAGGAAGGAGAAATAAAGACATTCACAGAGGACAGAAAACTAAGAGAATCTATTGCCAGCAGATCTATCCAAAAAGAATCAGAACAGAAGTTCTCTAAATACAAAGGAAATGATAAAAGAAGGAACCTTGGAACATTATAAAGAAAAAAAGAATATGATCTTCAAAAGGGGGCAAATATAATAATAGGCTTTCCTTTGCTTAAGCTTTCTAACTCGTCTTCAGCCGTTAAAATATTTTCGTAACACTGGTTTGGTTCTAAATAAACGTAGAGAAAATATTTAAGACGATACTATAAACAGGGAGCAAATAAAAAGTCATCAAGAGAGTTAGGGATTATATATTTCACTCAAAATGGCAAAATGATAGCACTAATAGACTTTGTAAGTTCTGTATGTTGTCCACAAGAAACTCACTTCAAATGTAACACTATAAGCAGGTTGAAAGGAAAAGGATGGAAAAAGATGTCATGAAAACAAAGGAAAGCAGTAGTGACTAATTAGTATCAGATAAAGTTGGTATCAGAGAAGATAAATTTACTAGAGACACAAAGCGACATTACATAATGTAAAGCAGAACACATAGCAATTCTAAACACGCATCCACAAAATGACAGAACTGAAAAATATTTTAAGCAAAAACAGAACTGAAAGGACAATAGAGAAATCTCCAATTATGCTGGGAAACTAACAATCCTCTCTCAACAACTGACAGAACCAGACAAAAAAGTTCCAACACCATCAATCTGACACTAACTACGTTAATATATAGGATCCAGTTGAGATTTATAGAACATTCTACCCAATAACAGCACAATACATATTCTTGTGCATGCCCAAGGGGCATTAAACTAGTAAAGACCAAACCCTGGGCCATAAACCACCAAACGTCAACAAATTTAAAAGAACTCAAATCATACAGAATTCTTCAACCACAGGGAATCACACTAAAAACTAGTACTGAAAAGACAAAAGGGAAATCTGGAAACACTTGGGAAAATTCTAAACAATCCATGGATCAAAGAGGAAGTTTTAAGGAAAATTTTAAAATGCACTGAATTAGGGGCGCCTGGGTGGCTCAGATGGTTAAGCGTCTACCTTCGGCTCGGGTCATGATCCCAGGGTCCTGGGATCGAGCCCCACATCGGGCTCCCTGCTCAGTGGGGAGCCTGCTTCTCTCTCTCTTCTCTACTGTTCCCCCTACTTGTGCTCTCTCTCTGTCAAATAAATAAAATCTTTAAAAAAAATTAAAAAAAATAAAAGTAAAATGCACTGAATTAGTGAAAATGAAAACACACCATATCAAAATTTGTGGCTGGACACAGCTAACACAGAGCCAAGAGGGAAATTTATAGGACCTAATGCATACGTTAGAAAAGTAATCTCAATTCAATAATCTAAACTCTGATCCTAAGAACCTAGAAAGAACAAAAAGCAAAAAGATGGATTAAAAATACTAAAGAATAGGAATCAATGAAATTAAAAACAGAAAAAAGGAATTTTTTAAAAAGCTGTTTCTTTCAATAAAATTAGTAAACCTCTACCAAGACTGACAAAGAAAATGAAGACAAAAATTACCAATATAAAAAGTGAAAGGGGATATCACTACAAATCTTACAGAAATCAAAAGGATAAGAGAATACTATGAACAACTCTACATACATAAATTTAACAACTCATATGAATGGGCCATTTCCCTGAAAAACACAAACTGTCCGAACTCACTCAGTACATAATTTAAATAGCCCTATACCTATTAAAGGAAATGAATTCATAATTTAAAAAATACCGGGAAAGAGGGGCGCCTGGGTGGCTCAGTCAGTTAAGCATCAGATCATGATCGTCTCAGGTCATGATCTCAGGGTTGTGGGATCAAGCCCCAAGTCAGGCTCCATACTCAGCATGGAGTCCACCTGAGATTCTCTCTCCCTCTTCCTGTGCCCCCACCCCTGCTCACGCATGCTCTCAAATAAATAAATAAATAAAATCTTAAAAACTGACAGAAAAGAAATCTCCAGACCCAAACTGCTTTGCAGGAAAATTCTACTAAACACTTAAAGAATTCTAATTCTACAGACTCTCAGAAAACAGAAGATGAGGGGGCGCCTAGGTGTCTCAGTCATTAAGTGTCTGCCCTCAGCTCAGGTCATGATCTCAGGGTCCTGGGATCGAGCCCTGCATCGGGCTCCCTGCTCAGCAGGAAGCCTGCTTCTCCTTCTCCCACTGCTTGTGTTCCCTCTCTTGCTGTGTCTCTCTCTGACAAATAAATAAATAAAATCTTTAAAAAAAGAAAACAGAATATGAAGGAACACTTTCAAATTCATTTCATAAAGCTAGTATTACCTAAATACCAAAACCAGACAGTTAGCATACAAATAAAAATAAAGACAAATACCCCTCATGAATATTGAGTCAAAAATCCTTAAGAAAATATTAGCATACAGAAGTAAGCAATAAATAAAAAGAATGAGAACCATGACCAAGTGGGATTTATTCTAGGAATACAAGGCTGGTTCAATATGCAAAAATCAATTATAAGGCTAAAGGAGCAAAAATACATAATCCTATCAACTGATGCAAAATAGGCATTTCACAAAATTAAAAACCCATTCATGATTAAAATCTCCAGAAAAAAAGAAATAGAGGGAAACTTCCTCAAATTGATAAAAGACAATCCACAAAATGCCTACTGCTAACATTACACTTAACAGTGAAGACAGAACACTTTCAAAGATCAGGAAAAAGAGGGATATCTGTTCTCACAACTCTTATTCAACATAGTGCTAGAAGTTCTAGTCAGCACAATAAGGCAAGAAAAAGAAAGAAAAAGCAGACATATTGGTAAGCAAGAAATAAAATCATCCCTATTTGTAGATGACATAATTTTCTACTACATGGAAAATTCCCCCCAAATTAAAAAATTTACCAAAAAGAGCGCGCGTGCGCGCGCGCGCGCGCGCGCACGCACACACACACACACACACACACACACACACACACACAAAAGGCAACTCCTAGAACTAGAAGTGAATTCAACAGGGTGGAGGATACAAGAAAAAATACAAAAATCCAATTCAAAAAGATATATGTACCCCTATGTTTACTGCAGCATTATTTACAATAGCCAAGATATGGAATCAACCCAAGTATCCATCCATAGATGAATGGATAAAAAATGTGGTATATATGTACAATGGAGTATTACTCAGCCATTAAAAAAAAGATCTTGCCATTTGCTACATGAATGGACCTATAGGATATTATACTAAGTGAAATAAGTCATACAGAGAAAGAAAAATATGACACAGTATCACTTAAAAGAATCTAAAAAACAAAACGAACAAGCAAACAAACAAAAACCTGACTGTTAAATACAGAAAACAAACGGGTGGCTGCCAAAGGGAAGGGGGGAATGGGAGGATGGATGAAAGAGGTAAAGAAAAAAAAAATCCCCACTGTATTTCTATATGCTCAGGAATGTACACATGGAGAGCAAAATTTAATACACTATCAGTTACAATCACTAAAAAAAAAAAAAAAACCACAAACAAAAAGAAATAAAACAAAACATTTACATGCCTTATATACCAAAAACTACAAAATATTGATGACAAAAATCAAAGCTCTAAATATAGGGAGAGACACGGCACGTTCATGGATCAGAAGATTCAATTCTCCCCAGTTTGATCTCTAGGTTTCACACAATTCCGATCAAAATCCCAGCAATATTTCTTGTAACTAGAGACAAGATTATTCTAAATGTATAGGGAAAGGCAAAGGAACTAAGTTTAAAATGTTTTGAAAAAGACAACCATAGTAGAGGAATCAGTCTATCCTATTTCAAGACTTAATTACCCTATTTCAACTTTCAAGTAACTACTGGCAAAGGGATAGACACACACATCAATGGAAAAGAGAGAATCCAGAAATAGATCCACACAGATATGTCCAACTGATCTTGGGAAAGGTGTAAAGGCAATTCAATGGAGGACAGACTTTTCAACAAATGTTGCTAGACCAACTAGACATTCATACACTAAAGCATGAACCTTCAACTAGTCCTGGCTTCTTTTAGCTCAATTTTAACTTCAAATAGATCACAGACTTAAATGTAAAACATAAAACCATGAAACTTTTTTTAAAAAAAGATTTATTTATTTTAGAGAGGGGGGAGGGGCAGAGGGAGAGGGAGCAAGAATCTCAAGCAGACTCCCCACTAAGCACAGGCCCTGATGTGGGGCTCCATCTCACGACCCTGAGATCATGACCTGAACTGAAATCAAGAGTCGGACTCTCAACTGACTGCTGCGCCACCCAGGCGCCCAAAACCATGAAATCTCTAGTACAAAACACAGGAGAAAATCTCTGGGATCTAGAGCTATTCAGAGCATTCTCAGACTTGACACCAAAACCCAAGACACATAAAAGGAAAAATGATAAACAACTTCATCAAAACTAAAAACTTCTGCTAAATATGAGACCCTGTATGATACTGTGATTTATAATAAGAAATATATATATATATCTGGTCTTCATCCACTTTCTTAAAGCTCCTAAAACCCTTAAAATTTCCTGTGTGAAGAAGTTGTAGAGGTGTCTCTTGTTAACGAAGTAACTTTCAGACCCTGCCTAAGGACTGGAGACCGCTTGACAGAGGAACCAACCATGTGACTAGAGAGCTGGAATTTTCACAGTCCCACCCTAGAGGAAAAGGGGACTGGAAGTTGGCTCAATCATCAAGGCTAATGATTTAATCATGCCTATGTTATGAAGCCTCTGTTAAAAACTCAAAAGCATGGGTTCAAGGAGCCTCCAGGTTGGTGAACACACGGAGATTCAGGGAGAATGGCGTGCCTGGAGAGAGCATGGAAACTCCATGCCTCTCCCCCATACTTTGCCTTATGCATCTCTTCCATCTGGCTATTCCTGAGTTATATCCTTTTATAAAAAACTGGGAATCTAGTGAGTAAATGGGTTTCCTGATTACTGTAAGCCACTCTTAACAAATTAATGGAACCAAGAAGGGGTTGTGGGAACCTTGGTCAGAAGCACAGGCAAGGAGCCATCGTGTAGGATTGAACCCTTATCCGTGGAATCTGATGCTATCTTTGGGTATGTAGTGTCAGAATTTAGTTGAATTATAGGACATCTAGCTGGTGCCCTAGAACGGCTTTGCTGGTGTGGGGGAAAGCCCCCCAGCGCTGGAACTGGGTATGTTAAGTGGATGAGAAGACTACATATTGGGAAAACAATGTCTGCAAATCACATCTTTGACAAAGGCCTATTATCTAGAATATACAACAGACTCCCAAAACGCAACAGTATAAAACAGTCCAGCCAGACAGAACGCGGCAAAGACGCGAAGACTACACCACAGATGATGACATACAGATAACAAGGAAGCACATGCAAAGATGTGCAGTATCTTCAGCTAACAGGGAAATGAACATTAAAACCACAATCAGATATCACTACACATCTATCAGAAAGGCTAAAGTAACAAGAGTGACAACACCAAGCTGGTGAGGATCACTCATTTATCACCGGTGAAAATGTCAGATAGTACAGCCACTCTGGAGAACAGTTTGGCCGATTCCTAGAAAACTAAACATGACACTAACGTATGACTGAGCCAACTGTATTCCTGGGCATTTATCCTAAAGAAATGAAGACTTATGTTCACATAATAACCTGTACGCAGCTCACAGCTGCTTCATCCATAATAGCCAAATATTGGAAACCGGCCAGATGTTCTTCAACAGGTGACTGGCTAAACAAACCATGATATATCCACATCACGGAACACTGCTCATCAACATAAAGGAGCAAACACGAACAACCTGCATGATTCACCAAAGAATTAACTTGAGTGGAATAAAACCAATCTCAGAAGGTTACATACAGCATGATTCTACTTATACAATAACAAAACTATAGAAATGGAAAACATACCAGTGGTGGTCTGAAGTTAACAAGTGAGCTGGGGCAAGCTCAGAAAAATGAGAGGATTTGTCCAAAAAAAGGTACAATTAGTGAAACTATCCTTCCAAGAAAGAAACATAAAACCTAGATGTCAAACATCAGAGGATCTTTCTGAAATGGAAGAGCAACAGATCCTCAAAAACTAATGTGCCGCAAAGACTGCCCTTCCCCTCCCCCAAACACTTCAAAGGCTTTCCTATACATCAACTCAATGTGAAAATCCGTGACCAATGACCGTCATTTCAAATAAAGTTTGTGAATCCTTAGAGAAATGAGTACAGTCAAAGGTTTGTAAAATAAATACTGCAAGATTATAAAACCTGAAAGTACTGAAAGGACATAAAAATAGTAGCTGCCTCTGGGATGAGAAAGGGACCTGAAGAAGAACAAAGAGGGTTTTCAGACTCTGTAATGCCCTGTTTCTTTTGCATTTGAAAACGGACACAAACGTGACAAAATATTGTTAATTCTTACAGTCAGTATACAGATACACGTTGCTACATTTTACATTTTTGTTTTTCAAAGTTAAAACAAGAAAATTTAAAAAGAAGGGAGACAGAAAGATCTACAGCTCACATTTCTCTGACCTCTATTTTAAGAAGCCTCAGCCAAGTCCATCCCACACAGAAAAACATTTTTCCAAAGAACCATTTATAAAGCTGATATTTGTTGAGTATGGTTTTACATACATCTGTAAATATATTATTTATATTTTTCTATTTCATTTGTTTTTGTGAAATTACTGTTAACCTTTATGATATGAAATGGATTTATAAGAATAAAACCTCATTTTACAACTTACATACTCTTAAGAAATAACAGTACAATTCTTGAAGACTTCATTATGTGACTTTTTTAGGAACTAATTCTAGAGTAAGGTGGATACAAGATTGGCAAATAATCACTTAACGTGATAAAAAAAATTCTAGGTACTGACATATTATTAAAATAGGACTTTCAATCTTGCTGTTTTAAAAAACATATTTCCCAATAGTTCTCACTGGATCAATTATGTCCCCAAATTCTAATAGAGTAATGAAGTCCTCATAAACCAAGTTTTAAAAAATGATCAAAAATTGTTATTAGCAGGTCCAAATGGCTCAGTAATTTTTTAACTCATTGATTTCTGCACTTTGTGAGTCTCCATTTTTTGAGGTTTGAATAAAAGGGGGGGAAAAAGCTGTTTATAGTATGATGAAATAAAGTATGACCTCAGGAATGCATCATCAGAACACAGAACTGATCGCAACAAAGGACAGAGAGCAAAGCCGGGCTAGGAGTGAAAAAGAATACAAAGATTAAGAGACAGTCTACAGGTGGAGAAGAGAGAAAACCACTGAGATACATCTAAGGAACTGATGAAGTTTGGGGAAGAGTGAGCCTGCAAATCCCTGGCAAAAGGATTCCCTTTTACAGCTTCTCTAGACTTAAAGACATACATACAAACCACAACACAAATAGGGGAAGTCATACCTTTCAGGCCTAAAGTCTGCAACTGAAACAGTTTTCCCAGCTCAAAAGGCAGAACTCGTAACAGGTTGTTATTTAAATGGAGTTCCCTGTGGATGTAAAAGTTCCATGTCAGAAGATATATAACCTTTTAACTCATAGCTAAAATCAGCAATATAGTTTCTAAGAATATAATCTTGTAAGAATGACAAAATTGTATAGTATATGCATTAGAATATACTATAGTGTGTGTGTACAGTGCTTCTCAAACAATCGATGGTAAAAAAAACAAAACACAACAAAGTAACCCCAAACTGCCACAGACCAATACATTTTTAAAACAAGGAAAAAATGAATTAGAAAAATGAGATGAGAAAAAAAAACAAGACCAACAAAACACAAGCCCTAATTTTTAAAGAGCATTAAATTTAACAGGTACAAACCTACTCTCACACATCGTATATGTCAGTGCAGGCTGACACAGTCTGCAAACCGGCACAGTCCACGCACCACCCCGAGAGCAGCACTGATCCAGCACATGTGGGGTCTACCACATGGTTTTAAGAAAGTGGAAATGAGAAAACAAACTAACATGTGAATTGTTAAAGGAGAATTAAAATGATCGTGTAGCACCAACTGAAAATAGCTTATGTAGCCGCAAAATTAAGTCTATTGTTAATATTTCTCCAAATTGACTAAAGTTTCACTTTAGAAATAATGGCAGCTATACTAACTACTAAAGATTATTTTAATGATTTTTTTGGTAAAGATAACTATAACTATCAAAGGAATCTCCAGTAGGAAAAAAAGACCCAACATTGAGACATTTAAATTTCCTCCAATTAAGTTTTATCTATCAATTTTTAAATGTGAGTAAGTACTACTTCCATAATCCCTGGTTCTTGGAATTTAAATGAACCTTGGTGGGGCTCCTGGGTGGCTCAGTCGTTAAGCGGCTGCCTCCGGCTCAGGCCTTGGTCCCAGGGTCCTGGGATCCAGCCCCGCACTGGGTTCCCTGCTCAGCGTGGGGCCTGCTTCTCCCTCTCCTACTCCCCCTGCTTGTGTTCCCTCTCTTGCTATGTCTCTGTCAAATAAATAAAATCTTCTAAAAAATAAATAAAGCTTGGTTATTACTTAGTGAACCAGAGGTTGGCGAGGCCATAAACTGAACAAGAACTAAATAAGTTGTTCCCATTTATTTCCACATATAACACATGGGAAAGGAGGTCTTTTAAGGAGATTAAAAATGGTCATAGTATATACTCAGTAATTAAGCCTAAAACAATGTCAAAAAGCTGGACTAGGAGCAATAAAGAAACTCTCATAAGGTCCTTATTCCTTTTTATTATGCAGTAAATGGTAGAAGGCAACATAAAAGCCAGTGGAATCAGAAAAAAAGGCAGGTAACATGAAATGGGGTAAGATTTTCATTAGGACTAACGTAATAACTAGAAATTAGCTTTGCATTCAACTTGAGTAGGTTCCATCTACCTTACAAAACAGAGATAATAAAATAAAAAGCAATTACCATTTATTAAATACAATATGTGTCAGGCAGCTTCTCACTCATTATTTCAGATATATCTAATCTCAGCCCTGGCTAGGTAACTACTATACAGTAACTGTATACAGGACAAAATGCTCAGCAAGGTTAAGGAGCTTGCAAATTCACACACCTTGCAAATGGCAGTTAGGATTCCAAATTGAACTGTGTGACTTCACAGTCTATCGACCTCCTATACCCCACACTACAGTCCCCCAAATCTAATGACTAATTTTAGCTCCTTTCAAGTCCAGACTTTATTACTATCACGCATAAAAGCCCAGGGATGGCCATAAAGTTTTCGCCCATTAGCAATGGTTTCCGGGACTCTGTGTTAGCCATGGTGTGGTGGCCCAGAATTTCAGAAGAAAAAGCACCACAACCATCTGTCATTATGTGGAATAACATAACTGCCTTCTATTTGTTGACCCCCCCACTTTGTCCAAAAATCTTGTTTAAGAATAAAGTATATTACACAAATTATAGCAATAAAACAAATTTTAGGCAATGAATTTACTGGATTTATTTGTTGTTGGCTGACATTCAATTTTCCCAGAAAACTTTACATAGAGGATATAGTTATGTTTGCTTTCGTTCAAATACCATTTAATTGGTAGTGCTGTTTCCTGGCAAATAAATGCTCTATTTTGTTTTTAGGGGGTATAAAGTCATATAGGAAGTCGAATCTGCACACCTGAGTGATACCATGTTTCCGAGTTCTGCTGGTAAACTCCGGATTTTATTAGAGGACAGGTCCAGATATACCAGATTGTGGAGCTTGGCAATGTCTGAAGGAATGCGGGACAGAGAATTGTCACTCAGATGCAAAGCTGTCAAGTGAGTGAGGGACCACAAAGATGAGCTTAAGCTTCTTACTTTTCCTGTAAGAGAAGAAAAAAAATGGGGAAAGGATTATATAGTGGTCTCTACAATCTGGTCCCTGGATTAACATCTAAATAGGTGTTTCAATGAGTAATAATTTATCATTTAAAAAATTGTGAGGAAGGGTTTAACAGGAGAAAGCTTACCTATTCTAAGGACAATACACTGTTACGACTAGGTTATAAATTCTCCTTAGCAAACTAAAAAAAAAAACCTCAACGTTTAGATTGCATCATCATTTTTAAGAGCACAAAAGTTAAGACTTTATCCTTTAAGGTTGCCTCAACTATGACATGAAAGAAACGGTTCAACTAACTTTTACTGATGATAAATCCAGTATTTTAAATTATGCCCCCAAAAAATCAAATCCAGTATCTCAGAAGCTTTTCCTAGCTATACTCTAGAAAACAAGAATTCTGCCTGAAAACAAAAGGTAAATAATATATTCACAGCTTAGAGAAGTTTTAAGACCAGGGTACCCAAGTGGTAATTCCATCAAGAATCATGTAACAAAAAAAAAGCTGTACTGAATAATTACAAGTAAAAATACTTGCCCAGAAACATTACAGATATGAAATCATAAATATATGATCAAACAGTAGTCGACACACGATTCAGTAACTAAGAAAAGAATAATTTCCTTCAATGCAACATTAAATCAGTACTTTGGTACATTTTGATAAGATGACAACCATTTCTGCAATCCATCTAAGAACTAAGAACTTTCCCCCAATCTCTTTAATGGTCCAGGATCTAGTCTGAGACAGAATGAAACAAACAGATGTAATGGAAATACATTAGTCTTTACGAACTGATTTTCTCTTGGCTAAAAAAGCAATCTTGAGACTTCTAATCAAGATGGAGCAACAGAGACCAAATTTACTATCCTACCTGAACAACTACCATACCAGACAATGTACATGAATCAACAAATTTCAGAGATCAGACACCAACCAGTGCATAACAGTGATCCCTCAAGGATCACTAACAAGTCAGGCCCTACAACTGTCTCAGCCTGTGGACAACAGCACAGGGAGGGGATCCCAGGGGCAGCACAGTGATCTCCCCCAAGTTCTGGAGACAGGGAAGCCAAGATGACTAGAATTTACAAAGGCAGAGTACCAGAGAGAGATGAACAGACAAAGAAGTCTGGAGATGGGAAAAAGGTCCCCCCTCAAGTTTTCAGCTGAGTATTGGTCAGTATAAAAATGTGAGAAATTGCCTAAGCCAGAGGAACACCCAAAAGGAGTAGAAACAACAATCCCCAGGATTACACAGAACTGAGGCTAGCTGGTGTTCCCAACCACCAAAGGGAACGACCTCGTAACTCATAAGATGCTGGACTTAGAAAATCAGCCCTAGACTAGAGACCACTCTGGTCTCACCTAAGAAAGTTAAAGAGCAAGCCTCAAAAGAATTACACTGATTCTAACTGTATCCCAAAACAAAGCTCAATACAGGTTATAGGAATACAAAAATATGCATCACCCAACAAGGCAAAATTCACAGTATCTGGCACCCAATAAAAAATTACCAGGCATGCAAAGAAGGAAAATAACAGCAATAATGAAGAGAGAAAACAATCAAAACCAGTTCAGAAGAGAGAATGATGATAAAATTAGTAGACAGTTATTGGAAGCTACTGTAACTGTATTCTATATGGTCAAAAACTAGAAGACTACACTTGTTAACCAGAGATACAAGATAGCATAGACAACCAAACTGAACTTCTAAAAAGTTGAACACCATGTCTAAAATGAAGATACAGCAATAAAATTACCCAAAATGAAACAGAGAGAGAGAGAAATACTGAAAAAATTCACATCCATGCACTCTTCAAAACTTTAAACAACCTAATATATTCGTAATTGAAGTCCCCAAAACAGGTATGAGTTGGGGACAGAAAAAAAAAAGCTTAAGAAATAAACCCAAAAGACAACTATATATCCACATGCAAAAGAATAAAGTTAAACCCTACCTCACACCATATACAAAAAGTAACTCAAAAACTCTTGGAAGAAAACAGAGGCATTAATCTTCATGACCTGATATTATGCAATGGTTTATTAGATATGACACTAAATAGCACAACAAAAAAATATGTTAAATTGTACTTCACCAAAATTAAAACCTTTTGTGCCTCAAAGAACACCATCAACAAAGTGAAAAGACAATCCACAGAATAGGAGAAAATATTTGAAAATCATAAATTTACTAAGACATTTGTATCCAGAATATATAAAAAACTCATACAATTCAGTAAAAAAAGACAAATAATTCAATTTAAAAGTGGGCAAAGAACAAACAGGTACTTCTCCAAAGAAGATATACAAGTGGCCAACAAGCACATGAAAAGATGCTCAGTATCGCCAGCCATCACGGAAAAGCAAATCAAAAAGAACAATGATACACTACTTCATACGCACTAAGAGGACCGTAATAAAAAAGACATAGATGATAACAAGTATTGGCAAGGAGTAGAGAAACTGGAACCTTCATACACTGCTGGTAGAAACATAAAGTAATGAAGCCACTTTGGAAAATTGTATGGCAGCTCCTCAAAAAGGTTAAACACAAGTTACCACATGAGCCAGCAATTCATTCCTACATATATACCCAAAAGAAAGGAAAACGTGAGTCCACACAAAACCTTGTACACGAGTATTCATAGAATTATTCTTAAGAGTCATGAAGCAGAAATAATTCAAATGTCCATCAACAGATTAATGGATAAATAAAATGTGGTATATTCATTCAACAATATATGAAATATTAATACATGCTAAAACATGCATAAATCTTAAAAACATTTTGCTAAATGGAAAAAGCTGGTGACCACATATTATAGGATTCCATGTACCTGAAATGTCCAGGATAGTAACAAATCCACTGAGACAGAAAAAAAGATTAATGCTTACCAAGGGCTGGCTAGTTGAGATGAAATGGGGAATGGCTGCTAATGTGTACAGGGTTTCTTTTGGGGACAATGAAAATGCCAAATTGTGGTAATGGGTGCACAATTCTGTGAATATACAAAACCACTAAATGTGCATTTTAAGTGGGTGAATTATGTAAATTATATCTCAAGCTATTACCAAAAAGAAAGAAAAAGAAGTTGATGAAGAGAGGCAGAAAATTCTCCACTTCTGATGAAAAGTATAAACCCAGACACAAAAAGCTCAATGACCCCAAGTACATGAAAACTCCATGAAGAGCAAGAAAGAAAACTACAGGAAGGCACATCTTCATCACTGGCTTAAAACAAATGATAAAGAGAAAATCTTAAGAGCTGTCAGAGGAAAAATAATTACACAGGGAAACAAAGATGAAAAGGTCTGCAGACTTCTACTTGTAAACAATGGAAGAGAGAAGACAGCAGAGCAAAACCTTTAATGTATTTAAAGAAAAAAAATCCTACAAACCTAGCAACCCAGCAAAAATACCTTTCAAAAATGAAGGCAAGTTACAAGATGAAAGAGCTACGGGGATGGATTGTAGTGATGGTAGCACAACATTGTAAATGTATTTGATAAAAACCTTCCCACAAACAAGATTCAAGAACCAGAGAGGCTCATTGGTGAATACAACCAAACATTTAAGGAAGAACTAATAACAATTCTACAGATTGATCCAGAAAACTGAAAACAAAAAGATACCTTCCAATTCATTCTGAGGCCAACATCACTTGTTTACCAAAACCAAATAAAACTAGTATAAGAAAAAAATACAAATCAAATCCAACAATATATTAATAGGACAATGACCAAGTAAGATTTGTGCCAGGAAATCCAAGGTTTGTTAAATGTTTGGGGAAAAAAAATGATTCAAAAAACTTTTCTTAGAAAAGAGAATCATCTACGTAGATACAGAAAAGCATCTGACAAAATCAACATTTAAAATCAGCACTTAATCAAATCATGAATTCAATTTAAAAAAAAAGTTCTCTCAGTAAGCTAAGAATAGAACAGAACTTCTTCAATCTTGACAAAGGGCATCAATAAGAAGGTTAGTGGCAAGGGAATAAATGTTTTCCTCCTAAGATCAGAAACAAAGCAAGATATGTTCCACTATCACCACTCCCATTCAAATTATGCTGGAAGTTTTAGCCTATGCAGTAAGACAAGAAAAACTTAAAAGTGGAAAGACAGAAGTCATGTTTATCTGCAAATGGCACAATCATCTACGTAAAATCCTAAGAATCTCCAAAAATACTGACAAGTGAGTCTAGCAAAGTTGTAGAATAAAGTATCAATATACAAAATATCTACTGTATTTTTATATATAGCAACACACAATCAGAAACTGGTATTTAAAATAACATTTACAACAGAACGAAAATTATGAAACAGAGGCAAATCTGACCCCCCAAAAATGTGCAGAACCTGTGTACTAAGAACTACAAAACACCCTGAAAGAAATCTAAGAATTCCTAAATAAGTAAAGAGATACACAGTGTTCACAGATCAGAAGATTCAATATCGTTAAGATATTATATCTCCCCAAACTGATTTACAGAGAGTCAACACGGTCACAATCAAAATGCCAGCATGTCTGAAACTGGCAAGTGAATTCTAAAATTCACATGGAAATTCAAAGGCCTTACAAAATTCAAAACAACTTTGAAAAAGAAGAAAGCTGGAAGACTAACACTACCTGATTTTAGAATTTTTTTTTTAATATTTTATTTGTGAGAGAGAGAGAGAGAGAGAGAGCGCACAAGCAGGGGGAGAAGCAGAGGGAGAGGGAGAAGCAGGTTCCCCGCTGGGCAGAGAGTCCAATGTGGGGCTCAATCCCAGAACCCTGGGATCATGACCTGAGCTGAAGGCAGTTGCTTAACCAACTGAGCCCTACCTGGGCGCCCCCTGATTTTAGAAATTATTATATAAAGAACTCTCAAAACTCAATAATGAAGAAAACAACCCAATTTTCAAAGATTCAAGATTTTATTTATTTATTAGAAAGAGCACATGAGAGAAAGAGCAAGAGCAAGGGCAGAGGGAGAGGGAGAAGCAGACTTCCTGCTGAGCAGGGAGCCCAATCCCAGGACCCTCAGGATCAGGACCTGAGCCACCCAGGCACCCACAACCCAATTTTCAAAACAGGTAAAATATTTGAACAGACACTTCACCAAAGATGACATAAAGATAGCAAATAATCACATGAAAAAAATGCTCAACATCAGCATCGTTAGGGAAATGCAAATTAAAACCACAATTAGATACCACTACGCACCCAGAAGAATGGCTAAAACTAAAAAGACTCACCTTGCCAAGTGTTGGTGAGGACATGGATCAAAGATATCTAGTAGGAATGTAAAATAAGAAAAACTCTTTGCAAAAACAGTTTGAGTTTTTTAAAAACCTTAACTTCCTTACGATCAGTTTCATTCTTATGTATTTGCCTAAGAGAAATAAGTTACATCCTCTACAAAGAACTGTACATAAATGTAGCTTTATTTGTAAGAGCCAAATACTAGAAATCATCCAAATATGTTCAACAAGTAAATGGATAAACTAACGCTGGCATATCCAAATAATGGAATAGTAATAAAAAGAATGAACTATTAAAAACTCAACTGCGTGGATATCAAATAAGCAGAGAAGCTAGACCAAAAAGAAAAAAAAAGGACATACTGTATCACTTCCATTATATAAAAATTCTACAAAATGTAAACCAATCCTGTGGTTAAAAAAAGCAGAACAGTGGTTGCCTGGGATTGGGGAAGGGGATGGAGAAATGAAGGAGGTAGGGGAAAGGAATTACAAATCTGGGAGAATGATGGATATGTTCCTTGAATGTGGTGATGGTTTCAAAGATGTATACATAGATCCAAATATAGCATCACATCATTCACTTTGCATACATGCAGATTATTACATGTCAACTATACCTCAATACAGCTGTGTAACAAAATCTATCTTGATCTGAGAAAGTGTCTTTCCTTACTGTGTAAAAATTAGAATTTACAGCATAGCCTATTTGTAAAACAAACTTATTTACTTTTCAGTTCATAAAACTAAGGCACACAGCTAATATTCAATATAAATACTTAAAACATCACAAACTATTGAGTGCATGTTTTGCATGGGTTTCATCCTCAAGACACCACTTAACAAAAAAAGGTAGAAGGACTTAAGAAATGCATTTTTATACTTGAACTTAATAGGAAGGATACAAAATTCTCCATCAAGAAGGTAACCAGAAAGGAAACCAAGAAGTCTGTGAAGAGGGGAAGGGGGGCAGAAATCAAGTATAAGGAGTCAGGTATAAATGTATCAATCATACAAGGCTGAAGGGAGAGGGAAGACTCAGATCTCTACCATATACAGAGAAGTAAAACTGAAATAAATTTCTAAATGCCAAAAAACCAGAAAAGTAATGGAAGGCAATATTTCTAAACATAACTCAAATCCTAGAACCCAAAAATGGAAACACAATTCATTTAAATTCAAAACCTCTATAATGTGGAGATGTCACCATGTATGGCAGTCAAAGAGATAACATTCATTTATTCAGCAAACTTTCAGTGACTGCTGTGCTGGTGTGGGGACAGAATGGTAAATACAAAGTCCCTAAGCTCAGGATTTTTTACGTGAGGTCCATGATGAAAAATAAAGAAGTAAAACAAAAATAGGAAAATGAACAACAGATAAGAACAAGTAAATTACTCAAGAACAAACAAAAGGGTCAGTTATAAAAAAAATGTTGATTTCAGTAATAAAACATGCAAATTTAAACAATAAAATATTCATTTCTACTTAGGCAAATAGAAAAATAAGATTAGTATCCAGTATCCACAAGGCTAAGAGGGTTAACAGATACACTCATTCATTATGGGGAAACTACCACTATATTTTGAAACCAATTCTATTGGTTTCCTACTAAAAGTTTAAATGTGAATATCCTTTGCCCCACCACAATTCCTCAATTAGATAAATCTCTACTGGTGGAACTATGTAATCCAAGAAGTTAAGGTCTCTAATTTTTGAGAGAGGTCAATGAACGAAAGACAGTCATCTTTTGAAATTCTGAGGTTATCTATTTACTTCTCCATAAAATTGTACATTTTCATATGCACCCAAAAATTTACATTCCATTTTAAGCAGCTTTATGACTTGAGAAATGCAGAGATTATCCTGACCTAAATTAAGAGGTGTGTTTTGAGAAGTAATTCCATTCTAAAGTGTCCAGAATCCTTTATTGTTAAATACCAGGAGACAGGGGGAATCTAGTGTTCCCTAAAATCAGAGGGGTGATCAGCAAACACTAAAGGGACCAGGTTAATTAACATACCTACAAAGAAATCAAATTACTACCCTCCACATACGTAGATTTAGAAAAAAACCTGGGTGGCTCAGTCGTTAAGCGTCTGCCTTCGGTTCAGGTCATGATCTCAGGGTCCTGGGATTGAGCCCCACATCGGGCTCCCTGCTCGGCGGGAAGCCTGCATCTCCCTCTCCCACTCCCCCTGCTTGTGTTGCCTCTCTCGCTGTCTCTCTCTGTCAATTAAATAAATAAAATCTTTAAAGAAAAAAAAAAGAAAAAATCTTGGGTGAATCTCTAAAACTGACACTTTAGAAGAGCAATTAACAGTTGATCTCCATTATTCCCAGACTCTGTATTTGTGAATTCCACTCCCTCAAGTCTACTTGTAAACCCAAAAGCAACTCCTGTAGCTCTGTCACTCATTCACAAAAAGGCAGAATAGCAGAATCAGTAATCACCCAGAACAGTTCTGAGATGAGGTCCAACAAGGCAACACTCTGGCTTCTTGCTCCACCTTTCACAAAGTGAAAAAGTGCCTTATATACTATTTAGTGCCACAGTTTTTGCACATGTGGGCTTTTTGCGGGTGATTTGGGGGTTTACATGGCCCCCAAGCATGATGCTGAAATGCTAAGTGCAAGGCTGTGATGTGCCCAGTGTTTTAGGTAAGCTTCCTTCAGGCATCAGTTACAGTGTCCACGTGTTTAAGGTTAAGGAGCTGATGATATACATTAAATAAGGTGTCTTTGAACCTAACACAAGGGATGCCTGGGTGGCTCAGTTGGTTAAGCATCTGCCTTCGGCTCAGGTCGTGATCCAAGGGTCCTGGGATTGAGCCCTGCATCAGGCTCCTTGCTCAGTGGGGAGCCTGCTTATCCCTCTGCCTGCCCCTTCTCCTGCTTGTGCTCAGACAAATAAATAAAATCTTTAAAAAAAAAAATAAATAAACCTAATACAAGCTTACGTATTGATCAGCTGATGAAAATGTTGTGGCCAGAGGTTCATAGGAACTTAACCATGTATCTCCTGTGGGACCAAGTATCTGGTAATGCCATGCTCCAGGTGACTACACAGAACTTAACCACTGTGAGTAACAAGACTCCACTGTAATTGGAAACGGTGGCCAGTTGAAATTTTCCCCACTCACAACTCCTGATGAAGTTAAAGACCAGGATTTCAGGCTCGTAGCTAGGTAAACTGCAACTTCAGAAAAGGAAAAAGACTGTGTCGTGAGAATGGCAAACTGGATTAGAAGGGAGAAAAGGGCCCCAATTAAGTTACATGAATTACAGGAAGGGCACTAAGGAGAACAGTTGGCAGATCAAATACGCTGATAGTGCTTAATTTAAACACCGTAAAGTTGATGGGGAAGGAAACATACTTAACACACCAAATCATGTGAGTTAACAAATGGAAGTTCCGATCCATGAAGGAAAACACAACTGTAAAGGTACACTCACTAAGCTTTGGTGGAAAGGAGTTCCAGTCTTAAATGCAATGAAAGAATGCAGCTTGCTCAAATTTAACAGACCTAGCTTAAGTAAAATAAGATTAGGCAGGAAGGTAAAAAAGCCTAGAACCTGAGAATGGAAAGACTGAGGCAAGTATTAGGAAACAGAAAGCCAGAGAAAGGTGAGGCTCTCAGGTTCGATAGAGAATGACTGCTGCGGTGTGATGCAGATGACCACAGGGACGCACTCGCGTCAGGGGACTCCCGCTGCAGTCTGTGCTCTACCGCCAAGGAGCTCTACCGTTTGACCTGAGCAAAAGGAAATGTTTGTTGCAAAGCTCAGTGACTAACACCTAACCAGTTATGCCTCTCATGCTTTTCTAAAAAACTTAATTTTTTTAAAGATTTTATTTTTAAGTAATCTCCACACCCAACTTAGGGGCTTGAACTCACAACCCCAAGATCGAGAGTCACGTGATCCATCGACTAAGCCAGCCCGGTGCCCAGTTAAAAAATTTACTTTTTAATAAATAGTTCAGCACTGTTTAAAAATACTAAAATTCCATCACCCAGTGTAACTACCATTACATCACATTCATGTTAATATAAAAAAATAAACAGGAATCAAAGTGAGTCAAACTATACATGATTCTTTAATGTGATTTTTAAAAAAAAAAAGGAAAAATGATGGAACGATAGACCATCAAACTTTTTTTGCTATAAAAGATTTTCTAACACCGATCTAAGGTTAAGAGAGAATCTAAAAACATTAAAGGTTAGAATCCTTACAGTTTTAACTGCATGTTTCGCTTTTAAACTTGATTTCCTACAATGAAAGGGAAATAGATCATTTTACACTTCCCCCATCCACTCATTACCTACTTTTTCATTATCAAAAGTTCATATCATCTCCAAGGAAGATAAACAAATGGCCAGTAAACACAAGCAAGGATGCTCCATTTCATAAGCCATCAGGGAAATGCTAATGAAAACCACAATGAAATACTTCTTTTACCCCCACTAAGACGGCAAAATCAAAAAGACAGATGTAACAATTGTTGCCAAGGAGTGGAGAAATTAGAACCCTCCTACAAGGCTGGTTTAGAATGTAGAATGATGCAGAAACTTTAGGAAACAGTCTGGCAGTTACTCAAAAAGTTAAGCATTTACCGTATGATACAGTAATTCTACTCCTAAGTATCTGCCTGAGAGAAATGAAAATGCCCACATAAAAACTTGTACACAACTGTTCAGAGCAGCATTAGTCTTCAGAGCCAAAAAGTAGAAACAATCTGTGCTACTTTGATTTATAACAAGAAATACATATTTGAGCCACCTGGGTGGCTCAGTCAGTTAAGCATCTGACTCTTGGTTTCAGCTCAAGTCATGATCTCAGGGTCCTGAAACTGAGCCCCATGTTGGGCTCCCTGCTCAGCACGGAGTCTGCTTGTCCCTCTCCTTCCCCTCACTTGCCCACACTCTCTTCTCTCCCTCTCTCAAATAAATACATAAAATCTTAAAAAAAAAAAAAGAAAGAAAGAAAGAAAGAAATATACATTTGGTCTTCACCTCTGTTTCCAGCACGGAGCTCCTAAAACCCCCGTAATTTCCTAAGTGATTAAGCAGTAAAGTGTCTTTTGTTATCATAGGTGCCCTTTCAAGGACACCAGAGTTTAATGTTAAAAGAGGTGACTTTTTTAAAGCCCCCACGAATGGGGGCTGGTTGCCAGAGAAGCCAATCAGGATAAGATGTAACCAATCTACAAGGTTATTCACTGCAGCTATGTTTGTCATTGACTGACCATCACTATAGTACTACTTAAATTACAGTGACAGAAATATTATGGTTACAGGCAGCTGTCTATATCCTTATTTAGAAATCTCTCCACAATACAATATTACATGAAAAAAAAAGCACAGTGCAGAAATATGTACATATTCTTTTGAATTAAAAATTAGGTGTGGATTAAGAATCTGTATTTGTATATGCACGGAAGGACTCCAGAAGAATGCAGAAGAACCTACTAACCCTGTGTGTGAATGCATACATGTGTGCATGCTGGGAAGTGTAATGGGGGAGGGGGGTGAAAGGGAGAGCTCCACTGTATGCTTTTTTAGGTTCTCCACGTCCCCTCTTCCTGAGATGTCCTTAACTCCACTTTCCCCTGGCTAGTATCATTAACTCAGTAGTCAGCTATTCTAGGATGCTTTCCCTGATCCTGCCAGGCTGGCTAAGACCGTCTTAAAAGAAAAGATAATAGGGGCACCTGGGTGGCTCAGTCGTTGAGCGTCTGCCTTCGGCTCAGGTCATGATCCCAGGGTGCTGGGATTGAGCCCTGCATCAGGCTCCCTGCTCGGAGGGGAGCCTGCTTCTCCCTCTCCCACCCCCCCTCTGCTTGTGTTCCCTCTCTAGCTGTGTCTCTGTCAAATAAATAAATAAAATCTTTAAAAAAAAAAAAAAAGAAAGAAAAGATAATAGGTCAGCCTTTTTGTCCTGTATTTATCATGGTTTTACAATTATCTTCTTGTGGGAGTCTTCTCCTACAGCCTGCAAGACTCCTGAAATCTTACATTCCATCACCTACCACATCAGAAGTTTCACAATCAATGAGTGAATACCATGTAAGTGATTTCCAGTAAGTGATGGCCTCAAAACTCCTATTCCAGATGTCCTGCCTCCACGTGAGTTTCCCTCCTCTCCTGTTTACCTGTCCCCACTCTAAACTTCCACAAAGCAGACACCAGGGTCACCCAGAGGGCAGACAGCTGTACAAGCTGATGCCATATTGAAAGCTGCTTGACTCTGGAGTGACACTTAACAAAAGTTACACTTACCAAAAAGAGCTAAATGTGATATTCTCTTTAAAAAAATCAGAAGAGGGCGCCTGGGTGGCTCAGTTGGTTAAGCAACTGCCTTAGGCTCAGGTCATGATCCTGGAGTCCCGGGATCGAGTCCCGCATTGGGCTCCCTGCTCAGCAGGGAGTCTGCTTCTCCCTCTGACCCTCCCCCTTCCCTTCTCATGTACTCTCTCTAACTCATTCTCTCTCTCAAATAAATAAATAAATAAAATATTAAAAAAAAAATCAGAAGAATGTGATCCAGAATTTGATACATGGTCTACCACTCTTCCATGGGAAAACATGAATAGAACTTACTCAAACTAAACTCAAACTCAACCGAAGCCTTCAAAATGTCAGAAAATGTCACAAACTATAAAAGGCTAATGTGTGGCTCTATAGCTAAGGCACCTGATTCCGGTGTCATTTAAAGACTACTGAGGAGGCCTGCCACCGTCTGCTAGGGACGCAGCACCTGCGCCTGCCTGCTCTTCTGGGTGCCCTGCAGGCCAAGGTGCTGGAGGACAGGCTGTGAGAAGAGCTGGTCGCCATCTGCCAGCTCAAGTGGCTGCCCTCAGGCAGCTACTCTTCTACCAAGGACACACCTCCAACTGGTGCTGGAACAGCGGTGCGTGGCCAACACCAAGGAGCATGAGCAGATAAAAAAAACTCAACCTTGGTTTTGCCAAGCTGAAGACGCTTGTGCCATTTCTTCCCCAAAGCAGGAAACCTAGCAAAGTTGATATCCTTCAAGGTGCCACTGAATACATACAAGTTCTCAGTGATGTTTCCAGAGGAGCCAAAGACTCTGAGACACAAAATCCAGATCACCAGGACTACAACAACAATACTTCTGAACCACATACATCCTTGGCTAGAAATTTATTGAGAAACATCACCCAGCAGGCCAGCTGTACTGTGGGCTTGAAGAATGGGGAGGAAAGGCCCAGGGCAGATGGCGGCGGCGAGTCAGCGTACACGTGTCGCCAGAGCATGAGGTCTACGACTGCAGTTATCTCCCCAACCAGGAGTCTGGACAGATTCCGAAAAGTGGAAGCCCTGAGTCACAGGCTCCCCCAAGTATGAAAAGTGAAAAGGCCAGCTCAGGGCTACCTTCTAGAGACAAATATATACAGTCTTGAAAATGGAAAATAAAAAAAAAAAGAAGACGACTAGCCCCTTTCCCCTGGAAGGTTCCTCAGTGTGGCTCTGGTTATTATGTTTTTCCCTACCCTCCACTGCCAGCTCAAGGGCCTGGAACAAGTAGCTGTTCTGGGCTACGTGTACCTCAAAAGCAGGCAATTACAAGGCTGCCACCACACAATGAAACAAGAGAAACATGAAAATTGTTTGGTATCTGCAGATTCTTTAGGCAGAATTTAAAAATTTGTATGCATCTGAATTTCAGTTTCCTGTAACAACAGAATAATTTGTTGTTCACCAATCAGCCTCCTGAGAGAAAGAAAAACTAGATGAAAATAGGGTACAAAACACAAAAATAAATTTGAAAGCACTGGAGAACTACAAAGACAACAAAGAAATGAGAGACAAAGAAGTTAGAAGAGGAGCAAAGAGAAGTAGTAGTCAGGACAGATCCCATATTTGGCAAATATGGAGAATCACAAGCAGCAAAGGCAAGTAGGTGAGGCAAAAACAGAGACGCTGAGGAGCTAAAAGCAAAGCTTTAATCCCTTTTCCACCACTGGGGAAACAACACAGGAATTCAGGAAGCACCAAGGAAAAAGACCCTACTAAACCACCAAGATTCCAGTTAGGACCTACTAATGGAATAAGTGTGACCTGCAGTAAGCCAACCCACTGAACACCACACTCAAATGAGATGGATTCCTGGGGAGCCGCTCCTACCATGACTGCCTGCCAAGGACAAAAGCAAATCCACTCCAAAGGAAGAAAACACCATCCAGACAGACAATCAAATTATTCCACCATTTCCTATAATTTCCAGCATTCAGTGAAACTTACCAAAGGATTGAAAACCAAAAGAAAAAGAGAAAACAAAACAAACTCCCAGGAGATTCGGATACTAGAGTTATCAAACACAATCTTTAAAAAAAAAAAAACTATGATGGACTTACATTTTAAAGAAGAGTGACACAGACTGAATTTACCCTCCCACATAAAACAACTAAAAACCAAACAAATATATGAAAAACTGAGTTTCAGACACTACACACCACATAGCACAAGACAATAACCATTGACAGATGGGAAACAATGTGAGCCTTTGAGACTATTCAGCCTGGACAGTTTCCTCAGAGTAGCGCAGGGGGATGGAACTCAGGTGGAGTCTGGCAGTCTATGCGAACTGAGATGAAGCTGGCAGTCCAGAGACGCCGAGGTGGCTAGAGTTCACAGGGCTTAGTGCCAAAAAGGAGACAGAGCCGCACAGATAAAACACTCTAAAGATCTGAGGACCCTCCTGAGTCTTCAGCTGAGTAGTAATATGCAAGCAAATGCATGTGAAGAAAACCTGAGGCCAGAAATGGGGGAGTGAGGACAAACTGAAAAGGGCAAAGGGAACAATCCTTAGGATCATACATTCCACCAGATGGAATATTTCATAACTCAGAGAATTTAGAGAGGTTTTAAAAGCAAACCCTGAGAGAATCAAACGGTTTCCAAATAATTTAACTGCATCCCAGAACAAAGCTCAGGAGTATTTATAGGAGTATAAAAATATCCAGCACCCAAAACAGTAAAATTCACAATGCAATGTGTCTAATAAAAAATTACCAGGCATGCAAAAAGAAAAAAAAAGAAATGGGTATGGGGGGGGGGTGGAATCAAAGCAACCCAGAAATGAAAAAGATAGAATTAGCAAATAAGGACATTAAAAGTTATTATATTACATACCCTCAAAAAGGTAGAGGCAAAATATTAAGTAAAGGCATGGAAGATTAAAAAAAATACTTTTAAATTCCAGTTATGAAAAATATACTATTGCTAGATGCAATTAATAGCAAATTAGATACTGTAAAGAAAAGACTGATGAAACTGAAGATACAGCAATAAAAACTGTCCAAAGCGGGGGAGGGGATGGAACAAATTAAACAGAGAATTAGTGAGCTGTGGGACAACTTCAAGAAAAAGTAACTGTATTCCAAAAAAGGTGGGTGGGGGAGAGGAAAACATAAAAAATTATTTGAAGAGTGACCTAAACTTCTTCAAATTTCATGAACATTATAAACCTACAGATCGAAGAGGTTCAACGAAACCTAAGCACAAGGAAAAAAAAAAGACACCAAGGTACATCATAATCACATTGCTTAAAATTAGTAATAAAGAGAAAGTCTTAAAGCAGCTACAGAAAAAGGACATACATAAAAGAAAACAGGGTAAGAACGACAGCAAACTTCTCATCAAAAACAATGCAAGCAAGAAAATGCTGGAAGAGGATCTTTAAAGTACTGCAAGATGAAAACTGTCAAGCTAGAACTCTATAACCCAAAAAAATATCTTGCTAAAAAATAAGGCAAAGTAAAAGACGTTTTCAAACATGAAACCTGAATTAAAAAATCACCAACAGACCTCCATTACAGGAAATATTAAGGGAAGTCCTTCAATTGGAAGGAAAAGGATAACAGAAACTTGCCTATACAAAAAGGAATGAAGAACACTGGAAACAGTGAGTACATGGGTAAATAAAAACAACTTTTCCTAATACTTCACCCTTTAAAGGAAAAATAACAATTTAATGTGAGATACTATAACATGTATAAGGAAAATGTATGACAGCAATGGCACAAACATCAGGAGAAAAAAAAAACAGAAGACTCTTATACCAAATACAAAGTAATATATAAATATTCTTGATACACTTTATACATTATAAACCCTAAAGCAACCATTTTTAAAGAATGATAGCTTATTAGTCAACAAAGGAGATAAAATGCAATTTTACCAAAACTACCTAGTTAATTCAAAAGGAAAGAAAAGGCAACAAAAAACAGGAAAAGAGAAGATAAATCACATGACAACATATTTAAACCCAACTACCAGAACTAAAAAGAGAGAAACCAACTAGTATCCACTAGAAGCACCCATCTGAGAACATCATTGCAACTGGGAGGAGTTTAGTGTAATTCAATTATGAGTGCAAACCGTCCACAGTAAGTCTGAAAGTAGTCTGGACCCCAGGAACTCCACAAACTGACCAGCCAGGGCCCCTTAGGAAAAAATCTCCAAAAATAGAATTAAAATTTAGTGAGAGAGGCATAAAAGAGATAAAGGGGGGGAAAGAGGTCCAGATAAAAATGAGAGAAGGGAACAGAATCAGAAAGTTTCACTGCAAAAACCAGAAGAGGGAGCTCTGAAGTAAAAAAAAACAATCCTGAATCACACCTCCGGGAACTTCATAAAAACTAAGTTTAAATAAAAATGAAAAGTTTATATGCTCAAATCTCATTAAATTATTAAGTATTTTTAAAAGTTACCAAAATAGGGCACCTGGGTGGCTCAGTCAGTTAAGTGTCCGACTCTTGGTTTCGGCTCAGGCCTTGATCTCAGGGTCATGAGATCGAGTCCCAAGCTGGGCTCTATACTCAGTGGGGAGTCTGCTTGAGATTCCCTCTCTGCTCCTGCCCCCCCCACGCTTGTGTGCTCTCGAACGCATGTGTGTGCTTTCTCTTTCTCTCTAAAAATAAATAAATAAATCTTAAAAAAAAGTTACCAGAATAATTCCCTATAGACAAGGAAAGCATACCATAAACACGCCCCAAAAACTATTACTTACACTTTCAAACTGAGCTAAAAGTTTGGTGTTAAGAAAATGATAAAAGCAATAAAAGAACATAAATAAGAATCAGAAAAACTCAACAAAGGAAAACTAAACTACCAAGAACTTAATAATGAATAACCACAAAAAGAGAATGCTTTTAGAAAAGGAAGATATTTTTAAAAATCACAAATAAATGAAGAACTACAGATTCAAAATCAATTCTTTTCTTATATACCAGCAATGAACAAATGGAATTTGACATTAAAAACAAAACCACTAGCACCCCAAAAATGAATTAAATATCTAACAAAATATACACATGATCTGTATGAGGAAAACTAAAACTCTGATGAAAGAAATCAAAGAACTAAATAAATGGACATATATTCCATGTTCATGGATAGGAAGACTCAATATTATCAAGATGTCAGCTCTTCCCAACTTGACCTATAGATTCAATGCAATCTCAACTAAACGTCCAGGAAGTTATTTTATGGATATTGACAAAACTAATTTTAAAGTTTATATGCAGAGGCAAAAGACCACAGAATAGCCAACACAAAACTGAAGAAGAAGAAAGCTGGAGAACTGATGTTAGCTGCCTTCAAGACTTACTATAAAGCTACAGTAATTGAGACAGTGTAGTACTGGCAAAAGAATAGACAAACAGATCAACAGAACAGAGAGCCCAGATCTTTGGGCAGTCAACTGATCTTTGACAAAAGAGCAAAGGCAATACAACGGAGAAACACTTTTCCAACAGATGGTCCTAGAATAACTGGACACCCACAAGCAAAAAAAAAAAAAAAAGAATATCGATACCTTACACTCTTCATAAAAATTAACTCAAAATGGATCACAGACCTAAATGTAAAACACAAAACCATAAAAATCCTAGAAGATAACACAGAAGAAAAAATCTACTATGATTTAGGTTTGCAATGACTTTTTAGATATAACAAAAGCACAAGCCATGAAAGAAATAAGCTGGACTTCAGAATGAATAACTTCTGCTCTGTGAAAGATACTGTCAAGAGAATCAAGACGACAGGCCACAGACTGGGAGAAAACATTTGCAAAGAACTATCTGGTGAAGGACTGTCATCCAAAATATACAAAGAACTCTTAAAACTTAACAATAAGAAAATAATCCAATCTAAAAATGGGCAAAAGATGTGATACCACACCAAAGTAAATATGCAGATAAGTATATAATAAGCATATGAAGAGATGCTCTTAATCATATGTCATCAGGGAAATGAAAATTAAAAAAACAATGAGATACCACTACATATACTATTTAGAATGGTCAAAATCCCAAACAGCGACAACATCAAATGCTGGAAAGGATGTGGAGCAACAAGAAGTCGCATTCACTGCTAGTGGAAATGCAAAATAATAAGAGACATTTTGGAAGAGTTTAGCAGTTTCTTACAAAACTAAACATATTCTTACCATATGATCTAGCAATCGCACTCCCTAGCATTCACCCAAAGGAACTGAAAACTTACATCCACACAAAAACGTGCACATGGATGTTTATAGCAGTTCTACTCTTAACTGCCAAAACACGGAAGCAACAAAGACATCCTTCAGTAGATGAATGGATAAATAGACTGCAGTACATCCAGACAATGGAATATTATTTAGCACTAAAAAGAAATGAACTATCAAGCCACGAAAAGACATGGAGGAACTTAAATGCACATTACTAAGTGAAAGAAGTCAATCTATAACGCTACATACATATATGTGACATTCTGGAAAAGGCAAAACCATGGAGGCAGTAAAAAGATCACTGGTTGCCAGGGGTTCAGGGAGGGGGAAGGAGGATGAAATGGCAGAGCACAGAAGACTTTTAGGGCAGTGAAAATACTATGATTTATAATGGTGGATATATGTCATTATGTATTTGTCCAGACCCATAAAATGTACAACACTGAAGAGTGAACCCTATAATGTAAAGTATGGACTTTGGATGATAATGTGTCAGTCAGTGTAGGTTCATCAACTGTAACAAATACACCATTTGGTAGAGGATGTTGATGGGGGGAATCATGCACAATACTGTGTCACATTTGCTGTGAACCTAAAGTGGCTCTAAAAAATAAAGTCTATCTTAGGGACTCCTGGGTGGCTCAGTCAGTTAAGCGTCCCATTCTTGACCTCAGTTCAAGAGGTCATAATCTCAGGGTCCTGGGATGGAGCCCCGCAACAGGCTCCATGCTCAGAAGGGAATGTCCTTTTCCCACTCCCTCTGCCTTTCCCCACCCCCGCTCATGCTCTTTCTCTCTCGTATAAATAAAATCTTAAAAAAAGGTGCATGGGGAAGTCTTTTGGGGGTGATGAAACTCACACTGTATCTGTGGTGGTAGTTATACAACTGTTTGTACTTATAAAAGAACTATACAACAATAAAGGGTGAGTTTTACTGCATTTTATTTTTATTTTCCTGTAAATTATACCTTAATTTTTTTAAGTTTTAAAAATGATTCGAGACAAATATGCAAATTCAGAGAATAAATCTCTGAAAAAACACAAAGGAATCAGAATACTGAAAGTTCTTATCCAAACTGTCCTGAAATTAAAAGAAAAAAAATTCATATTACACATGTACACATTTTCCTTAATACACTGGACCTATGAATATCAACTTAGAACTAAACCAACACCAAGATATATTCCAGTAAAATTACTGATTTACAAAAAAAAATCACTTGGGCATCTAGGCAAAAAAAGCAACTAATTAGTAGGTGAAAGAAAATTAGACTGTCATCAAAGTCTACTGCAAAACTGAAGCAACATATTCAAGATATTTCAGGAAAGAACATGAGCCACTGATTTTACATTCAGCCAAACTGACATTCAAATATAAAGGACACAAACTGTTATCAACATGCAAAAACTCAGGGAATATTGCTCCCATGAGCCCTTCCTAAGGAAACATCTAGAGAATAAGATTCCAGAAAACCAAAATGATTAGAGATAAATGAACTAGTGGGAGGCACTGAATATATACTTACTTAGAAAACAAAGTCCAAATGGAGACTGTATGCAGGTTAAATGGGAAGCCTGACAGTATGTAATGAAAACATACTCTCACAATATAGAGTACAACTATTTAATGGGAGTAGGGTGGGGAATGGGAATGATATTCCTGTCAGTTCTACCTGCTTTCAGGTCTCATATTAGTGGTAGTATTTTTCATACCGTTATTCTGAGACTGCAATGTAATATGGGATAAACCAAATAAGTAATTACACGATATTCAAATTCCATCATCCCATGTCCCTGAGAACTAGGACACTCAGTATTAAAGGAGACACACATGTAATTATACAAAAGGTTAACTAAAAATCCCTGTTATTCTAAATCTGAATCAAAAGTATCAGTATAGTTTAACAAGGTATCTTAACTGTAAATATACAAATGTATTTTATATATTTAAAAATATTTTATATGAAGCATGTAAATATTATCATCTATCTTTCCACTGTAAATATGTGTGACTCTCTTTCTCTCTCTATATATATATATGACAAAAAGATACGATATGTATAGTCCTATTTCCTAGCTCCGTCCAGTGGAAAGACCTAGAAACAATGACCAACCCAATAGCAACAAGCATCCCTAGCAATGGATATTTTGGTCTTGAAATATCATTTCTAACTAAAAAAAAAAAAAAAAAAAACAGATTTCTTGGAAAAAATTATCCATTCCAGGTTGGAGGCATAAATACACAAGATGAGTCAAGAAAATCTTGCTATACCAGACAGCAAGGAAACTACCAAAGACAATCAGGGTTGTATCAAAAACTCAGAAACCATTTAAGAAGCTCTCCCATTAGTCAACAACAGGACAATTTAAGCATCACAATAAAAGTAATAATTACAATTCATGACATACATCTGAAACCCAAATGTTTAGATACAGTAATAATGACGCTTTAAAAAACCTAATTAGTCACCCTCAAAGGATGATAGTTTATATTGAAAACTAGTAAATAAAAGGAAAGAAACTTTCTTTTCTGCCTTTCCTATATAAACTGTACACTGGGTAATCAATCTGTAAGTAAGGAAAAGCGTCTCTTTATAGATGTAGCTCAATTAATGGGAAAAAAAAATTACAGAATTAGAATATCACTATTTTGCACCCGAAGGAATTAATGGCTCTAGGCACTGAACATCAGTAGAAAAGAAGACCTTCAGACTTTATGTGCGGTCTGAAGAAAAAGCACAGCACTACCTTGAGCCCTGCCCAGGGGATAAATAGGAGCCTGACCGAGCCTCTGCATCCAGATGCCCCTTTGCAGAGGATGAAAAACATGTTGAACTGTATGAGTCTCAGTAAGCAAAACAGAGACTGTGGGAAACAAGTCAAACCACTCAAGTTCAACACAGAGGGGGGAACCTGTAAATTAAGACATACTAAATAAAAACTGGGGGTAGGGGACTAAACTATAATGCTTAGATATACATAAGTTGGTATTAAAGCTCAATGGAAGGGACGCCGGGGTAGATGAAAAAGTTCTAATTCTTGACCTGGATAGTGGTTTTACAAGGCTTTTGGCCTTATAATAATTCATTAATATATTTTTTTGTGTGGTTTTATGTGTTTCATTTTACAGTAAAAAAAAAAAAGCTTTCTTTAAAAAGTAAATGATCAGTAGTCATTTGACTATCTGGTTACCTCCAAACGGCAAAAGGAACTCACCACCCACCCATTCCCCTGGAACCAGAGGAGTACATGAGACAACTGTGAGTCTAGGATTCAATGACCTCAGATCCCTAGAACTTTGCAACACAGAATCTTAAGGAACTGGTGCTAAAGCATATATATGAACTGCCTTTGCGTGAACTGAAGTCAGTCTTGACAATTTCTACACATAGGAGCTTATGTATTAAAGACTGGCTAAGACAATAAAGTGACCTTCCTGATTGTGGCTTTATTACTAGACCCTGTTCCATAGACCTATTTCAACCAATAGTTTATTCTAAATGATACTAACATACTTCCTTCCTATCTTGTATACAGATTTCTTCCCAAAGCTCATTTGCAAGGAGTTCCCAACATGAGGTAGAGGGAGGAAAGAGTAAAGAAAAATCCCCTTAACCTCAGAGATAAAATCTCACTGAGTACTTTCTAAGCTTATCCTGACATTGTAAGAAAAAGGAAACTTCCTATAAGCCAAGGACATACAATTCAAAAACTGCTAATACAGGCTGAAAAAAGAGAAAAATACAATCAAATACCAATCCTGAAGAAATTCAAAGGGGAAAGGAGGAATGGGTGACTGCCTAAGCTTTGAAGGTAACTGGTAAATCAGAGAGCGTATTTCCCTTTGGGCTACCCTGACCCAGAAAGTCAAATCTGACAAAGAGAGGGGAAAAAAGAAAATTTTTACTCTACCACACCTACTCTATGAAACTGAACTCAACTTAATTACCACCACCAGCACTCTAAAAACCTCGAGAGAGGGAAACCTGGAGAGACTAATGTGGGTACCCAGGGAGAATGTTTAGGTACTGAATAGGTTAACCAGAAATTCTGAGCTGACAAGGGAAGAATATTACTATTATTACCTACTTTTTTACTTCCTGTAAATACTTTTCTATCTAGACTGGCAGTTATATTTTGTCTATTAGTTATTTATACTGGTATACTCTGTTCTTCTCACTTCCTAATATGCATAAGCTCCAGGATGACAGAGACTTTTTTTTTTCCATCTGTCTATCTTTCTTATTCCTACTACAGCACCTAGCAAAATGTTTTACACATAGCATATACTCACTATGTTTGCTGCATTAAATTAAAAGAAAAAGAAAATCCAGGGCAGTCAGGAAAAAGAAGAGAAAACTTGTTCTTCATTATTTCAGAAGGCAAAAATCAAGACAGATTGGGAGAAAAGTATGGGGAGGCCTATCAGGCCAACATTAACACAAAACTTCTTTAGCACTAGTTGCCTTGAGAGGTAACAATGTCCCCTTACCACCTCTGAAGTATTAAAAAAGAGGCTGCACTGGGTCGCCTGGGTGGCTCAGTCGTTAAGCGTCTGCCTTCGGCTCAGGTCATGGTCCCAGGGTCCTGGGATCGGGCCCCACATCGGGCTCCTCGCTCAGCAGGAAGGCTGCTTCTCCCTCTCCCACTCCCCCTGCTTGTGTTCCCTCTCTCGCTGTGTCTCTCTCTGTCAAATAAGTAAATTAAAAAAAAAAAAAAAAAAAATCTTAAAAAAAAAAAAAAGAGGCTGCATGCCCACTGGCAGGGATTATGGGGCTATCTATCTCTGGAGGCTCATCTATTTCTCTATGTCTAGACTGCATTAAGGTAGAAGGGAACTTTGAGATCTGCTTTAAATTCTTTTAAGATTTTGTGTTTCTGAATAAGGCCGTCCTTTAAGATTTTGTGTTTCTGAATAAGGAGACTCAGACTGAAAAACAAATGAAGAAAATAAGGAGAAAGAAATCTATCACATAACCTATACTAGGATAGGTATTTCCCACCCCAATGGAAATCTGTTATTTGATAATATAAAAGCTCGAGCCTACTTTATCAGAGAATTATGTTATCAGAACAAACCTCTGCGCACTAGGCATTTCACATGTGTTACTCTCATTTCATCCTTGTTATTACCCCCATTTCATAAAAGGACACTGATACTTAAGAGAATAAGCAATGACTGGGTTTTGAACTTTGAAACCACGTTCCTTCCACTGAACCTTCCCACCTCTAAGATAAATTAGCACTGGCAAAATACAGCATTGGCTCTTTTGTGTACTGTCATTAGAAAACTTCATTTTCTACCATATCTTGATTCCATACCATAAATTTATGTATGCAGGTCTTACCACTTATTTCAAGCTCTGCCCAGTGTGATTTCTTTCCATTTGCTGCTTCCTCAGAGGACATAATTGTGTACATCCTCCTAGGATCAGGGGGCTCGTATTTTTCTTTGGGCATGCCTGTTGAATTAAAAAAATCCAATCAGTATTCTGAAGAACCAAATAACTGAAAACAACGATGTCTTTTTAAAAATAAACACCCATATTATGATCTCTAAATACCATTTCCCAAGAAAAAGAACTAGGTGCTTCTTGGAGAAATGGAGGATTTCGGGTCCAGGATCAGAAAAATAAAAAACAGGGCTGGATGCTAACAAAGATGCTGTGGCTGTGGAAGACACAGCAGACAGCCTGGAGAAGCAACCAGTGGCCACAGGTAAGACATGGACATCAAAAGAATGGCTCTGAGTCATTATATACTGCATGAATTCAAAGCTTTAATTAAAAATACATATATATCTCAGTCACCTAAAAAGTGGGAAAAGGGAAAGAATCAAGCATTTATCCTGCATTTCTGGCCGAAACTAGATAAGAGAATGTTCTTAACAGAATTCCAGCTAATAAATGCAAAAGAGTCACATAATTACAAAATCACTATTTCACAACCCCTAATGAAAAAAAAAAATGAATCTAGGCAATGATTACCAAAGATTAATAAAAGCATTAGGTGAGGGGCGCCTGGGTGGCTCAGCGGTTAAGTGTCTGCCTTTGGCTCAGGTCATGATCCCAGGGTCCTGGGATCGAGCCCCACATCGGGCTCCCTGCTCAGCGGGAAGCCTGCTTCTCCCTCTCCCTCTCCCCCTGCTTGTATTCCCTCTCTTGCTGTGTCTCTGTCAAATAAATAAATAAAATCTTTAAAAAAAAAAAACCTGAATGTGAATCATATCAAGCCCTTCTACTTCTGGCACCAGTTGAACAAAATAAAGGAGATAGAGGACTATGTTAAAAATAACACAAGACACAACAACGTGAACACACTGAACACTACTGAACCATATACTTAAAAACGGCTAAGGCCTAAATTTTGTTATATTTTAACCACAATTAAAAAATTTTTAAAAACCTTAAATAACTTCACAAAAATACAGCTAGCCAGATGCAGAATATGCAGAGTTCTACATGAGAAAGACCTAATTTCTTTAACAAATAAATGACATGAAAATAAGACAAGAAGAAATTGACATGGATTAAACAATTTACAAGGCACAGCAATCAAATGCACTAAATACACTATATACACCTATATTTGGAAAAACCAAGTGTAAAAACCATTTCTGAGAATCAGACAATTTGAAGTACTAAATATAAATTGATACTGAAGGACTATTGTTCATTCACTTGTGGTTATTTCCTTAACCCTTTGTTATCAATACATTTCGAAATATTTAGGTGAAATGAAGTTTCACGCCCTTTGCATATTCCTCCAAACTCCTTGACTGAGTCTCACTTCACCTTATTCACTTAGATGAGGTCAAACCCACTTCAGCCAACTCTCCACCTTCTCTGGATACCTACTCAGCTAAATATAGCTGGAGAAGAACCTACCACCATGTGAACTTAAAGTGAGCCAGTCAGCAGCAATCATTTACCTCTAATGGACTATTTGTGCTACCAGGAAATTATACTGTTAATTCTCCTAGTCCCTTCTACATGACTTCTCCCTTCAAACCTCTAACATTTACTCCTCCATCTTCCCTTTCTTACTTCTATTTTCTCACTGAAACAGAAAACACAAGAGCCCTTTCTATGAACTCGCACCTCCACCCATCTACACTCTTTTAGTAGGACAAACTGCTTGCCCTCTGAACACTCAATCCCACCCCATCATCTTGCCTATTCAAGGACATTACTTGGCAATTCTCTCATACATCACTTTTTGCCTCTATACTAGATCTTTACCTTCAAAATACACGTACATGGTATTATTTCCTCTATTTAAATATAACAAAGTCCTGACCCCATTTCTCCCTCATTACTTTTTTCTCATTCTCTTCACAAAATACATTATCCCCCGGAGTCGTACGTGCTGTCTCCTAGTCCTCCTTTCCCAGTTAGTCATTCAAGTCAGTATGTGCTTTTAACATTCCACCAAAAACTGCCAAGAAGAAAACCAGTGACCTCACATTGTTATAGCCAATGGTCGTTTCTTAGACCTTTTGCTTGTCCTATGATCAGTATTTGATGTAAAGGATCACTCCCTTGTAGACACACTTATTTATTTGGCTTCCAAGGTATCTTTTATCTTGGTTTTCTTCTTATCTCAATAGACTTAGTCTTTTGCTAGTTCTTCCTGCAGTCAGAATTAACTCCATTTTACCAACAGAAACCCGAAGCCCAAAACGGTTTAAGCAATTTAACCAGTATTATAAGGCTGAGAAGTAGCAGAGTCAGGCTTTGTGTCTGATTCAAAGTTAAAGTTACGGGTGCCTGGGTGGCTCAGTTGGTTAAGCGACTGCCTTCGGCTCAGGTCATGATCCTGGGGTCCCCGGATCAAGTCCCGCACCATCCGGCTCCCTGCTCAGCGGGGAGTTGGCTTCGCCCTCTGACCCTCCCCCCTCTCGTGTGCTCTCTCTCTCAAATAAAATCTTTAAAAAA
Source organism: Zalophus californianus (assembly GCF_009762305.2). Taxonomy (NCBI): domain Eukaryota; kingdom Metazoa; phylum Chordata; class Mammalia; order Carnivora; family Otariidae; genus Zalophus; species Zalophus californianus. The sequence continues at coordinate 5,475,340 of NC_045599.1, read as the reverse complement.
AAAAAGTTAAAGCTACTTTCTAAGTGAAATAAGCCAATCACAAGAAGACAAATAATTGTATGATTTCATTTACTTGAAGTACCTAATGTAGTGAAACTCAAGAGAGACGGAAAGTAGAATGGTAGTTGTCAGGGCTGGGGAAGGGAAGTTACTGAAAACGTGTAGAGTTTCAGTTTACAAAAGAAGAATTATGGAGATGGATGATGGTAATGGCTGCACAACATTATGAATGTATATAATACTACTGACTGCTACACTTAAAAATGGTTAAGACGGTAAATTTTATGTGTATTTGCCACAATAAAAAAAAGACTGGAAAAAAGTCAAAGCAACTTTCATTATGCTATGTTGCCTCCCTAGTGATGGGAAGTAGAGCTATTTTTGAAACAGAAATGGGCTCTGACTGGGTAGTCAAAACAGAAAAGGAGGTAAATAATCCTTAAAAAGCTGCTTGAAAAAATATAAATGGTGAGACTAATCATCTGCACAAAAAACAGCACATCTATTTTTTGTTTTGTTAAATATTATTGATAAAACAAACTGTTCTCTTACATGTTAACTTCTTGAGACTAGAATACAATGACTAAAGTTTTTAGACTGATGATACAAAATACCTAACACAGAGAGCTACAGAGTCAGAAACTGTTCCCATTCTAGAGGATTACCTGGCAAAGCAAGTGCCCTTTTTGAATGATATGAATATTCCAGTAACAACCTAGAAAATATAAAATGTTGTGTCAGGCTACCAGAGCTTGATGAGTACAGCCCATCACCCAAATGCCATTATTCTAACCAGATTCTACTTCGAAAACAAAAACAAAAACCAACCACCTCATCTATATTGACTTTTCCCAATAAAATTTCCCAATAAAATTTAACAATGGTGAGAAACTGGCTTTGTCCAGGTGACGTTAGTATTTTGGTCCTATTATTAATCATTTGACTTCTTAGTGGAAGTTGAGAAGTCTGATTTATCAACCTCATGTGAGCTTAGTTACTTTGAATCAAGGTCCAGAGTTTGATCACACTTCAGAGAATGGATAAAAGTGTTACTGAGCTAAGAAGTCTGAAAACCAGGGGCGCCTGGGTGGCTCAGTCGGTTAAACATCTGCCTTCAGCTCAGGTCATGATCTCAGGGTCCTGGGATCGAGTCCCACATCGGGCTCCCCACTCAGTGGGGAGCCTGCTTCTCTCTCTCCTTCTGCTGCTCCCCCTGCTTGCGCTCTTGCTCTCTGTCAAGTAAGTAATAAAATCTTAAAAAAAATATTTTAAGAGACAGCTCATTAAACTCGAAAGCAGCAAGGAGACCATCTTTATTTCCAAATCCCTGAGAGTAAGGATTTGGAAGTGGGGGGGGGGGGAAGAGTACGACAGAATAAAAGAAATGGTAGCACATAAATTGTGCAATCACTACAGTGTACACCTGAAACTAATGTAACACTGTGTGTCAACTATAGTCAAATTAAAAAAAAAAAAGGTATCAAACTAGACAAACTCTTTCCAGGAGCAGCAAGAGGAGCACATCTGCCCACTGAGCAACGCCCTTCCCCTATTTTTGGGGGAGTCTGGCAAAACATAGTGTTGGAGGAGAGAAGGATGTAAGAATGCATACAATTTAGGACGTTTCCCAAGACTTTGAAATCAACAAGCAGATCTCTCCTCTAAATAACCTGCAGTGACATACCGTATTTTTATCTAAGAAGACTAAAAGGTTTCCAAAACAGACTTGAAAACTGCCAAGGATTACAAAAGACTTTTAAAAACAGCTACGCCAAAGTCAGCAGGTATGTAGCACCTGACTAGTCAATCCCCTATTCCTCCAACCCAGGGCCAGGCGTCACTACTGATCCTGGCAGCATGAAGCCCGTCCCCACTCTAGATCTCAGAGAAACAGTTTTCATTATCTTAGAAGAATTATTTACCTTAAACACAGGACATTATTTACCAACACAGAAAGATATGCTTTCATAATTAAATATTGTAAGGAATGGCTTAAAACTACAGAACTATAGCCATCGTGGGAAGGTTAGTGTTGCAAAGCAGAGTTACAAACCATAACACAACTAATAAGACTATCCTGGAGCATTTAAACTAAGGTAACCTAACTGCATACCATAAACTTAGAAAAACTGCCATCTAGATAGGGAAAAAAATTTAGAAATCCACATATTCTCTACAATTCCAGAAATGCTACGCATGAGAGAGAGAGAGAGAGAGAGAGAGAGAGAGAGAGAGAGAGAGAGAGAGAGAGAGTGTGTGTGTGTGTGTGTGTGTGTGTGTGTGTGTGTGTGTGTGTGTGTGTGTGTGTGTGTGTGTGTGTGTGTAGGTACAGTGAGGGGGATGGGACAGGAATCATTGGGAGAGTTTTTATAAAAACCCATAGGGAGGGATTTATCAGAATCTAAGGTAGAGAGAAAAGAAACAAGAACTACAGAAGCAGACTAGAATGAATATATTCACAAAGGTCCTTGCAAAAAGTTATATCTCACCCCATAGCCCCAAATAGATTCATAGTTCCCTAATTACAGCCTTTATATTAAATCTATTTTAACCATCCTCTGACTAAGAGTGGAAAGAAAACAGCTGCTGGAGGCAGGGACATAAAGGAAGGGATAGGAGCCTCTGGTCTATTTTTCTGCCAGGAATCAAACTTATACTCAGTCAAAATCAGGGACAATCAAATATCTGAATGCTCCCCATGGGAAAAAATATGTAATTATAAAAACCACCAATTGGGGGCTGAAATCCACCAACCATAACAACCCACAGACAAAAGCTGTGCCAACAGCCTGCCTCTTCCCCATCTATAACTAACCTTCAAAATCAATCTGAGGGGAAGCCAACAGAAGTGCCTAAGAACCCACCCATGCCATACCTGAATAAAAAGCAAGTCAACATAGAGTGGTCAAACACAAGTTAAGTGTAACACACACAGCACAATGACTATATAAAATCACTGGGGAGGGAGGGAGGGAGGGAGGGAGGGAGGGAGGGAGGGAGGGAAGGAAGGAAGGAAGGAAGGAAGGAAGGAAGGAAGGAAGGAAGGAAGGAAGGAAGACTACAGAAACAGAAAAATATTCCACAAAAAATTGTTTCTTGTGCTTAAAGAAATTAAAGAGAACAACACAAACAAAAACTGTAAGTAAAGAAGTCAACTGTGGAACAACACAAATTGAGATAAAAAGGTAAGAGTGCAGATCTAGCAGGGGAAGAAGTATTTGAATATTAGAATCTCTAAAACAAGACTGGGGCAAAAAAGGAAAGTCACAGTGTACCATAAACATACTTCTTACTAAAACAAAAGGCAAACATTGGCAAAAATTAAACATACTTTTTTGTGGAAAAACAAAAGAGATGATAACATAGTATCTAAGAGAGGAATCACATAAGCTGTAACTCAGTAAACCTACCCTTTGGTATTTACCAAATAAAAATAAAAATGTGTTTCCACAAAAATACATTTATATAAATGTGCAAAATAGTTTTATTCATAGTTGCCAAAAACTGAAGACAACTGAAATGTCCATCAACAATGAAAGGATAATCAAATTGTGATATATCCATACAAATACTACTCAGCAATAAAAAAAAGAATGAAGTACTGATACATATACATATATAGATGAATCTCAAACATTACACTGAACGAAAAGACCCAAAAGATTCCATTTACATGAATTTGCAGTGGTAACAGTGGCTGCCCTTATGGGAATTGATGAAAGTATTCAGTATCTTAAATGAGAGTGATTTATATTGGCATATATATTTATCAAAACCCAAACTGTACACTTAAGGTCTATTTCACTTTATATAAATTTTACCTTAACTAAAAAACATTCTGTACTCAACCCCTTGGTCAAGTGTGAAGACAAACAAAAGGACATTTTCAGACAAGCAATTACTAACAAAACATACCACCATGTACTTTTCTGAATTACTCATTACAGCATTGTTTATGACAAAAAGTACAAACAACTTAAGTGACCATTAATAAGAATGTATGGTTAAATGAGTTACTGTGCAGCCATATACTATGGAAAACCATGCAGCTGTGAAAAGAATGATGTGAACTCTTGGTATTATACTGGATTATTCACTTCAGAGTTTAGGATTAAGCAAATAAATACTTAGGTTAAAGATATTAGCAACCAAGCTTTTCAGGGTAAGAAAAGGTTTATAAATCAGAAATTAAGTGAAAACAACACCAAAGTTGACTTGAGAATATCAATATAAATACACAATCTTATTTTTTAAGATTTTATTTATTTACTTGAGAGAGAGCCCGCACAAGGGAGAGGGTCAAGCACACTGAGCTCAGAAGGGGCCTTTGATCTCAGGACCCCGAGATCATGACCAGAGCAAATCAAGAGTTGGATGCTTAATCAACTGTGCCACCCAGGCACCCCTACACTCAAGATTTCAAATTTGTTTTTAATTACACAGTAAAATGATCTGGAAACAATGTTATCTCTGGAATAACAACACCCCTAATCCTCAGTTTTGAGAAAGAAAAGTTCTTTGTAAAATGACCAACTACAAGACTGCGGCAAGAAATGTATAAAATGTGTAAAGCCTGAGACATCCTTTAGGGCCAAAAACCTAAGTCAACATAACACAGGAGCCAGCTAAAAGGGGTCCTCACTGGCCAAAGCTGTGGCAATTGGAGCAAAAAGAATCATGATTATAGTGGAATGAAATGGAATCAAAAATTTGTGGATAACAGGATCATCATCGGTGCTGCAGAAAACACAGCGGGCAGTGCTGTAGAAGGGGATTAGCAGCAGAAAGTAACTACTGCAGTCACCAGGGCATGAAGAAAGCAGGAAGGGAGAGGTGAGGAAAGGGAAGGCATTAGGTGCACGTCAGCCACCATCTGATGCAGCTTTTAAACTAAGAAAACTCGTAACTAAAGAGAAAGATTTAAGTGTTTATATTTTCAGCAGGTACCGCATTTCAGAGGTGACCAAACAGCCCCAGTTGAATAGTCCTACTTTACAAAAGAATGACAGCTAATACATGAAGAATGAAACAAATAAACAAAAAGCAACTTCATTTTATAATTCCTTCTTTAGGCAAGGATTATAAATTGTGTTTAAACCATTAGATGAATCATTGGCACTGGTGTAATGCTAAGGTAACACCATCACCCAAATTGTTTTCTGATCATAAGGGAAGAATAAAAGGTTACCTTCTTCATCAATCTTCACAACACTAATGGGTGGAGAACCAGATACTGACTTTGTCTCTCAACATGACAATATGACGGCACATGAAGTACACATCAACAATGTTTACCTTGATTAAGAATTAGAGGAACTGGCCAGATGAAAACAAAGAAGCAATCAGACAAAATGAGAATGCAGGACTTTCTTGCAGGATAACTAACTGGTCTGCTGCCTTCAACAACCTGGTGTCAAGACTAGTTTAGATTTGAAAAGAATTAAGGGATATAATTAGATGCAATCAATGGTCCCTATATAGGATCCATAAATCAGCAATGAAAGACATTTTGTGGACAGCGGAGAAACATTTAATACCTAGTTTGTATTTAAAATATTAATGAATAATTATGAGATCATGTTATTTGGGCCATATACAAAAATGTCTGTTAATAGGCACTCTGAAGTTAAATAATTTATTTTAATTATATTGGCCAGATCTTTTTCAAGGAAATGGGAGTTACAGCCATTCTCAACTGATAAAATAAAATGCTAAATTTAACTCTTCTTTTCCTTTTTACATTTTCTTCTCCATTCTTTGTCTTTTACTTCCTTCCCAAACATGAAGGAGAAAAAAAGAAGAGGGACAGAGGGAAGGAAGGGAGGGAACCAGGAAGAAATAAACTCATGTGCAGAAAGCCCCTTTTAAGATCAGGCTCCTCTTAGAGCTATGAGTTAAAATATACAGTTGACCCCTGAACAACACAGCTGAAAATCCACATGTAACTTCAGACTCCCCAAAAACGACCAGTAGCCTACTGTCGACCTCAAGCCTTACCAATAACATATTCTGTATGCTGTATGTAGTATATACTGCATTCTTAAAATAAAGTAAGCTAGAGAAAAGAAAATGTTAAGAATATCATTAGGAAGAGAAAATACAGTTACAGAAGTATACTGTAAAAAATCCACACATAAATGGACCCATGCAGGTCAAACCCTGTTCAAGAGTCCATTACATTCAAAAAGGTAGTGACACTAACCTCGGCACCAATTTATTTCTTCCAAACGAATTTTTCACTAAATCCAACTGATTTTTACCTCTTCAGGATTTCTAAATCTGTTTTCTCCATTTTCACTGCTACTGAAGTTAATTTAGACCCTCATTTCTCAGCTTCAAGTATTAAACAATCTCCTCTACATCCACCTTCCAGATAGATGCCTGCTCATATCACTCTCCTGCTTAAAAACCCAAGATGGCCCATCTGCCTAACTACCTAAAGTCCAAACTTCAAAGTCCTTTACAATCTAGACCTAGCCAACTATTTTCTCACTCCTCTTCACCCACGTACACACATGCCACCCTATAAAGTCCTAAATCGATTGAAGCAAACCTACTTCTAAGGTGTAGTCTTTCAATATGTGCTAATTCCTTCACCAGACAAGCTTCCCCCTCAACTCCTACTCGAACTTCAAGCAAACCTGACAAGCGAGCTCAAGCCACATGGTGGAGCCTTTGTAAGCCCTTCCCAACAAAAGCACACGGTGTCTACTCTCTCCTCTGCACACCAAACATTTACTCCAGCATCTATCACCCCACACAGTATGCATCTCCCAGCGTCTTGTGTAAGCTCCAGCACATGAGACTAATGAACTGGACTAAACATTCTTTCTTTCATGACCCAGCATCAGGTTTTCCTAAAAGAGAAATCCAAAAGCAACTCAGTACATCTGAACCATGCTTCCTTGGGGAGTTTTCTTTATGGAATCATTCATTCAACAAATACTTACTCATCACCTTCTATGTGCCAAGTACTATGCCAGGTGCTAGGAATAAAAATAAGAAATACATGATCACGGAGCTTTATCTACCGGGGGAGCAAACAAAAGTTTCACAACCATGTAATCACACTACAACCTTTTCTTACTTTTACAAACATCACTCCAAGTTAGGACTTTATTTGCATTTTTTCAACTAATATAATGGACTCTTATTATTGGTATTTATGCTTTTAAGATTACACCTAACCTACGTATCACTCTCAAATTATTCTTCCTAAAGTCGAGTTCTCATTACACTGCAAAATTCAGGAAAAAGAACCATTCTTTGTAAAGAACTGGAAAATCATCTAGAATGATTTCTGGTCCTGTATCAGCTTTAAAACTATGATTCTATGGCATCCTCTCTGCCATCACTGCCTCAACTGCTGCTTAGAAAACATTCAAACTTCTCAGTTTAGAATTCAAAATGGTCTACGTTCCCAGACTTTATTCCAATACTTTTGTTTCTTTTGATACAACTGGCAGACAATTGCCATCCTTCAAATATGCTCCACTATCTTCTTTCTACTCCCCATTATTACAAAAACACCAAGCCACTACATGAATGCCACTTAAAAAGCAAACAAACAAAAAACCCCCCTCCCTCTTTGAATACAATCCAAACAATAATTTATTCACAGGTACATTAAAAAATTGTACATAACAATAAATACTAATTTAACCTGGATTTTGTTCCTACCAAGACATGTAAGATATTTAAAATGTCATACAAACATAATAATTTGATACTTTAAAAAATGAAAATACTCTGAGATTTTAAGTTGATAGTAATTATGGCTGAGATGGCAAGCCTAAATTACTGTAAATTACTTACGTTGTTTTTTCCAGGTGTATTAGTTGAATTCTACACATGAAAAACATGTGACTCTCTGTAAATAAAACCAGCTAGCCCCCTTGGGCTACATTCTTAAGTCTTCCTTAGAGCCTCAAGTCAGTTAAGGCACTGCTACATCTCACTTTAAACCCCAATCATCTCGATTTTCAATGTGATCACAATTTGTTTTCTTTTTCTATCCAAGTTTCCACCATGATTGATGGGCCAATTAAAAGTTTACACAGACGATAAACCTCATACAGGAGCTGTCCTTAGTGGCAAAACTATCACCAGGTCTATCGCTAATTAGTTCCCTGTGGCAGGCAAATCAAGCAGGAAAAAAAAAACCTCTGCAAAGGATGACTATCCTTATCTAAAAAGCAAACTTAAATCCTAACTGTGGATCTGTAGAGTTCAAGGGCTACTCTCATAAATAACCAATGATACTACTGCAGGTATCTTACAACTCATGATAATCTCTCAAAAAAGGTATCTGAATTGCACAGGAGAGACAGAATAAAAAGCTAGTTAAAAAAAAAAAAAAAAGACCTTACTAAAAAGTGAAACTGTCTTCTTGGTCTTCTAACCTGCCCTTCCTCTATGATCCCCACCCATTTTCCAAGCCAGAAATAGCAGTACTATCCTTAATTCTTTCCCACCCAACCCCAGCCTTCACATCCAGTCCCCAGTTCCAGCCCATTTTAACTTCCTAAATCTTCCTCTCGCCCACTCTGCCTCCATTTCCTGGGCTCTTCCCTGAGATATGAACTAATCCAGCAGTCTCGGATCCATGTTCTTCTGCTGTCCCCCAACTCAAATGCAGCCTAGACACTATCCAGACTGACTTCCTAAAAATACAAGTGCTTACCTGAAGGTCCTAAAACCACATCTCCTTCATCCACCCATGGACTAATACTGCACCTGACACAAAGGAGGCTCAAAGACGAGTTGACCTAAACAGGAGACCCAGGCTCATTTACAAAACAAAGTTTTTTGACCGTCCTCCAGTCTTAGCCAATCAATTCCCACTTACCTCTCACAACCGTCCATGCCTTAGCATATGCTATTGCTTCTGCCTGAAGTGCCATTCTTCCCTCCCCTCCAGATACCTTAGGGACTCTAGTCATCTTCAAATGCCAAATCAGATATCCAACTTCAAAAAGGTCCTTCTTTCCTATCCCTCCCAAACACAGGAGCTTATCATTCCCTGCTTTGAGCTATTCCAAACCTTGAAGATATTTCTAAAATAGTATCTTTAACTCCACCTTATTTTTTTTTTTTATGTCTCACTCACCTACTCTAATATAACTCCTTGGCTTTATATTTTAAATCTCTTTTAGTCTCTTCAGAGCCTGGCAAATAGTTAAGTAACTGGTGAATAATTGTAAGAATTCAAGGAGAGCTGTGATAGTTTAAAAAAAAAAAAAAGAGCAAACATTTTGTAAGAGACAAGTGAACTAACAGAAGCAGTGCCCATTTTACCAGCAACAAGAAAAACTAATATCTAGGCTTCTAATCTTGAAGGCAAAATCTAGAAAAACCAGACAGAAAGGACCAAAAACTGAGAATACTGGTTCTAGGATAGCCTAGGATAAGAATCAAGGGGACAGACTTAAAAGGTTAAACTGTATAAACGTAACCTCAGTGAAACGCTCTAGCAAAATAAGGGCAAACCTTGAAGAGAAGGGGGTAATGGCAAAACTTCTGCATGCCTGTCTGCCACAAGGCACTAGGCAGTAACAACCAACATTATTTGAGCATGCACCGTGTGACAGGCCTACCCGGCCCTTTCACATATATTATTTCATTTAACCCTCAGGGCTCCTGTAAGTAAATACTATTATTCTCCTTACAAACACAGGGAAGGTCCAGAGAATGAGTAACTTGCATGAGGTCACAGAGATACCAGTGGCACAACTAAGATTTTAACCCAAGTTTGATCCACAAGTCTGTGCTCTCAACCACTATGCAGTCATTTACCTGTATTATCCTCAATTTAATTCTCAAAGCAACCCATGAGGTAGATGCTATCCTCATTTTATTTTAGATGAAGACACAGGGTTTAAATAATTTGCCCAAGGTCACATACACTTGGTAAGTAGTAGAGCTGGGGTTTGAACCTCAGACAATCCAGCCACAAAGCTCCTCGCACAAGTCTAGAATTCTGCCACTAATAAAGCCAAGATCTCATGTTCCTTCTCCAAATATTGTATTGCTGAGATCATGAGCCCTCCAGTTTTCTTCTCAGACGTCTCTCTGAGCTACTCCACACCTGCCTTCTCTACTCCCAAAATCTGCCTAATACTCTAAGACAGCAGATCTCAAACCCTATCACCTCAAGATCCTTACACACTCTTAAAAATTCACAAGCAACCTCAAAGAGCTTTCATTTATGTAGATTATACCTGTCAACATTTGCCATTCTAGAAATTAGAAGAAAATTTAAAATATGTGTTAACTCATTAAATGTAAAACCTACCAATTTATTTAAGATTTTATTTATTTGTTTGTCACACACACACAGAGAGAGAGAGACAGCACGCACGCACGCAAGACAAGTGGCAGGCAGAAGGAGAAGCAGGCTTCCTGCTGAGCAAAGAGCCCCATGTGGAACTCGATCCCAGGATCCTGGGATCATGACCTGAGCCAAAGGCAGATGCTTAACCAACTAAGCCACCCAGGCATCCCAAACCTACATGTTAATAAACATTTTCATGAAAAGTAACTATTTTCAAAAACAAAGTAAAATATCGCGAGGACATTGTCTTACATCCTTGCAAATCTCATTAATGTATGACATACTAAAAGACAGCTGGATTCACACATCTGCTCTGAAGTCAATCTGATCAGATATCACACATTTTTTTAGCTTCTGGAAAACTCCACTGTATACTCGTAAGACAGTAAGAATGAAAAAGACCAATAACATCTTAGTAATATCTCTAAGAACTTAAGGTTTCTATAGCCAACTCCTCCTGCCCCCAAAATCTTGTACACAATTTCCTCAAATCCTTTCTCAAGTAGTACAAAAATAAGTTGCAGTACAAACTGGTTTAACTAAAATTTCCAATCAATAAGACCTCTTTGAAAACAGAGATCTTGAAATTATGGTAAAATATTCCTCCAAAACATACAGCTGAACAGCAGGATATAGTAGTCAATACCAGGCTCTAAAAGGAAAAGATTGGCATGCCCATCTGCATCCACAGTGCCCAGCCTGTGACAGACAGCCTGTAACTATACTGCTGTTAAAACGCAATTCTAACCATGTGCATGTGCCCAATAACACGAGTGAATATAAAATAGTCAGAGAAGCACAGAGAGAAGTTTCCTATGCAACAACCATAGGAAACCACTAATTTTAAAGGCCAAAAATGGTTCAAATACTAGCAATTACATTCAACCCAATAAATTAACTCAAAATACAATTATAAAGATATCCCAAGTAGAGGTCATCCACAAATTTCAACTCAAATACAAATTATTTGTCAGGTTAGATTTTATTCTCTATATCTGAAGTCAAACATAAAGTACAGAAAACATACTAAGACAAATACAATCTGCCATCTAAACACCAAAAGCTGAGTGCCCACTAATAAGCAGGGTAGTAAGTCAAAACCATGATTTGTGGGGTAAAACCTCACCAAGATTAAAAGGTAAGGCAAGCGAGGCCATCAATCCTAAATGTGCTCCTTAACATGAGATAAGCAACAACCATCTGGTTTAAGCTTCAGCACCAAATGATGGATGCCAGTAGAAGTCTTTTCATTTCTTTCTTATCTTTTGTCAGATTTTCCATAATATATTTGCTTCTCCCTCTCTTACAGTGACTCATAATAGCCTAACTACCACTATTTAGTGAAGATTTGGTCTCTTGAGGCACTCAACATTTATTCCAGCTGCTAATTCATATATACAATCATTTGGGGGGTTTTAATGTACTAGCAATCAGTTTCAACCCATTAGTCCTTTTTTTTCCCCTAAAAGAAAATTATTCATGAGACGCTGACCTTACAAATCATCAAGAAGCCTTTAATAACACTAGAATTATTGCTCTAAGGCTACTGAGTGATGTTTCAGAAGATTTGGAAAGAAATCTAAAGCAACTCTGTTCAAATAGGAGTTCTGCTATACACTGCTTTTTGACCGCATATGTGACCGCCTTTTCCTAAAACAGTGAAATGCTTTAAAATTGGATTTTTGACCAGCATGAATAGTATTCTTATGTGGACTTTCACGGTTCTTGATCCATAACCTAAAACAGAATCACAAATATTAAGAATCTGCCAGGTAGCTCTATTCCATCAACATGATTAGCCACCAATGTAAACGGTTATACGTTTGGGGCAGCAACTGGGTCTCTCCGTATTATCAAAACTGTATCAAAGGTCCATTCCAAGCCACATCATCAAGTACATGTTAGGATGGAAGTGGGGGGAGGTACAGTGAAATTAAGAACACAAACTAGAGTCAAACAGACCTATGTCAAGAAAGATGTGTTTACGTTCATCTTTAAAGCTAAAGCTTCCTCATTTATAAAACAATATCTACCTCACAATTTTGTTACAAGAATGAACGCATTAAAGCACAATGCCTATGATATTAGCATTCAACAAAGCTATTTTTTTGTGTGACTACAAATCCCTAAGTCTGAATTTCTCTAGTTTCCCTAAAATTAGAAACCAAGTGATAATTCTTTAGATGGCCCAAAGTACAGTTTTCACTTTCAACAATTTTAGATGAAAATACATGAAGAGCTATTGTTCCACAAAACATGGCAGTTGGCTTCATCAGATCCTGCTTTATGATGCTGTGGTGTTTGCATACAACTACATACAATCTTATGAAAGAAAAAGTTGCCCCCCAAAAAGCTGAGTGCAAATAACATGTCTGACCTAATGCGACTAAATCTTCATCTCTGTTTGGTCCTCAATTAGCAGGGACTCCTCTAACAGCCTTTTCCGTCTATCCCACCACCCCTCTCCCACTCAAAATCGGCCTAGTTAAAAAATCTATATACAACACCCAGATGTATCCAAAGAACCACCTCTAATGCTCTTTTGGGATACGAAGATCACAGCCTATTTTCTGTTTTGTTAGACCGCCACATGCTTATTTTGTGAGGTATACATTTATAGCAAACAACCCTGAAAGACAATTACTACGCCTGACGACTCCTTCTTTGCTACTACTCTACACTTAGGGGCGCCGGGTGGCTCAGTTGGTTAAGGGACCAACTCTTGACGCCGGCTCAGGTCATGATCTCGGGATTATGGGATCAAGCCCTGCAGGGCCCCCGGTTCCGTGCTCAGTGGGAAGTCTGCTTGGGATTCTCTCTTCCTCTCCCTCTGCCTCTCCCTGCTCTCCCACTTGCACACCGTCTCTCTCTAAAAAAAAAAAAAAAAAATAATAATAATAAAATAAAAGCGCATCAAACATTTAACTCAACTTTGTGGACTGTGGAGCACAGGACAAATACAAACCTAGCAAGGTGTATGAAAATTTTAGTCTTCCAGTAACTTAAGACTGAAAGTTCTAACATTATGATTTTATATCAGATCCACCTCCCATGAGGAAAATTTTCCTGTTTTTGAAATCCCATAAAATTCCAAAGAAAGTAACTTTATGTGACCAAATAAAAAGTCAATCATTTAAGCCAATATATCAGGAGAAAGTCTGAAATATAAACATATATATTAGAAATTTATTTCCTGTTTTGGACTTAAAGAAAACATAAGGCTGGCAACCACTATAGGTGTCTTCTTTCTTTCAACCCTGTCTCTTCTTTAAACTATTACCCCTTTTTCCACTTTAAACTTTTCAAACAGCAGTCTGTAACCTTTTCTTAACCTCCCATTCGCTTAAAACCTAACCTACAGTCTTGACTTCTACCTCCCCGGTCCCAGAAAAATTTGCTCTGCTTATATTCACGTAACTGCCAAATCCTATTAAACCATTCTCAGAGCTCATCCTACCCTAAACCTGGCCATCGCTTGTCACCACTGAAAATTCCCTCTTGCTCAGCACTCCTACCTCTCTTGGCATCTATAAATTTTGCTTGCTCCTATTCTCCTACCTCATTAACCATTTTACTGCAGTCCTGTCCAAAACGTAATGTTGGCTGCTCCTAAGGATTCCCTTGGTCCTCTCCTCTTCCCGTTCTACATTAAACTGAGCTCCATGAGTAAGTTTCACACTTAAGTGTACGCATACTTTCATTCTCCTCAGCAGGGGCCATAATTCTCAACTGATTCTCAAATGGGGACCCCACCTCCCCCAAAAAGGTGAAAAGCATTTGTTCATACACTCTTCCCAAGTGATCTTCTAACTTCCAATACTAACTATATACTTACCAAATCTCTAATATCCCCAACCACTCTCTGGTCCAGATACCTATTAGACATATCCACCTAAATATCCAATAGGCCATGTGAACCCTAGAATCAAAAGCAAGCTATTCCACTTTCCTTGCCCAAATCTGCTCTTCTTCCTGACTACTTTCCAAGTTAAATCATACCAAGTTACCCAAGATAAAAAACTTCTGAATTTTTATTTTTTTATAACTCATCGCTTATCTGTCCCTAATTCCAGTAACTCATCGCTTATCCGTCCCTAATTCTGGTATCTTTCAAAATTTATCCTATTCTTTTCCAGCTCCTATTATGTCCTTGACCTCTCACAAGGACTTAAATGAACTCTCTCGCCCCAGTTTCTGGACCCCTTTCATCCAACCTCCACATTTTTACGATGTGTCTCCTGAAAAAGTGTGTCACAATTTCCCCACCCCTATGCACTAAACCTCTCAATGGATCCCCATTAAAGTCCCAACCCTTCAAGAAAAAGCCTAAGACTATTCACAAACTGTTTCTGGCCACTCCTCCTGGCCCTCACATCCTGGCCTCCTATGTTTCACAGCCCAAGTTGTATGTGACCTGACTTTGCACATGCTTCTCCTCCATGAAAAGTCCTACTCGGCCTGACAAGTGCCTATTCACCCTTCAAAACTCAGCTCAAAGACCTCTGAGATGACTCTCTCAAGTTTCCCAAGCAGAATTAGCTGTTCTTTCCTTAGCAAGCCCCAAATGCTTTGTATATTCCTCATTACTGTATAACCTGATGAGTGCTTTACGTCTTTATACCCCACTATAAATCCACTTGGGACAAAAGACCATAAGCCCCACAAGGATAGCAAGTCTATACATGGCGCCTGACATATGGCTGTCTGAGTATTTTTGGAACTGAGTTTTAGCACTATTTTAAAATGCTGTATTCAAGTATAATTAGTTCTGCTATATTGCTTGTTCTGAAATGTGAATTTGTTCCAACATGATTGATCTATCAGGGAATGTGAGCACAATGCAAAATTCTCATTTGCATACCATTTTTCATTTGCATCTACCACACTAGATGAAGGCAGAAAACTGCACCCAGCTGAACTAAGCTGTGCAGAAACACACAAAACACACACACCTCAAACACTACCCACCCCTCAGTTCTCCCTGTGTGATATGAGCCACACCCACCCACCCACATCTGATATTACTGTAACATTCCATTTGATTTCAGGTAACCCGCCTTCTACCATTTCACAGGAACTCACAAGCAGCAAACCTTTCCATGCTCATTTCCACAAGCAAACCAGGTCTTTCTCAAGGTAAAGTGCCACATTTATTATAGTATTTATATATTCCTTAGCCACTTCACATGTGTAAAACTGTTACCATTTTCATCAGATTCGTTTTTAACAATAAGTCACTCAGTTGTGTTTTGATCTCATTTTCCCCGCAAGCCTGTAGTTTTTAGTGCACAATTTAGCATACCATGGTAACTTTCAGGAACCTATATGCTGCTTTACAGCAGAATGGACTACATAAACTATCAGCTGTATGATGAGCTCTTAGATTTTAAGAAAATTTCAATATTCCAACCGCAGTAAGTCACTGGAGAGAAAACTCTGCCCTCCCACAAGTTTCATATACATACAGCCCATGTCCCAACGGACTATTAGGATACTCACAACCTTTAAACTTGGTGCCTCTCATTTCTGGTAAGCAGAGGGTGGTTTTCTCCAGCTCTACAGTCCGCCTAAGCCTAACTCAAAAAACAAGTTCTCAGTGCCTGAATTTTCAAGTGTACCATGTTATGGGTTTTACTGTTTTTTGACTGCTTTTAACTTCTTCTAAAACATCCTGACACTTTGATTTTAAATTACCCTGTTTCATAGAACAACTGGCCAAACCCTCAAGTCCATTATAAAAGGAACTACAGAACACAACAGACATCATATCCAAGTTAAAAAGACTGAGAGTCACTAACTCCATACTATCTCAGAAGTGACTTTTTTATATGTAGGGCCTCCACTCAATCTTCCACACTGATGCCAAAGTAGTCTATAAATCACCTTGCTCCCCTAATAAAAATATTTTAGAATAAAGATTCAAACTTCAGTTTTAGATGAGTAAGGCGTGGCTCTTCAAAATCTAGGACACAGCTTTGCAGGCTCATCTCCAGTCACTCTCCCTGTCCCAGTATCACCTCACCACTGGCCATACCCCAACTTCTGGCACCTCATGCACCCACCATTCCCTTCTGTTTGAAATGACCCCATCACCCCAGTTTGACAAACACCTATTCCGTGTTATTTTCTGTAAACTGGTCCCACACCTTCCACAAATTTATTCATCCTTTCTTCTGTTCTCTCATAGCACTTGTATGCCTACAACACCTAACGACTACACAGCCAAAAACGGAGAATTCATTTTTGATTTCTCAGGGTCCAACGCTGTGTCCAGCATATACTATTCCTTGACACATAAATGAAGTTATGAAGAAAATACAAACGGATGAGGGAGAGGTAAAGGCCAGAAGAGGGTAAGGTTAAGGCAGTGTATATGAGTCCCCATTCTGGACGCAAATAACTTTCTCCTCTTTAATTATTCAAATATGAAAATATGGTGCATTCCATTGTACTCTAATGCACCAAGCTCTGTGTACAGTAAGTTTACAGTTTAATTTATTTGGTATTTCCTAATCTCACAGTGTTTTCTTAACCACACTTTGTTGTAAAATGGCTACCTTCGTAAAGTGAGTAGCAGGCAAGGTTAAACAAAAAAGTACGTCAAAGGTGGAAGCTAAGGATTTGAAAACTGAAATTGGAACTTTTTTCTAGACAATAACATAAAGTCCCATTCACAACAAAAAAAAATGTAAATAGTACTGCATACCCACAAATCCAAGTCTTTTCTGCATTAAAATACATGTCCTTAGCTGAACCTATCTGGACTCTTCCAAAGTGATAAACATTTTAAAAGGAGAGCTTCCCAACCAGTGTACCCTGCATCTAGGAAAGTTACAAGTGTGAAGATATTGGTCCCTCACCCCTCATGGCCCAAGGGCTACAGCTGTGAGCAGCCCTGACCACTTATTCCAGTATGCCTTACATACATTATCCCTTTCCATTGCACTACAATATGAAAAAAGCTTATACTTCCAAGAATATAAGAAGGTTAATATGCGTATAGTGGGATGCCTAAGCAATGACCAAAATGCGTATTTATAAACTACAAGTACAGTAGGCAAATGCCTTCAATTCCTTTTTTTTTTTATTTGTAGTCAGGACCAAGTTCTATAACCAACTTCATTTCTAGTCAAGAGAAAATAGTCTGAAATTTCCCAATAATTGTAGTTTTAATGTGCCACCAAGATTTAAGAAACCTGAAAACACCTACAAACCAAACAGGCATTCTAAAGGGCTTCTTCATCAACATTACCACTGATCAAGACATTTTCAAAACTATGCAAGAATCAACTTTCAGAATGAATCTTCTCAGTCTCACAAGAAAATGTCTTCTATCCCATCCTTATTTTTGACTACTTCATTTAGTATCTTGTTCACCTGCAAACTGAAGAGACACAACCGCCACAAATAACTTCTACCCATTAAAACACCCCTGCCCTCCCAAAAGAACTAATCTCCAGCAAGTATCTCATAGTCTCATGTGCTTTCTTCAAGTACCTTGGGCAAGTCACTTTAACCTTTCTGGGTCTCAGTTTCCACACTGGTAGCTTTTCCAATATTTTGTTTCAAGCACACTGACTGGACGAGATCACTGGTCTAAGAATATTAAGCAATTTTCATTCTAAAAGACTGTGACAACTGCTCTGACAGCAATTACAAAGAAAGTCTTCAAAACCTTTTGACCCATGACCATATCACCCCAAACGCCTACAAAACTGTTTTGGAATGGTAAACCCTAGAGGGCTGTGAAAAACACCAAGTTCTATTACCGCCGTTTTATTTTTCACTTGTTCACATTCCCTCTCTTCCTCTCCAAGATTAAATGTCCAGACACAAGAATGCAAGAAATTCCGCACTAGCACTAATGGGAAGATCCACCTAGAAAAAGGTAAGTATGGGAACTCAAATTCAAGCACATTATTGAAACCACGTCAGCTTAACACAGTAAATCCAAGGTCAAGCAAGAGGACTGACTATTCACAATGTCATCTGCAGTAACAGTTAAAGAAAAGGCTACAGGTGTTCGTTAGCAGGCTCTCTGGGGAAGGGGAGGGAGGAAAAAGAGTCCAAGGAAAAAAAAAGTTTCCAAAGAAAACAACGATTGGCGTTTAGAAATAAGAAGGGAGAGATGTGGTTGGGGTTACGGGAAAAAACTGCTTCAAGTAATTAGGACTACCTCCGAGTTCTGAGCAATACTAGAAATCTCTTCATCTGGTGCCAAGTGCCTCTTTAACCAGGTCATTGTCACTCCCATCCCCTCCCCCGAAATCTGCGTTAAATTGAATTTTAAATACTTTTAGGGTGGGGGGGGTCAACAGTTGGTTTCCCGCGTTGCGGTAACTGCGAAGTTCCACACTCCACGACGCACAATCCCACACAGACACTCCGCCAAAGTTGCGACCCATCCTGGCCAAGAGTCCCGGACACCCACTCGCCGCCTCCGGGAGGCCGCAGCCGGGGTCCCGGGGCCAGGGCGCCCCACCCCCGCCCCCGCCTCAATCGACGCCCCCCCGCCCCCGGGCTGGGCGCGGGGGGCGCGGCCTGGGACCCGGCCGGATCGCCACAGCGGCGCGTCCAGAAGCCCCCCAACAACCGCCAGCTCCGCCACCCACAAAACTCAAATTGCCCGCGCCATGGCCCAGCGCGTGCCTCGGTCCCGGGGGACACGACGGAGCGGAGGGCCCGTGCGTGGCCAGTGCGGGGAGCAGCGCCCGGCCGGGCCTCGGGCCCGTCTCGCTCACCTCTCGGGGTGCGCCGCCTTCCTCCGCCGCTGCCGCCGCCTCCTCCCTGTGAGTGCAGCGGGGTCTGACCTGTGGAACCACCATACCAGTCCCGCCGCTGCTGCAGCGCCGCCGCCGCCGCTCCTCCGCCGCCTCAGCCGCCGCTCTTTGTTACCCCTCCGAGCGCCACCGCGTCAGCCGCCCGCCTCAGCCGCCCCGACGGGCCGCCGCTACGCCCTCCCGCCCTCTCGGCCCCCGGCCTCGCCCTCCTCGCTGCGCCCACTGCCGCCTTCGCCTCCGCGCCGCCGACGCCGCCGCCACCGACGCCGCCGCCTCCTCCTTCGCGCCCCCCTCGTTTTCATTGAAAGCAAACAAGCATCATGGCGGCGGCCGCCGTCCCCCAGCCAGCGAGCACCCCGACCGCCGCCGCCGCTCCAACATCCCGGCCGCCCATTGGCCGCCGCCGCCGGGCGCGACCATTCGGTGTCCAGCGGGGTGGGCCTCTCCCCAAGCCCCGCCCCCTCGCGCACCCCCCGCGCTCGGCGGCTGTGGGCCGGCCCGGCGCGCTCCTGGGCCAGCCTTCGCGCTCTCCGCCGCTCCTTGCCTGCTCCGTCCCTTAGCTTCTTCTCCCTCCTCCCTTTTCCCATCTATCCCGATCCCCCCCCCTTTTTTTTGTCTCAGGCTGTTCACTTTTGTCTCCTGTCTTCGCTCCTTTTCCTCGATCTTCGTTCGCCTTCGTTCCCCTGTCAATCACGTGGAAACGCGGACCGGCTCTCAGACTTGACTTGAGCCAGTGTCTTCATCTGCCTAAAGATGAGACTCTCAGTCGTGAACAGTCGCATGATGCTTCCTGCCTCTAATATGCAGGAAAAAAATGTTAATTAGTGGCCCGTTTCGGTCCATTAATGGTCATTCAGTCTAGTAAGTTAAGGGACAGTAATGCTGGTGGGATCCTAGCCGGAGTAATTGTCCGCGGCTGCCTTCAGGAATCAAGCTGTTCTGTTCAGGTGGTGATTGGAGGTGAGCAGAGATCGATGGTGATGGTGCGTGCCTCGGTGCGTGTTAGCTGACTGGTGGTTGAGGCCCTGTGCTGGAGCTAGAATGTGGAGATGAATCCGGCCCCGCCCTGCCCTGAGTAAGCTCATGGTCTAGGGAAGAGAGAGACGCATGCCAAGGAAAGGGATAGCCACCTGCCCACCTACAGGGCAAACCAGGAGGGGCCACGGCGGTCCTTCCTGAAAAATCCACCCTGAAGAAGTGGGTGTGAAATTCGTTCCAGAAATGAACAACAGCAACAAAGTGAGACACCCCTTCCCTGAAGGCCCACTTGGGCTACAAGGATATGGGAAATGGGTGGCTGCTTGCTGCTGGGGCAGTGGAGAGCTGGAAGAGCAAGGAAAAGATGGAAGAACCAAAGCTGTTGGAGTTCTGTGCTTGCCTCTCTCCAGCATGGCCTGGGGGTGGTCCTTGTATTCTTCCAAGAAATCAAGTGACAACCCAGTGTTCAAGTGCCAGAGGACACTGGACAGGGCAGGGCACCAAAGCCCAGCAGGGGTGAGGGATTGATGAAACAAGTGCAGACTGACCTCTCGGCATCCCTCCACATCCTCCAACCCCAGACCACCTAGTACTGGCATTGTGCAGCCCCTGCTATTCAGTATCACCTGGCTGAGGGGCTGACATCCATCTGGGTCTCTACCTCCACTTGAGTACTGTGCCCTGGCAACCTGTGCTCTAGCCTGGACAGAGAGGTGCCTTTTTGTAACTCATCTGCCCAGAGGAAGCTACTTTTTATAATTGGCATAGTGTGTACGCAAGAGGGGAGTTCGTAACATAAAACTTAGTGCATAAAACAACAACTTTTTTGTATCTCATGATTCTGGTGCCCAGCTAGACAGTTCTACTGGTCTCACTGGGGGGGGGGGGGTCTCATGCCTATACTGGAGATGGTGGCTAGGGATTGAGTGTCTGCCACCTTAGGGCCCCCCAAGGAGACATCTATCTCTGTGTAATGTCTCATCCTCCTTTTCTGTGGCCTCTCCCCGCAGTGGGTTATCCTGGATGTCCTACCTGGCAACCCAGGGTTCCACGAGGGAGCTGACAGACCTTCTGAGGAATATCACGTTCTCTGTATTCCACTGGTCAAAGCAAGCACAAGCCCAGTCCGGATTCAGGAAGAGAAGACATAAGCAAGGCAGGAGCTGCATGCACATGCAGGGAGGATGGACTTATTTGGGGCCATCTCGGTAGGCTAGGTACCACAGTGGTGGCCCTGCCTGAGCACATCCTGTTCTTTCTGAAGAGAAACCACCAAATGCCTCACCTTTCCAGATCCACATCAAAGAGCCCCTCGTGTTAGGCAGGACCTCCCACTGCAAGTTATAAAACCCCAACTCAAATAGGCTTTATGCAGAAGGAGGTCATTTATGAATTCAGGTGTCCTGTAACTGAAAAGTTCAGGCATCTCAAGATGTCATCAAGAATTGATCTCATTCCCGCACGCTTTGCTCTGCTTGTCCACACTAGCGTCCTCACACATGCTTTGTGACCAGGCAGGGAAGATGGCCTCTAGCATCTGCTTCTACCAGATTCTACCAATTTCTCCACGTGGATAGAGGGTGTACCTCTTTCCTCATTGTTCCAGCAAAAAGCCCAGGACAGGCTCTCATTGGCCTGGCCTAAGCCCCATCTCTACCCCTGCAGGGAGGCGTGAGGTCAGCCCCACGTGAACCAGATGTATTGAGAGTGGGGAAGGGGTTCCTCAGGAAGAGTTGAGGACAGCCAGAGACTGGGAGCAGATTCCACCTCACCCCTCTGGGAAGGTTTCTCTGGAAGAGTTGGTCACTGTCTCCTCAGGTTCCCCACCGTCTTTCCCTCCATGGGGGCACCTAGCAGCTGATGTTCTTACCTCCCCTGCCTGGCTGTGTGCTACACATGTAAGTCTGACTCATGTTGTTGCCTCCATGCCACCAACTGGGGTTGCTTTTGAGGCTTTCCAACCTGCAGGCTTTCCCAGTTTCTTCCTCTATTATGAGAACCTTGCCACTCAGGTGCAAAGGTAGGCATGGGACCCAAGCAGGACCCATCTGGGATTGATTAATGGACATAGGAAGAGAATCCTGGCCCCACTGGGATGCTAAGGGAGGACAGTATGAATTGGTGGAAACCAGTGCATCTTCCCCACCACGTGGAGAGATGACAGATGATGAAGAGAGAATGTCTTGTTGCCAAAAAGCCTTGGTACTGGGTTTCGGTAGTGTTTCCTTTTAGCCTGTGACCTATCCCAAGTACATGACTGACAGATTTTTGCTTAAGAGTTGGGCTTCTGCCACTTGTGATCAAAATACTTCTAATTTGATGCTCACTAAATATACTAGATAATGGGTGGGTGGATAAATAATAAAGACAGACAACTGAATGCTGGCCATGATCACGGATGTTGTTCTGGTGTCTATTTCTCACACATGGCTGGAGCACTGGAATTCAAACTCAGGGTCAATGTAGGATGTGGACAATAAGTTTATGGGTCCAGCAACTAGAGTTGTCAAGAGATGGGCAGTGTTGGTCAGACTGACTACAGTAAAATTCACAGAAGACTGTCAAATGAAGTTGGTTCCAAGGTTTATTAGCAAGACAAGGCCAACCACTGTGTGACCAGAATGTTTGCATTGGAAGATCCACACCTCTTCAGCCCACAAGGAAGCACAAATTTATACTAGAGTTTGCTTGGTGAGCCTGAAATATGGACCCTGGCCACTCAGCTTTGACAGTCTATGCCTTCTCTCGGGGTGGAGACTTGTTGGCTAGGGACCGGAACTGATGACCAAGATCCCTCATCCCCACCCAGTGCCAAAGACATGAATCTACCCTGGCCATCAATCTCTTCTTCTCTGGCCTCCAGGCCTCCAGGCCATGCTTTTCTTCAGCTAGGTCCTTTGTCCATTGTGTTAACCTGCAATTGTTTGAAAACCCAACTCAAACAGCTTAAGATAAGAAAGGAGTTCACTGGCCCAAATAGCTTTAAAAGGCCAGGAAATATACACCAGCTTTAGGTGTGGCTTGATCTGGGGGTTAATGCCACTCTCAGTTCTGCTCACCTCCACGTTGATTTTATCATCAGGGGCCACACTGAAGCGGAATGGAGGCCAGCTCCTACCAGGTTCAAGCCCAGTGGGGGAGAGAGCTTCCCTCAACAGATGAATAGACATCCTGGGTCTGACTCTCATCCCTGAACCAAATGCCATGTTCAGGGCAATGTCCTACCCTAGCCAGGAAGAAGTCACACGCCCACTCTGGATCTGGATTGTCTTCAAGTTCACTCAAAGCACATATGGAAAGAATTGGGGGGTCCCCTCCAAAAAAACTGAGGATGCTCTTGCCAGAAGAAAGTGGAATGGTGCAGAAAGGCAGAAAGAAGCAGAGGTCTAAGGTCTCTGTATCAGGGCTCCAGCTGCACCCGCTCAGACCCCCTGCCTGGTGCTCCTCCAAGAACCCCTCTAGTCCTGGTCTCACTCGCGGTACGGACTGAGAAGGTTCTTCCATGCCTCAGAATGTGGGAGGCAGGGTGCAGCTCTTCTATTTCAGAGCTTGGATGCTCTCCCTGAAGACACAGTAGCGAATTAATGGGAACAGGAAAAAGCTGCAAATCCATTTCTGTTTTTAAGTGTATGACTATTTTTTTCTAAGATCAACCCCCCTTTATCCTTGTTGTAAAAGTAATTTGTGGTCATCGTTTAAAAAATGATTAAAACCAGGGCGCCTGGGTGGCTCAGTTGGTTAGGCGACTGCCTTCAGCTCAGGTCATGATCCTGGAGTCCCGGGATCGAGTCCCGCATCGGGCTCCCTGCTCAGCAGGGAGTCTGCTTCTCCCTCTGACCCTCCCCCCTCTCATGTACTCTCTCTCTCTCTCATTCTCACTCTTTCAAAATAAATAATAAATAAATCTTTAAAAAAAATGGTTAAAACCAAACAGCAGAAAGGGATGAAGAAGAAATTAGATGTCTCATCTCTGGCCCTACTCCAGCCATAGTCCCTAGAGATTTGAATTGATTACAGTGCTTTGGCCTTAAATAACAAAACAAAACAAACAAACACACCCAAACACCTTCAAATATGCTTACTGGTTGAGGTACTTAGTGACTCTGAGACTGAAAGTCCAAATGTAGGGCAGCCATTAGGGTTATTTGATTTAAAGCCTGTGGGCAGGTTAATCACTGATACTACCTTGGACAAAAAATATTTTGTTCCTTTGCTACTTAGTATGGGATATGTGGAGTGTTGGAGTGATGGCAGGAGACTGAATGCGGGTCCCTCCAGAGATGGCTGGAGCCCTGGGGCTCCTTCGGGAGGGGCTGAGGTGACAGAGTCTCAAGTTTCTTTATGTATAATTTGATTTGTGGGTCACTTTCTGAATTTATTAGGATTTGGGATATATTCAGTTTCTAGAATAGAAACCTGACTCATAATTCAAGCAGAAATAGGAACTTACTGCCTCGGGGTAATGCTAGCTGCTTTAATAAACAGATACAAAATATCTTCCTTGTGTAACAACCCTTTCAGCAGATGACTTTCTTCCATGTAGAAAGACCTGGGGACCTGGGCTCCTTCCTCTTGTGGCTTTGTCATCCCCTAGGACAAAAGTTCTTATGGGGGGGTGTCCATGTACTCCTATGGGATCTGTGTATAGACCTCAAGGTGGGATGCTGTGAACCCAGATGAGATAATTTTCACATTTCCTGCCATTTTGCATCTAGGTAACAATCCTAGGAGAATGGTACCTGTAACTATCACCAGTGGAAACCCCAGCCTGACAGTTTAATATCCTATCATAGTCACTGGGGAGACGACCCAATTAATTTTTTCTTTTTTGACTAGGGTGAAATTCACATAACTTAAATTAACCTTTTTCTTTTAAAATTTTATTTGAGAGACAGTGAGAGAGCACAAGCAGGGGGAGTGTCAAGTAGAGGGAGAGAGAGAAGCAGACTCCCCGCAGAGCTGGAAGCCTGATGCCGGGTTCGATCCCAGGACCATGGGATCATGACCTGAGCTGAAGGCAGATGTTTAACCCACTGAGGCACTCAGGCACCTCAAATTAATCATTTTAAAGTGTACAATTCAATGGTATTGAGTACATTCACAATGTTGAGCAACCCTCTCTAGTTGGAAAACATTGTCATAACCTAACAGAAAATGTTGGAAGAGGTGTGCATGTGGATATCTGGTACACAGAGGGGTGACCGTGGCTGAGATGGTCGTTCATTTTCATTCATCTACTACTCTGAAAATGTGGTAGCTATTAGAGCCTCCAGTAGATCTTGTCATTTGATATGCTATTCAAATGCATAAATATTATGTCATAATACTTAGAATATTTGGTAACTGTATTTCAGTATAACTGATTTCCTTTGTAATCCTCTGTATTTTATTTTATGCTTTAAAAAAAAAAAACATTGTTCTGTACAGGGGTCCGTAGACTTTACCAGACTACCAAGAGGGCTCGTGGCATAAAATTTGTCAAGAAACCCTGCCCTAGGCTTTGGAGCCCTCTTTATCCACCTGGTAAATGGCAGAGATGGAGCTCAGCTTGAAGCCACCCATAGCACTCCTTCCCATACTCCACTGGCGAGAACTAGTCACGTATCCCACCAAATGCAAAAAAGACTTGGGAAAGATTTCACAAGCTTAGAAAGAACTTACTTGATTCTGTCTGAGCAACTGCTTCTCAGCAACGAATCTAACAAAGGAAGGAAAAGCATGAATTTTCTTGAACGACCATCTCAGCCACGGTCACCCCTCTGTGTACCAGATATCCACATGCACACCTCTTCCAAAAAAGGGTACCTCCTCTTCCTGCCCCCAAGGAAGGCCCCATCTACTGCTGCCTCCTTCCCTTAGCCCTTCTGCTGTTCTGCTACCTGGAACTTGAAGCGGCCGTCTTAGACCATGGGAATGAGCCCACGATGTCAGAATAAAAATGGAAGCTGGAAGAAGCTTGGTTTCTGAGCGTTTCGTGGAGGAGAGACACCATACCAGCTCTAGGCTGAATTCCTCCAGAATCGAGGTATGTATTTGGCAGGAGATAAGATTGATGCCCTGTCATGTAGAAACCAAAAGCTTGCTGGCAGAAAAGTAGATTGAGAGTGTTGCCTTTCAAACTAAGTTGATTATTTTAAAAATAGCCCCAATTTCATTAGGTTGTGACATTTGGTGATGAGCAGACCACAAAAGCAAACAAGGAAATGACTCAAGTCTTAAGATTTTTAAAACCGTGTCCAGGCCAGATCTTTGGCTATGAGTACTTTCATATGGAATTAATAAAGTGTGAATAGACTGGAAGCCTAGTAGGTTTAGTACTCCTAGGGGAGTATATTGCCAAAGGAACCCCCAGTATGGCCCACAACTCCATCATTATTTAACCCTGAAAGCAACACCCAGTTTCTCAAACCTGCACCAGTAGGAAGCAGGCGCTCTAATTCCCAAGTCAAATGTGATCACGAAAGAAAATAGACCTTCCAGACAGTAGGGATAAAGCTGTAGAGGCCAGTGGGCAAAGGACTGCCAGGTGGGTGGGCCAATAATTTACTCTGCCTCCAGAGAAGTGCTCCTAGAAAACCAGATGGGCAAGAACCAGTGAGTAGCCACCATCCTCCCACTTTCCTCTTTTTAAAGTTTTTTCCAGAGACCAAAATGGTATGTTGTCCTGGGACCACAGGATAATTCTTCTTCAGGAATAAAGATGCAACTTTCCAACATCCCTTCACTTGCCAGCATCCTTACAGCTGAGTAGGAATAAATATTGAGACATCCTCTGCTTTACTCTCATCAGAGAAGAAAAACCCCCGAGTAGAAGAGGGGCAGACACCTGGCTGAGCAGAGTGGGGCAGGGGACCTGGGGTCTAATTTCTTCTGAGTGCTTTCTTCTGTTCTTGGTTTTAGCCTCCCTTACAATTTAAAAAAAGGCATATTTTTTTTCAGTTGAAGATGTAGCTGATGCCAATTTCTGAGACTTTTGAGGATTTTGAAGTTTGGCTTTGCTTATTTTCCTTTATAGGAGTTCCTTTCCCGCTTAAAAAACAAACAAACAAAAAACCACTTTTCATTTTGAGTTAATTACAGAATCACATGAGATTGCAAGGAAATGTGCCAAGGGGTCCATTCACCCTTCACCCAACCTCCCCTGATGCTCATGTCTTGCATATAGCTATGGTACAATATCAAAACCAGAAAGCCGACACTAGGCACAAACCATTGTGTTTGATATTCAGATTTCACCAGTTTATATGCATTTGCATGTGCAGGCATGTGTGTGTGTGTGTGTGTGTGTGTGTGTGTGTGTGTGTGTGTGTGTGTGTAGCTCTATGTAATTTTGTCACATGTGTAGCTTCATGGAACCACCACCACAATCAAGATACTTAATTGTACCATCACCTCAAGACTCTCTGTGCTGCCCTTTTGCAGCTGCATCCTCCCCTCCCCCACCCATCCCTAGCGGGCATCAACCGCTACCCTCATCTCTCTAATTATGTTCTTTCACAAATGCTATATAGATGGAATTATGCAGTATGTATCCTTTGGAGATGGCTTCACATAACTTCCTCATGGTTCATTTGAGTTCTTGTAGCAATAGTTTTGTCATTGTTGTCCCTGAGTAGTATTCCATGGTAAGGACATACCACAGTTTATTTAACCATTCATCACTTGAAAGACATTAAGGTCATTTCTAGTTTGGGGCTATCATGCATGAGGCTACTAGAACATTCACATACAAGTTTCTGTGTAAAAATAAGTTTTCACTATCCATGATAAAGGCTCAAGAGTGGCATAACTGGTGCACCTGATAACTACATTTTTAGTTTTAAAAGGACCTGCCGAACTATTTTCCAGAGTGACTGTATGTTTTAACCATATTACCTGGGGTGAGGTATGGGGAGGCCAGACACAGGTCAAGAGAGAAAAAACAAAGAATTTTATAGTGTTGTTGCTCAAAGTTCAGTGGGGAGAATGTAACACCCCATGTCGGGCCACATGGGGAAGTACCAGAATTGATCAGGAGGCAGAGAGAGGGGGCGACTGTGGGCAAGCACCTTTGTTGTGATTTCTGCAGGAAAAAATGGGCTTGGCAGGGTAACCAAGTTTTGGACTGGCTGATTTGAATCATTTCAATGGGCTCTGGGGCATAGGGGCTGTCCTTGGTTGCCGGGTACCTGGCCCTGGGGTGATGAGGACAGGTGTATAGTGGGCAGGAGACGGACAGCCCAATAAAGAGGTGACTGGGGAAAAAAAAAAGAGGTGGCTGGGATGTGGGTCTGATGGGATGCCGCAGAACTGACTAGCCTCAAACCAGCATTTTTTGGCCAGACAGTATTTTATTTTATTTTATTTTATTTTATTTTATTTTATTTTATTTATTTTTAAAGATTTTATTTATTTATTTGACGGAGAAAGAGACAGCAAGAGAAGAAACACAAGCAGGGGGAGTGGAAAAGGGAGAAGCAGGCTTCCCGCTGAGCAGGGAGCCTTATATGGGGCTCGATCCCAGGACCCTGGGATCATGACCTGAGCTGAAGGCAGACGCTTAACGACTGAGCCACCCAGGCACCCCAGCCAGACTGCATTTTAAAAAATTATATTACACTATATTATGTCACATTCTCACCAGCGAGGTATGAGTGATCTAGTTTCTCCCCATCTTTATTAGCATTTGTGTTATTACTCATTTTTAGTTTGATCATCCTGACAGGTATGTCTCATTGTGGATTTAATTGGCATTTTTCTACCAGTGAATGATGTTGAACTTCTTTCCATTTGCTTATCTGCCATCCATATGTCTTCTTTGATAAAATGCTTCTGTGTGTCTTTTGCCCATTTTCTAATTGGATTGTTTGTCTTTTTAATGTCAGGTTTTTAGAGTTCTTTAGATATATTCTAGGTACAACTCCCTTGTCAAATATGTGACTTGCAAATATTTTCTCCCAGTCTGTAATTTTTGTTTTCATACTCTTAACAGGGTCTACTGCTGAGCAAAAGTTTTAAAATTTGATGAGGTCCAATTAATGCATTATTCCTTTTATGGATCATGCTCTTGGTATCAAATGTAAGAACTCTTTGCCAGGATATTTTGCCAGAATATGAAATAGAGAATACAGAATATTTTCTCTTATTTTTTTCTAGAACTTTTATAGCTTTACAAAGTCTTACATTTAAGTCCACGATCCATTTTGAGTTAAAATTCGTATAAAATGGGAGGCTCAGTTCAAGGGTTTTATTTTTGTGTGTGTTTTGGCTGTGGATGCCCAATTGTTCCAGCACTATTTCCTGAAGAGCTTGTCCCTCTCTCATTGAATTGCTTTTGCTCCTTTGTCAAAAACTACTTGAGCATCTTTATGTGGGTCTTTTTTTTTTTATTCTCTATGTGTTCTATTGATCTATGTGACCATCCCTCTGCTGATACCATTGTTTTGATTACTATAGCTAACAGTAAAGCCTTAACATCCGGAAGAATTATTACTCTCCCTTTATGTTTCTTTTTAAAAATAGTTTGGGCCAGGGGCGCCTGGGTGGCTCAGTTGGTTAAGCGGCTACCTCCAGCTAGGGGTCATGATCTCAGGGTCCTGGGATGGAGCCCCGCATCAGGCTCCCTGCTCAGCGGGGAGTATGTTTCTCACTTTCCCTCTGTCCCTCCGCTCACTTGTGTGCGCGTGCTCTCTCTCTCTCTCTCTCAAATAAATAAATAAAATCTTAAAAAAAATAGTTTGGGCCATTGTAGAGGCTTTCCCTTATTTTCACACGGACACTTGTACGTGAATGTTCTAGTAGCCTCATGCATAATAGCCCCAATATATATATAATAGCTTATTATAAATAATAAGCCTTTTTATACCTATAAAATTAGCCTTGCTGAAATTTTGATAGGAACTGAGGTAAATCTATAGATCAAGTCAGGAAAATTGACATCTTTACTGTACTGACTCTTTCAGATCTTAAACATGGTATGTCTCTCCAATCTCTCGATTTCCTTCATCAGCATTTTATATTTTATCCTACAGATCTTGTGTATGTTTTGCTAGATTTATACCTAAGCATTTTGTTGCTTTAAGCAATTTTAAATGGTGTTTTTGATTTTGATTTCTACTTTTTTAGAGTCAGTATATAGAAATGTAATTGATTTTTGCATGGCAATTTTGTACTCTTGTGCAAGTGGGCCATCTTACTGAACTCACCTATTAATTCCCGGTGATTTTTTGTATATTCTTTGCAATTTTCTACATAGACAATCATGTTGCTGCAAGTAGAGACATTTTCATTTCTTCCAATGTGTATGCCTTTTGGGTTTTGTTTTTTCTTGCCTTGTCACAGTGATTAGAACTTCTAAAACTATGTCAAATAAGACTGGGGAGAGACATCCTTGCCTTGTTCTCAATCCTAGAAGGAGAGCGTGCAGTCCTCACCATTAAGTTTGATGTTAGCAATGGGCTTTGTAGATGCTCTTTACGAGGTTAAGGAAATCCTTCTTTATTTGGTGTACTGAGAATTTTTATCATAATTTGGTGGTTGAATTCAAGAAAATGCTTTTCCTGTGTAAATACAGTCTTTCTTTCATGATTTTCAAATATTGAACCAACCTCACATATCTGAAATAAATCCTACTTGGTCGTAGTGTATTAATCTTTTTATGAGTTCTTGGATTTAATTCACTAAAATTTTCTTGAGGATTTTTGCATCTAAGTTCACATGGGATATAGGTCTGTAGTTTTCTTGCTGTGTGTTATGTTTGTCTGGTTTTTCTATTAGAGTAATACTGGCCCAGAAAATGAGTTCTGAAGTATCCTCCCTCCTGTTTTCTGAAATAGATTGCATAAGATTGTTGTTAATTGTTTGAATGTCTGTTAAAATACTCCAGTGAAACTATCTGGCTTAGAGATACTATTTTTCCCATTCTTTTACTTTGCTCCTGCCTATGTCATTATGTCTGAAGTGAATTTCTTATACACAATATACAGGTGGGTTATTATTCTTAAGCCACTCTTTAAATCTTTTCTTTGGTATGTTTAAACTATTTACATTTAAAGCAATTGTTGATACATTAGGGCTTAAACCTGCCACTTTGTTGTTTTCTGTACATTCACCCTCTCTTTCTCTGTTCTCTGTTTTCTTTTTTCTTGCCTTCCTTTCAGTGCCCTGAACATTCTTTTAGAGTTTCATTTTGATTTCTTGATAAAGTTTTTGAGTGTATCACTGAATAATTTTCTCAGTCAATTGCTCTAGGGGTTATCATATGTGTTTACACACGTAAGTTAACCATAGCCTGCTAGTGTCAACATTTTATCATTTTGAGCAAAATGTAGAAAACTTACCTCCACTCAGGTTCCTTGATCTTTCCAATTTATAAAATATAATATTCTGAAGTATTTTCTCTATAACCATTGAGCACCACATCAGATTATGCTATAACTTTTGTCTCAACCATAAGATATGTTGAAGAAAACTCACGAGGTGAGGAACATTCTATTCTGTTTACTCATTCCATTGTTTTCCACCCCTTTCTGAGGGCCCTAGTTTCCCCTGTCATAATTTTTTAAAAAAGATTTTATTTATTTATTTGACAGAGAGAGAAAGAGAGCACAGGCAGGGGGAGGCAGGGGGGCAGAGGGAGAAGGAGAAGCAGACTTCCCGCTGAGCAGGGAGCCTGATGAGGGGCTCAATCCCAGGACCCTGAGCCGAAGGCAGACACTTAACTGACTGAGCCACCCAGGTACCCCTGACATCATTTTTTTTTTCTGGGGAGCTTCCCTCTAGCCATTCTTTTTCTTTTCTTTTTTTCTAAGTTTTTTTTTTTTTTTTTTTAAGCAATCTCTACACCCAATGTGGGGCTCGAACTCCTCCGGACTGAGCCAGCCAGGCACCCGTAGCCATTCTTTAAGGGTAGGTCTGCTAGCAACAGATTCTCTTAGTTCTTCTTCATCTGAGAATGTCTCTATTTCCCCTTCATTTCGGAGGGACAATTTTACCAGATGTAACCCTTCTGAGTTGACGGTTTTTCTTTCATATGAGAAATCCACTGTTTGTTGAATATCTTTTCCTTCATGGGGCAGTGCATCATTTCTCTTCAGCTGTTTTTAAGATTTTTTTCTCCGGGGGCGCCTCGGTGGCTCAGTAGGTTCAGCGTCTGCCTTCGGCTTGGGTTATGATCCTGGACTCTTGGGATCGAGCCCCGCCTTGGGCTCCCTGCTTGGTGGGGAGTCTGCTTCTCCCTCTGCCCCTCACCCCACTCGTGCTCTCTCTCTCTCTCTCAAATAAATAAGTAAAATCTTTTAAAAATATTTTTTTCCTCTGTTTTTGGTTTTCAAAAATTTAATTATGATGTGTCTTGATGTGGAGTTCTTTGGGTTTTCATATTTGGGGTTCTTTTCAGTTCTTGAATCTGTAGGCTATGTCTTTCTCCAATTTTGGAAAAAACCACAGCCATTATTTCTATGAACACCTTTTCAGTTGCACACACTTTCTCCCTATCCTCTGAGAGTTTTGTGACTTGAATCCTTTATTATACCCACAGGTCCCTGAGGGTCTGTTCATTATTTTTTTCAATCTATTTTTGTCTCTGTTGCTCAGACTGAGTAAGCTCTTTTGGCGTTCAAGCTCCCTGATTCTATCTGCTTTCTTTTTTTAAAAGATTTTATTTATTTACCTGACAGAGAGAGACACAGCGTGAGAGAAAGCACAAGTAGGGGGAGTGGGAAAGGGAGAAGCAGAGTCCCCGCTGAGCAGGGCGCCCGATGTGGGGCTCGATCCCAGGACCCCGGGATCACAACCTGAGCCGAAGGCAGATGCTTAACTGACTGAGCCACCCAGGAGCCCCTGATTCTATCTGCTTTCATTTCCACTCTTCTACTAAGTGCATCCAGTGAGTTTTTATTTTGGATATTGTATATAAATCTGATTTATCTTAGTATTGGCTTGCATCGATTGTCTTCTCTCATATGGGTTGTGATTTTCCTTGTTCTGGGAATGACAGGTGATTTTCTATAGTACCCTTCTTATTTTGGTTATTGTGTGAGGGGACTCTTTTTTTTAAGATTTTATTTATTTATTTGAGAGAGAGACAGATCGTGACAGAGATAGTGAGAGAGAGCACAAGCAGGGAGGAGAGGGGAGAAGCAGGCTTCCTGCTGAGCAGGGAGCCCAACGTGGGGCTCAACCCAGGACCCTGGGATCATGACCTGAGCCTAAGGCAGAGGCTTAACCAACTGAGCCACCTGGGTGCCCCGTGTGAGGGACTCTTAATCACACTTAAATCTTCTGTGTCAGCAGGCAGTCACCCAACTTAGTATGCAGGTTGTATCTACTTTTGCAGGCTTTAGCTCTGATGACAGTTTTCATTTTCTGAGCCCTTTCTGTGCCATTCTGGTTGGCTTTGTCCTTCTGGTGCTCCTGGGCCCCTGCTCAGTCAGTTCCAGCTAGGCTTTCCGAGGGCAGGAGGCACTTCTTGGGTTTGACTGGTGTTTCTGGGTGACTTGTTTGCAGGGCATGGGGGTGAACAGAAGCCACTGGACCTGATGTCTCCTAATGCTGCTGGGTGGGGAGACAAAGCTTCTCTGCTGTGCCATTGCACGGGACACCCCAGTCCCTGGTTGTGGGATGGGGTCCAGAACTCCCCGAGGCTTTGTGCTGCCCTCGCAGCCTCAGGTGGATGGCACCATTGCCTGCGCCCTGGTTTGGAGTGAGAGTGGGAGTGGTTAATGCAGAGGCTAGATTTTGAGGTTTTAATCTAGTTTTTCTGCTTTCCCCACTGCTAGATTCGTTTTTGTTGTCTGGAGTCAAGGTCAGTTACTACTCCAATATCTGCTTTCTACTGGCCAAATTTGTATTGCTACTTCTCTCTGTCCGCCCCATTTTTTTTTTTTTTTTTTGGTGGTGGTGTTGTTTTAAAGATTTTTGTTTATTTATTTGAGAAATAGAGTGAGCGAAAGAGCACACGCGAGCAGGGGCAGAGGGCGAGGGAGAAGCAGACTCCCTGCTGAGCAAGGAGCCCGATGTGGGACTCGATCCCAAGGACCCTGGGATCATGACCTGAGCCGAAGGCAGACACTTAACCGACCAAGCTACCCAGGCGCCCTCTCCTCCCCATTTTTGTGCTGTGGGCTTATTTACCTGTCCTCAGCCTGTCACTGTAACATTCGTGGGGTTTTGTGGGAATGAGCAGCTCGGACAGGTGTACTCAGCACCCTATCCTAGATGCAAGTCTTTCTTACAGTGTTTAATCTCCTACATATCTATGTTTGCTATCTTTTTGCTCATTCCTAATATTGCCTATTTCTGTTTCTAGCTTTTGTTTTTCCCTCTTGAAGACATACTTGTCAGAGTTTTGCCCATTTTATTGGTATTCGGAAAATATTGAGGCTACTCTTATTTTCTTATTTCATCAATTTCTTTTTTAAGTTTACTGATGTCCTCCTCCTACTCTGTTGGTATTTTGTTTTATTATTTATATTCTTTCTAGAAGTGAATGCTTAGCTCATTTCTTTCTTTCTTTTTTTATTTTATAAAGTTACCCAAGACTATGCTTTTTTTCTATAAGTTCTCCTTTGGGCCATAGGCAATGGCTCTTAAAATACGATATTGCCATTGATAATACTTTATAAATTAATATTTTACTTTATGTTTCTTCTTTAAAAAACAGTTACTTATGAAATTTTAAAAATTCTGGATGGCTCCGGAATTCTGGTAGGTGTGAGGGGTAGGGGTGAGGCAGAAAGAAGCTCTCCTTTTGTAGTTAATTTCTCAGCTATTGCTTCATGGTAAGAAAATTCTCTGTATAATTTCTACATTTTAGAATTTTCCTGAGGTGTTCTTTATGGCTGCATAAAACAAGTGTGGTAAATGTTCCACGAGTATTTGAAGGCAATTATCATTCTATGAGAGATTCTTACACTTGTCTATAGAAGATAAGAAAAAGAATTTTTCACTGCAACTCTTTAAAAAAAAACCTAATATTTACTTAGTGCTTATTTTGTGCCATGCAGTATTCCAGGGTTTTTCAAGTTTGGCACGACTGATATTTTGGGCCAGGCTAATTCTTTGTGTGGGAAGCAGTGTAGGATAAGTTTAGCAACACCCCTGGACTCTACCCACCAGATGCCAGTAATAACCGTGGCCTCCTTACCCAAGTTACGATGACCAAAAATGTCTCCAGACATGGCCAAATGTCCCCGGGGAACAAAATTGCCCTTGATTGAGATCCCCTGCTGGTTCACCTTTATGAATGCATTGAATTGTCATCACAAGTCTATGTGGTAGGTTCTACTGTTCCCCGCTTTATAGATAACTATCTGTAAACCGAGAAAGTATCTGTAAACTGAAGCCCAGAGAGGGTCAGAGTAACTTTCCAAAGGCACAGGGCAATTAGGCATTACTGGTAACTGAAAAACCAAAACAAAGCAGAACAGAATCAACCTAAGTGTCATTCAGTAAATTGGAGGATAGGCAAACAAAGGAACTTTGAAAAATGTAACTCCTTGATTTGTTTACGATGAAAAAAATCTCAAAAACTATGCTGAGAGGAAAAAGCAAGTTGCAGCAATCTTTTAGGTGAAGATAGAGTATGCATTATTGAATGTTACTGCTCAGGATTCTAGATTTTTCCTTTCTGTTCCCTCCCCCATTCCCAGAATTGTCCCTGTGTCTCCAGGAATCCATGCAGGCTTCTGCCTCTCCATCTCTCCCTGTCAGGATATTGGCTTTCCTCAAGTGTCAGGTGGCTCTCGTTCTTCCATTCACATATAGGGGAAGAAGCAACCAGGATATTGGGGGGGTGGGTAGGGCTTGCTGGCTGGCAGCCATCATCACGGGGCTGACTTTGTCCCTGGAGACCAGGGTTGCAGAAGGCAGCTTCTGGCCTAGGCAACCGAACTCCCTCTGGGGTGGGTGGCCTTGGGGACCCCAGGAGATACTGCTGCAGCTCAATTCACCCACTCCCTATTCCTCTGTGGAAACTTTAGCTGTGGACACCCCCGTTTTCTTTGTATTAGGGGCTCATAGGGCCTTACTCCTTTACTTTCATGGTGCTGGGAAAAGAGCAGACACCCAGCCAATGCACACTGCTAAGTCAGTTGCCACTCAAGTATCTGCTTTCTGGCTTCTGAAATGCTACTACTCTTGTTCCCTCGTCTGTTCTCCTCATGCATGTAGATTTCTATATATATATACATATGCCAGTTGTTAAAATGCTGAAATGCGTCCCCCCGCCTCTGGTTGGTAAATAGATGCTGCCCTGCACCTCCAAGTGTCCCCCACAGCTCTTGCCCCTTCCCTGAGACCCCCAGGCACCCCTACTGATCCAGAAACTGATGGGGTAAGATCTGGTTTAGCAGGGAGGGCTCTCCAGACCCCACCTCAGCTCCGGGGCCAGACTCTGCCCTGGGGGGTGGGGGGAGGGGCATGGTCTTCTTTCCTTTGACTACTGTGTGCGGCACCTTTGCCTGGGAGGGCAAGTAGCCACATGCATGTGGCTCATCCTGAAGTCCTCCTCTCTAGTTCCCTGGGTGATTTTGCCCACCAGCCAGATTTACAAGCCATTGACCTGCATGACAGACCTGGGGTTCAGACAGACCTGGGATCTAACCCTGACTCCTCCACCCTCCAGGTGTGTGATGATGGAGCCGTCGCCTCCACTCTCTGAGTTTCTGTTTCACCATCAGTGACGTGGGAAGGAGGATCCCTCGTGCAGAGGGTTGTTGGAGATATTGAAAGAGGTTCTGTAGCAAGCCGATCCCTGAGGCTAAGAGGATGCGCTGGGAGCCTTCCTTTAGGAGCGCCGTGTAACTCCCCCGAAGGCCGCCAGGTGGGGCCATTGGCAGCAGCGACCCAGAGCAGCGGCCGCGCTCCAGGGTGGGCATCCCCATCATCCGAGACAGGTTTTTTTTTTTTTTTTAAAGATTTTATTTATTTATTTGAGAGAGAGAGAATGAGAGATAGAGAGCACGAGAGGGGAGAGGGTCAGAGGGAGAAGCAGACTCCCTGCTGAGCAGGGAGCCCGATGCGGGACTCGATCCTGGGACTCCAGGATCATGACCTGAGCCGAAGGCAGTCGCTTAACCAACTGAGCCACCCAGGCGCCCTCATCCGAGACAGTTTTGTTTGTTGTTTTTTCTTTTAAAATAATGGCTCCCCCAGGGAGACAGAATCAGAATCTCGGGAGCTGTGGCTAGGATTTTAGTCCACACGCTGAAAATCTGAGACCACTGCTTTCGAGCACGAGGAGTCAGGGCCTCCCTCCCTCCCTCTGGAGTGGGGCCTCATCCTTGGCTCTCCCTTGCTTTGGCCCACTATCGGACATGCCCCCCCTGGGATTGATGGGATGAATTCCGCTTCCTCATCCCCCAAGGCTACTGTTAGAGTCCATTTCCCGGCTTGGATCTTGGCAGTCCATCCAGAGTCTGCTCCGTGGGCATCCCCCAGCCCCATGCACAGCGTCAGGGGTGAGAAGCACCTTGGACCCTGCAGTCTGCCTTGGCCATAGGGTGGAGGCCTGGACCCACCCTCCCCCTGTTATCGACTTTGGCGAAGGTGACTGGATAAGTCATCCTGATCGTGGAACATTCGATTTCTCCTGGGAACACCCATCAGCAACAGGAACCAAAGGAATACTGGTTGAGGAGGTGGCTACAAGCATCTAGGTTAGAGACAATGGGACTTGGTAGGAGGGGAACTCTGGGGACAGATTCGGGAAGTATGCAGGATGCAGAGTGGGAGGGGAGGGAGGGGAGAAGGGCCTAGAAAAGCCACAGCTTCCAACTGTGCTCCCCAGACCAGCAGCCGCCACAGCACCTGGGGGCTTATCAGAAACGTAGCATCTCTGGCCTCCCCGACCTGCTGAGTCAGACCTGCCATTTAACAAGACCTCCAGGTGATTTATATGTACCTCGCAGCCTGGTACAGCCCTGGTCTAACTAGATTTCTGGCTGTTAGGACATCACCCCTGAGAGAGGATGCAGGAGGAATGGGAGCAGGTGTGGGTGGGAGAGACTACGTAAGTTTCATTTGGGGCCATGGGATGTGGGGGTGCCTGAGGACACCCAGGCGCACTGTCTGGGAGCAGCAGGGCGTGTGCCTGAGGCTGGGGGCAGGAGGTGCAGGTGTGGGAGCCAAGAGCACCCCTGTGACGGCTCAAGTCCCAAGTGCAGATGCAGCTCCCTCGGGGAGGGTGTCTGGGTGGCCCAGTCAATTATGTGATGGAGTGGACTTCAACTCAGCTTTTCCGACTCTGGGATGAGAGCCAGGAGGTTCAGACAAGTGTCGTTGGTGCCATGAGGACTCTCGGGCTTGTATCATCTACCCAGGGCTCCTCCTCTGAGCAGCCAAACACTCGTGACATCTTGCCCACCTGCCCTCTCGCCCCATACCTTGACTGGCCCCTTACACCTGTTTTGCGACATCTATCCCACGGAGTTCATGGCTTTCTCCCCACTGCTCCCCAACGCCGCTGCTGTCTGAGACCCCCCCTTAGGGGATGCAGGCTGTACCTGGGCATTTCTGCTTCCTCATCCACCCCCCTTGATTCCACACTCCAAATCCATCCACTTCATGTTCCCTCTCAAGAACATCATCTTGAACCAGAGGACTGCCGTGACCTCGATGAGGTATCCTGGAGTGCCG
This sequence comes from Zalophus californianus, assembly GCF_009762305.2. Lineage (NCBI taxonomy): Eukaryota > Metazoa > Chordata > Mammalia > Carnivora > Otariidae > Zalophus > Zalophus californianus. The sequence goes on along the minus strand of NC_045599.1, from coordinate 5,436,634 downwards.
TGTGGACCTCTCCAATTCCCTCCGCCAACAGCAGCCAGAGCGGATTTCCCAAAGGCAAACCGGGTACCACACACGTCTGCTAGGAGTCTCCTGGTGGCTTCTCATGGCTCTAAGAACAAAGTCACACCTGCCACCAGGTCCTCAGTGTGTGGGATGCCGGGCCCAGCAACCTGTCCCACTCGGCCTGGGCCACTCCCCACTGTGTCCTGCGACAGCCCCAGGCCATCCTTCTGCACCCCAGGCCTGCTCAGGGATGCCTCGCCTCTTAGCTCCGCTGTGGACACACTGAGCCTATCCTTCATCACAGATATGAGAGTTACCGCCGTGTTTCTGCCCCTACCCCTGGTTGTCGGCTGTCTTCCCCCACATCTGTCAGTGAGGGCGGCCCACCATGTACCTGTGTCTCTGCTGGTGTCCAGTGACTGGTCAACCTGCTCCAGGATCCTGAGGAATTCAGGACATACTTCCTGGAAGGCCTTCCTGAGCTAACGCGGGAAGAAGGGCAAAGCTAAGCTGTAGTTTGTAAGTAGAGACTCGTCGGCAGGGTCAACCGTGAGTTGAGACTGGACCGTGCTCATGGAGAGGGGAGAGACTGAGGTGTCCCAACAGGGGTCATGGAACATGCCTGGAAGGGATTCTGGGATGTCAACGCCAAGGGTGATGAGGCTGGGCCCAGATAGCCTCAGAAGCCTCTGAGCTGGATCCAGGCGGTGCTCCTCGGGCCGTCCGCTCTGGTCCTGCTGCCTTGCCCCCTGACCAACCCTGCCCTCTGGCCCAGTCCACAGCCAGGCTCCTCCCCCCTGACCTGCTGCACCCCCATCTGAGCCCACATTGGCTTCTCTGCCCTGATGGCCTGCAGACTCTGGGACTCTCAGAAGCCATTTTCCAGGTCAGTAATGACACCTGCCCCCGAGGTCGGCCCTTTCCCATCCAGAGCCCATCCAGCCCCTCCTCCACCCTAGGTTGCTCCCAGCCAGCTCCCACCTGCCCGGCCCTTCAAGTGCCTTATCCATTCTCTGAGCCGCTATTTTCTTGTCTGTAAACTGGGGTGAGGGCATCTCCTCTCTGACCATGAGTGCGAAACGCTTCCCCCACCTTCCCCACTTTAGATCTTCCGGGCCAGTGGGGAGGACAGCTGCTTTGGCTGAACTGTGACCAGAAAATGGTCCCCACTGGCCCCGAAATTTGAGAGGAGACATGCCTTTCTCCTTGCACAACAGCTGGGGGGGAGGGTGCGGCTGTTTTTGTAGCCTCCATTCCTGTCTTGAATGCACGGCCCCAGGACACCTCTCTGTCACTCCTCTCGGCCCACCTCCGGATCTCCAGGAAAGGCAGAATGTGCCAGTTGGCTGTAGGCACCACCCAGGGCTTCCCAGCTGTGGCTGGTGCAGAAGGAGGAAGACAGGAGGAACAGCCCACTCCACCCTTGCTCTCTGGCATCTGGAAAGCCCTGGGGAATTCTAAGATCATCGTGGGCTCCAGCCAGAGCAGCCACGCCCTGTCTTCCCAACACTACCCTGGCCTTGCCCACAAGCACCCTAAGCTGTGCCCCATTCTCTCAGCCCCAGGCCCAGATTTGTCCCCTGGAAAGCCTCCCTGATGACCCCAAACCCCAGGACTCTCTCCTCCTCTGAGGACCATGTTCCAATTATCTGTGCCATTTAAGGTATAGCACCTGCAAAGGATAACATCGATTATGCAAAACTTATGCAAAACTCCATTCATTGATTCAGTGCTTTGTGGGGTGTGGGGTCCCCCCGTATGCCTGGCCCAGTGCTCAGGGCTAGGTGGCTGCCATGAGGCCCTTCCCCACCTCCCTATACACAGGCTGGTAGGCCTGGTGTGCTCTGAGGGACCCTCCAGGGCCTCCTGCTCTCAGGAACAGATCGGGGACACCCATGAGCAACCTCGTTGGCCTATGCGGGGCTGAGGGAAGCATTTCAGAACTCTCAACCCTCCAGTCTTACTCCCCTGGGAGTGCATTAGGCCTGAAATATAGAATTTTTAAGCTTGAGCAGGATGCTGATCAGCCGGGGAAGCCAAGAGGAATGCTGCCTCTCCCAGCCCTGCCAAGAGGCGAGAGGCAGGGCAGAGAAGGCTCCCAAACGCCCTCTGCCGGTGGCCTCTCATGGACCAGTGTATATCGCACTGAAAATTAACAGGTAGGTAGGCATTTGGTTTGCAAGGAGCAATCCTGCCTGTAGCTGCCGATCTGGGGACCACACCCTGGCCCCGGGGAAATTCTCCAAGCTCAGTGTCAGTTTAGGGGACCCGCCCGGGAGGCCCGTTGGCCGCCTCACATTGCAGCAATGCGCTCAGCCTGCAAAGCATCCTTCCATAGCTCTCCTCACCCTAGTGCAGGCAGGTAAGCAGGATTACCGCCCTGCATGTTGAGATCAGTGAGGTTCAGGCTGAATTCTCACGTGGCAGGCATGTCTCTCCCTGTCCTGCTGCCTCCTATCGCCGATTCCCCTGGGGAAGGTGAGGACGGTCCCCTGGCAAGACTTGATTGGCTCGGGCTGGTCCCTACAAAGGAACAAAGCTGGTGCACTGAGGCCGAGGCAGGTGCTGGTGAGGCTCTGTAGCCCAAATGGCGCAGCCGGAGGCCAGGCGCAGCCCCGTAGCCAGATCTGGGTGGTCTGTTGGCAGCGGGAAGGTGGGGGTGCCAACGGGTGTCAGAAGAGTTTGTGGCAGATGCAGGCATCTTTTGGTGAGGTATTAGCTCTTTCTCCACCCAACATCCACTCCCTCCTAGGGCATCTCCCCGGCCCCACTCTAGGTAGACGGGGTCTCAGCGAGATCACCTTTTCCAGCACCCATGGGCGCAGGGCCCAGGTCCAAAGCCTGACTCAGAGAATTCTATTCCCTGCCAAAGCTATGGCTTCTGAGGCGGGCAGAGGTTCAACCCAGGAGGAAAAGTCCCACTGTTCAGGGACTTTTGTAGGGACTGTTTCCCTTGGGCTTGCTAAGCTGGGCACGGGAAGTCTCAATGCTCGGGCCTACTTGAGTGTGAAGCCAGGGCCGAGCAGGGAGAGGGCAGGATGGCAAGGAGATGCACAGGCCTAGGGATAGGCTATCAGCCACCGACCAGGGAGGCCTGCTGTCTACCTGCTGGGTTTCAGCTACCCCAAGCAATGAATGCCCTTTGCCTTGGGTCCAGTCTGTGCCCCTGCCCAGAAGAGCCCAGCAAGGCTCAGGGCCCAATGGGCTGAGGCCAGAGCTTAGTTGTCCTGCAAGAAAGGAGCATGGCTATGCGAATTCACAGGAGAAGTTCGAGGTGGAGGCTGAGTGCACAGAAAGGCAGCCTCGGAAGTGTTTGCGTGCAAGGGGGAGGGGATGGAAGGGGGCATCAGGGGCCTGAGCCAAGAAATGAAGGAGTTTGTGGATGGTACCAGGAGCCCTGAGCAGGGTCCAGGAGAGGTCCAGGGAGTCTTCACAGAGTTGGGTTCTAGGGTCTCCCCCTCCTGCTGATGCCCAGATCTGCCTCTTGTGCTTTCCTGAATAAATCAGCTTTCTCAAGGTCTATAGGACTACTCTTTCAACAAAGACTCAGGCTCACCCCATCCCTGGGAGGTAGTGGATGCAGAAGCCCGATTAGACCTGACCCTGCCTTTCAGGCCCAGAATGGGAGGAGGCAGGCAGGCCTGGTCCTCATGCCAGGTGCCCAGCACTCCTGTGTCCCCAGGCAGCAAGGCCTGCTTAGCCCAGACATGCGCAGGGGCCAACAAACCCACGATGAGCACCAGTTTCTACCCTTCTGCTGCAGAGGGGACAGTCTCTGCCTCAAGGAGGCCCAGGCTAAAGGCAGATGTAGAGGCCCAGAAATGTGAAATGTCCAGATGGGCTTGGAGTGGGAGGAGCTGCAGAGGGACCCCAGGCTCCAGGGCTGGGGGCGTGGCCCACTCAGGATCTGGGGAGGATGCTGAGCACAAGCTGTGACTACCCCCGCCCCCCTCAGTTTGCCTGAGGCTGCTCAGCAATCCCTCAGGCCGGCCTAGGCTGCCCCGGGGGCCTCACCCACCTGGCCCAGGGTTCTGGGGAACTGGGCTGCAAATGACCTTGGTATCCAGCTGTGCCAACAGGCTGATGTCTGCTCTGGGGCCGGTCTGGGTGGCCCCCAGCTTGTCAGATAACTAAAAACAACACCCTGAGGGGACATGGACGTCTTTGGGGCTGCTGGCTTTGGGTTCAACCCCCAGATGACTCCTCCCTAGGGCCCTGCTGGTCCCCTCCACCAGCCAGCCAGCAGAGCGGCCTGGACACCAGGCCACAACTTCCTGGAGGAGATGCCCCGTGGCTGCTATAACAAATGATCACAAACCGGAGACTTAAAAAAAACACATTTATTCTGTTACAATTCTGGAAGCCAGAAGACTGAAATCAGTCTCACTGGGCTGAAGTCAAGGCGTTGTTGGCAAGGCTGGGTCCCTCTGAATGCTCCAAGAGCGAATCTGTTCCTTGCCCCCCCACCCCCAGCTTCTGGTGGCCACAGGCATCCATCCCTTGGCTTGTGGCCACGTTGCTGCAATCTCTGCCTTGGTGGTCACATCACCTCTTCCTCTTCTGTGTCTAATCTCCCTCTGCCCCGCGCTTATAAAGTCACTTGTGGTTGCATTTAGGCCTGCCAGATAATCAAAGATAATCACCCCATGTTAAGATCCTTAACCGTGTGATCCTTAACGAATCACATCTGCCAAGACTCTTTCCATGTAAGGCAATGTTAATAGGTTCTGGGATTAGGATCTGGGTATCTTTGGGGGGCTATTACTCAGCCTACTATCCTCCCCTCTGTGTGGGGACCCCCAGTCCTGGAGCTGGAGGGTCCCTCAAGCACAGTGGGCATTAAAGATTGGGCTCCTAGGAGGAGGCAGCTCCCTGGGACACGCCCACCCTCCAGTCAGGGGTGACCAAGGCCTCCACCCCACACACTGCCTGAGAGGCCCCCCGAAGCAAGGTGAACCATAGCTGCAGCTCCAGGCTGGGTAGTTTCCCGGTGAGTGGCCGAGACACATTGGCGCCACTTGATGCAAAGCCTTGAAGAACCTGGCCCTCACTCTCCCAGTCCCATGGGGTGGCTGTTAGGGAAGCAGACTCCCAGGTCCAGGAATCTGGGTCTCTCACAAGCTCCCAGGGGACTCAGGTGCTAATGAAGTCAGAGGACTATTGGGGTGTAGTTCACCTCCACTGACAAGCAAAGGGTTCCCCTGAAGATCATTGTCCTGGGGGCTGCTTGTGTTCAGAGAGGTTTCTTTCTCACCTCTGCAGGTCAGGAACTTGGTGGTCCTGTGAGCTTGGGGGTGGGGGCAGGAGGGTGAGTCTAACAGAACCTCCCCAGGACCAGGTAAGGCAGCAGTGTCCACACTTTGACAGGTAAGCCTGGAAACAGAAGCATCCCCAAGAGCAGAGCCCCTGGAGCTCACCAGAGATAAGGTGGAAAGGCACCCCTAGAGACAGGGTCTGACCACTGTCAAGGTGACTTCTCCCATCCTGGGCAACCCTGTTGCTGGAAAGTGATCTTCTGAAAAGAAGGTGCAATGACGACGTTATGGCCTCGGGGGCCACCCCAAAGGATACTCAACCTTCCTTTCGGATTGCTTGCTTAGCAAGCCCAGATGCTTCCCATGGTCCCACAAATATCACTGAAGGGCCCAGCCCAGGCCACACACTTGGGACACCTTTGTGAACAAAGGAGAGAGCTCTATGGCCCCTGGAGCGAGTCTTCTAGGGGGTGGGTATTTAGGATTGAGCTCCTCTGTGTCTTCATTGGAGCAGCAGGGATGCAAACCCACCTCATGAGCAGGACAAAGCAAGGGCAGAGGACCAGGAGCGAGCCCACTCATTAACTTTTGTTGCTACCTGTCCTCCCTTCCCCAGGGTGGAGTCTGCTCCCACGTGCTCAGGGGCCTGTCTGGGGCACTCTGAGTCCTAACATAATACCATCCTCCCCACCATGACCCCATCCCCAGCTGGTCCCAAGACAGCTTTCTGTCCATGAGAGAGGAATGTCTCAGAACAGGTGTCCAGAAATCCATGTGGCTTTACCACTGACTCCTGCAAGGGGCCAGCTAGGTGGCTATCCACTGCTTCTATGGGCACAGCCCCCACCCTTCCCTTACTGCCCACCTCCCAGTGCCCGTACTGGCTTCTGTCCCTGGGAGGGGAGGAGTAAGTGGAAGGAGCCTTCCCAATAGGGCACAGGCCTGGAAGCCCAAGGAGAATCTACTAGCTCAGGCTGTGGCATTCCTAGACCCCCAGCCCCAGGAGACACCACTCAGGGCGTCTCCTTTCTTCCACGATCCCCCAGCACCAAATTTGTGCTATTCCTCTTTCTTTTGAGGAAATTCTCCTGTACACACTGCTTCCTTCTGCCACAAGATCTGCATGCCTGCCGACCGCCTGCCACGCACTAGGCACTGTTCTAGGCACCGCTGATACAGCCGTGAACAACCTGCACCAAAGCTCTGCCCCCGCGGGCTTGTATTCTAGCGTGGGGAGGGGGAGACAGGACACACACAGGCATGGGAGCCAGGCGGCGGAGCGAGACATGGAGAAACAAAAGGCCGGCTCCGTGGACCGTGAGCACCAGTTGCAGGAGAGGGGGCAGGCACAGGTCCCATGCAGAAGGGGACACTTGAGCAGACACCTAGGGAGGGCAAGAGAGGGAGCCATTCTGTCTGGGTAAGAGCCTTCCAGGCAGAAGGAAGGTCAAGGGCAAGACCTAGAAGGGGGTCTATTCTCAGCTATGCCCTTGAGTTACCCTCCCCCTTCCTCCCCCCAACCAGCCACAGATTTAGGCCTTTGGCACCTGCTGGTTCAATCACAGTAGCCAGCCCTGGTCAGAGGGATCTGGAAGCATGCGCACAGGCGGAGGGGATGGGGAAGGGGGTGTGGCGGGACTTCAGCTGGAGCCAGGTCAAATGGGAGCTCCTTTTACCCAGAGCACAGAGACATGGCTTTGCCTCTGGTCCTGGAACGGAGGCTGCCACGTCTCCACCCAGGGTAGAAGCTGGTCTGGGTGAATGAAGCCAACACACACGCAGAAGGCGACGGGCAGGAGGGGAGAGAGGGCAGTTGGCGTGCCTGTCATTGGCTTCTCCTTAAGCCTCCTCTCCTCTGCCCTTCCTAATCTGAGTTGGCTTCTGTATTTACATTTTTTTATTTTCCATGTATTACGAGGTTTTGGCATCTTTGGGGGAAAAAATCTTCCTGGCTGGGGAGACTGCCCCTCCTGGGGCTAGCCAATTCATGGAGATGGCAAAGGGCCCAGCCCAGAGCATGCCTTTGTTATGCAAACTGCAAACTAACTGTTGGGGAGCCTGTAGCTTCTCGACCAGGCCCACAAAGCCCAGGAGGCAAGGTTCATCTGCTTTAATCATCCCAGGCCAGGTGACCCACAACCAGGGACCACCCCTCTAGCTTAGAACCAAACCAGCCCGTCCTACACTGTTCACCCTTTTCTGAGGACACCCCAAGAAAAGGCTCTGGCCCAGACCTTCCCCTCACTCTTGTCCTCTGCCTTCTGACCACACTGGTGTCTTTTCCATGTGTCCTGCTTCCTGTCCCTAGAACCAGTGAGTATAATAAATTTTATTTTCCTGAGCCTCTCCTGGGACTCCTCTGTGGCTACCCCTGACCGACCGTCACATAAAAAAAAAAATCCGTGAGATATCTTTCTCTCACTTCCCACCAGAAGTCCTTCCCTGACTCCCCGACATGGGAAACCCTTCCTTATTCCTTTAGATCTAGTTTCAGTGTCACCTTCTCTAAGAAGCCTCCTTCAAGTAGCCTCCAAGAAGGCTCCCTCTTTCCCCTGGGGTCCTGCAATCCACAGCTCAGTTGTCAAAGGTCAGACTTTGGGGGCAGAAATGCTCAACACTCTGTGTCGTCCAGAGCAACACGCAGGAGCACCAAGCAAGTCCAAGTTAGAGGAGATGCATCTGGGAGGGAGCTGGTACAGCCCTTTAGAGAAGAGTCTGGCACAATGTGGCAAGAACTTCCAAAAGGGTACGCCATTGTCCTAATACTTTCATTTCTAGGAATCTGGCCTTTGGAAGTAATCTTTAAAAATAAAAATAAATTTCTGCCTAGAAGTGCTCATCACAGTGCTATTTGTTCTAAATTTATTGTTGGTCATCAAAGGTATGCATGCATACAGAGTAGAGACATAAGAAACTATATAAGAATTATATCAAGAACAGCAGTCCTTCCATGTCAAATTTTCTAGTTGATTCTGTAGGCATTAACATTCATATCTCTAAATAGGATACTTATATTGCTGCTTCTGGACTGTTTCATTTTAAGTTTTTTATTGCATTTCCACAGTGCAAGATGAAAATTTAGCTCACGTCCCTTCTTTCTCTCTCTGTAGCCCCCATACCCACTTATAATCCCTCATCTTCCCCATATATGTGGTTTTGTTGTCATTCTGGCTAGATTGCTCTTCAGGAGTTGTATCATTATGTCTATGTAAATGGTGTTCACAGCTGAACATGTGGTGCCATAATTACTTTTCCTTTTCTAGAACAGCCTTTTGTTTGCACTAGCGGTAATGACTGCCATCTATTTTTCTATATACTCATCACTCATTTCATCTCTAAGCTTTTTTTCCACTTAGGTAAATCTCCTTTGACTGTGTAAAAAAACATATTAAATGTGTTTGCATCTTGAACTTCTTGAGAGCTCTCTCCTGGAGTCTCCAGGCCCGCTCCAGTCTGTACAGGTGGCCCTGTGCCTGGCAAATGGCTTTGACCATCATCCTGGGTCCACCTCTGCTCACTCCTGGGCTGGAGCATCGTCTTAGATCCTATGTTGTTCTCTTTCCTGATTGTTTCCCTTGTGCTATCAGCACATTCTATAACAGCTTCTAGAAACCAGAAGCATGGGAGGCCTTGAATGCCTGAAAATGTCTTTAATTTTCTCTTACACATGATCGATAACTTTGTTGGATATAGATATCTAATTTGGGGATAGATTTTCCCCCATTACTATGATGGTGTCTGCTTCCTTCCCAGAGTCATTATCAAGACAACTGAAGCCATTCTAATTGATTGTCTTTTTTTTTTTTTTTTAACAGAATCTGTTTTTCTTCCTTCTTGTCTGGGATCTTATAAAATATGTGCTCTTATTCAGTATGCTAAAATTTCATTATGATGTATTTTGGTGTTGGTGTATTTTCATAAATTATGCAGAGCACCTGATGAAGGAGGTATGTTATTTTTCTGGAGACTCGTGTTTCTGGGAAATTTCTTCAATTATTTCTTTGGTTTCTCTTTCTCCTTTGTTTTCTCTTTCTGAAATTCCTGTTATTCAAACGTTAGACTTCTTGGGCTGGACTATGTATTTAAATTTTTTCCTTGTATTTTCCATCCCTTTGTTGAACTTTATATTTCTGGGATCAAATTTTTCTTTTCTTTTTTTTTTAAGATTTTATTTATTTATATGTCAGGGAGAGAGAGAACAAGTAGGGGGAGCAGCAGGCAGAGGGAGAAGCAGGCTCCGTGATGAGCAGGGAGCCCGATGTGGGACTCGATCCCAGGACCCTGAGATCAAGACCTGAGCCGAAGGCAGACGCTTCACCGACTGAGCCACCCAGGCGTCCCAAATTTTTATTTTCTAAAAGCAAGGTTTTTTTTTTTTCTCTGAGAAATGGTTTCCCACCTTTTTAAAATATAAAATTCTGTTCTTGCATTATGGATGAGGATATGAATAATGGTTTCTTTTTTAAAGTTTTTCTTTCCATGCATGGTTTCTGCTTCCTTCAAGTTACTTGTTTGCTTGTTAGTTTTGGTATCCTGACTTAGTACAGGAAAATTTACTCACATGTGTGGTGGTCCCTGAGTTTCCAATCACATTTAAAACGGGGAAAAGTATAATGGAGGATTATTAGTTCCAGACATGACAAAAAACAGGTATTGGCTTTATCTTCCTCCCCTAGACAACTACATACTATAGAAGAGATATGAAGTGAGCTTCGAACACAGGAAAACATGGTAGGCTCTACATCCATCCCAACCTTCTGTCTGGAAGCACCTTCTAAACCACAAACTATTGCTGAAACAAGAGCCACTGTTTTATGGGGTGGATAAATGGGAATTTGGGTTTAGAGCTGCTACCCCAGCTAGAATCTGTGGGAACAGAATAACAGAGAGGAGGGAGGTGGGCAGAGAAGGACATGTAGAAATTTGCATAGTGGTCCCTTTGAGTCTTCAGCCAAAAACTGAGCTGGCGTCCTGAGAGTAGGACTCTGTGAGGCCACTTGGAGAACAATAATTAGGAAACTGAGCTGAATTGAGATTCCTGAGGTATATAGTATTGGAAGGAATTGCAATTCCAAACAGCCAAAAGAAAAAGAACTGGATGGGACACCACAAAGATAAACAAAACACAATACTTTCTAAAGGAAAACAACATAATCTAGTCCCACAATAATGTAGCATAACAATGTCCAGCATATTATCAAAATTTATTAGGCATCAGAAGCCCATAAAAAGAAGGAGGAAAAGTCAACAGAAGCCAACTCAAATATGCCAAAGACACACTGGGATTGGCAAACAAAGTAATCACAAAAAATTCAAGGAAAAGATGGGGTCCCAGTACAGAAATGAAAATATGAAAAAGGGAAAAAGATTAAAGTTCTAAAACTAAAAAGTGAAGTACCTGAAGTTAAAAATTCACCGAATGGGTTCAATAGGAAAATGAACAGTAGAGAAGAAAGGATTAGTAAACTTGAAGTAAACTTGAAGGCGGGTTAATAAAAACTACCCAAACTTCTGTACACAGAGAAAAACAAAAGAGTAGAGCTTCAGTAACCTGAAGCTAGCATTCTTAAGATGTATGTAAGTAGAGTTTTAGAAGGAGAGTTGTATTGGGGCAGACAGAGTATTTGAAGGAATAATGGCCAAATTTTTTCTAATTTTTTCCCAGTTTTATTGAGCTATAATACATATGTAACATTGTATTAGCTTTTTAGGTATACTACGTGATGATCTGATATATGTATATATTGCAGAATGGTCACCACAAAAGTCTAGTTAATATCCGTCACCCTACGTAGTTACAACTTTCTTCTCATCATGAGAACTTTTAAGATTTACTCTCTTAGTAACTTTCAAATGTAAGATACAGTATTGTTAACTTTAGTCACCATGCTGTACATTACATCCCCAGGACTTATTTATCTTATAACTGGAAGTTTGTGTCTTTTGACCATATTCACCCATTTTGCCCACCCTCCACTTCTGCAATGATCAATCTGTTCTCCGTATCTCTGGATTTGGGCTTTTTTAATATTCCAAATATAAGTGACATCATACAGTTAATCTTTCATGTTTTTTTAAAAAACCCTTTAAAAAAACTCATGTTTTTTTCCTTCTGTATATCCAAAGACCATATATTTAAAGCACATAGTTGGATCTTACTTTATTCAGGTTGACAAGCCGTGCCTTTCATGGGAGTGTTTAGTTCATTTACATCCAGTGATATAGTGTATACATTGTATATATTGTAAATCATCTTTCTATTCACTTTCCATTTGTCCAATGTATTCTTTGTTTCCTTTTTCTTCCTTTCCTGCCTTCTTTCAGACTAGTAGTGTAATTTTTTTTGGAAGTTCTATTTTATCTCTTTTATTAGATTTTTAGCTGCACCTTTTTATTTTAAACTTTTGGTTGTTGTTCTAAAGATTACAATAGTCATCTTCAACTTATTACAGGCCACCTTGAATTACTGTTATACTTTTTCATATATAATTTAAGAAACTTAAAATAGTATACTTTTACTCTCTTCTATACTTTATACTATTGTTATTACATTTAAAAAACTCATATATGTTGTAAACTCCACATTATATTGTTTTTGTTACTTGTTTGAAACAGTCAATTGTTTTAAAAAAATAAAGAAACTAGGAAGGAACTAGAGTGGCTAGACAAAGTAAATTTCGGGACAAGGACTATTACCAGAGATAGAGACATTTCATAATGATAAATCTTCAATTCATCAGGAAGATATAATATTTATAAATGTGTATACACTTAATAGGAGAGCTTTCAACATTTAGGAAGCAAAAACTGACGGATCTAATGGAGAATTAGACAAATCCACAATTATAGGTAGGAATTTTAACTCTCTCCCTCAGTAATTGATATAAACCAAAGTAGACCAAAAAATCAGTAAGAAATGAATGCTTTTAACATTACTGTCAACCAACTTAATCTGATATTTATAGAACACTATACTAAACAATCTTGGAATATAAACTCTTTTCAAGTGTACATGTAACATTCATCAAAGTAGACCACTTGGTCAATAAAACATATCTTACTAAATGCAAAATGATTGAAATCATACAGTACATGTTCTCTGGCCATAGTGGAACTAAATTAGAAATGAAAAACTAAAAACAATCTGGAAAATTCCTAAATATTTAAAATTGACCAGAACACTTCCAAATAATGAATGGGTCAAAGAAAGAATGTTGTGGAAAATCAGAAGGTATTTAAACTGAATGCTAGCAAAACAACCAAACCAAAACAAAAAACCAAAATATCAATATCTGTGGAATGCAGCTACAACAGAGCTTAGAAGGAAATTTGTAGCATTTGTAGGGGTTCAAGGCAGACCCCCTCCCTCCCAAATGTGCCACTTTGACGTGTGGATTATTTTGAGTTGAAGGCGCTTGAGACCCTGCAGGCTCAAGAGAAACTTTTATCCTCCTTTAATCACACAGAGTTATTAACAGAGGTAAATTTTATCTGAGTGACCCATCTGTATGGTAGGGCAAACATCTAATTACCAAAAATCTGTTCTTCTTATCATCCTGTGAAGTACATTCCTTTCCATCTAAGTCCCAGATCCCTATCCCCCTTTCCTTAGTTCAGAATGACATATATACCTCATTTTGCCTGTCTTTGGAATTTCTATGTCTACATGGATTCCCTGTATGTATGCCTATTAAGTTTGGTTTTCTCCTGTTAGTCTGACTGACACCAATTTATTTCTTAATCCAGCTGGAAGATCTTTAAGGGGACAGGAATTCTTGCTCCCGGACACTTAAAGTAGGCTACATGCCCAGCATGGAGCCCAATGCAGGGCTTGAACTCATGACCCTGAGATCAAGACCTGAGCTGAGATCAAGAGTCGGACGCCCAACAGACTGAGCTATCCAGGCATCCCTCTCCCCAACACTTTAAATTATTATATTGTACAAGAGTGAAAGTTTAAAATCAATTTTGTAAGTTTCTGCCCGCAAAAGTTAGGGGGAAAAAAAGAGCAATAATTTAGAAGGAAAAGGAGCTCATCACTGGCCCAGAAGCCAATAAAACAGCAAATATATAAACAATAGAGGAAATCAACAGATCAGCCTATGACAGAGGAGGGGTCCCAATGGCCAAATGTGGCCAAATGTGGGAACGTTTGAGAAACAAACAATGGGTTATAACCCAGATGGTCAAATAAATATCCACGAATCTGATATAAGTATTTAAATATATAAATATTTAAATATATAATTAAATGGGGGAAGCTCTTTCTTATAGCGGTGTTCTAATTCATAAATGTAGAAGGAATGATGGAGATAGAAAGTCACTACTTGGCAAGCACCGCTCTAACAATTGTTGCAGGAAAGGAACCATTAATGGTTGCTAAAAATTAGTAATCTAGAAGTCTCCCCCAACAGGATGCCCATTAATTACAAAGACAAAAATAGTTACTTTATAGTAGAGAAAATTGGCACCACCTGAACCAAGTGACCAAGGCTGACATTAGCAGTGATGAGACAGGTCAACAGCATGTACCTCTTGGTAGGGTGCATTGGGAAGGACACAGCAACTGCTTGCCCGTGTAGCTCTTGTCCACCCCACACTCCCACAGAAGTATTCATGGTTGCCAGAGATGACATCGAAGTGCCTTTGTGTATCAGTCAGGATCTGATCAGAGAAGCAGGACTTGCAGGCGATTACAGGGATTTATTGGAGGAGTTGGACCTTATGCAATGTGGCCGCTGGTTAAAGAAGCTGTGTTAACTCTTGCTTCTGTGCCTCCTGCCAGAGCCTGAAGTCAGTAGAGCAGGCAATCAGAAGAGAATGTTTAGGCGTGAAGAGGGGGAAACAAAGACAAGCTGGGACCTGTAAGCATGAACTGGAGCCTATGAGAACAGACTGGAACCCATGCTGAACTATCACAGTCTTCAAGCCTCCAGCTTTGACAATGAAAGTGACCTCCTGGAGAAGCAGGTGAGCTGAACATGAACCTGGCCCAGGAGCCTGAGAAGCCAAAGGAGGATCTGGCAGCAGCCGCTGCCTACACCAACCAAGTGAGCCAGTGGGGAAGTGTGCTGTGTGGGCCCCAACGGAGTATTGCATTAAAGAATATGTTGCCTGCTCCATGTCCACCTCCATAATTTCCTGTGAAATGTCTCTGTGGCCCATGTGGACCTGGAACTATGCAGGGACAGGAACTCTGGGAAATAGTTCTAGCTCAGCTAACCTGACACAATGCAAATCCACCACACTTCAACAGAGAGAAGCCACTGCCTTGGTTTCCCTCCAGGCACTCGGGGGTCCTGGTCTTCATGCCAATTCACAGCTTTCCGGGTCCAGGCAGTCACACAGACTGGGGGATTCACAGCAAAGACGGCCCATCACCAATTGCCCATGCACTGCATTCCACTTGTATCTTGACTTCATATCTTCCAAGGAAACACTCTAAGGAAGGCAACCCCAGGTCATTTTTCCAGTCAGGCTTACTTCTGTGAAGAAAGGGTCCAGACCTGCTGTTAACCTTTTCTCATGAACATGTTCCCTCTTTTCGTGTTCTTTGGAAGAGTTAGTGAGATGGTTGCAATGTCTTCCTTAAATGTTTGGGACATCTCATCAGCAAAGCCATCTAGGCTTTCAGTGTTTTTGTAGGAAGGTCTTAAGTTATGCGTTAAATTGCTTTAATATTTAAACTCTTCAGATTTTCTGTCTTCCTCATTCTATTTTGCTAGGTTGCATTTTTTCCCCCAGCAATCTACCTATTATGTCTACATTTTCCAATTTATTGTCATAAACTTTTATATAACATCTGATGATATTTTTAATGTTTAAGGAATATGAGATCCTGTCATTTGTGACAATGTGGACGAATTGGAGGAAATTATGCTAAGTGAAATAAGTCAGATACAGAGAGAAAAATACTGCGTGATCTCACTGATATGTGGAATCGAAAAATATCAAAAACATAGAGGAAGAGAGTAGGATATTGGTTATCAGGGACAAGGAAGTGGGGGAAATGAGGAGTTATTAGTTAAAAGGAACAAAATTACAGTTATATACGATGAATGAGTCTAGAGAGCTAATGTACTGCATGGTGTTTATAGTTAACACTGGAAAATTGCTGAAAGTAGATATCAGGCACACTCACCACACACATAAAATGGTAACCATGTGAGGAGATGTTAATGAGTTTGACTGTAGTAATCATTTCACTATGTGTATGTACATCAAAATGTCATATTGTTTACCTTAAGCACACACAATTTTTATTTCAAAAAAAGAATATGCAGTGACATTTTCTTTTTCATTACTGGTTATTTGTGTCTCCTCCCTTTTCCCCCCCTTAATCTCATTGGGAGTTTATCAATGTCATAATCTCCAAATAGCTGTATTTTGAATTTCTAAATTCTCACTATGTGTATGTTTCTTTTACATTCATGCATTTCTTGCTCCTATCAGTATAATTTCCTGTCTTCTATTTTATTTGAGCTTAATTTGCTATGTTTTGCAGTTTTAAAGTCATACTTATTTTAATTTTAGTGGGATGTCCATGTGGAGCAGAGCTTTATTGTGTAAGTTCAATCTACCATCTTTAACTAAAAAACCAGAATTATTTATGTATAAAAGTAGGAAATACATAATTACTCAGTCTTAGGCCTAACTCAAGCTCACAAATATGTTCTCCTATGTTTTCATCTAAAAGTTTTATAGTTTGCACTTTACATTTAGGTCTCTGATCCATTTTTTTGTTAATTTATGTATAAGGTGTAAGGTATATGTTGGGGTTTTTGCCTTTCCATAAATATGTCCAATTTTTCCAGCAACATTTGTTAAAGGAATTATCCACTCTTCACTGAATTACCTTCACATACTTATCAAAAATTAGTTCTCCATATATGTGAATCTAATTTCTCAACTATTCTGTTCCACTGATCTATTTCTCTATTATGTGAACATCATACAATTTTGATCAGATAGCTTTATAAAAAGTATTAAAATCAGGTAGCGTTAGTCTTCTAATTTTGTTTCTTTTTTTCAATGTTATGTTGGCTATTTTAGGTGCTTTTTAATTTTTATGTAAATTTTAGAAACAGCTTTTCAACTTCTACAAAAAAGCCTGCTAGATTTTAATTAGGATTGCATTGAATCTATAGTTTAATTTGTGGAGAATTGCTATATTAATTTGAAATAATTCATTGCTAATATACAGGAATAAAATTGACTTTTGTACTTTGATCTTGTATCCTGAAATCTTATTAAATTCATTTATTAGGGGCGCCTGGGTGGCTCAGTTGGTTAAGCGACTGCCTTCGGCTCAGGTCATGATCCTGGAGTCCCGGGATCAAGTCCCACGTCGGGCTCCCTGCTCGGCAGGGAGTCTGCTTCTCCCTCTGACCCTCTGACCCTCTTCCCTCTCGTGTTCTCTCTCTATCTCATTCTCTCTCAAATAAATAAATAAAATCTTTTAAAAAAATTCATTTATTAGTTCCAGTAGCATTTTGTAGATTCCACCAGATTTTTACATAGACCATCAAGTGGACTAAGAATCAAGAGTTTTCCATCTTTTCCAATCTGGCTTGATTTCATTTTTTTTTTTCTTGCCTTATTGAACTTGCTGGAAGCTCCCTAAAAAGAAACTGAAATTGAAAAACTAACACTTTTAATGGCAACAAAAATATGAAATTTGAATAAATAAAAGATGCATAATATCTGTACAAAGAAAATAATAATACATTGCTGAGAGAAATTTCTGAAGACCTAAATAAATGGAAACATATACCTTGTTCATGCATTGGAAGAGTCAGTATTGTTAAGATGTCAGTTTTCTCCAAGATGATCTATTCATTCAGGGCTCCAAAGGCCTAACAATGATTTCCCTTAGTCTTGCCAGATATTCCCCCAACCAGAGGGAAAGCCTCCTTACCCAGGAGCTCCCCTATCAGCTGGTCCAGCAACACTCCACCCAGTCTTCAACCTAACAAGTTCATCTCCCTGCTAGCCCATGAAAATACTCAAATAAGCCAATCACATCCTTCTCTAGGAAGCAAAGGTCACTCCACCCTCTTGTCACTACAAAGCCTGCCTCCCACAGCCCCTGCAGGTTCACTTCACTCCTGAGTGCAATCTCCATGTGGCCCTGCATGGCATATGGTGTCCTCTTCCCCTGGGCTGTGAGTGTATGGGACTAATAAATGGCTATCTCATTTGTCCAGTGTCAGTGTTGTATGTTCAACCATCTCATACTATCCCTCCCTCAACAAAAGGTGAGTAAGAGGCAATCAGAACAAATGGCTAAAGTGAAAAAGACTGACCATACCAAGTGTTGGCAGATATGTGAAGACACTGGAACTCTCAAAACTATTGGTAGAAATCTAAAATGGTACCATAATTTTGGAAAACAGTTTGGCAGTTTCTTAAGAAGCAAAATATGGGTGATATCACTGAAAATGATGGAGTGGGGAATTCTAGGGGACTTATCCCTCTCTAAAAACTGAAAAACCTTGGCAAAAGTTGCCAGAAGCAAACTTATCAGAAGTCTAGAAAATAGTCAAGGATTTATAGGAAGCAAGCAAGAGCTTAACCAAAAGAAAGGCCACTGAAATGTGATAGGAGGGCTTAGTAGCTGCCAACTTACCCTTTTCCCAGTCCACACTCCCAGTGGGGTACTTGGGAGCAGAGTGGACTTTGTTCCCAAGAACTTGTGTTAGTTTTGTCCTGTCTGAGGTTTCCTGAAGGATCAATGCGAGGGGCTTGCCTTTGTTTTGCCAACTTGGAACGCTCTCAGGATGGAGATGTGGCTATACAGAAGATATTGCTCAAAGAATAAGCAGCTGTCACCTGGGGTTGGTGGGGGGCTGGTGGGGGTTGGATAACAGTTGAAGCAAAAAGTAAACAAGCCAGAAGCCTGGGAAGAAAAGCTACGGGTTGAGATACACCGGGGACTAAAGGCTTTGAAAAGCTCCCACGTGTAATGAGGGATCTAGAAAGCCTTGTGCATGCCAGGGAAGGGCATGTGCTCAGAATAGACCTGAGAAGACCCTAAGTTTTTACTGCTTGCTTTCAGAAAAGCAGTGAGTGAAGTCTCAGGCTGAGTTGAAAATGGCCTGGTTAAGCACCGAAGGTGTGTCCCAGCAGAGAGATAACCCGCAAAGACCTGAAGGGTATTTTGTTCCTTTTTTCTTGTTTTTTTTCTCTCTTGGCTCATGGTATCTCAAGAAATCCCTATCAAGGTTTCCCTATCAAGAAATCCCTATCAAGGTTCCGCTGTTACTAAGCTAAAGGAACAGAGACACTGGGGCCACACATCCCAAAGCACAGTCTTCATGGAAGTTGTTTTTTTAAAAGTCACTACACAAGTAACTGCAACTCACAGCAAGCAATAACACACGCTGAGGAGATGTCAGAATCCGATTTCCAGGTTACAACAGCATAATATTTAAAATGCCCGGCATTAAACAACAACAACAAAGTATTAGGCATGCAATGAAATAAAAAAGTATGGCCTATTCACAGGGGAAAAAAAATTAACAGATGGTGTCCCTCACATGGAAATTACTAGACAAAGACTTTAACTTAACTCTCTTTACCACACTCAAAGGAAAAATAAAAACAAACCATGGACAGATGATGAAAAGAAACCAGAAAAACAATGTCTCAACAGAGAAAGAACATCAATCAGGAAATAGAAAATGTAAAGAGGAGCCAAACGGAAAATCTGAAGGAGGCTATAAACTTGTTTGTGTCCCCCCTCCCCAAATTCGTATGTTGAAATCAAATCCCCAATGTGTTAATATTTGGAGGTGGGCCTTGAAGGAAACTATTTGGAGGAGGAGGGCCCTCATGAATGGGATTAGTGTCTTTGTAAAAGAGACCCCAGGGAGTCTGCTTGCTCCTTCCACCACGAGAGGTTATAGTGAAAAATGGCAGCCCATGAACCAGAAGGAGGGCTCTCCCCAGACATCAAATCTGCCAACACCTTGATCTTGGACTTTCAGCCTCGGGATGGTGAGAAATAAATTTCTGTTGTTTATAAGCCATCTGGCCTGTGGTATTCTGTTACAGCTACCCTAATGAACTAAGAAATGAGAAGTCCAATACCTAAAATGAAAAATTCACTAGCAGGGACCAACTCAAATTTGAACTGGCAGAAGGATAATCAGAGAACTTAAAAATAGGTCAAATTAAATTATCCAGTCTCATGAGTAGAAAGAAAAAAGAATGAAGAAAAATCAACAGAGCCTAAGAAACCCATGGGACACCACTGAGTGTGCCAACATAAGCAGCACAGAATCCCAGAAAAAGAGAGAGAAAGGAAGAAAAAGAATATTTGAAGAAATAATGGTCAGAAACTTACCAAATTTGATAAAATACATGAAAGTACACATCCAAGAAGCTCAGCAAGTTCCAAGTGGGATAAACTCAGAGACCTACACTGACACACATTATAATTAACCTGTTGAAAGATAAAGACAGAATCTTGAAAGCATTGTGACAACATAGGTGAACCTGGAGGACATTATGCTGAGTGAACAAGTCAGACACAGAAAGAGAAAGACTGTCTGATCTCACTTGCATGTGGAATCTAAAATAGTTGAATTCATGGAAACAGTGAGTAAAATGGTAGTTACCAGGAGCCGGGCGGAGGGGGAAATGGAGAGATGTCAAGGAGTACAGGGTTTTAGTTACGCAAGATGCACAAGTATTGGAGATCTAAGGCACAACGATGTGACTATAGTTAACAACACTTGACTGACTACTTGAAATTTGCTAAGAGGGTAGATCTTAAGTGTTCTCAACCCCCCCCACACACACACAAACACACACAAAGTGGTAGCTATCTGAAGAGGTGGATATGTTAATTAGCTGGAATGTGGTGATTATTTTGCAACATACATCAAAGAATCAAATTGTACTTAAATTTATTATCTTAAATATAGAAAATTTTTAATTGTCAAATATAGCTCGACTTAAAAATTAATTAACTTTTAAAAGAGAGTAAAAAGACAACTGACAGAATGGGAGAAAATATTTACAAATCATGTGTCTGGTAAGGGTCTACTATCCAGGATATATAAAGAGATCTTACAACTCACCAACAAAAAAGACAATCCATTAATAAAATGGATGAAGGACTTGGATAGACATTTCTCCAAAGAAGATATACAAATGTTCAACAAACACATGAAAACAGACCCACCTTCACTCATCATCAGGGAAATGCAAATCAAAATCACAGTGAGATACCACTTCACACCCCCCAGGATGGCAATAACAACAATGAGGCTGTGGAGTTGGAACCCTTGCTGGTAGGACTATAAAATAATGCAGTCACTGTGGAAAAGTCTGGTGGTTCCTTAGTAAGTTAAACACAGAATTAGGAGATGACCCAGCTATTCCACTCCTAGGTATAGACACCTAAAATAATTGAAAACAGGTACTCAAATAAATATTTGTACGTGAATTTTTATAGCAGCATTATTCATAAGAGCCCAAATGTGTCAACAATCCAAATTGCCATCAATACATGAATGGATAAACAAAAGGTGGTATATGAATACAGTTGGCCCTTGAACAACACGGATTTGAACTGCATGGGTCCATTCATATACAGTACAGTTCTGTAAATACATTTTCTCTTTCTTATGATTTTCTTAATAACATTTTTTCTGTCTTACTTCATTGTGAGAATATAGTATATAATACATCTAACATACAAAATTTGTGTTAGTCAACTGTTTAATATTATTGGTAAGATTTTTGGTCAACAATAAGCTATTAGTAGGTAAGTTTTGGGGGAGTCAAAAGTTATATATGAGTTTTTGACTGCATGGGGAGTTGAGGCCCCTAAGCCCTGAGTTGCTCAAAGGTCAACCATACAATGAATTATTATTTGGCTAAAAAAAGGAATGATTTGCTGATCCATGTTACAACTTGGTTGACTGGGGAAAACATGCCAGACACAAACCACACATATCATAAGATTCCACTGACATGAAATGTCTGGGGTAGGCTGATCTATAGAAACAGATTAGTGGTTGCCAGGGGTTGGGGGCAGGGAGGAACAGGGAGTGACTGTTAATGGGTAGGGGGTTTTCATTTGAGATGACAAGAAAGTTCTGGTACTAGATAGTGGGGATGGTTGAATAACAGTATAAACGTATTTACAGCATACTGAATTGTATGCATTAAAATGATTTACATGGCAAATTTCATTATGTGTATTTTACCACAATAAGAAAAAAGGTAAAATGTATATCTACCATATGATGCAGCCATTCCAATGGCCTGGGTTCAAGTCATGGTTGAGGCCTTAAGGCCATACTTAAATGGGACATGAGGGTCCAGCACCTTGGGGGTAGGGGTTGAAATCAGATCCTGGGGAAAGAATCAAGGAGGTTGGCAATGAGCTCACCTGTGCAAGCCTCTAAATGTCAGCCTTGGTGTCCTGACAAGTCACAGGGGACACCATAGAAAGAGACAACCTGCTTATCATGAAGGTTGGCATTTCAACTTTACACCTAAGCCAGTAACCTTAGTGAGATTACCAGCCCCTCAGAACCTCAGTGCCTTCATCTGTGAAATGGGGACAGAATAACTATTGGGGACTATGGTGAAGAAACGGTGTTGAGATATTTTACATGATGTCTTGTTCTAAGAAGGTTTTGAGGCAGTGCGGTAAATGTGTGTCAAGAACCTAGTGCCAGTGAGTTTCCTTCACCCGGTTCCCTCTCCCCTCCACAGGCCCTCCTTCCTTCCCAGATACTCTGCCTTCATGACCTCACCCCTTCTTCACCTGAGATTTCAGGAAAGGGCTTGACAATCTCACCCTAGTGGGAGAAGGCCGTCTGTGTATGAGCACAGAGTCCCAGGACTGGAGAGAGGAGCTCCTGGGAGAAATGGGAGCGGACAGGGCCTTTTCTGGAGCCCTGAAAGCGCCCCTTTGCTCCATAGAAAGCTGTAGTGCTGAGTTCTCACCTGGGCTCACAATCCATTCCCGAGAAAGTTGTATCTATGGCCAAGGCAGCGTGGTACCAGCTTGGAAACACCCCTGCCCTCCACTTCTTGGCCGGCCCAGCTGTGCCTTCCCAGAGGGCAGAGCTCACCTCTCCAAGGCCATCTACTGCCCAGGGCCCAGGCACACATGCCTCCAAGTGCGTGTAATCCCAGTGCAGTCCCCAAAGCACTGCTTGGGCCTCTAAGTTGTGACAGCTCTCAGCACTTTGCTTTCCAAGTTCTCAAGCCAAAGTATGTAAGTCAAAGGGCCAGGCCCTTGCTGTGAGAGGCTCCCCCACCCCTTCCAGATTATTTCATCAGAGTAAATTCCCAGCAGTGAGATGATTGGGCTAGAGAAGATGAACAAACACTTTTAAGGCTTTGGCTGCTTATTGCCAAATTTTCTTCCGGTGTTTGTATATTCTCACTACACCAAACGAATATACTGGTTTCACTAGAGTGTTCTTGGCATTGATTCTTATCCTTAACTTCTCAGAATTTTTGCAAATGGCTTTATTCTTTCATTTTCAGAAGTACGAATTGCTTGTCATAAGATTCTTATACCATAGAGAGGTCACTGGTAACCAGACATCTTTCACAAAATAACTAAATTTTTGGTCTGCCGTCATCATAGTTTTACTTAAAAAACAAATCCTGTTTTGTCCCTATATACCTCATAAGCACATTTCCCTACATAATCATAATGCCGTTATAACACTAAATGACCGAGAAGTCTTTGGTGTTCCCAAATGTATAGTCCATAGTCCCATTTCCCCATTGTCTCAAAAATAAGGCCTCTTCTTACGTATCTTGTTCAAATAGAATCCATACAAAGGCCATAGATGATATATGGATGTTATGTTTCCTAATTCTCTTTCAATCTAGAGTGCCCCCCACCTTGCCTTTCTTGCCATTGACTTGCTGCACGAGCGAGGTCAATCATCCTGTAGAGTGTCCCTCTTCCTCAATTTGTCCAGGCTGCCTTGTGGTGTCCTATCACTGGATCCTCTATCTTCTCTTCCTCCTCTAATCTGGAAGTCAGTTCTAAAGGTGTTTCCTAGGCATGCCTGGGTGGCTCAGTCGTTAAGTGTCTGTCTTCGGCTCAGGTCATGATCCCAGGGTTCTGGGATCAAGCCCCGCATCGGGCTCCCTGCTCGGCGGGAAGCCTGCTTCTCCCTCTCCCATCCCCCTGCTTGTGTTCCTTCTCTTGCTGTCACTCTCTCTGTCAAATAAATAAGTAAAATCTTAAAAAAATAAATAAAATAAAGGTGTTCCCTGGATTCAAGCTCAGTTCTTTGGCAGAAACCTCAGAGATGGGGCTGGGGGTTTCCAGCATATCCCATTTGGAGGCATAGGACATCTGGAAGCTCCTCTCTTAGTGACTCCAACATTGGTCTCTGCAAGGCAAATGTCCCATCAACATTTTGGGCATTGGCTAATGCCTATTGATTAGCAGTCAGCAAGGATCCACTCCTCAGCTTGGTGCCACAGGGGATGGCCATTTGATCATTCACTGATTAATTCTTTGCATTTGAAGATAAATGTGGAAAGAAATAAAGGAAGCCAGCATTCAGTGAGCACCTACTAATGTGCTGGCACAGTGCTCAATGCCTAGCTGTGCTCGATTGTATTTAATCTTGGCAACATGACGAGCAAGAAAACTGATACGATCATACCAGAAATAGCATTCAGTAGCATTTGGGATGCTTCATTTTATTCAATCCTGCCCTTGAGGTACACTCTGTTACTATCAAAATTGCCAGTGAGGGAATTGAGGCTTAGATGTGGTCTTCATTGGCCCAATGGCACAGAGCCAGTAAGTGGGAGGGCAGGATGTGAGCCCAGGCTTCTTGCCTTCTGCAAGGCTCCTCCTTGCAATTCAGGATGGGTCATGAATCACAGCTGGCATTGGCATTGGTTGCCTTCAAGCAGTGGTAATCAAGGAAATGGTCAGTGTGTAAGCATGCCCACCTAAGGCTTCTAGAATCCTTCTAGAAGGACTCAAACATGACCAACACTGTCTGGCTCAACAAATATTTATTGGCCACAATGTCTGCTCCTGTGAAACATAGAGGTCAGTCTGTTGGTGGCCATGCCTGTGGGCTGTCCAGTAGAGGTGGCCAGATGAGGTTCACACTGGAGATGGAGATGTGGGATCATTGGCAAGAGATAAAAGCTAAGGCAAGGCGGTGGAGGAGAGACAGCCATAGAGCATGTGAAGAGTAAGGGGGCAAATGGTCTTGGAGACACCCCATAAAAATGGAGGATAAATCATCTAACTCAAGGAAGGGAACTGCAAAATCTTACCCAGATCCCAAATATCCATCAGTAGGAATGAGACTATACCAGCCAGTCTAGTCATCCTGGGGAAACACATTAAGAGGATGACAGAGGGCCCTGCACTGATATATGTTCCACCCAATAAGACAGTCGATGGTGAGAAAATCAAGCTGCAGAACAATATAGACTGATTATGCTATTCATAACACACACACAAATGCTTTATATACACTACAGGCAGACAGGTGTGTCTATAAATGCATAGAAAATATCCACAAGGAGAGTCAGCAAATCCAAACTATGTTCATCCGGGCCTAGGATTCACTGAGGGCCAAATGGTCAAGGAACCCTTGGCTTTATTGAAATAATTTCATTTGTATAAGAAAAATGTATTCACCTGTTACTTGAGTATTTAAAATTAACAGTATAAGTGAAAAGGCACTCAGAGACTTTGTGGTGGTGGCTGTTATCCAGCCTGGAGGCTGCCAAGGCTGGGGATGCTCCAGGGAAAGGCAAAATGGACAGCTCCCTGGGGCCCAGCCCCTGGCTACCACCCTAAGCACTGGGGGATGCAGGAGGGGACTTGTGCCAAGCTCCTGGCATCCAGCCAGGCCTGCAGCAGGCCCTCCTGCCAGGCGGTGGGGGCTGTTGTCCTGGGCGCTCTCCCCGGTTCCCTCCTGAGGGTGGGAGAGGGACCAACAGGGAACCTGGAGGTCAGGACTCTGAGCATGTGCAGAGAATGGACTCCTGGTCCATCTGTGACACAGAGAGGTCTGGAGGTGAGGCTGATCTGGGGTGGGGCGCTTTGGTGCATCGGCCGCCATAGACAGCCTATGGTCATCCAGGCCCCCTCTGTGGTCACTCCCCCAGGTCCAGAGCCCTCCAGGTGGCAGTCAAGGGGTGAGGAGGTGCTAACATCCCCACTTCAGTCAGAACAGACCCAGATCTGGCCAAGGGGACATAGAGGCACTTCTCTCCCAAGTTATGCTCTGGACACTGAGCCCCAGCTTGGAAGGCTGTCCCAAGGCTCTGGAAGGCTGGGGACCAAGTGGAGCTGCAAGAGAGAGAGCTTCTGGAGAGAAGAGCTTCTGGAGAGAAGAGCGAGCCGGGGCATTCAGTAGCATCTTGGAGCCCCTGAGAGCCTTGACACTGAAATTCCGTTTCCAGTCCGCTATGGTTTGAGTCTTGGTTTTGGGAGGCGCATCTGTTCCTTACAGTTAAAGCAGCCCATTGCTAAATTGCAGAGGGGGGCCAGCTGAACCCCATCAGCAGCCATGTGCTCTAAGATACTTGACAGCTTTGCCATGAAGAGGGAAGCAGCGGTGATATTGGAAAAAGGCCGATTGTCTTGCTTAGGTCCCCTGCCCACCACTTTCTGGTTGTGGAATGGTACAGACGTGTTCAGTGGCTGCCCCAGCCAGACCTGCCTAAGGTCACTTGGTACTCCTGGGTCTCTTTCCCCACAGTCATTCGATTATTCCAGCTATGAGCAGGGTAGGTCCAAGGTGCTGGGGACTGATTGCCTCCAGATGGAAGTGGGTGTGGGAATACATCAGCCCCCATGCTCCTCAATGGGATTCCCCAAGACGTGTGCTTCCAAGTTTCTCAGGAGGTCCTGTGGGGGACTGAGCCCCAGTGGTAACCTGCTCACTAACATGGTCCTTATGGGCTTGCTTTCCTTCTCCTGTCCCTTTCCTCACCATGTTTCCTGGGGACTTGCACCCAGCTAACCTACCATAGCACCCGTGTCACTACTTGCACACAAACCCTTGTCTCAGAATCTGTTTCTGGAGAACCCAAACAAGACAGCAACATTTGGCAAGTGACTTCCCCACTCGGTGCCTCAGTATCCCCGTCTGTAAAGTGGGCACAATTGTGAGTGCTGGTTCCCCAGCATTGATTCATCCTGCTTCAGGTTACAGCTGAAGCTGTGGTCACTCCACTTTTGTCTGCCCCATGGTCAGTCTTTTTTTTTTTTTAAGATTTATTTATTTATTTGAGAGAGAGAGCATGAGTGGGAGGGGCAGAGGGAGAGGGAGAGAGAATCTGAAGTAGACTCCACACTGAACATGGAGGCCAATGCAGGGCTCCATTTCACGACTCTGAGATCACGACCTGAGCCGAAACCAAGAGTCAGATGCTTAACCAACAGAGCCACTCAGGTGCCCCTGCCCCATGGTCAGTCTTAGTGCCACCTTCGATTTGGGGACTCAGGCCTGTCTTGATTGGGAGGAGAAGACCAGGCAAGGCCAACCAGAGCAGCCCTTCTGGACCGTGAATCCTGAGGGTGTAAAGAGAGGACAGATAGCCCAGTGCCCCAGCTGAGGCTACCCAGGTACCACCTCCCAGCTCCTACTTGAGCTGGCCTGGCTCCTGCTCTTGCCTGGCTTTGGTCCCTACCCATCCTGCTCACTCTGAGCCTGTCCCTTAGCCTTCCCAACACCCTGTCAAGAAAGCCAGGCTCCCATGTATGGAAATTCCAACCCCAGCCCTCTGCATTTTTGGGGGTTTCCAGGAGCAACTTACATGTTTGAGCTGGAGCCTGTGTCTCTGAGTAACACTCCCTCCCCATGACTAGTGGTCCTCATGGGTACAATAGAAAGTGGAGTCATGGCTTTTGCACATCTCACTCGGGTACTATGGAGTTTATGCTTTGCTACTCCTCATGCTTGTTCGTGTCTGGTGCTCAATAGGTGGCAAGGTGTAGAACTCCCTTGTGTCCCACCCTGCACATTATAGGAGCTAAATAAGGGCATATTGAATGGCTAGGTAATTGGCAGAAGGAGTCCAGCATCCAGCTTTGGAAAAGTCTGGCTACAATTATAATTAGAATACAGAACAGTTTCATCAAACCCAAAGAATTCCCTCATGTCACCCCTTTGTAGAAACCCAGTCCCTATACTCAGCTCCTGGCCATCACTGATCTATTCTTTCTTCCTATACTTTTGTTTTTTCCAGAATGTCATGTAAATGAAACCATTAAAGTATGGAACTTCTAGAATCTGACTCTTCATTCAGCATAATGTCTTTGAGAGTCACGTCTCAATAAATTTAAAAGGATTTAAGTCATACAAATCATGTTCTGTGACCACAGGAATTAAATTAGAAATCAATGGAAGAAAGATATCTGGGAAATATCCAAATATTTGAGCACTCAACAATGCAATTCTAAATAACCAACAGGTGAAAGAATAAATCAAAGGGAAAATTAGAAAGTATTTTGGACTGAAAGAAAATGAAAACATAGCATATCAGAGCTTATGGGATGCAAGTAAAGCTGTACTAAAAGAAACAGGAGAGTAAATTAAACCCAACATGAGCGGAAGAAAGGACATAATGAAAACCAAAGAGGAAATCAATAAAGTGGAAAACCAAAACCAGAAAGAACAATAGAGAAGACCAATAAAACTGACAAATGTCTGGCCACACTGAAATTTGGAAGAACGCAGCTTACCAATAACAGAAATGAGAGCAGTGACATCACTACAGATTTCTACAGATATATGAAAAAATAATAGAAGAATATACTGAAAAACTTTGTTCATGAATTTGAAAACCTTGATGAAATGCACAGATTTCCTTGAAAGCCACAAACTACTGTGGTTGACTCTAGAAGAAATAGATAAATAGCATTGTATTCATTAAAGAAATTGACTTTGTAGTTACAAACATTTCCCCAAAGAAAACTCCGGGCCCAGATGGTTTCACCAGGGAATTCACCCAACATTTAAGGAAGAGATAGTAACAATCTTATACAAGCTCTTCCATAACATGGAAGTGGAGACAATATTTCCCAGCCACATTCATGAGGCCAGCATTACCCTCATATGGAAACCAGGCAAAGACATTCTAAGAAAACTACAGACTAAAAATCCTGATAAAAATAGATGAAAAATTTTAAACACAAACTTAGTCAACCAAATTCAACAATATATGAAAAGATTAATACATCATGACCAATAGGGGTTTCTCCCAAGAAGGTAGGGTTGAACTGAACATTCAAAAATCACAATGGCGGGGCGCCTTGGTGGCTCAGTTGGTTGAGCAACCCACTCTTGATTTCAGCTCAGGTCATGATCTCAGGGTTGTGACACCGAGCCCAAAGTAGGGCTCCGCGCTGGGGATGGAGCCTGCTTAAGATTCTCCCTCCCTCTCCTGCTGCCCCTCCCCCATTCTCTAGAAACAAAAAAAATCACAATGGAACCCAGTATACGTAGTGGGTCAAATAGTGTCCCGCCCCCGATTCAAGCACTCTCAGTACTTCAGGATATGACCTTATTTGGAAATAGTCTTTGTAGATGTCATTAGTTAAGGATATTAGGATAAAATCATTGTAGGTTTAGGATGGGCCCTAAATCCAATGACTGGTATCCTTGTAAGAAGAGGAGGGTAGAGGTCACAAAGACAAACATGAAGAAGGCTATGTGAAGATGAAAGTAGGCAGAGACTGGAGTTACCTGGCCACTACCCAAGGAACACCTGGGACTACCAGAAGCTGGAAGATGCAGGAAGGATTCTCCCCTAGAGCCTTTAGAGGGGTCATGGCCCTGCTGACACTTTATTTTCAGACTTCTAGCTTCTATAACTGTGCAAGAATAAATTTCTGTGTTTTTAAGTGGTAATTTATTACACAAACCCTAGGAAACTAGTAGACCATACTAAGTAACTCAAAACAAACAAACAAAAAAACATGTGATCATCTCAATAAATGAGGAAACAACATTCGACAAGATCCAACATCCATTCCTGAAAAAAACCATCTCAGCAAACTGGGAATAGAGGGGGATCTTCCTCAGTCCAATGAACGTGGATTAAAAAACCCTCCAGCTCGCAGCACGAATGGTGAAAGACTGAGTGCTTTCCCCTGTGATCAGGAACATGACAAGGATGTTCACTCACACCACTTCCCTTCAGAATTGTACTGGAGTTTCTAGCCAGTGCAATCAGGCATGAAAAAGAAAAAAAAGTCGTTCATATTGGGACAGAAGGAGAAAAACTGACTTTATTTGCAGGTGACATAATCCCCTATGGAGAAAATCTGATGAAATCTATAAAAACAGCTACTAGAACTCATGAGTTTAGCAAGGTTCTAAATTCAAAATAAATATACAAAAATCAAATCTATTTCTATATGCTAGGATTGAAAAATCAGATATTGAAATTAAAAACAAGTCATTGACAATAGTATTATAAAGATCTGAAAAAAGTTGTAAAAGACCTGTATATTGACACTACAAAACATTCCTGAGAAATTAAAGATTATCTAAATAAAATAATGGAGAGATAGACTTTGTTCACCAGTTGGAAGACTTTATATTCTTAGGATGTCAGTTCTCCCAAAGTTGGTCTAGAGATTCAGTGCAATCTTAGTCATATTTCCAGGGGGGATCTGTTTGTGGAAATTGACAAGATGATTCTAAAATTCACATGGCGGGGGCGCCTGGGTGGCTCAGTTGGTTTGGCATCTGCCTTCAGCTCAGGTCATGATCCTGGGGTTCTGGGATCGAGCCCCATATCAGACTCTCTGCTCCGTGAGGAGTCTGCTTCTGCTTCTCCCTCTGCCTACCGCTCCTTCTGCTTGTGCTCTCTCTCTGTCAAATAAATAAAATATTAAAAAAATAAAAAATAAAATTCACATGGAAATGCAAAGGACCTAGAATAACCAAAACAACTTTGGAACAAAGAACAAAGTTGATGGGCTACCCCTACTTGATTTCAGGATTTATTCTACAGCTACAGTAATTAAGACAGTGTGATATTGGTCTAAAGATTCCATCTTTTGGATTATTTAAAATGTTTAGTATTCCATTTTAATTAATTTATATAATTTATGTATGTATGTCTCTGCATAGACTTTTTCATGCCCACTCTAGGGATTCTGATAGGAACAATTAATTTTTCAGTCTACTGAGACTCAATATTTTAACTTCCAGGAGAATGCAGACACCTTCACCATCCGCTCTTCCTTTGCTCTGTAGTTGTTTCATGTGTATCGATGTATGTTAGAAACCCCATCATACAATACTATAATTCTTACTTTTAATGTCAAACATGTTTTAAAGAACTTAAGAGGAGAATATCTTATTATATTTACTGAGATATTTACCATTTCTGTTGTTCTTCCTTTATTCCTGATTTTCCAAGTTTCCTTTCCAAGTTTTCCAAGTTTCCTCTTCTGTCTGAAGAAATTTGTCTAGCAGTTCCTTTAGTGGGCTGGCAACAAATTATCCTGGTTTCCTTTCCTCTGAGAAGGTCTTTATTTCAACTCATTTCTGAAGGATATTTTTACTGGATCTGAAATTCCGTGTTCTTCCAACAGTTTAAAAATATCATTCCATTGCTTTCTGGGTTCTATGGTTTCTGATGTAACATCTGTAATCATTTGAATTGATATTTCCCTACATATTGTGTGTCTTTTTTCTCTGGTTGCTTTAAGATATACAAATGGTCCCCAAATTATGATGGTTCAACTTAACGATTTTTCAACTTTAGAGTAGTGCAAAAATATCTATTCAGTAGAAACTGCAATTTGAAGTCTGAATTTTGATCTTTCCCTGGGCTAGTGATGTATAGTCTGATTTTTTTTTTTTTTTATGCTGGGCGGCAGCCCCGAGCTCCAGCTCCCAGTCATCAATATGATCACAAAGGTAAATGACCAATGTAACTACAACTATACTGTACCCATACAACCATTGTGTTTTACACTTTCAGCACAATATTCAATAAATTATACAAGATATTCAACACTTTATTAATAAAATAGGTTTTGTGTTGTATGATTTTGCCCGACTGTAGGCTAGTGTAAGGGTTCTGAGCATGTTTGAGTTAGGCCAGGCTAGGCTATGATGTTCAGTAGGCTAGGCATATTAAAAGTATTTTCAGGGGCCCCTGGGTGGCTCCATTGGTTGAGCATCTGACTCTTGATTTTGGCTCAAGTCATGGTCTCAGGGTCTAGGGATCGAGCCCCACGTGAGGCTCCATATTCCGCATGGAGTCTGCTTGTCTCTCTCCTTCTGCTCCTCTCTCTCAAATAAATAAATAAATAAATAAATAAATAAATAAATAAATAAATCAAATATTTTTTAAAAAAAGAAAGAATTTTCAACTTAATGCTATTTTCAGCTTACAATGGGTTTCTCAGTACATAACTCCATCATAAGTTGAGGAAGATCTATGTTTGTCTTCAATTATCATCAGATTGATTGATGTATCTGGACATGGATTTCTTTGAGTTTATCCTGTTTGAGATTTGCACAGCTTCTTGAATCTGTAAATGTAGGTTTTACTTTGATTTGGTGGGGGGCAAAACTGGGGAATTGTCAGCCATTATTTTTCAAGTATTTTCTTCTGTATCTTATCCCATTCTTTCCCTTCTCCTTTCAAGACTTTGATGACTTGATGTTAGACCTTTTTGGTATTACCCAACAAGTTCTTAAGGCTCTGTTCATTTTTTCTACAGTTTTTTTTCCCTCTCTGTTGTTCATTTTGGATAAATTTTATTAAATTATCGTCGGGTTCAGTGACTCCCTTTCTAGTCAGGGGATTTATTTTGTATTTTCCAAATCTAAAATTTCCACTTAGTCCTATTTGGTATCTGATATTTGTTTACTGGGACTTTCTATCTTGCTGTCCATTTCAAGAGTTGTTTACCTTTTTTTCCTGGAGCATGAATATAACAGTTGCATTACAGTCTTCTCAGAATAGTATCCATATTACCCCTGGGTTGGCGTCTGTTGATTGCCTTTTCCCTTGTGAGATGATGTCAATATTTTCCCACTTCTTCGTATGTCAAGCAATTTTGTTTTTTCTCCTGGACATTCTGGACATTACATTTTGGGACTCTAGGTCTTGTTTAAATCCTGTACAGAATGTTCATTTTTTAAAATCTGTGTGTTTTAGCAGGCAACCTGTTTCCTGAGGGTTGTGGTTCTAATCTCGGTTCAGTTTTCAAAGCCTTTGCAGAGGTATTTATATCCGTCCTGTGTATGCATTACCCAGTGGCTAATTTGGGACCTGAATGGTGGTCCACCCTATAGTTCAGAGCTCAAAGGCATTGATTTGCTACTTAGGGTCAGATCCATGCATGCAGACACAGCTCAGAGGTGAGTCCAGGAGTTTATAACCAATTTTATTTTGAGCTTTTTATCCTAAGCAATCTCCCCAACACTTTTCTGCTTCTACTCCCACCTTGCACACTACCTGGGTTTCTAACTAGAGCACTGGGACTGTAGTTTTCCTGCTCTGTCATGTACTTCCTGTAACTGTGTCTGCCTCTGGGACCAAGCAGTGAGAGCATAGAGAAAACAAAAGCCATGGGTATTAGCCCTAAACTCTTGAGCCCACATTTCCTTTAGTCAGAAAAGGAACTCAGAGTTTTAGGTACCTTCCCAGCAGCCACTGCTGTTCTACCTCTGAGGATTGCCTGGGGTAGGGGTATGGGCAAGACAGGAAAAAAAATAGATTTCCTTCACTCTCTATTGGTGTTAGACCCTGTTAGTTTTACCCCCACAAGTTCCTGAGGCTCTGCCCATTTTTTCTACATTTTTTTCTCTCTGTTGTTCTGTTGGGATAAACTTTATTGAATTATCATCAGGTTCAGTGACTCCTTTTCTAGTCAGGGAATTTCTTTAATCCACCCTTCAAATCAAGGGTTTCTCTTAGAGCTGTTTTTATTCACACCAGTGCATACATCTGGGTTTCAGCCTGACTTGAGTCTAGGCCAGGTAATACCAAAGGAAAAATGGGAAACTCATGGTGGTTCAGTTGTATATAGAGGTATGTTCTCATTCCCGATTCATCTGCTCTAGTTTTTTAAAAAGTAGACTTTTTTTTTTTTGAGCAGCTTTAGATTCACAGCAAAATTGAAGGGAAAGTACAGAGAGTTCCCATATATTCCCTGTCTGACCAATACTACACCCTCCCCATTATCAAGAGTCCACACCAGAGTGGTACATTTGTTGCAATCAATGAACCTACACTGGCATGTCATTATCACCCAAAGTCCATAGTTTACATTAGGATTCACTCTTGGTGTTGTACACTTAAGGGTTGTTGGGTGTTTTATTTTGACAAATGTATGATATGTATCCACCATTATATATCATACAGAATAGTGTTACTGTCCTAAAAATTTTCTGTGATCCTCCTATTCATCCCTCCTCATCCCCCCAAACTCTTAGTTACCACTAATCTTTGTACCATCTCCATAGTTTTGCCTTTTCCAGAATGTCACATAGTTGGAATCGTACAGCATATAGTCTTCTCAGATTGGCTTTTTTTTCTTAGCAATATGAATTAAGGTTTCTCCATGTCTTTCATGGCTTGATAACTCATTTCTTTTGATCACTGAATAATATTCCATTGTATAGAGGCACCATGCATTTAGTCATTTATTTACTGAAGGACATCATGGTTGCTTCCAAATTTGCAAATTCTGAATAAAGCTCCTATAAATGCCCATGTGCAGGTTTTTGTGTATATTTTCAACTCCTTTGGGTAAATACCAAGGAATGTGGTTGCTGGATTGTATGGTAAGACTACGTTTAGTTTTGTTAGAAATTGCCAAACTGTCTTCCAATGTGGCTGTACCATTTTGCATTCTCACCACCAATGAATGAGAGTCCCTGTTGCTCTATACCCTGACCAGCATTTGGTGTTGGTGGTGTTTTGGATTTTGGCCATTCTAATATGTGTCTAATGGTATCTTACTGTTTTTTTAATTTCTTTTTCCCTGATGACATGTGATGTGGAGCATCTTTTCATATGCTTACTTGCCATCTGTTTATCTTCTTTAGCAAGGTGTCTAGTCAGGTCTTTTTTTTTTTTTTGAAGGTGTTTTGTTTTGTTTAAGTAAAGTCTGTCTCTAATGTGGGGCTCAAACTCACAACCCCAAGGTAAAGAGTTGCATGCTCCACCAACTGAGCCAGCCAAGTACTCCCTGTTCCAGTCTTTTAACTATTTTTAAAATTGGGTTGTTCATTTTCTTACTGTTGAGTTTTAAGAGTTTTTTGGATAACAGTCCTTTATTTCTTTTGCAAATATTTCTTCCAGTCTGTGACTTTTCTTCTCATTCTCCCTACAGTGTCTTTCACAGGACCAAAGCTTTTAATTTTAATAAAGTCCAGTTTATCAATTATTTCTTTCAGGGATTATGTCTCTGGTGTTGCATCTAAAAAGTTATTGCCGTATCCAAAGTCATCTAGATTTTCTCCTATGCTACCTTCTAGGATTTTTATAGTTTTGCATTTTACATTTAGATCATTTTTATAGTTTTGCATTTTACATTTAGATCTATGACTCATTTTGAGTTAATTTTTGTAAAGGGTGTAGGGTCTGTGCTTAGATCCATTTTTATTGCATGTAGATGTCCAGTTGTTCCAAAACCATTTGTTGAAAAGCTATTGTTTCTCCACTGTATTACTTTTACTTCTTTGTCAAAGATCTGTTGACTGTATTTCTGTGGGTCTATTTAAGGGCTTTCTATATTGTTCCAGTGATCTATTTGTCTATTTGTTCACTAATGCCACACTGTCTTCATTACTGTACCTTTTTTTAAAAAAGATTTTATTTATTTGAGAGAGAGCATGTGAAGAGAGCATGAGCAGGGGGAGGGGCAAAGGGAGAAGCAGGCTCCCCACTGAGCAGGGAGCCTGATGGTGGGGGGGCTCAACCCCAGGACCCCAGGATCATGACCTGAGCTGAAGTCGGACACTTAACTGACTGGGCCACCCAGGCACCCCTTGATTACTGTATTTTTATAGTAAGTCTTGAAATAGAGTACTGACAGTGTTCCAACTTTTTATCTCTTCCAATATGATGTTGGATATACTGGGTCTTCTTGCTTCTCACGTAAACTTTAGAATGAGTTTGTTGATGCTAACAAAATAACTAGCTGGGATTTTGGTTCGGATTGCATTAAACCTATAGATCAAGTTGGGAAGAACTGCCATCTTGAAAATATTGTCTTCCTATCCCCTAGCATGGACTATCTTTCCATTTATTTAGTTCTTTGGTTTCTTTCATCAGAGTTTTGTACTTTTCCTTATGGAGATCCTGTACATATTTTGTTAGATTATACCTAAGTATTTCATTTTGGGGAAGTGTAATGTAAGTGGTATTGTGTTTTTAATTTCAAATTGCACTTGTTCTTTACAGGTATATAGGAAAGTGATTGACTTTTGTATATTAACCTGGTGTATTACAATCTTCCTTTAATTACTTATTAGTTCCAGGAGTATTTTTGTCAGTTCTTTTGGATTTTCTATATAACATGATCATGTCATCTGTGAATAAAGACAATTTTATTTTTTCCTTATCAATCTGTGTACCCTTTATTTCCTTTTCTTGCCTTATTGCATTAGCTAGGACTTCTGCTATGATGTTGAAAGGCAGTGTTGAGAGGGAACATCCTTACCTTATTCCTGATCTTAATGGAAAAGTTTCGAGTTCCTCACCATAAAGTATGGTATTGGCTATAGGTTTTTTTGTATATATTCTTCATCTAGTTGAGGAAGTTCCCCCTCTAGTCCTAGTTAACTGAGAGTTTTTATCATGAATAGGTGGTGGATTTTGTCATACCCTTTTCCTGCATCTATTGATATGATATTTCTTTTTTTTTTCATTTTCACTACAGTTTGCATTATACATTTACAGCTAATCCAAATTCACTTTCAAGTAACACTATGCCTCTTCATGGATAGTATAAATACCTAACAAAAATAAAATATTCCTAATTCCTCCCTCCAATCCCTTGTATAATTGCTGTCATTCATTTTGCTTATCCTTGAATACATTGTTGCTATTCTGATTTTGAACAAATTATTATCTGTTAGATCAGTTAAGAATAAGAAAAGTAAAAGTTTTTAATTTACCTTTACTTATTTCTTCTCTAATGCTCTTCCTTTCTTCATATAGATGTGAATTTCTGATCTATATCATTTTCCTTTTTTTCTGAAGCACTTATTTTAACATTTCATTTTGGGGCTTTTTTGGCAGTTTTCTACCTTTATTTGACAATCAGTGTTTAATTCCCATCTATGTTAACTGTTGTATATTTTTGAAAATGGTGACAAGTACATAGGTAACCAATGTATAGAGCTTGTTTGGTGAGTTTTCATCATCCTCATTACCTTTTCTAAACAACTGCACATGGATACAGAATGGGACGTTCCTTATTCCTTTGGCCCAGACAGCTTTGTTGAGCATGGTGTCAATGTGTACATCTGGAGTTTCCATCTCCTTCATGGCAAATTTCCAGATCTCTCTGAGTGCACGGGGAGCACACTTCTTGAAACCCACTCCATGGACGTGCTTATGAATATTGATGGTGTATTCCCTGGTCACTACCTCGCTGATGGCAGAACAGTCCTTCTTCTTGCCACCTTTCGTTAAGGGAGCCACGGGAAGCCAGGTGACAAGGAGCTTAGAGCAGAGTGGGACAAGTGCAAGTCAAGTCCTCTCTTTCCAGCTCAGCCTCACACTGCCCCTCTTTGGGCACTTCCAGGTGCCAGGCCCCTGAGGTCCCAGGTCCAGACCTGGGCAACAAATTCTCCTTGGCAACAAATTCTCCATATTTTTGTTTGTCCCAGAAAGTCTTTATTTCACTTTCACTTTTGGAAGATTATCTTGAAGAATATAAAATTCTAGATGGGTGGGTTTTTTTTTTTTTTTCTCAACACTTTAAATATTTCACCCTACTCTTCTTGCTTGCATGGTTTCTAGGAAGTCAGATGTAAATTTTATCTTTAACTATAGGTAAAGTGTTTTTTCCTCTGGTTTCTCTCAAGATATTTTCTTTATCTTTGATTTTCTGCAGTGTGAATAGTAAAAGTGTAGTTTTTTGTTTGACATTTTTCCTGCTATGTGTTTCCTGAGCTTCCTGGACCTACGATTGTTTCTGACATTAATTTAGGGGAATTTGTAGTCATTGCTGCTTCAAATCTTTCTCTCATTCTATTTGCTCTTTCCGTTCCTTCTGATAGTCCTGATAAACATATGTGACATATTTTGTGGTTGTATCACCATTTTGGGATTTTGTATTTCACTTTTTTTTCAGCCTTTTTTTCTCTTTGTTTTTCAGTTTTGGAAGTTTCTGCTGACGTTTCATCAAGCTCAGAGATTCTTCAGTCATGTCAAGTCTACAAATGAGCTCATCGGGTATTTTTCATTTTTGGTATAGAGATTTTCATCTCTGGCATTTCTTTTTAGTTCTTTTTTAGGATTTCCATCTCCCTACTTACATCTATTATATGTTGTATATTTTGACTCTATAGAGTCCTTAGCATACTAATCATAATTGCTCTAAATTCTCAGTCTGATAATTCCAATATCCCTGCATATCTGAGTCTGATGATTGTTCTTTCTCTTCAAAATGTGGTTTTTTTGGCCTTTAAGTATGCCTTGTAATTTTTTGTTGAAAGCGGGATATGATGTGCTGTGTAAAAAGAACTCCAGTAAATGGACCATCAGCGATTTGGTAGTAAAGTGTGAGGGGGAAAATGTTCTACAGTCTTGTAGCTAGGTCCCAGTCTTTTAGTGAGCCTGGGCCCCTGGACTGTAAACTACAGAAGTACCTCTCAGGTTTTCACACTGCTGAGTGGGACAGGATGGATAGAAGGGATTGGAATCGGGTTTTTTCCCTTCCCTAGGGAGACAGCTAGTGGGGGGCTGGTGGTAGGCATTTTCCTTCCCCCGGTCAGTCAGACCCTGCTAAAACTCCATTGGGTTAGGCTTTGGCGAAACAGTTTCTCTTGAGGACAGGACTCTCTTTTTTTTTTTTTTAAAGATTTTTTATTTATTTATTTGAGAGAGAGAGCACGAGAGGGAAGAGGGTCAGAGGGAGAGGCAGACTCCCCGCGGAGCAGGGAGCCCGACGTGGGACTTGATCCCGGGACTCCAGGATCATGACCTGAGCCGAAGGCAGTCGCCTAACCGACTGAGCCACCCAGGCGCCCCGAGGACGGGACTCTTAAAGCATGGAATGCACCGGTGTATTTCAGAAAGGCTCCTTTTCCCTGTCTCTATGGGCAGCACAAGGGGATTTTCTCTGATGGTCACTGTGAGGACCTGCTGGCATTCCTGGGGGTAAAACTCACTCACAAGAGTCAGGGGGGGTCCCCCTGACTGGGTCCTTCTGGAATTTTTAACTCTCAGACTTGTCCACACCAAGCTTCCAATTGGTGGGTTGCAGGTCAAGTTTTTCTACTCCCGCACTGGTTCCTAGAGATATTTCTGTTCCCCTCTTTCCACTCTGTTAACTTGTGATTCTCTATATCCATCTGTGTGTCCATTTCGGAAACAGTGATTTGCCCTATTAAGTCACGGCTCTGACAGATCTAAGAAGAGTTATTGATTTTTCAGTTTGCTTAGCTTTTTATTTATTAGGGTGGAGTGATGATTTCCAAGGTCCTTATATGGCAGACTGGAAACTGGACATCTCATTTATTTTTCAGAGTTCCCAGATAGCTTTTCCACACATTCTGTCCAAGGGTCTCAACTGCATTTAGTGGGACAGATAGGAACTCTACCTTTTGGAACAAAATGCAGTAAATACATGGTTGAAGATAAAACCGAGAGGATATTTAACAAAATCTTACAAGTTATTTCTGGGTAGGACAATTTGGAAGGGTTTCTTACTCACTTTTTGGTCATTTCCAACTTTTCTCTAATGCACATTATTACATAATTAGAAAAAGAAATTATGAAACACTCTTAAAATAACCCAGGCATGGTGAACTCACATTTGGTGGTCAGAATAATTTCTAAGGCATATGTTGTGCGCTATATGGACAGATGGAGAGTTCGCATGAAATGCTGCTTGGGGAGAAAGGCACAGCCTAAACAATGTGAGCATTCTCATTCCAGGCCTGGACGCCACATCTGCTCATGTAGAAGGAAGAGAACAGATGCTAGTCCATAGTCTTTCAAACAACAGGGCCCTGGAGGTCTGTTTATTTTACTTTTTATTGTCTATTTTATATTGCCTAAACATTCTATTAAAATAAAAATGTAAAGAACAAACAAAAGAGTCATTGTCATTGCTCTGAGGAGTCCTCAACCCTCACCCCACTCCTTGGCCCTGAAGACACACAGAGCACTTGATTGGTGGCCCACAAAAAGGTGTGTCCAGGTTCCTGGAACCTGTGACTGTTACCTCATTTGGAAACAAGAGTCTTTGCAGATGTAATTAAGTTAAGAACCACGAGATGAGGAGATTGTTCTGGATTACCTGAATGGACCCTAAATCCAATGACAAGCGACCTTGTAAGAGACACAGGGCAGAGGAGACAGAGTTGAAGGAGAAGGTGATGTGAACATGAAGGTAGATATGGGAGTGGCGTGGGCTCAAGTGAAGAAGATGGCAACCACCAGAAGTTAGAAGGGGCAAAGGAGAGATTCTCCTCTGGAAACTCACCTCAGCTCTTAGTGAACTGTAACATCAAAGGTTGACTTCTTCCTCATGTGACATGTTTATAACGGTTATGAACGGGTTCTGCTCCCTATGTCCTATCTCCATGACCCAGGCTGAAGAAGCAGCCTCCATTTGAAACATGAATAGTCACCAGGGCAGACAGAAAGAGAGCTTTGGCAGATTCTGCACAAGCCATTAAAACTCTCCAACTCATTTGTCTGATTCATGAGTCATTCAAACCCACCCAAACAAGGAGTTCGGGAAGTGTGATCCTATCATCCATCCAGAAAGGGGGGGAGCTAAAACTATTTAGCAAACAATGTTAATGACTAGCACACTTTCTGTGAGTCCAAACAGCCCCTCATTCCACTGATTTTTCAGTGATCACTGCCCGCTACAGGGCCTGGCTGAGGTTATGTTCAATTACTGTTGAATAAAAGGAGGAAGGGAAGGGGGAAGGAAGGGAAGGAGGGAGGAAAGATAAAGTTCTTGGTGTGTAGAAAGTGTTCAAGACAGTTCTTCTAAACCAGCACTGAAAATGGAACACAGTAGGAGTACTATAAACATTAAATTGACATTCATTTTTTGTTTCTCCTAGTTTTGACTTACAGTTTTTTGTCAAATCCAAGCCTAGAGCAAGACATAGCCCAGGACAGGGCAGCCTGAATGCCTGAGGTCAGGAGCGAAGTTGTTGCTGGTGGAGCTGATCCGAGCAGTCAGAGCACAGTCTTGGTGGTAGGTTTGGTGCCAGGGCTGCTCTTCACTGCCCTGTCTTTAGGGCTGTGTCCCAATGACCCAGAACATGCCCAATCCCGCACCCTATCATTTCTGTCCACTTGTTCTGCTTTGGCAAGCTGTATCTGGGCTAATATCTGTGCTCTGCTTCTAATCAGCCCATTGAGATAACAACACAAACCTGGGACTTTTCTTTCATTTCAGGCTTTCCCTTGAATCAAAAGAAAATCAATGTCAAGTTATGACTTGTTGTATGCAAGTGTCAGAAACCCCATTCAAATGGTTTGGAGACTAGAGTACAGATGGTCTCAGGTATGGCTGGATCCAGCAAGGTAACCCAATGCTCCATTTTTCAGCTTGGCTTTCCTCTGCTAAACCTCGTTGTCAGACTGCCTGTTCCCCACCGCACAGCCCTGGCCTGCGAGCCCAGGCCAGTGCTAGGAATATCGTAAGGGTTCAATAAATACTTGTGGAATGAATAAATGAATAAATGGATGATAAGCCTAGCACTCCAGGTTTACATCCTCTTAGCTTAGCAACTCCAGGAAAAAGAGAGTAACTCCTTCCAAACCAAAGTCCTCAGGGATGACTGTAATTAGTCTGGCCTGGGTTTGGGTCATATATTTGTCAGAGTGGGCTAGACTTTGCTGTGGTAACATGTAAATCCTCAAATCTCTTACTGCTTACTCACATCACAATCCAATGTGTTTGGGACGTGGAGGCTTTGCTCCAAGTAGTCACCAACGTGTCCAGGCTCCTCCCATTTTGTGATCATTTTCAGTGCGAAGCTTCAGTCAGGGAAAGGAAAAAGAATATTCCACATAGAAGACATGTTAAGTTACAGACCTGAAAGTGGCATGCATCACTTCTGCCCATATTCTACTGGTCAAGGCGGGTGCAGAAGGAGAATAAAGTACTTTGTAAAATGGTAGTATTGTAGCTTGCTGTGGGTTTTATGACTCTCTGGGCTAATCACCGAGGCCAGGAAGTCTCACTGCTCTGATTGGCCAGGCCAGGGTTGCACACACACCCCTAAAGCTGGGGGGAGTGGGTCAGCCCTTCAAACTTCTTTTGCTGGCTGTGGGAGAGGCCTGCTTCCCTGGGGAGGAACCAGGGTGCTATCACCAGAAGGGGCGATGGGTGCTGGGCAAGCAGAGTTAATGCTGACCTGTAACACCTGGTTATTGCTTCTTGACCCTCCTCCCAGGACCAGCAGACTACTGAGCATCCTCTGCAGGGTCAGGCTGGCAAAGGTGTCCAGAACAACTTTGATCTTAACGTAAATTACTCTCAAATAACTTTTAGAAACTTGTGGTCCCTCAAAATCTAATTTAGTGAGAATATTCAAGCCTTGTTTTTTATAACAGACTCTGGACAGATAAAAAGCTTTAAAGTAAATACTTAGAGAATCATATGTATCTTAATACATTTTAGAAACTGATTCTAAAACTCATGCATATTACTTGTAGAAAACTTGGAAAATAAAGAAAAATATTAGCTTTATGCTACAAATGATTCCCCAAATCTCAGTGGCTTACAGCAACAAAGGTTTATTTCTCCCTCGTGTTTTATACTAGCTGTGGATCAGCCAGGCTCTGTTCTGTGTCTCCACTCCAAGACACAGGCTGCAGAATCAGCCCCCTTGGGATGTGTTGTTCTCGTAGCAAGGAAAATGGAACTGGCTGAACCTACAATGAGTTTTTAAAGCTTCGGCTCCAACATCGTGTATATCACTTCTGCCCATATCCTGTTGTCTGAGCACATCGATGGCCAAGCCCAATGTCTGTGGAGCAGGATAATATGCTCCCTTCAGAGGGAGGCCCTCTGAGTCACAGGCAATGGGCAGAGAGGTCTCACCGGAAGGGGAGAGCAAAAATGAGAAACAAAACAGTATCTACAACAAGCATGAAAAAATAAAATATAATTACCACAATTCCATCAACCCAGAGATAACCACTGTCACTCTCTTGGTGGATTTCTTTCAGGATATGCTCCTAAGCATGTGTAAACTAACATTTCTGTCTAATGGCCATTTACATAAGTCACTCAAAATAGTGAAATAAAAGCACTCAAACCCAGGTACTCTAACAATCGGTATATCAAACCCCAACTAAAGGATTCGGTCAGCCTCCCCCAGCCAAACCCAAACTCCCAAACCAGACCAGTTAATTGATTTGGCTGGAGAACCAGATTAATTGGCACCACACTGGTGGAGTGCCTAATGTATGTCAGATAATGGTATTGGCTGACTGAATCATGTTGATTGGATTACGTAAATTGAGTCCAACTGACTTCATTTGTACAATATTGTAACTTAAAAGAAATATAAACAATAAAGGACAAACTGGTGGTTACCAGAGAGGAGGTGGGGGGTGGGGAGGGTGAATAGGTGATGGGGATTAAGAGTATACTTACCATGATGAGCACAAGGTGATGTATGGAATTCTTGAATCACCATATTGTACACCTGAAACTAATATAACAGTGTATGTTAACTCTACTGGAATCAAAATAAAAAAAACTTAAAAAAAAAAGAAATATATGTTTGGTAATTCAGATGACCAAAACATATTTGTCCATGGTTCCTGGCTCACAGGTCTCAAAACCCTCTGAAGTGTTTGAGTGATAAAAGCAATGGGAACATATTTTGTTACACTGGGTCACCTGTCCTCCATTCTTGAAAACACTTCACTGCCATAAAGGTGAAATGGGTATTTTGGTTTCAAGCTCCTTTCCACTACAACTGGGTTTATGTTAATAAGGTGACTTTGGAAAGCATCTAAGGGTGGGGCTGGTTGCCAAGGGAACCAAACATGAATAGAAGGTTAGAACTTTCAGTCCCACCCCCTGATTTCCACGGAGGAGAGAGGGGCTGGAGGTTGAATAGGTCACCATAGGACAATGATTCAATCAATTATACATATGAAATGAAGCCTCCATAAAAACCCAGGACGTGGGGGTCCAGAGAATTTCCAGGTTGGTAAACCAGAACGCTTCCACGTGCCACCATGCTGGTGGGAACAGAAGTGCTGTTGTGGGGGTATCTCACCCTCTGTATCTCTTTATTTGGCTGTTGGCTCATCTCCTTTAATATCCTTTGTAATAAATCAGTAACCTAGTGAGTACATGAATTTCCTGAGTTCTGTGAGCCACTCTAGCAAATTGATTGAACCCAAGGACTGGGTTGTGGGAATCTCTAATTTATGCCAGTCAGTCAAAAATACAGAATCCCTCTACTTGGGATTGGCATCTGAAGTGGAAGGCAGTCTTATAAGACTGAGCCCTCAACCCATAGAATCTGATGCTGTCTCCAAGTTCATAGTGTCAGAATCGAGTTGAATTGTAGGACACCCTGCAGCTGTTGGAGAATAGCATGGTGGTGGGGAAAACACCCGCCCTCCATATGCTAGAAATGGAACCAAATCTTAATATATAAGTGTGAATGTTTTATGAAAGTCTTTTTTATTTTAAATTTATTGATTAAAGATTTTTGCGGGTATTGCTAAAACTTTACAAGCATAATTTTAATGACCACACAAAGGTTTATTGTGTGGCTATATCATAAATACTCACCCCAAGTCTCGAACATTTTTAATGCTGCCAATTTGCACTGTTTGAGTAACTGCTGCAACCTACGTATATTCATAAAATATTATCTTAATACAAAAGTAACTCATTTTCATCACAGAATATGCAGATAAAGAAAAGAAGTAAATTTCCCTGCAATTCTACTCCCTAGAGATTAATCATAGGGCTATACCTAAGTATATACATTTATTTCTAAAGAACAGTGGGATCATTTAAAATATATACAGTTGTATGATTTTCTGATTTGTTCTCATGCTCGAGACTCATAGAGGGGAAATTGA
Organism: Zalophus californianus; assembly: GCF_009762305.2. Lineage (NCBI taxonomy): Eukaryota > Metazoa > Chordata > Mammalia > Carnivora > Otariidae > Zalophus > Zalophus californianus. The sequence goes on along the minus strand of NC_045599.1, from coordinate 5,392,097 downwards.
CAGGACAAAGGGAATGACCATGCTTAAGTCTCTTGCCGTCTCAAAACGTTGTGTTGACGTGCACCCCCTCCTACCGTGTCTCTGTGTGCCCTCACCCCACTACAGTAATTGTGTTGTGATTGTTACTTGCTTCCATCTTGCTGGCAGAGACCTTGGCCTGAATCCCAGGGACAGCCCAAGTAGACATTGTGTCTAGGTGGCAGGCCAGCCCCCAAAAGGCAGAGTGCTTTGGGACTGTGTCAGCCTCTGCCATGCTATCCTGTTTTGGTAACAACTCTGGCTCAGTTTCCCTTCTCTGAAAGGGCAGTGGCCACTGGCTGCTGCCACCTTTGATTTTTGTCTCAACCTGCAGCTCACCTCATGGGACTGCTGGACATAGTGATTGCTCCTAAAACATTGAACATGGCAACAGTGATGGATATCTCCTCTGAGGTTAGGCTGCGAGAGACAGTGACTCTATCTTGCTCGTATGCACTCTCTTGCTGGTCCTGTCTCGCTTGCTCCCTTTGGTGAAAACAGCTTCTCTGTAGTGAGCTGCTCTATGGAGAGGTCGATGTGCTAAGCAGTTGAGGATGGCTTTGGGCCAACAGCCATTGAGGAACTGAGGCCCTCAGTCTAAGAGTCCTCACGTTCTGCCAACAACCATGTGCATGAGCATGGAGGTGGAGCCTTCTCCGGTTGAGCCTTCAGACACCTTGATTCTGCTTCATAAGTGACCCCCAGTTAAGCCACACTTGATTCTTGACCCGCAATAACTATGGGATAATACATAGGTGTTGTTTTAAGCCACTGAACTGTGGGCTGATTTGTTACACAGCAACAGATAACTAAGAAGAACTCCTACTACTCAGTGAGTATAAAATGCTTGTTTTTCTTCTTTTTTTTTTAAGGAAAATACCTTCTAATAGATAGTAAAAGTGTTGAGCAGCATTGCTCTAGATGAGAGTTACAAAATGATAAACCACAAGCTAAAATTAGCTTGCAGATTTTGCTTTTTGGTCCCCCCTTACCCCCGCCTTTTGTATGGAGGGGAGGTATCTACACAGTGTTTAAAAAACATTTTGAGTCAGCATTTAAAACTTGGTAGATTTCACATGTACATCACTGACCTCTCTGGACAGATTGGAAGCCAGGCAGCTGTGGTCCTCATTCCTGCCCGGTGACTGACAGTTGAAACTGAAGCAGCACTGTGCTTTGCTGGGGCATGGAGGAGACTGTCGTAAAATGCACGACTCCTTGCTGTCCCCATTTCTCAGGCCAAGTGTCAGCGGCAATTTATCACTGCATTTCCACTGGTTTGTTTTTTTTTTAAGATTTTATTTATTTATTTACTTATTTGAGGAGAGAGAGAGAGATAGCATGAGCAGGGGGAGGGGCAGAGGGACAAGCAGACTCCCTGCTGAGTGTGGAGCCCGATGCAGGGCTGGATGCGGGGCTCGATGCCAGGACCCAGAGATCATGACCAGAGCTGAAGGCAGATGTTTAACCGACTGAGCCGCCCGGGAGCCCCTGCATTTCCACCATTTCTTATGGTAGAGTAAGAGGGAGTTAAGAGAATGTTAAGATACAGGATAATATTGTTTTCACATCTTCATCAAAGGGACGTAAAGGTGAAGAGGGCCAGCAGTTGAAACCGAGCACAGTGAATGTCTCGTGTCTGCTCCATGTGACATCTGCCGAGGCCAGATGTCCAGAATGTTTTCCTCACTCATCTGCTGGTGCTGCAGTTTGAATGGGTCCAACTGCCACAGACTTTATAAGTATGACGGCAGCTGAGCCAGACTGTGGGTCAGCACTCCAGTCCAGGGAATACAGCTTATCGCCTCTCAGGGGTGGGCCGGATGCGGAATTGACTTGACTTGCCCATCAGGTCATGCGTGAGTCAGCCCCTCACTTCTTGTCCCCTGCCAGGGACAGGGCCCAGCCTGATCTGGGATGTTCTAGGAGGAGGGCGCCTCTGAAGAAGCCGGGGGTGAATGAATGCTGACTCCAGTTAGGGAGGCAAAGAGCAGAACTAAAGGTCAATGTGAAACCCCACCACCAGTCAGGAGGGGGGATGGGGTCTATGGGGAAAAGCCAGCAACAGACTGAAGCCCTAGAGGTGGTAATTCTGGCCACCATTGCTGAGGCCCACTTCATGTGCCAGCCATGGGCAGAAGTGTTATATGATCTCCCTCTAACCTGCTATTTTGGGGGGTGGTTCTCAAGACCATCTTCGAGTTGGAGGATTCACCAGAACTCACAACACTCAATGCTAGGTTATATTTATGGTTAAAGTTTATTAGAGGAAAGGACACAGAGCAAAAGCAATAGGAAAAAGATATGTATTGGGCGAGGTCCGGAAAGGTCAGGAAATGTCCTGAAAGGTCAGGCACAGACTCCCAAGCCCTGCCCTCATAGGGGCCACACAGGACACACTATTCTCTGCAAGCAGAGAACTACAGGGACACACGTGAAATGTCTGTCCAGAGAAGGCTACTCAAGTCCCAGGATCTCAGGGTCTTCCAGATGGCTGGTCACATAAGCACATCCTGCTATAGTAACCAAATCTCAGGGTCCCAAGGGTGAAACTAGATGTATCAGCAATCTTGATGTTTGCAGGAAACAATCCTGACAAGTCCTGAGAAGCTGCTACTTCTCAGCAATGCCCCATTGATCTGGGGATACACAACGTCATCCGTCAGTAGCAAAAAGATTCTGAGGGTCGCAATCTCAGGAACTGGCCAAGCATCAATCTTGGTTCCAGGCTCCCGGACATGAATGATGGGCAACCAGACCTACTGCGTTATTTCTTCCTCCCCGCCTTATAACGAGCTTGCACGTGGGCATTGCTAACCTATTTACAGATGAGGAAACCATGGCTCAGGGATACAAAGTGACAGGTCGGGGCAGGGACTCAGAATCCACGACTGTGGAGGAGGGAAGGCGCACACTGATTAAAAGCAAGGACTCCAAGCGGTGCTTGGGTGGCTCAGGGGTTTGAGTGTCCGACTCTTGGTTTAAGCTCAGGTCCTGGTCTCAGGGTCATGAGCTCGAGCCCCACGTTAGGGTCCACGCTCACCGTGGAGTCTGCTTGAGATTCTCTCTCGTTCTCCCTCTGCCCCTCCTCTCTCTCTCAAATGAAATCTTAAAAAAAAAAAAAAGGCAAAGACTCCGAGGCCTGATAGGTCTGTATTCTAGTGTTGGTTCTGCCACTAAATTCCAGTATTGTCACAAGCAATTTCACCTGTATAACAAAAATAAAATAATGGTCTCGGAAGACTGTTCCTAGGAATGCGTGAAATAATACCGCGGAACCGCTTAGCATGGCTTGTGGCCCACTGGGAGCGATGCGTGAATATGAGCTCTCGGGAGTTCTGTGGCCATGAGGAGGTGGAATGGCTCACCTGATTCCAGCCAGAAGCACAAACACAGCTCTAGGGAAAAGAGGTGCAAGAGATGCGCCTTTACTCCAAGGGACTGCCTCAGATGGGCCGGGCGGCATCGGGGTCTTTGGGCTCCCCAGGGGAGCAGCAGATGGGAAAGACCTGGAAAGGTAATGGTGGCAGCCTTCTTGAGACAGGTGCAGGCTGTGGGGCCCGTCTCCGGCATGCTAGCCTCTGAAAGGGTTCCATGGGGCAGCTTGTGAGGGGCAAACAGCCTGATGGAGCTCAGCCTGCATGTGTAGTGTCTGGGCCCGGGGAACCCCGGCTCCCCCGGCAGCATGTTCTCTGCACAGGGGAGGAATTAATCCCCAAGGTCTACAGACTGTTGCGAGGCCCCGACCTGAGCTTTGAAAGTCTCCACTGGGGGCAAGACTCCGACAAGGTCCTCCCTGCCTCATGCACCAAGCCCGGGCCAGCGGCAGTGCGGACCAGCCTGGGTTGCGGCCACCATCAAGCCTTCAGGGAGGCAGCCAGCCTGGGGAGAGGTGCAGGGGTCGGTGGCGAACGCATAGCCTGGCTGGCCGTGGCAGGTTCCCACCCGGCTTGGCCCCCTTTGGGAAGTCACCGCAAGTCTCCGGAAGATCTCAGTTTCTCAACTGAACACAACAGGGTAGTGAGGGTCACGTGATTTAGCGCGCACGCCGGCCGCCCGCGCGTGCCAGATGCATGGGATCTGAGCCTCACAGATCATCTGAGCATTTCCAGCTCCTTGCCAGCCTGCTAACATCAGAAGACAGAAGGTCCTCTTTAAAGCTGGGAGAGGGCGACGTCCTGACCCCACGTGACCCGCAGCCCCGCCCACAGGAGCTGGGCACCAGCCCTGCGTTCCTACGAGGGCCTCCTTCCCCACTCCGGTTGGCGGCAGGCCCAGCTACTCGTTTCCCGGGGCAGACAGCTGTGTCTGGGCCTGCCGACTTCATGGCACAGGCCTCCAGGGGACGCTGCCCAGAAGTGCCAGGCACGCCCCACCAGACCGACGCGTCCCCTGGCTGGGTTCTGAGCTCTAGCCCCGGCTCCAGCGTGTCCCAGCTGTGGCCCCAAGCAGGGGCCGTTGCCAGTCCTGCACGGGGAAGGCCTCTTCCTGCCAGCCATCTGTGGACATGTACAGGAGGACTAGGGGTGGGGTGAGGGGCGACAACAGAGGCCCAGAGTGGGGGCTGCATGCACCGCTGGGACTCAGCCTTCTCCTTCAGGTCCAGGCACGGAACCTGAAGCCACATCAGGGCCTGACCCCTGGGGACCAGAGAGATGTTGGCCACCTGCCACCTGGTGGCTGGGAGCACTTGGAAATTACAGACGGGGGAGGGGGTACGGATGGCTGGGGGAGCTCTGCGGGTCTGGGGATTCCAGAACTCACATGGAGCAGGGATGCCGCGGCAGGCAGGCCTTTGAAACTGCTAAGACCGTTGGGCCTCAGGGGCCTCCGGGAGGGGGTAGGGGACATCTCAGGAAGCCCTGTCTGCCATCCCTGTGTGTTCTCCTTGCTATGGGAGGGTTGGGGGTGAGAAACCAGGACTGCTGGGCTGCTCTGAATCTGTGTGGCTCCCGTGGCAGCTCTGGGAGGCAGAATGCAGGAAACCTGGGGCCGGTGGGTCAACAGTCCTCTCTGGTCCCTGCACTTGGCTTCCCTCCTCCGCGCAGCCCTCCCTGGCCTCCCTGCCTGGAGTCCTTTTCCTTTGCTTTCTTTGGCAAGTTACATCAGGACACATTTGCAAAGCTTCCTCCTCCCAGAAGCTTGTTCTGACCCAGGGCAGAAGAAATCCATCTTTCTGCTGGCTGTCCTCAGGGCCTTGGACTTGGCCCCATTATCCTATTGTGATGGGATAGTCACATGGCCCTGTTCCCCACCAGTCCCTGAGAGCTGGGGCCAAGGGCCACTTTCTGTGTCCCTGGAACCGGGGCCAAGGCCTGGCACAGAGAGGTGCCTGGTGCCTCCATGGTTCGTGGGGCGGGGCCGGGGCGGCCCATGTGCCTGTGGTTCTTGCACAAGCCCTAGGCCCAGCCCCAGAAGCGCGTGCCCCATGGCGTCAGGGCCTGTGTGCAGCAGGCCCTGGGGACGGGAGGAGTCTGCATGACCTCAGAGGGGTGTGTGCGGGGACGAGCGTAAAGTCATGCTTGTTTATGAGGCTCTGACACAGCACCCGTCATTTCCTATCTGCCAGGCCACACAGCTCTTTCCCTACTCAGCCAGCCTCTGACTTATCCTTGGGCATCACACGCTGTCACTCCTGCAGCCCATTTCAGCAGGGATGACAGGGTCTGAGCTGTTGGTCTGCAGTTTGGATAATGAGCATGAGGAAAGCGCTCTGGCCTCAGGATGACAGACCCTCCCAGCAGCTCTCTACTTGGGCCTGTAGAGGGCATGAGCTATGAGGTGCCCAGCTGCAGCTTGGCATCTCTGTGAGGAGCATGGAGTCAGCAGGGCGGGGGGCCCAGGTGGGAGCTCCTGGAAAGGAATGACCACAGGGATGGAGAAGGGGATGGCCAGCCCTGTGCCCTATTCTGCCTTACTGCCCCTGGACCTCCCAGAAAAGGATCTGCAGGGCCCAGAGATAGAGTCCCAAGAAAGGGGTACTGGGGAAGAGTCATAAGGGTCTCAGAAAGAGAGAGGGAGAGAAGGACCCACATGGCTCAGGTGGGGACAAAGGGCTGGCAGGGGCCAGCACCAGGGATGAGGGGGAGCAAGCAGGCCCTGGAGTTTCTTTTGAGAATGGGAGGGATCTTCAATTTCACTTCATCCCCCAAGTCCTGGTCCCTGAGGCAAATGCCCTCACAGTCCAGACGATGGAGAGAGATACAGACCTCATAGACCAGGGTGCCTGCCTTCCCTAAAGGTATTCACGTTCATGAATGTTAGAACTGATGTATTCCGAGCTTGCCTTTGTTCGCTGGTATGTGGGTCGGGGCATGGAGGCTGTGAGGACAGGGCTGCCCTTGAGAAGGATTATGAGGAGGTTGGAGTCGATAATGCCAAGGGAGAAGATTTGGGTGAAGAGTAATTAACCTGTCTGCTACAATTTTACACTCCGTTGTCTTGGGACCGTCTTATTTCTGTTCTGGAAGCTGTCCATTGTGGCCCTAACTTATCAATAAAAGTGATGTTTCTATTTAAAAAAAAAACCCACCACCTTGCTGGCCAAAATGGAAACATGCATAAACACACAAACTCACACTTATACATGTGCACATATGCACACACGCACAATGCATGTGCACACGCTCTGTCCCATTTGGCACAGTTACCTGGTGGTTTCTGGCAAGAAGTCTGACAGGTCCTCACAACTTGAGAGTGAGTTCTTTTGTCTGCAAGGGTCAGAAACTAGGTCAAGCCATGAGGAAAAACAAGAAATTTATTGTAAAGAGAGCATGGGGAGGGGTAGTCTAGCTATTCTCTGGCTCCTGCTTTCTTATTATTTCCTTATCGAGGTAGGGTTTCCATAGAGTAAAATGCACACATCTTAAGTACACAGGTGGTAGGCTTTTATCTGTGCCTATACCCACATAACCTCCACCCAGATGAACATAAAGAACATTTCCATCACCCCAGAAAGTCCTCTTGTGCCCCACCCCAGTCAGTTAAACCCACAGCTCCCCAGAGATGACCCCTGTTCTGATTTCTATAATTATACATTACTTTCAATTGTTCTGAAACTTCACATACATTGAATCATACTGTGTAAACCTTCTTATACAACACTGTGTAAACTTACTGTTTGGTTTCTCTTTGGTAAATGCCTGGATTTACCTAATATTGCTGGCTCATAAAGTAGCAGTATGTTCAACTTTATCAGAAACTGACAAGCAGTTCCAAAGCAGCGGGACCACTTTACTCTCCCACCAGCAATGCGGGTAATTTCCACTCACCACTTCTCTTCCTCAACACTTGGTATTATCAGTCTTCTAAATTTTGCCACATAAGGGGGTGGGTAGTAGTATATTCACTGTGATTTTAATTTGTGTTTTCCTGATGACTAGTGAAGCTAATCACCCTTTCCTATGCTTATCGGTCATTTGGATATCCTCTTTTGTGATGTGCCTTTCAACTTTTTTTCCAGTTTTGTGTGTGTGTTGTGTTTTTTTTGTTTGTTTTTTTTTAAAGATTTTATTTATTTATTTGACAGAGAGAGACAGTGAGAGAGGGAACACAAGCAGGGAGAGTAGAGAGGGAGAAGCAGGCTTCCCGTCAAGCAGGGAGCCCGATGCGGGGCTCGATCCCAGGACCCTGGGATCATGACCTGAGCCAAAGGCAGACGCTTAATGACTGAGCCACCCAGGCGCCCCTGTGTTGTGTTTTATCATTTTCCTTTTTGATGAGTAGGAGCTCTTTATATGTTCTAGCTCTTCTATATATTTCTCTGTCAGGTATTTGTACTATGAATATTTTCTCCCAGCCTGTAGCTTCCCTTTTTGCTTTCTTGATGGTGTTTGTGGGTAAGCAAATTTTTCAATTTTACTGAAGTCAAATTTCTCACTTTTTTCTCTTATGATTAATGGCTTTTTACATCCTGTTTAAAAAATGTTTGTCTACTCTGAGATCACGAAGATATTTTCCTGTTTTCTTCTGGAAACCTTATTGTTTTATCTTTCACATTTAGGTCTAGGATTCATTTCAAAATAATTTTTCTGTATGGTGTAAGGTAAGGGATCAAGGTTCCCTGTTTCATATGGATTTCCAGTTGATCCAGCTCCATTTACTGAAAATATCTTCCTTTCGCTCCTAAATTGCACTGGAGACTTCATGGAAAATCATGTGACTACATGTGTGTGAAACTATTTCTGGATTCCGGATCCTTTCCACTGATCTGTGTGTCTGTCCTTATTGTGGCTTTATAATAATCTTGATTCACATGGTGTAAATTCTCCAGCCAAGTTTGTCTTGGCTTTTTATATTTCCAAATATATTTTAGAATCAGCTTTGTGGACCTCTATAAAGAAAGCTTGCTGGAATTTTCATATGAATAGCATTGAACCTATAGACCAATTTAAGGAGAATTGACATCTTAACCATATTGAGCGTTAACAATCCATGAACATGGTATACCTCTCCATTATTTAGATTTTTATTAATTTCCTTCAGCAATGTTTTATAGTTTGTAGTGTAGAGATCATAGACATCTCTCATTAAAATTAAAATTTTTGATTCTATTGTATATAGTACTTTTATACCACTTTGGTGTCTTGGAATGGTAATTCTCATAGGTTCCTCTCTCTCTCTCTCAACTATTGTGTACATGTTCAAAACCACAGTCTTCCTAGGTATAATCTCCTTTGATTCTGGGGACCAACAACCTGATCCCATTACCAAGCACAATATACTCCTTTCCCAAGCAGAAGACATCAGATGCAATGTTTTTTTTCACAGGAAGGAAGGATCATGTGTGGCAGCTACTGTGACCGACATGTCACAGTTCTGTCAGGGAGTGCTGCCCGCCTCCCACCACCTCCAAAAGATATATCTGCCTGGAACCTTAGAATGGGGCCTTAATTGAAATAAAAGCTTTAGCATATGTAATTAAGGTAAAGCTCTTGAGACGACATCATCCTAGATTAGGATGGGCCCAAAATCTAATGGCAGGTGTCCTTACAAAAGACAGAGAAAGAGAAGAGACCCAGAGAGACTTAGAGGGGAGAAAGTGTGAAGATGGAGGCAGAGATTGGAGTGATGTATCCACAAGCCAAACAACACCAAGGATTGCCCCACAGCTACCAGAAGCTGGAAGAGGCATGGGATGGATTCTCCTTCACAGCCACCAAAAGAAACCAGCTCTGCTGACACCTTGATTTCAGACTTCTGCCTTCCAGAATCATGAGAGAATACATTTCTGTTGTTGTAAGTCTTCCAGATTGTGTTAATTTGTTACAACAGCCCTAGGAAATGAATACAGATAGAGATATGTAATAGCCGCCCTAAACTGATGGATGTTTATAGCTAGAGCACTTGCTTGAGTAAAACAGCTGCCCTGCAGAACGTGCAGGCGTAAGCACCCCTCACTCTCACACCACACCTTTCCCCCCATGTTGTGGGGACTTGCCCTGAACTGCAATGGGCCAGCCTCAGGCTGGGATTCATGTACTAGAAAATGGGGGGGGCTCTGCCAGTTCCTTTGCTGTTCTGTACCATGTTCTTCCAGCCCCCAGGATTGGACAGGTGGGAGGGGAGAGGTACTGTTTTAACTTAGGGTTGATTTCTTCTAGATTGGGCAGATACCCAAATGCTAATTCTTTCCCTGGCTGAGCACCTCTGGGGTTCCCTCAGCAACCGATGACAGGGACCCTTTGGAACCTCCTTACACTGGCAACGCTTTCTTAGTTAGCTGTGAAAGACACTTTCTCTGTTCCTGATCTGGAAGTTCACTTTGCAGATACCCCCTTGGGTCTTGGCAATTCAAGGCCAGCCACCTTCCAGAGATCCAGTGGCCATGGGAACCTCACTCATCTTGCTGTGCCAAACTGTAAATACAAGCCATTCCCAACATGTTGTTTTCGTTAAAGTGACTTTAAAATAAGACTTAACATCTGGTAGGTCAATTCCCCCTAACCATTTTATTTTAATAATTTCCTTGTATACTTTCTCTTTGCCGTAAACTTTTAAATCCTTTGTCCAGCTCCCTATCTTTCATCCCATCTCCTTCCCCCATTCCCCCAAAGCCAAAACACATTAAATTTATATTCTAACTTGGGGAAAAATTACATTTTTATGGCATTACATTTTCCCCATCCAGAATTTAAATTTTCTCTATTTGTTAAATGTTTGAGACTTCCCATTCAATTTCATAGGTTTTCTCGTATAGGTTCTGTATTTTTCTTTTAAAAATTACTTCTGAGATTTTATACTTATTGTGAATGCATTCTTCTTGTTTTTATGTCTAGCTGTTTTCGAGAAAAAAACGGTTATTTCTTATCTATCATATTTTCAGCTGCCTTAAATTATCTTATTTTCAGCTGCTTTAAATTCTCTTATCAATCCTGATAGTCTGTTTCCAAGACTGTCTTGGCTTTTCTGGATGTACGATAATTTTATTTGCAAATAAAGATAATTCTGTCTTTTTTTCTCACATGTAACCATTAACCTATTTTTTTCTTGCATTATTTCTTTAGCTAGAACCTCTAAAATAGTCTTCACTTTAATGGTGATGGCAGGCATATACTTTTTGCTGGTAATTTTAATGAAAATGGTTTCAGCCAAGCAGTAATTAGTATATTTGCCTTTGATTTTAATAAATATGTTTGTCTTAGTTAACATTTTTTTCTATTCTTATTTCATTTGGAATTTTTAATAGGAATGATTGCAAAATTGTATTAAATGCCTTGTCACATTTCTTGATACAACCACATGATTTTTTACCTTTATGTAAATGTTCTTAGATCTTGAATAACTTTCCATTTTTGGAACAAGCCCTATTTTATCACTATATATATATATATATATATATATATATATATATATATATATATGTCTCACTATATATATAATCACTACTATATATAAATTATATATTATATATAAATCATACATATATATAAATCACTATTTATATATATATCATGTATATGTATATAATTATATATATGTAAGAATTGGTTTCAATTTTCTATCATCTGGCCATAAACTAACTATAATCGTAAAAATTAAGTAAAAAGAAAATGGACGTATAAATTGAATTCTATTTGTATACCATTGCCTTTGGGAGGCTATACAGTGTAGTGGTTAGGGCACAGACTTAGGAACCAGCCTTGCTGAATTTAAATACCAGCTCCACTACCTAATATGCCCGGATGAGAAGCTACATTTCCCAGCCACACCTGCAGATGGAGGTGGCCAATGAATTGTGGGTGGATGTCTGTGTGGGCCTCTGAGAAAGCCTGCCCTTTCATAGTTCTGTTCCTTACCTTTCCTCCTGCTTCTATCTAGACACTGGGTGTGATGACTGGAGGCCCAGCAGCCATCTTGTGACCTTGAGGGTGAATGCTACATGCTGAGAATGGTGGAGCAGGAAGGTGAAAGGACCTGGTCCTGGTGACACCACCCCAACTGTAGCCCCCGTAGGCCCAGACTGCTTGTACATGAGACAGAAATGTATTTCTGCCTTGTTTAAGCCACTGTCATTTCTTCTCTCAGCTGAGAGAAGTAACAAAGCAGCCAGTTCACCTAACTGCAAGAACAGAAGGGGGCTTGTGGAAACTTATAGGCAATAAGCCACCACACCCAGCCCCTCAATGCAGAGGAGTCCTGGGCCTGTGCTATCTAGCCATGTAGCCCACATGAGAATGAATGAAGCCTCAGCCTGCTGTTCTGGAAGCCCCCAGGCTACCCAAGACACCTACTTATCTTTACACCATACATCCCAAACCTAGCCTTCTTGAGACCAAAAAGCCATGGATGTCTTCAAATACATCAAGACCCAACTCCCCTGTGTTCAAATCCCTGCTTTCTAACCCCTCAGCCAAGACCAGGGGGCAACCTGCAAAGTTGGGCCTCATTTCAAAGAGGTGGCTATCTCCACCAGGGACACAGTTACCCAGAGTCGGAGGCCCTGCCCTGAGGACATTTGACCACCTGCAGCCAGAGCTGCTGGGCTCAGGAAGCTCAGCACATGTCAGAACAGGGATTGCCTCACGTGTGCCCTTCACATTTCCTATGTCTAAGGTTTGGTGTTCAAAACCACTGGGCAGACACTTTTTCCCCAACGTCTGAGGGTCTGGGGGCTTCCATATCCTCTTCCAACCCTAGATGCCTCATAGACACTGTTGGTTGGGAGTTTGTCCCAATCTACACTCTCGCAGAGACACCACTCCCTTCCTGTGAGGACACTGACTCTCACCCAAGAAGTGTCTTCTCCCCTGCCTGGTATTTTCCAGCAGCACAGGCCTGCCCTCCACTTCTAGAAAGAGCTTCTCTTCCATCCAGCTTCCTGCACACCCCACTTCCCACCATGGCCCATGTTTGCCTCCCAGTTCAGGAGGGCAGGATTCTCTCAGGAAACTTTGGAATGCTCATGGCATAAAATCATGTCAAACCGACTTAAATAGCAAAGGTAATGTAGTGGATCGTGTACCTGTAAAGCCCAGGAGTGGACCTCAGTTGAGGCTTGCTCTAGCCTCGCAGACAGTATCACCAAGAACCCAACTCTTTTATCTCTGCTCTTCCTTCCATGGTGATGGCATCCTCCAGGTAACCCCAGTGTCTCCAGACTCTTCTCTCGTGTTCACGACACAGATATGCCAGTTCTAAACTCCTATCTTTTCCCCACAGAGGTCTCTTTTAGAGTTCCCACAATAAAGAGGGGAAGGGTTGCACTCCAAGAAATCTCAGCAAACCGCTCACATTGCAGTTGCCCTGGGAACTCGATGAAATACTCTTAATAGCACCTTTCCTGGGGTGAGAGTCATCCTGGCTTTCCTTCGCTGACCTTGCAAACGGGGAAGAGCAAGTGATGTGGGCACCAAGGGTATGTAGCCGCTGTTCCCGCTCCAGAACCCGGGTGCCCACTCCTGCTCCCTGGCCTCAGGCTACAAAGGTGGGAAGGCCTTGAGGACATGGAGTTCCCTGGCATGGGTGGGTAGGACCGACATTGGAGGGGTGAGGTTCCCACTCACAGGCCAGTTGGCCCAAAGGAGTCCTGGGCCGGGAGAGGAGGCTACAGAAGGCACTATGAGGGGAATACTTGTGGGCCTGATGGTCATAGACATGGAGGGCATTCCAGAGTAGTCCCTGAAGGAAGGGTGAGGGATGGAGTTCTGCACAGAGGGCACAACATGAAAAGGAGGGATGCAGGGGCAGGGACAAGCAGCAGAGACAAGGTGGCTGGGCCCATCCAAGGGCCACATATGAAAGAAAAGATAGTGTCGCAGGGGAGGAGTGCACAGGGAAGGGCTCAGGGCACAGCCCCAGCTCCAGTGGACATATCTGGATCTTTCTCCATGTCGGGAGGCTGTGTGCGGACCACGTGGCCCCTCTGGCATCATTTTCCTCCTTCCCAAGGGGCCTGTCTCTCTCCCCCACCCCTGCCCGCCATAGCTCCCACCGCCCTGCTTGGTCCTGCTGCTCAGCTGTGCACCAGGAAAGTCTGGAAGTCATTAGTGGTGAGCAGGACCCTCCTGCTGTCTGCACCCAGCTGGGAAAGCAAACAGAGCTGGGGGTGGGAAGCATGAAATGGTCCCCAGTCCCGGGGCCAGGGTGGAGCAGGAGGGGGCTCTGGGGTGATGTGCAGATTTAGGGGATGTGGGCATCCTTGCCTAGGAGAGAGAGACCTGAGCCAGCCTCTGCAAGGATGGGCAGTAGGGCAGGCATGGACAAGGACACCCACGGCTCACGTGACCCCAGCTCTGTGCAGTAGGCACGGCCATCCTCCTCTCTCGGGGGAGGGCAAAGACTCAGAGAGGTCAGGGGGCCTCCCCAGCGGGACCTGGGAATGGATGGAGCAGCCTCTGCTGGCCTTCCTGAAACCCCCCTCTGGCCACTGGGGGAAGGCACCCCCTGAGAGGATGCAGTGGAGAGGTCAGCAGGGGTGCGATGCAGAGGGCCAGGCCAGGAAGGGACCTGGGGAGGAACGCTGAGGGCTGGCCCACAGGGTACAGACCCTCTCACTGCCCTGAGAAACAGCACTGCTTGAACTTCCTTGCTGCACAAGAAAGGCAAATGGTCTGGTTGCCAAACTGAGCTCAGGTTTAAGAGAATACGCGGGGATGGGGCAGGAGGGAGGCCCTGACCGGGCTGCTAGAGGGCCAGTCCGGGGCAGGTGCCTTTGTACTCAGGACTAACTAAATTGTCAGCACCACCTGGGGTACCGTTAGCTCATTTTACAGACAGGAAGTTATGACGAGAAAACCAGGTCACCTGTGCGAGATCATAAGCTGGGGAACTCCAGCGGCAGGGCCCTAGGCCTCAGGCTCCCCAGTCCTGGGAATGAAGGCGGGGGGAGCAGTGCAGGTGTGTTCCCGCAGAACCCCCTCTGAGAACCCTGCAGTGAGGACCTCAGCCTGCAGGGTGGCAGAGTGGACGCCTTTATCCCAGCATAGGAAGCCCCGCTCCCTCCCACCTCCCCGCCCCCCCACCCCCAGGGTGCTGGCCGATTTCTCCAGCACATTCTTGGCAGCATCTTGTTCCAGTCCCCAGAGGCAGACCTTTCCCAGTGCCTTCCTGTTCAAGTTCACGGGCACGGGACGCAGACTCGAGTTGAAAGGAGCAGGTGGGCGAACTTGGCTGAACAAAATTCCTTTTCTTCCTCCACAAGAAGAGTGAAGGCCAGACCTTGGGCTCCTCACCAGTGCGGGGAGGGGTTTGGCCCAGTCAAATTCTCAACAGGGAAAAAAAGAGCTCAGCATTCTCAGAGGCTGGCCTCCATTTCAGGGACTCTGAGTTCCAAGTTTCAAACTCGTCTCTGCGTTCATCTTAGAATTTTTGGCAAGGGCTGGTGTCAGGTTTCCAGGACAGGAGGCCTCACACGTGTCACCAAGATGGCTCCAGGGTTCTCTGAGCTACTTCCCTCGCTCTTGCAGAGATTGCCCTGAGGACAGAAACACAGGAAGCAGAAACTGGTGTTCCTCTGAAAAAGAGCTTTTTAAAGTACTTGCTGAATTTATTCTTTATTGTATTGCTTTAATTGATGGCCGTGAATCATGCTTTCACAAAACATAAATGCAAAACGGTTACTTTAAAAGATAAGTCCCCGATTGGGTTATTTGGAGATTTGCCTAAGACAGAATATGGAGAAACCATTTGGAAGTATCTTCAAGTCTAAATAGAATCTGCCCTTTTTTCCATTGTGAGAAAAATAAAAGAAGCAAGACTCAGTTCTTGAGAATTCTTCCGTCCAACAACAGAGAACCTGCTACAGACAGACAGAGACAGGAGCCGTTAGACTTGGCAGCCGACCAGATTCTGAAGGTCCTGGGTTCGGGTCTCCACCCCTATCCGTGGGGCTTTTGGGGGGTGGTGGTCCTGGGACCCATCCCCCATTCCATCCCCACACGCTGTCCAGTCACGTATTTACTGAGCAGCTACGACATGTCAGACACTGTTCTAGAATCTGGGATCACAGTAGGGGACAAAACAGACAAAAATTTCTCCCCCCCACAGAGCTGACATTCTCATGAGGGAGATGGACAAGGTGCACATACGCAGGATGTCACCTGCCTGACAGGAGCTCTGCTCTGAGGACAGCTGGAGCCGGGAAGAAGGGAGGGACACCTCGTTGGGACGTGGGCGGGGCGCTGCATCATGAAGCATGATGTTCAGGGGAAAGTTCATTGAGAAAGTGACAGA
Source organism: Zalophus californianus (assembly GCF_009762305.2). Taxonomy (NCBI): domain Eukaryota; kingdom Metazoa; phylum Chordata; class Mammalia; order Carnivora; family Otariidae; genus Zalophus; species Zalophus californianus. The sequence goes on along the minus strand of NC_045599.1, from coordinate 5,376,407 downwards.
AAAGCAAAGATCTGAAGAAACGAGAGAGGAGACCGCAGGATTCTGAGGGAGGAGGGTGCCAGGCAGAAAGAACAGAATATTCCAGAAACATTCAGGGGACTAGCCATTCTGTGGGGGGGGGGGGCAGTGAAGTGATGGGGTGGGAAGTCGCAGAAAGTGGAGGGAGGGGGCTAAGAGCCGAGGAGGTATACGAACCACCTGAAGCGCGTTTCTGTCCAAAAGAGGTATGTCCACGTCCCAGGACCTGTGAACGAGACCTTATTTGTAAAAAGAGCCTTTGCTGACGTGATGAATTGAGGATCTCAAGATGGCATTGAGGGTATCCAGGTGGACCCTCAATGCAATTACAAGTGTCCTTATAACAGACACACTGAAGGGAGACGTGAACACAGAGGCAGAGAGGGAATGACACGGCCACCAGCCAAGGTCATGGGAGCCACCAGGTGCTAGGACAGGGGGGAAGGATCCCACCCAAAGGCCTTCAACAGAGAGCAGGGTCCCTCCGACTCCTTGATTTCAGACTTCTTACCTCCAGAACCGTGTGTTGTCTCCTGTTCTGTGGTGATTCATTAAGGCCACCACAGGAAACACATGCAGCACAGGAGGGAGCAGGCATGGAAATGGGGAGACCAGCATGGGGGGGCGCTCCAAAACACAGCGACCCACTGACTCCCAGGTCCATCGGGCCTGCCTCTACCCAGAGTCTGCCGTGCTTACGCACCACCGGGTGTTGTTTTAATGTCTCTCCTTGTTTTAATATCAGTAAACTCATTTAAAAATGCAATGTTAGATCACTAAGTTAAACACAAAACGAAATCCATTTTCCATACATAGAAGGTAAACTTGACTGCCCGCATCTGGACAGGCAGGGCCCTTGCCGGGGTGTGGGGTGGGGAGAATCACGGGGAGGAGGCGCGGGAAGCAGCCTGGGGTCTGGGTCCAACCACAGAGGGGACCCCTGGGAATGAATGGTCTGAACTGGTACGAGCTTCTCCCTTGGACAAGGTACAAGCCAGGAATGAGCCCAGTTTTACTGGTTTTTTTTTTTTTTTAGATGTCCAGGTAGAGCGTGAAGTGCACCAATATTTAGTTACAGATTGATTTTGCTTGGCATGGTTTTCAAATCATGTGCACACATGAGTCTGACTTGAATTTTTTAAGACACGGGGAACATGCAAAGGAATGATCCCATGGGCACACTCTTGTCCCCAAATTACTGGTGGCCCCGCCGGCTTGGGTGGGGTTGGTCTCTGCCTCAGGCCCGGTGTTGGAGGAAAGGGTTTCAGTCGTGGAATGGGGGTGGGGAGGTTGCAGGTTCAGAAACTTACCAGGTGCCCGTTGTAGGAGACCGGAATCTCCAGCCGTGAACTCAGACGTGCAAGGCATGAATGCCAGTGACTTCAGTGTGTCCCGAAGAGCCACTCCACGCCCTGTTTTGTGCCCCAGGTGCCTAGCCTGTAGGGTAAATCATAAACCAACAGGCCTTCCCCAACAAGGAGGTCAAGGTATTTCTTCCCAAGGTCCCCTCCCTGCAGGGTCATCTAGGGCTGGCTACGTTCCTTTACCAGAGGCCATGCATGGTTCCTGGCTCCTGATTGGTGGCCCCTCCACAAAGCCCCTTCCTTCTGATAATGGCCTCACCTCTGCCACCAAAAGGCAGAGGGGTGGTGGTATCACCTGGCTGTCACCAGCTGGGGCACTGCACCATCCCTCATGGGTTTCCGACCCCCTCTCCACACCTCCACGGAGCTCCTTTAGGAATGTGCTTCGGGAAACCTACCCTCAGAATGGTCTCTGGGATCCTGTCATTCAGCTATTTGAGGAACACACTGATCACTCCCTCCTGGCCAGGAGAAAAGGGGACACAGGATATCTGGCATTCAGGGGCGTCATGATTCCCCAAAGGAAGCCAGTGGTGGCATGTCCCAAGTACAGGTGGAGGGCAAGGCATTGGAGTATCAAGTGGCTGTGACACCCAGTTGCTATAGCAACCACCGCCCAAGGAATAGTGCGGACGCTGGAGCATCATTTGTCAAAACATGGCCGGGTCCATGGACTGGTGCCACCCACGGACTGCTTGTTGCTGGTCAGAGATGAGATAGGCTCAGAAATTTGGAAGCGTTTGCAGCATTTTGGTCCAGCTACGACATCCAAGTACATGCAAGCATGTGAGCAGTGTTCTTACAGTCCGGGGGAGAAGGGCCCATCCGGACGTTGTCAGAGTTGCTCGTGCTGTGAGCGCATCCTTGGCGTGTCACCAGGTGTGGGGAGTTACGATTATAGTCTTTGCTCTAACCTGAAAGTATTTAAAATGTGGAATCCACTTCTCTCTTTGAAAGATAATTTAAGTTCTCTAACCTGTAGAATTAATTGTTGGGACTACTACTAATGAGGAATTGAAGACGCACTTTTTAAATTTTTTATTTAAATTCAATTTAGTTCGCATGTAGTGAATTATTAGTTTCAGAAGTAGAGTTTAGTGATTCATCAGTTTATATAATACCCAGTGCTCATCACATCATGTGCCCTCCTTTAAAAAAAAAAGATTGTATTTATTCATTTGAGAAACAGAGATACAGAGAGAGAGCATTAGTAGGGGAAGAGGCAGAGGCAGAGGGAGAAGCAGGCTCCCCGCCAAGCCAGGAGCCCGATGTGGGGCTCGATTGCAGGACCCTGGGATCATGACCTGAGCTGAAGACAGACACTTAACCATCTGAGCCGCCCAGGTGCCCCTCAGGTGCCTCCTTAATGTCCATCACCCAGTTACCCCATCCCCCCACCCACCACCCCTCCAGCAACCCTCAGTTTGTTCCCTAGAGTTAAGAGTCTCTTATGATTTGTCTCCCTCTCTGTTTTCATCTTATTTTATTTTTCCTTCCCTTCCCCTAGGTTCCTCTGTTTTGTTTCTTTAAAAACATTACTTGCTCCACTTTAGACAAGAGTTTAAAATGAGTATCCTGAGACTCATTTTGAAATTTCTACACTCATTTCTGTCAACATACCTCCGTGTGAGACTAGTTTCTCTACCACTAAAATTACTAAATTTAATAGCCCTGGTCAATTCAATGTATCTAATGAATTAACAAGCAAGAAGCCAGTCCATTAAAACTTCAAAAATGGGAATCATCATTGGGCTTCTTTTTGTTTATTTACAGTTGCAGAATGATGAAATGTTATTACTATAATTATGATTCTTTTTTTTTAAGATTTTATTTAATCATTTGAGAGAGAGAGAGCACAAGCAGGGGGAGAGACACAGAGAGATGGACAAGCAGGCTCCCCCCTGAGCTGGGAGCCCGATGCGGGACTCGATCCCAGGACCCGGAGATCTTGACCTGAGCCGAAGGCAGACGCTTAACCAACTGAGCCACCCAGGCGCCCCAGTGATTCTTTATGTTAATCATCTATATATACTTTCAGTGAAATACACAGCTTTTGTCATTTTAATAGTTTTTTCCCATGCTGTTTATTCTAATTATATTTATTGAAAAGTAATTTTATATGTATTGAATCTAATATTCTGTCTTGTTTTTTTTCATTTATTTTTTAAAGTAAATCATTTTTATTGTATTTTACATAAGTATCAGTCTGCAGTGGATTGAAAATGTCTTCAAAAGACCTTTCCCCACAGAGGGTTTGAGAACATTTGAGAAAGCATACCTAGGGCCAGGGAGAAGTTTCGAGCTAAGAACAGCCATCTGGGAATGCAGGTGGAGGCTCTGGAGGTCTTGAAGGTTCTTTTCATCTCCTGAGAAGCAGGGCAGGTGTGGTGGCAGGCCCCAGCCAGGGCATGACTGTGTGGGGCCCAGAATTGCAGTGACAAAGGTTCGGCCCTGCTGACTTCAGTGACACACAGTGACACACAGGGGAGAGGGGGCCCCTGACACATGAAACAGGGACACCAGACATACACAAATGAGACAGAACTCTGAATCCCCAAATGTGCCTATACCCCCCTTGACCAGAGGCGGCCCAATCTGGGAAGTAGAGCTCTCTGCGCAAAAGCCTCTTTGTGCCTGGCCATACCTGTCTCCCTCAGTACCTGTAGCCCTCAGGACCACGGGGCCTTTGGGGAGTCACAGCCCACCACAACCATTCAGAGAGGTGCAGAGCCCGAGGTTGGAGGGGAGAGCCCTACTGAGACACGTTCCTGACAGAGGGTAGGAGGGAAACCATAGGAAACTCCGGGACCCCCACATCAGCAAAGTTTCTAAGGGTCCAGGAAGCTCGGCTCCAAAGTAGAGGCAAGTTTCTACACCTTATGCCACCTGCCAGGAAAAAGAGAAGCAAAACCATTGGATTTTGGAGCCAACATATAGCACCTTTGAGCTCCTATTCTGACCCACTTCCTGAGTAGCCTATGGTTGTGAGCAGGGCCTGGAGCAGGAGTCTTCCCCAGCACAGATGCCAGGGTCCCGGAGGAAAGTCATGCCCTCTTCTGCCAACACAATTCTCCACGTGAAACTTGCAGCTGGGCCCTGGGACAGCCTGCACACCTTGACCCTGGGGCAGCAAGTGGTACTGCATGACCCAAAAGGCCCATCAGGAACTGGGTGTTGTCTGCACCAACAAATCACAAAATTGTATGTGCAGAACAGCCTTCCATCTTAAAAATGGAAATGGTAAGCCAGCAAGTCTGGAAGGTAGAGTGTAGGATGAACAGGAAGTTAGGGTTCCTGTTACACCTGCCCCCGCCGCTTCAGTGCTTCTGCCCCAACAACCGCGGGCTCCTTGGGAGATCGCCCTCACAACTAGTTAACAGAGTTCAAGGCCCTGCTCCATGCATGGGCTCCACAGCAAGCCGGAGGTGACTGGTTGCCCCCTACAGTCCCCTCCCCCAGCTCTCAGAGAAGGAACATGGCGAAGGGAAATCTTCCCCGCGGGCAGAACTTCAGGGGACTTACCTGGTTATCCATTCTCTGCGGAAGGAAGTATGGTGGAGGCACAAACACTCGGATTCATGGGCAGTGGCTAACGGGTTGGCTGGCTGGAAAGAGCCTGAAGAGAAGAAGGTTGGAAATTTGGGGGCCAGGTGGTCTGGGTCATTTGAGATGGGCCCAGAGGATGATGACATCTGGGTCCTGCGTGAACACCTACCCGAGGGCATCCACAGTGGAGGCCACGCTCAGTAATCAAACGGACAAGTTAACCCACCTGTGCCTGTCAGCCAGCTTCTCTCCCACCTCTCACATGCTTCTTTGAAGGGCTATGTAATGTGGCCATGGTGACAGAGATGGAGGCTGTGCATGGACTCAGGAGCACAGACTTTGCTGCTCCAAGGCCGATCTGGCCACTGTCACTCTTGAGTGGTCAACCTGCCAACAGCACGAGCCAGTGCCAAATCCCCAGGATGGCACGGTTCTTTGGGGGGGATCGGCCGGCCATTTCTTGGCCAGTTCTTTATGTTGGACCCCTGCCACTATGGAAGAATTGCTCTGTCCTCCCTGGAATGATGCACACCCCAAATGCATCTTCACCTTCCCTGTCTGTAGAGCTTCTAGCAGCCCTACCATCAATAGACTCAGAGACCACCTTATCTACTGCATGGTATCCCACACAACATGGCCTCCAACCAACAGATGCATTTTACAGCAAAGGTGTGCCAGTGGGCTCCCCCATGCCCATCACTAAGAAGCAGCTGGCTTGTGGGAGTGATGGAAAAGCCTGCCCAAAGGCTCCATTAGGACACCATCTGGGGGAATCAGCAGTAGAAATGTGAGTGTTCCCCTTTGACCACTTCACTGACACCTTCCTAAAGAAGCCTTGCAATCCCTCCCGGTCACCTTAGACCCTGTGGGAGCTTACAGGTCCCGGCATTCAGGGAGGAATACAATTATGGTTTCTACTACTGGAAGCTGAGAGTGCCCCCTGCCACGTGGGCTCTCCATTCACTGAACCAATAGGCGGATAGAAGGGGTCACTGTACTGGGCAGGGAATGGACCCCCATTACGAGAAAGAAATTGGATTGTTGTAGGCAGTGGGAGAAAGAAGGACTCCATGTGCACCTAGGGCATTCCCTAGGGTGCCTCCTCATATCCCTGGCTAGTACTAGTCGATGGAAAGCACACAACCAATAAAGATGGGCTCACTAAGAAAGGATTCAGATGCTGTAGGAGTAAAGATCTGGAAAAGAATCACCAGATACAGAATGCTGCCTGGTCAAGGCACTGGCAGAGGGTAAGGGGAATGCAGAATGGGCAGTGAAAGAAGGAGCCCCAATTGTCAACACAGGTCTCCTGAACAGCACAAAACAAGGCAATCAGTTTTTTTCTCCACTGTCCCAGCCCACACTTGTTTTCCTGTTATCACACACGAAAAACCCTGGTGGTAGTAAGCATTTTAGGCTTCCAGTAGGACCAATCGAGGAACCAAATTCACCCCCACGATAATGCTATAGCTGGGGGGTTGGCAAACTCTGGCCCATGGACCAAATCCATAAAGCCACCTGTTTTTGTAAAGAAGGTATTTTGGGGCCCAGCCACACTCAGTGTCACTTTATCTGGTGATTCTTTTCCAGATCTTTGGCTATTGCAGCAAAGTCAAATTACAACAAGCAGGAACTGACTCAAAAAGATGCACGCACCCCCATGTTCACTGCAGCAGTATTTATAAGACGCAGAAGCAGCCTATATGTCCATCAGTGGGTGAATGGATAACAATTTGGTACATATACAATGGAATATTATTCAGCTCTAAAAAAGAAGGGAATCTTACCATTTGCAACAATGTGGATGGACGTTGAAGGCGTTATGCTAAGCGAAATAAGTTAGACAGAGAAAGACAAATATAGTATGAAGTCACCATACGTGGAATCTAAAACCAAAAATAAAAGCAAAAAACCAAACTCATAGACACAGCACAGGTGGATGATTGCCAGAGGTGGGAGTGGGGTGGGAGAAAAAGGTAAAGGGGGTCAAAAGGTAGAAACTTCCAGTTGTAAAATAAATAAGTTCTGGGAATACAACGTAGAGCATGGTTACTATAGTTAATGATACTGTATCGTGTATTTGACAGTTGCTAAGAGAGTAGATCTTAAAAGTTTTCATTATGAGAAAAAAAATTGTAACTACACCTGGTGACAGGTGTTAACTAGATTTATTGTGATGATTATTTCACAATATAGATATGCATTGAATATCATAATTTTGTACACCTGAAGCTTATCTAATGTTATATGTCAATTATATCTCAGTTAAGAAAAGAAAGAAAAAGTTGACCAATCCCTGCTATTACTATTGGAAATTACTGGGCCCCCTGTGGAGACACAAAGTTTTCCTTGAATGAATGGATGCTGAGAGCAAAAAGGGGTGGGGTATTTGAGATAGCTTCCATTTGCCCCTGCAGACCCACTCCAACCACCTTCATCCTTATCCTGTACCTGTTCGGGCCACCTCAAGGGCTCTCTGTTCGTCTGACTTCCAGCAATGGGAGGCATTTAGCAGGAGATTGGAAGGAGAGAGGAGAGTGAGATCAGGGTCAGCCTCCCACAGCCACAGGTCATAGCTCCTCTTGGATGATCTTCTCCACATGGCCCTTCCAGTCTCAGAGTTCCAGAAGCTTCTCCCTCCCCTTAACCCCATGAAGCCCAGACACAGTCATGGGTCTCTGCTGTAATTAGCACCAGAGTCTTGCCTGCCATTTCCCTCCACCCTGCCCATACTTCCACGAAGGATCCTTTTACGAAAATCTCCTCCAACTACCCAATTTGAAGGTATCATCTTATCCTGCAGGAACCATGGACTGGTACAAAATATAACTTGGCTTATTTTTTTCTATAACTAAACTTAAATTAGAATCCACCAGGTTTGGGTTCAATTTCAGTAGTTTTCTGGTAATCTCCATTAAATCAAGCTTTCACACTCACCTGTATCACAGACACCTGCCCCTGCCTTCCCTGGGGTTGTATGGAAATAGAGTGACCCTATGATTGACTTATGGGGCAGATAGTCCCAAGTCGACACCTGTTGTCTCAGCATCATTATTAATAGTGCCCCTTTCACTCCCAGAGTCCCAGTTTAGATAGTATGTGCTTTGGTGACCTTGTATAGAAGGTGCTGGGTCTGCCTAGGGCACAATCTTTTTCTTTGTCCAGACTCTCCAGCTGGCATCAGCCACGCTCTGCCTTATCTACTGTGGTTCCTGAGATTTCGATCCTTGCAGTTTCCAGTGGCATCCTCCTCCTCCCTCTTAACAGCAGAGCCTTCCTTGTTCTCTTTCTCTCAGCTTCTTCTGCCTCCTGTTCTAGGCACTTGGGACATTATCAGTGAACAAAACAGGAAGGAGGGAAAAAAGGCCCTGCTTGCAAGGATTTTTCTTCTTTCTGATATTCTAAACAATGTTTTCAAGGCTATGAACTTTCCTCTGAATACCACTTTGTATGCACTCCTCAAGTTTTCGTGTGGATATTCTTAAACAGTGTCAATTCTAATCCTTCTTCTGCTCTAGGATTATTTAGAAGGGTTTTGCTTTTTATTTTCAAGATTTTTTTTTTTTTTACTATGCTTTTGTTGTACTGGTATTCCATGCGTGTTCCCTACACCTTCTCTTATTTAGTCCTTACAACAGCTCATCCAGCTAGGGTACCATTCCCATTTTACATATGCAAAAACAGAAGTCTGGAAAGGGCAAGAGGGATAGAGTAGAGATTCAATCCTAACCCAACAGGCTGGAAGAAGCACCCTCTCCCCTGTCCTGAGAGGAACAGGCTCTCTGCTGAAAGAGCCTGCTGGGCATCTGTTCTCAGCCCTGTCCTGAGTTTTGCATCTTCTCAGTGGGTTGCAGCTGAGGGACGATGCTATCCAGTCAGGGATGTGCAGTCTCTCTCTCCCAGGCTGAGAAGCCACCCCTCAGATCCCAGCAGCAGCCCAGGGTCTGCTCTCTGTGCAGCAGAGGGAGAAAGATGCCAGCAGGGAAACTATCTATGGCCTTGCTCAGTCAGCCTTGTTGTCCCAAAGGCAAGGTGGGGTGACCAAAGCCAGGGAGCACTGGGCAAGTGCTGGGTGTCAGGCAAGTAGCCAGGACCATTAGGTGGCCAATTTGCAAAAGGGGCAGTGGGGAGAAGAGCTTTTGCGAGGGGTGACACGAGCCAGTCCTGTGTGGCAATTTGGGACTTGGGGAAGGCTTCCAGGCTGAGGGAACAACAAGGGCCTGGAAGAAGGGACAAGTGACTTCTTGTGCTCACCAGAGAATGGAGCTCATACCTCTGAGCATGGCACCCAAAGTCTTTCATATTATCTCCTGGTCTCCTACTTGCTCTTTGTTGACACACATGGGCGCACACACACACACACACACACACACACACAACTGCCCAGAAAATGCTGGGCCCTTCTGATAACATCCTGAACCAACATGGGCCATGTGTAGGTTTTGGGGTTAATGGAGCATGTGCCAACCCTGGGAGGTCGCCCCACCTGAAGGTCCCAGCCCCGCCGGATGAATGCATGATGCACCGGGCCTCTCTGGCCCCTCTCCCCATCTGTCCAATGGGCAGATTGGCCCAGAAGGCCCCAGAGTCCCCATAGCCTGTCGCAGTCTGACTCACTCTGCAAACAAGTAACACACAGCTCATTTTCTTCATCTGCTGATGACAAGATGATCTCGAAAAATCCTGTTATGCTGGGAAGGGTGACAGAAAGGCCATCTGGGCAACACCCGTCCCTAAGGCCAATGATCATTCACTTCCCAGCTGTGTTTTTAGGAGAAAATAATTAAGGGTCTGAATACTGCCAAGAGGGTGGCTTTGTGGCTGTCCTTGGCGGTGACCCCACGGCAGAGTCCCCCACTGATTAAGCTCCCTTGCCCTGGCTAGAGCCCCACCTGCGGGTCCTTGTCACAGCCACTTAACCTCAGCTAACGGGGCCCCAGCAATCCCTCTCCGTGGATGGTCCCTCCCCCTCCCTGAGCTGCAGTTCTCAGACCCTCTGTGGCCTCCCCTGCCTCCCCCACCTCCACTGTCCTCTGAGCACCTAGCCTGTGCTATGCCGTTTGCAGAGGGCATCCTCCTCTGTTCTCATAACTGCCTGGGAGCTGGGCTTTCTCAGCCCCATTTCGCAGATGAGGCTCTGGGAGGCAAAGGTGCTTGCAGGGTCACAGGCCAGCAAGACGGGGCACCAGAACTTGGATTCCTCAATATTTCCATTCCCCCTGCACCTCTTCAGATCCAGGTCCTCAGCTCAAAGCCCTGCATCCAGCGCAGTCCCTCCCTCAGTTCCAGACTCACATCTGTGGTGGACGGGGGGAGGGGGGCTCGGATGTGTCCACAGGCAGCTCAGATCCAACAGGACCCAATCAGTCATCCCTAACGCCCTCAGCCTGCTGCCATCTTGGTTCCAAAGACCAGCAAATGGCTCTCCTGCTGCCCCCAGACCTGGATACTGAGGGCCATGCTGTGGCTCCCTTCCTCCCCACTGCCCCTCACTCATGGCTCCGGAGCTCCGCCCGTGCAACCTCCCAGAGCTCCCTGCTATTGCCAGGCCTGCACCCAAGCCCAACCACCCAGCCTCCTCCTGCCTCAGAGATCTTTGTAGAGTGAAAAGCCCACCAGGTCACTTCTGCTTAAGGACAACCACTGTGCCTCCAACCACAGAACTCGGGTTCTGGCTGGGTGGGGTCCCCACATGCTTCTCTTCTGCCTGATCCCTGTCCTACCCATGTGTGATAGACAAAGGGTTTAACAGCCCATTAGCCATGACTTTAGTCAGGTAACATCAGCTCAGACTTTACTTGGGGATGTCACCCCCACCCCCACGGAGGGTGTGTAACCTAGACCGATGATGACATATACAGTGATTAGCTCAGGGATGCAAGACTCCCCGGACAAGCTGAGGAAATCCCAGGACTTCTGCTGGAAATCTCTGGGGAAGGAAGAGCCCCACTGGAGTTGTTGAGTCAGTAAGACATAAGCCTGGGGCTGCCAGGGGCCAGCAGGTAAGGGAAGCTGACCTGGAGCCAAAGCAGAGCTGAGAGATGGAACACAAGCTCTGAGCACCTGGATCCAGCTGCACCTGGACCTAACCCTGCAATATGGAGTTACGTGAACCAGTAAAGTCCGTTTTTGACTTGCACCAGTTTAAATTTTTTTTCTCCCTATTACACACCATCCAGACCAGTTCTGGGAAGAGTGGGTGGCTGCCTTTGGCTGTTCTTTGCATCATGGCCGGCCCAGGAAGTGCCCAAGGGGTAAAGGAATTCTATCCCCTGGTGGGAGAGAGGGCCATGCAGGAAGTTTCTGAGCGGTTCCCCATCCTTGCCTTTGGTGTTGCTGCATTCCTTCCCGATCCTCTCAAGAAAGGGACAAGATGGTTCCCCTCTTGGGAAAGAGAAGCAATGAGAAAGGAAGGTTCTCACTGCTTCTGTAGCCTCTCTCAGTCTGAGCCCACCTATGACCCTCGGGCACTCAGTGAGTATGATGGATGGGTGTGGTCTTGGACCACCCAGCATCTTCTTTTTTTCCCATCTGAGGACCCTCCCTTGACCTCTCATTCCAGGTGGTTCTCAGCTCCCAGAACTGGTCCCCCTGACTGGGGAAGGGAGCTCACTTCTCTACCTTCCCTGGGGTGGTTCATTGTATAAATGTGGCCACCAGACAGGCCCCCTGTCTGAGGCCCAAGACTATGGGGAGGTGGGGTAAGTGGGGCACAGCACCATGAGGATGCTGTTTGAGCCCCTGGATCTACTTTTTGGGAACAGAACATTTCCTTTTTCTTGCTTAAGTTGATGTATTAGCTCAGGCACCATAACAAAATAACCAGGTGATTCAAACAAGAGACATTCGTTTCTCACAGCTCTGCAGCCTTCGGTTCTTTGGGTTCTTGGTGAGGCTCCTCTTCCTGGCACGTAGACTTTCTTGCTGTGTCTTCACATGGCCTTCCCTTGGTGCCTGGGTGCAGAGAGAGAGAAATCTCTCTTCCTCTTCTTGTAAGGACACACATCCCAACAACAGCATCCCACCCCCATGACCTCATCTAAATGTAGTCACCTCCCAAAGGCCTCACCTCCAAATACCATTACACTGGGAGTTAGGCTTTCGACACATGAATTCTGAGGGGTCACAAACATTCAGTCAAACAGCCAGTTCAAAGTGCGTTCCTGCTCCTTGAACCGAGCAGAGGCCTGAGGCCATAACCATGTGGCCCTCCAGGCTGGCCTCATGGCTGGGGTCAGGTTCAGGCGAGAGAAGGCAGAAGATGGGCCCAGCCAGAGTCCTGTGCCCAGTGGAGATCTTGAAAGTCCTATCACAGTGGGGCTGTTGAGGCGTCCCCGTCACAGGATCTCAGGGACATCTTTGACTGCCAATGAGAGATCACAGTGTCCCATCCAGAATGACGGTCACTGGGCCAGCTGTGAAAGGTAACCTGGCATACAGAGTGGCCAGCACCCCTGAAACGGGCAGTCACCATGCCCTGCCTGTGTGTTTAGGGTTGGTGGGTGTCGAGACGGGGTTAGCATATTCCTTCCAGGAAAGATTCTGCGCTTGCTCGTTATCAGTATCCCTGCCATGACCCCATCCATGCACACTGACACGCCAGGATGGACAGCCAAGAGTCTGGATGTTGGCCTGTTTTCAGTTATTTTTGCTCTCCAACATCTGCAGACACACGAGAAGATCCAAAGTAGTTCACTCCATAGACTGAGATTGGTCACCTTCATGACGTGGGACAATTTGCATCCCTAGAGGACACAGAGCACCTTGTTCTCCCTGCCCTGGCTCCTTCGCCAAGGAGCGGGCCAGCCAGGAGGGCTGTGCCAAGAGACCAGACCTGCATGTGCCTCCATAGCCTTTGGCCTCATGGGGCCGGCTGGGACCTGAGTCCCAGGCCTGCCACCAGTCACTTTGCAGGTAGGACAGGAGGCCCCTGTTCTTCCTGGGCTAGGATGGGCCCCTCTGCTTCCTAAGAGCATGAATGCCCTTTGGACAAGCCTTTCCTGCCAGGCTTGGAGGCTCTTGATTTCTTTTTTTATGGGAAGATGATGATCGAACTGGGGTGCCTGGGTGGCTCAGTCAGTTAAGCGTCTGCCTTCGGCTCAGGTCATGATCCCGGGGTCCTGGGATCAAGTCCCGCATTGGGCTCCTTGCTCAGCTGGGAGTCTGCTTCTCCCTTTGCCCCTCCCCCTGCTCATGCTCTCTCTCTCTCTCTCTCTCTCTCTCTGATAAAATAAATTAAAAAAATCTTAAAAAAAAAAAAGAAAGACAGTATCCTCAAACTGATTGTGGTGATGGATGTACAAATCTAAGAATAGACTTAAAACCATTGACTTGAGCACTGTAAATGGCTGAATTATATGGTATGTGAATTCTATCTCAACAAAGCTATTACATATAAAACCAAATAACACAGCCTATACACACCCTGTGCCTTCCCCCAAGTCTCAGAGTTGCACAAGCATTTCCTGGTGGGTATGTTTCACACTTCATGACACCAGGCCCCTGTTGACACGTATCGCCACATTTCTCTCTGGAAGGCTGTACTCATTGATGCTTTCTCAGACACTGTATGATAGCCTGCTCTCCTCAATTTTCTGGAAGAGGAGAATGCTTTGCTCAAGGCCATATACCCCAAGGCTGCAGAGAGTCAGAGTGCAAACCTGACCAGCCCAGCTCTGGGCCCGAGGCCTGCTCTCCGGTCTCCACGCCTCCTGCCTGCTCTGGGCCCTAGGACTGCTGCTTTACCAGCAGCACGTGGCCCGCACACAGCCTCCTGCCTGCTCGGAGCCTTGCAGGGTGTAAAAATACTTGCTAGTATCAGACCATCGCACATGGGGGAGGGAGGTTGTGTATGTTTTCACGGATTCTAAATTTAAAAGTCTTAGAGACATACCAGCCAAAGGCAATGGGTAAATGCTGTCGGTATCCCGATTTAAACCCACAAGCAAAAAAAATAAAAATAAAAAATAAACCGATAAGCTATAAAAAGACATTTTTGAGACAATCATGGAATATTGACTATACCCCAATGAATATCAATATTAAAGATGAGGTGAGTGTTAGATAACATAATATATTACTATTAATTTTGTTTGGTGTGATACTGGTATTACAGTCTTAAGAGCCTTACACATCATGAATTATTAAGGAATCAAATCATATCAGGGCTTATTCCAACAAAACAAAAGCTGGAGAGATAGTTGAGACTAAATCAGTTACACGTGAGTAATTGTTGAATCTGGGTGATGGGTATGTGGGGATTCATTAGACTATTTTTGAAATTTTTCAAAACAAAAAGAAGTGTGTGTGTATGTGTGCGTGTGTATACATACTTGCGAAGATCACAGAGATTTTTCCAAAGATAATATTTCTAAGGAAGTTAAAAACTGCACTCTCTGGTTGCCACTGACAAGAAAAGAAAGATGGTTTTTGTAGACAGGTCCAATTATTCCAGAAGATGTGTAAGACTTTCATGGGTCCGCAGAATGGGGAAGCCCCGTCAGCTGTGAGACCCCCTACCTCCTCACGCTCCACGGAAAGTGAAAGTCACGCTAATGATCAGCTCTCACGTCCCAGAAACAGGTGGTGGTGCTACCTGCCTCCCAAGAGTTCACAAAGATCAGTGCTTGGAGGACCCGGTCCCAGGAAGGACTCACCTCCACAGCGCACTGCCCAGGAGGGTAATGACCACCAACTCAGTGACTGGGCAGGGGCTGGTGGTAGGGGAGGGCAAACAGTGCATCAGTCCCCGAGGGCAAGGGTCAACCTCACCAGGTAAGCCGGGGGGGCCCCCACCCCATCAAGGACAGAATGCGGGAGAAATTCAGGCATGCATGCCTTCAGGCTGGGCTGGAGCCAACGTGGATCTGCTTTCCTCTGTTTTATCTACACTCTTGAATTCTCCCCACTGGGGTCAAGCCAGCACGCAAGGAACACCCCAGTCCTATATTCTAATTCCTAAGTGACTTCACTGGAAAGAAAACTCCTTTTTTCCGATGGGTCCTGCAATTCTCCTCCGGTGACATGCACTGGTTCTTATCAGTCCGATTTAGGTCCTTTGGCCAGGCCAGACCCAACCCCTGTGTTCCGAGGATGGTGCCCTCATTTTGTCTAGGCCTGGGCCAGGCACCCGCCCCAGCAGCCGGGAGGGAAGCCAGCCACATGGGACCCAGCAGGCTGAGAGGAGAGAAGGAGTGATTCCACAGAGGAATCCAGGGTGTTGTCCCCAGAGGGGAGGAAAACAGGCCCAAACGTCCCCCCTACCCACTGGTCACTCCAGAAGTCATAGCCACCCACGAGCCTAGTGAACACCCAGGCAGACCCTCCTTGAAGCCTCCTTCCTGTCCCAGCAGGGTCCAGAAGGTTCTCATGTCTCCACCGCCTCAACGAACATGGAAACCAGGCCGCCACAGGAAGAAAGAATGGCTTCGGGTTTGCTCTGGGGCCCAGACCCTTGCATGGGATGCCTTCTACTGCCCTATGTGCATGGGCCACCCAGAAGCGCACCCTCTCCACTGTCTGATGCAGTGGGACACCGGAAGAGTCCTGGACCCCAAACCTTCACTCTCTGTCCCTGCCCTAGGCTCCAAGAATCATAGCCAAACACCACTGCTAGCCTGGACAACTTGGAGGGGACATGGGCCACCACCCTCAGAGAGCCCCTCCTCCACCCAGCCCAAGAACCTGCAGGACATGAGCAGTGGTATGGAGCAGTCCACTCAGCTGCCTACGGGGCCAGGCAGGAAACCAAGGCTGCACCCAGCCTAGGAGGGAGGACGGGGAGATCGTGAAGGGCAAGCCCCTCTAAGGACACAGCCGCACTCAGCTCTGGGCAACCAGAATTGTCAAAATTGCCAGCTCTTCTAACTGGTCAGAGAAACTGGAGGCTCAGCACACAGACCAGGCCCTTCTTAATCTAGTCTCAGCCGACAAGAGGGGGAGAAAGCAAGAATGCAGTATCAGAGTCTCTGCCGAAATCCATGGCAGTCAGAGTGACCAGCCGCCCCAATTTGCCCAGGACCGAGGTGTTCCCGGGGAGGTGGGAACCTCAGTCCTAAAGCCAGGACAGTCCCAGTAAGTCAGACAGCTAGTCTCCTTGGGTTACACCCTCAGACGGGATGACAGAGCATTTCCGGAAGGCAACGTGCAAAGCTAAGGCAACCAGCCGGACTGGGCCAGCTTGAGCAGTGCTCAGCCAGAGCATAACTACTCAGAAACCTGAGGGGCAGGACCCAGACAGGACAGTGTGGGAAAGACCACCAGACTGAACCTGAAGCCTCAGGGAGAAGATTTATATCTTGACTGCACCCCCTCCCTCTCCAGACCTCCTGCTGGCTAGAGCCAACCAGAAGCCGGAGGGCCTGGGACCCCCAGGAAGGCCGGTCTCCCAGGGTACAGAGCCAGGGGAGGAGTAAAGAGTGGATCTGGTGCCTTTCTGTCCCAGAGGAGATGCTTGCCTGAAATAATGGAGCCTGAAATAATAGACTGCTTACCATCACCAGCCCCTGCGTCTTGGCCAGGGTACACTGCTGCTCTCCACTCACCAATGTCCAACAGCCAGTGCATGCAATCCCAGATTTCTGCCCGCCCACATGGACCCCCAATCTTTCCTGGCTGGGCAGAGCCCAGGTTTCCCGGGTGCAATGGCCCCAGAAGTGGATTGACAGCATTGGCATTCCCGGGCCAGATCTGGGCTTCACAGCACGATTTGAAATTCCTTCTTTCTTCCATTCTTTTCGAAAGATTTACTTATTTATTCGACAGAGAGAGCAAGAGAGCCCAAGCAGGCTCCCTGCTGAGCAGGGAGTCCAATGAGCCGAAGGCAGATGCTTAACCGACTGAGCCACCCAGACGCCCCAATTTGAAATTCTTTCTAATCAGAAATCAAACTCTGGCTATAAAGCAGTATTTGTGGTACAACCACATTATTTAAGTCATGGCTACCAGGGGCACCTGGGTGGCACAGTAGGTTGAGCATCAGACTCTTGGTTTTGGCTCAGGTTATGATCTTGGGGGTTGTAGGATCAAGCCCCGCATCAGGCTCCACGCTCAGCAGGGAATCTGCCTGAGACTCTCTCTCCCTTTCCCTCTGCCCCTCCCACTCATGCTCTCTCTCTCGCTAAAATAAATAAATAAATCCTTTTTAAAGATAAATAAATAATGACTACCAATGCAAAGAATGATGTTTTAACTAATGATGTATGGTGATTAACATAACAATAAAAAATTTTTAAAAAGAATGATGTTTTAGGGGGTTGTAAAATGTTGACATGATTAACCCTTAAACATGTTTTTATTCTTGGGCTCCTGGGTGGCTCAGATGGTTAAGCGTCTGCCTTCGGCTCAGGTCAGGATCCCAGGGTCCTGGGATCGAGTCCCGCATCGAGCTCCCTGCTCCTTGGGAGCCTGCTTCTCCCTCTGCCTCTCTCTCTCCCTCTCTCATGAATAAATAAATAAAATCTTTAAAAAAAATGTTTTTATTCTTTATTTCCTAAAATGAATATGCATCTCTTCTGGAAGAAAAAAGTTATAAAGACATAATTAGCCCTATTTTTTTTTAATTAACTTACAGTCATAAAAGAATACGGCAGTTGAGGCTTGTGGCATAACTCCTCCTCGGTCCCTGCAGGACAGAGAAAGAAGGTGGAACGCGTCTGTGGCTCCAAGGAACACCTCAGCAGGATCAGAAGGGATGCGGGGGCTCTTTTGCCCCAGCGCTGGGGTTGGGGGATGGGAGTGGGGTGGAGCCAGCGGCCAACTCCGCGCTAGACAACCCTCCCCCCCTTCCCAAGCTCCGGCCAAGCTCCTGAGGCCTTAATCCCTCCAGACCGACACTCTGGGAGAATTCCTGCCTCAGTTTCCCATCCAGCTCTCCACTTCTGGCCGTCCTCAAACCCTGGTCCCAGGCCAGTCTCTCAGACCCTCCGTCCCCCATGCCTTTTGCGGACAACCCCACCCTCATCCCCAATCCTGCAGAAGGGAAGAGGGAGGAGTGTGGGGAGGTGGTTTCCTGCCCCAAGCCCAGGTCTGGCCTCACTCCTTGCGCTGCTTTGTGCTCCCCACCACAGGTCTCAGCTGAGGACCAGCTACCCCAGGGCAATGATCTCCACCCAGGTCACTATACCCGGGGGTTTCTGACCTGGGTTCCCCGAACCCTGTCTGCTGCCATAGGTACCACTCAAGGTCCGCCTTAGAATCTTGTGCCTCCCCTGCTCCCCTGCAGATGGAGTGATCCAACTCAGAGCTCCAGCTGCAGGCCTCAGTACCCTGCACCCCCAGCTCCCTGGACCCTCTCGTGAAGCCTGGGAATCCGTGTGCTTCACAGCTCTGGGCTGGGCTGGGCTCTCTGGGCTACAGTAGCTGACACCGAGGTCTGCCTGGCATTTCTGCTCTCAGAGGGGAACAAGAAGATCAGGAGTGACAGGTTACTACCCCAGGTCACCCGGTGGCCACAGCCCAGCTGGGGTAAGTAGAGGCTGGTGGCGAGGACCCTGATGACAAAACGGGAGCTGCTGAAAGCCCAGCAGGGCTGGAGTTGGCACAGGAGTTAGAGGGCAGCCCTCATCATACCATGGGTCCCACAACCCTCCCCAGGTCCTAGTGGAAATGTTACAGAAAAAAGCAGCTGAACAGGGCCTGTGGTCAGAGGAGAACAGGCACATTCCAGGTCTACCAGGACAGTCATGGAGCTTAGTGGACTGCGTGGGAGAAGGAAGCAGATCTCCGGGTTGTTTGGGAGAAACCAGTCAATGAACAAATCCCCCAACTATATATATAAAAGCTGACCTGAGGTTTGAAAAAACAGTGCAGGTGAAGGAGCCATGTCTGTGGCAGCTCTTTGCAATCCTAACACATGGTCCTACTCTGTCGGCCAGAGGGGTCAAGGTCACTCCTGGAAAGTGAGGCCAGAACCATCCACGGTGATGAGCCAGGCCCTGTGGGCTTCTAGCTCTATTGACTCAGGCTCGTTCTCCCGGGAGCTCAGGTACGGGGCCAGGCTGGGCGAGGTGTTTATGCATGGTCTTCCATCTTCCTTCCTCTGACAGGGGCTAAGCCTGGGCCTCCTGATCCAGACCAGCCCCCTACTTCCGAGCTGGGTGACTCTGGGCAGATTGCTTAATCTTACCAAATCCCAGGGGCCTACTGGGTTGCACCAGGACATGTTCCTGATAAGACCGAGGGCAGGAAGGGGCTCTAACCAGCAGCACCTCATAGGCTGGGGCCACCAGCTGCCTAACTGCACTCATGAACCTCAGATCACTGCTCCCACAGGTGGAAGGAGTCCGGACTCTATTCCTTTGCCAATGTCAGAAGTCACTTCAGAGTGCCTCAAGGGAAGATGGGAACTTATTGAGCCTTGATACTGAGAATTCCAGGGATAAATCCTGGTTTCAGCCCCAGCTAAATCCAGGGGCTCCCCAAACTGTGCATCTTCCTCTATCCTAGAGATCTGTTTTGCTCTGGATTGCCTCAGTCTCAGACATGCCTTCCCCTACCGCATCCCAAAGTTGACAAGAGGGTCCCCAGCATCACCAGTCTACCCTCCAGCCAGCTGTGCCACCAGGCAGGGAAGAAGCTCAGATTTTCTGATTACCCCCATGTCCCTGAACAGGTTGTCAAGAACCCAGCATGGACCACATGCTGATCCCTGTACCAATGCCAGGGCCAGCGGGACCTAGTGGCTAGGTGGCCAGGCCCAGGCCACATGACTAGTCCCCAAAGCAGGGGGAATAATGGTAACTCAGATGTAGGTACCTCCACAGGGGTCCTAGCATCCACGCCACTCCCCACCGGGGAGCTGTGAATCCCCAAGGAGGAGGAGAGGCAGATCTGGACCCTGGTTGGGGGGGGGTCTTCTCGCTC
This sequence comes from Zalophus californianus, assembly GCF_009762305.2. Lineage (NCBI taxonomy): Eukaryota > Metazoa > Chordata > Mammalia > Carnivora > Otariidae > Zalophus > Zalophus californianus. The sequence goes on along the minus strand of NC_045599.1, from coordinate 5,356,617 downwards.
TCTGTGTGACACTGGATTAGTGTCTCCCTCCCACCACTCCATAAGTGCCAGGTAGGTGCCCAGGCGGGATTATTCTCACTCATCATGAAGTCCCCTTAAGCATCAGGAGAGGCATGAAGCAGCTGCTTAGGAATGAATGAAATGAAATAATGAAATGAAATGAAATGAAATGAAATGAAATGAAATGAAATGAAATGAAATGAAAGCGACCCTGCACAGTGAAGGGTGAGAGGCAGATACAGAGGCTCCAGGACCGGCTCCGCTATTTCCCAGCAGGGTGAATCAACCAAGCCCCTTCCTTACTGTCACTGAGCCTCAGTATCCTCAACGGGCAAATGCGTAAAACAAACACCTCCTCCCCGTAGGACCTGCAGAGCTGTGGTGAAGCGAGAGAGAGAGAGAGAGAGAGAGAGAGAGAGAGAGAAGGAGAGAGAGAGAGCTCACATCAGGAAAAATGCCCCAGACAAGACGCAAAAACCTTCGTTTTGTTCTCTAACACAACTGGGGAGGATCTGTTTAGAATTCAAAAAAAAATTTTTTTAAGTAAAATAAAAAACACCAGATGGCTTCAAAGTACGCAAATGTTGGGCCAGTTCTCGTGACCTTCCTCGGGAGACCGAAGCCCGGAGCGCAGTGGGAGGGGAGGAGACCGCCAGGAACCAGGGCGGAGGAACGCGGGTCCCAGTGACTCACGGCGGGGCCGGATTTGGGCTCCAGGCCGGCGGGCGGGCGCAGAAACCCCTGGCTGGCGCTGCCAGTGCGCTGAGGACTGATGGGCCAGCGAGGCTCAGGGAGGGGACGGCTCCCCAGGTCACCCCAGCTCCGCTCACGACCTGGGGAATCCCCGCCTTCGAGCTCCAGGTCTCCAGTAAATCCCGGGTTCGAATTCTGCCACCACCAGAATCTGCCAATTCTGGCCGCCCCGTTTGGGCAAAGCCCCTTCCCACCTCGGAGGGGCCCGAGTTTTGTCATCTATCCGTGCGGCTCTAGAGTTCTGACCTCACAGGGAGCGGACCAGGCTTGAAGGGCTCCCGTGCGCCCTCGGAGGGGCCTGGCACACAGAGGGGCGCGCAGGGGAGCGCGTGCACCATGCCGACGTTGTGCTCTGTGCCTTGCACTGACTGTCTTAATCCTCACCAGGACCCAGTAGGGAGGTTCCACTGTCATCCCATTTTACAGAAGGGAAAACTGAAGCACAGAGCGACTCACTCCCCCGCCCAAGGGCCCACGCCTAGACCGTGTTGAGTCTGGATCTGACCTCACACCGTCAGCCACCCCCCGTCCATCTCCAGGACCCGACGCCCGCTCGCCCCCGGAGCCGGGAACCGCCCCTCACCCAGTTCCCTGACTCCTGGGGGCCCAGTCCTCACCGTTGTCACGACAACCGGGGACCAATGGGGAGCAGGCAGGCGGGAGGAGGCCCCGCCCCGGCCCCGCCTCTGGCGGAGGGCTCCGAGCTAAAAGGGCCGGAGGCCGGGCGGCGGGAGCCGAGGCCCGCGGAGCGCCAGGCGCGCACGGAATTCCGAGCGTCCAGAGCGTGCAGAGTCCCCGAGCCGCGAAGGGCGCAAGCAGCAGCCACGATGTGCGGTGAGTGTGGTGGGCGCGCGTTCCGGGCCCCCAGCCTCTAGGCGCCTGGCCCCGAGAACCGGGAGCCAGGGACCCGGAGGTGGCGCGGATGGTGGCATCGATCTGCCCCCGTCCTAGAACTAGGGGCTTGCACCGGCCGGGCCTGTCTCCTCCTGCCCCCCCCCCCCCGTCCCCGAGTGGCTGTTCTACGGAGGTGTGGGAGAGGAAGGTGCCCAACCCCGGTCTCGGACTTGGTGAGGGCGACCCGGCCCGGCCCCCCAACAGAGGAGACAGAATTGGTCCTGTCCCGGGCCTGGACCTTCACAAATACAGAAGTATCCGCACCCCCCCATCCCAGTACGGAAAGCGCCCCCAAGTCGCCCACAAAGGCGGCCACGCGCAAGCCCACGCATCCCGGGTGCGGGGTGCCCAGCGCGGCTCTCAGCCCACCGCGCCCACCGAGGAGAGGCGACCCCACCTGCACCCTCCCGGCAGCCCGCCGGGCTCGCCCCCGTGGCGTCGGGAGCAGCCCTCGTGCGCTCGGGAAGGGCCTGTGCGTTCTCCTCGCGTCCCAAAATGAACCTCTTTTCCCGGGAAGGGTTGATTGCGTGTTGCCGCCTCTTTGCTGAAAGAGCTCTCGGCGAGGCTTGAGGGGAAAGGCAGCATCGACCGCCGAGCCTCGAGCCGAAGCTGGGAGAAGGAATCCGGGATGGGGAGCAGGGCTGGGCTCGGGCGTCCTGAATTGCGCGGCGACACGGTGCTGTCCGGGGAGGCTGCTGGGCCGTGGGGAGGGCCGCGGCGGCCCGGCGCGCACATCTGCAATTCCTTACTCCCCTGGCTGGGCCGCCTCCGCCGGCTGGGGAGAGAGCCGGGAACTTCTGCTGGGACAAAAGGTCACTGTGCCTTTTTTTTTTTTTCCCTTGAGTGGGATTCAGTTACCCCTTCCAGCCTCCTGTGGCTGGGGGACCTGGTGGGACTTTTGAAGCGATGAAAGGCCTCTGTCTGACTTCGCCCAGGGCTGTGGGGTGGGATGCGCCAGCGGCGAGCCCTGGGCCAGATCTGTACAGGCCTTGTTTCCCAGGCCAGCCGATCCTGAAAGTGAAAAAGAATGTCTGACCAAGGAGCCGGCAGCCCGCTTTGGGATGCAGCCTCCCCCAGCCCAAGCAGACATCAATTTAAATTCCTGAATCTTCAGCAAAAATCTCAGGGCTGCGGGGCATCATTAACAATGTATAGGGCTGCCTGTGGGTGTGTCTGGGCAGAGAGAAGAGGCAAACGTGGCAGTTTTGCCAGAAGCCCTTTTGGTTCTAAACCCCTCGGTGTGGCATTCAAGGCCCTTGATGGGAAGCCGTAGAGCCAGACTAGTGGACCCACCAAGACCCTTGCTCTGGGAGGGTTGGCCCCTCGGGCCCTGGCAGCCTCCCTCCTTCCTCCTCTCAGGTGCCCTGCTGTGCCACCCCGCCCCCAGCACCCCAGCCTTCCTTCCTGCTTCCTACCTGCATCCAGCTTTCTCTGTGGTGCTTTGAGCCTAGTGGAGAGACATGGGCTCAGACTCTCCAGATCTGGGGTTTTGTTCTGCTGTCTTAAGGGGTTGCACATGTTTGGTCCCCTAAGGAAAGGACGAGCTTTGGGCTGTAACTACCTAGGTGCTCACATCAAGGCTCCCCCCTGGTGGATCCCACCCTGCAGGCGTTGGTGAAGCCAGGGAGCCATGTGGAATTCCCACATGGGAAAGTTATTTCCTTTGCAAGTAGCCAGGAGAAAGTCTCAGCTGGATGCTAATGTGTCTTTTACAGCTCTGCTATACTGGCCAGGCACCCCTCACAGGGAGGAAGCTGTCCCAAGCTCAAATCTCGCAGCAGCAGCAGCCGCCGGCTAGCATTAAACATGTTGTTCTGGGGTTTTGTGGGTTTTTTTCCCCCTGGATGATGGCCTGTATATGTTTGGCAAGTGATACTGGTTTTCCTTTTATTGTTGTGTCCTTTTGTAGTGCATTTATTTAGGCTTTCAAAAACGTAGTCACTTTTATAGAAAAAACAGTAAGGAAATGGTTGCATACTTGGTACAAGGATACGGCGAAAACTGTGAAGAAGCTCCCGGAAGCAGCCGCTTACCCTCGTCGCTTTCCGTGTGGGGACACTTAGGCCCAAAGAGGTCTGTACCCACCTGTGTCTGAAGAGGAGTTGTTTTAGGTCCTCTTTCTGGGCTGGCTGTGGCCACACTGCGATCCGCCACTTGGAAGCCTCCTCAGAGGTTGAATCTCCAGGGCTGAGTTCCTACAGGGGTCAGCGGTTGCTAATAATGACCAGGCTCAGATTGGTTCTTTTTTTTTTTTTTTAAAGATTTTATTTATTTGAGAGAGATAGAATGAGAGAGAGCACAAGAGGGAAGAGGGTCAGAGGGAGAAGCAGACTCCCTGCCGAGCAGGGAGCCCGATGTGGGACTCGATCCCGGGACTCCAGGATCATGACCTGAGCCGAAGGCAGTCGCTTAACCAACTGAGCCACCCAGGCGCCCCCTCAGATTGGTTCTTGCTCCTGGTCGTCTTCCCAGCGTCTCTCGCAGAAAGCCGGACCCAGGCCTGGCTGATCCTCCGCACACTAAGCAGCGCACTGAGAGCTTAGCTGAAGGACACATAGGTCCTCGTAGGTGGTTTTGTTGTGTCTGAGAGTTGCTGGCATTTTGCTGACTTTGTGCCAACAGAAAGGTTGCCATATTCCCTTTCCTCCTCTCCTTTCTTCTTCACTCAGCCACTAGAGATTTACCGCTCCCGGAGAGGTCCTGTGTTTTCCAGGCCCTGGGGCCACAAGGGCATGATCCTGCCCTCAGAGAAGGGGCCAGAAGTTGGAGAGGCGGTGCAGAGGTGGTCACCAAGCAGGGGTGGGATAACGCAGTAGGTCAAACCTGCCAGACGGGGAGGACCCTGGGACCTGTGCCAGACCAGTAGGCACCCGTCTGTCTGTGTGGTACACAGGGCTCACACTATTTCTTACAGCCACCAAATGACACAGTTGGGAGATTTCCCATTAGTAGGTGGGATTTTCGACTTCTCTTGAAAAAAAATCCGAAGATGAGCAACCCCGAGTGTGTCTATCTGAAGAGTGCACCGTGGCCCCTAGGATGATGGGTGCAAGCTTCCTTGGTTCTCCTGCCCAGGTGCCTCACTCCCTGATGTTACCTAATGGCCCCCATTGCAGTCTGAGCATGAGACCCCAGCGTGGTGGAGGCGGGGTGCCCTGACTTTGCCAGGAACAGTGCCACAAGAGCCTGGCCTTGAGTAGGAGCTTCGCAGAGAGAAGAGGGGTGGGGGACAGGTGCACCAGGCTGAATGAAGGCACAGGATGTACTAGAGCATGGTAGCAGGGACCACGCATGCGTGGGCATTGGGCAAAAAGGATTGCACTTCCAGTCTGTGAAATCGTAAAGTTTCCCTATCCTTTAGAACTGCATTTAGTAATTTATGTGGCTGGGTGAAAAAGTTGGCTGTGGAGAATGAACGAATTCTTAGTTTTTGCTAGAAGTTAAAGCCCTCGCTTTGAATTCATTATCTTTTGTCTTAGTTGATGAATTGGTGTCCACCAGCCACTGTAACAAATTACCACAACCTCGCTGGTGTAAAACAACACAAATTTATTTTCTTGCAGTTTTGGAGACCAGAAGTCCAAAAGTCAGTTTTACTGGGCCAAAATCAAGGTGTCAGAAGGGCCCCACTCTCTCGGGATGCTCTGGGGAAGAATCTGTTCCTTGTCACTTCCAGCTTCTGGCGCCTGCCAGATTCCTTGGCTTGTGTCTCCTTATTCCAGTCTGTGCCTCTGTGGTCACGTCCCCTTCCCCTGTTCCAGGTCAAATCTCCCTCTGCCTCCCTTTTATAACACTTGTGATTGCCTCCAGGGCCCACCTGGATAATCCAGGAGAATCTCGCATCTCCAGATCTTTAATTTAATTGTATCTATAAAGACCTGTTTCCATATAAGTATTTTTACAGAGTCTAGGGATTAGGGCCTGGTGTCTTTGATGGCCATTATGTATCCTGCTACAGTTGGGCTCTTGCTTTTAGGTGCCTTCCCCAAGAATAGCCTTGTGTTGCTAATCCCAGATGCTCAAGACATGGCCACAAGGATGTTGACCAGAGGGCTACCCGTATACCCTCTATGCCCAACACACACACCCAAGTCCCCTGGTCCCAGAACTTGCAGAATGGACCCACCATAGTCAGAAGGTGAATGTAGGCATCAGTTAAAGACCCCATCCTTCACCGGCATGGCACCATATACCCAGTTGGACCAAATAGTTCACACAGTTTTTCTAGAAGTCAGGTCTTACGTCCTATAAATATGGCGCTCACTCCGTCTTGCCCTCCATGCATGGACATACTCTTCCCACTCATCTCTTCCCTGCCAGAAGCAGGTATGGTTTTATTCCTCCAGAATCAAGAGGGACCAGGACACACACACACACACACACACACACACACGGTCCATTCGCTTGCATGGTGGTCATGAGAGCTTGTCATGTGCTTAGGGTGCTTGTTTCTCACTTCATCTGAGGAAACAGCCATCCAGGAAGATTACATGACATGGGGGAGAGCTCACGTTTTTGTCCGAGACTTCTTCTGGCTCTGGGAACCCCACCGTATTTGACACCCCTTTCCTCCCTGTAGCAGTTCATTTCATGGACAGATGCCACAGAAGGGACTAAGCTGGAGTTGATGGGGCATAGACTCTGGGGTCAGGTCACTTGCCTTGCCACCTCTCCAAGCCACAAGAACCTTGCAAAACAGAGTCCCTGCTCGGGGATGTGCAGATAAATGTTTGACAAGTGGCTCGCCATGGCTATTTTCAGGTTATCATTGTGAGGTCCCTAAGCGTGGAGTTGAGAAGAGATGCGTGTGGTTGGCTCTCAGGAGCTCACATCCTGCCTGCAAGGCTCCCATGGGCCCTCTCAGACAGAGGGTTTCGCAGAGACCAGCTGGAGAGGGGCTCAGCGCTGGAAGTGATCTCCCCACTTCCCCCTCCTCCCTCCCATCATCACGCCATTCCTCCCTTAGTCAGTCTTATTCATCCGGGGTTTCCCAAGTTCACAGGAACCTTCTGGAAATTTTGTGATGTAACATTAGTAGACAGTGCTTTTAAACTGAACGATTATTTTTATACTTAGTGAAATTTGCTTATAAAGGAAGATGGACTTGAGGTAACAAACACCCTAAGGAGAAAGTTCTGGAGATTAATTTGATGCAAAAATAAGCAATTTCATCTGATCATCTGCCTCTTTCACTTTCAAAGGGAATCTTTCCCTGAAAAAAAGTTTGACTTTTTTTTAATAGCCAAATTTTGGCAGGTTAAACAAGACTCACACTTTCTTAAAAGTATTTTTTAGTACAATTGAGAGTATATGTTGCTTCTCCCTTTGCTCTTCGTGAAATCCTAAAATGACAGGGACACCACAAACTTTTTTATTAAAAATAGAAATGCCTTGCAGGCAGGAAGCAGAATCTCCTGTTATCACAGAGATTCCTGTGGTGCGATAACTTTAACCCATGGAGTCCCAGCGAGGCCAGAGGCAGGGGGAGGCTGTCCTGACCCCGAGCCAGGCCCTCGGGTCCCTGTGTCTTTGTGTGAGAACCCTGTCGTGGGACCTCTGCCTTTGCTCTCACTTCTGCGAGGAGGCATCAGCAATTGTCCCCATTTCATCAGTATGGTGTTGCCCAGAGAGGCCATAGCTTCTCTGTCCTCCCTGTTGGCCCAGTGGCCTCCCCGACCTGGGGGCCTCACCCTGGACAGTAGACCTGCACCCCCCTTTCCTAGCATACCACATACACACACCCAAACCTCAAACCCACTGTCACGCCCATACACGCTCACACTGACACACACTCCCGCGTACCCAATGCTCAAATTCACACACGTCTGACACTCAAACATACATTCACACTCCTGCACATTCCCACACCACACACACTCATATGTATTCACACACAGCAACATGGCTCACACACACACACACACACACACATACACACACCCCTAACACTCAGACACTCACACATAGACACACTCTCACGAGCACACCACTCGGGAATTTTCTGAGGCAGAAGTCCAACTGGCATGCATGTCCTCTGTCTGGGTGGGGAGTATCCAACTCGAGAACTGGACTAGTTTCTAATCTGTACTAGGCTCGTGGACTTCAAGAAGGTCAGCCCCTTCAATGCTGGGGAGCATGGGATGGTGGTGGAAGAAGCACCCTTACGACTAAGGAGGGGGGTGGTCCCAGTCTGGCTGGGCCCACAGAACGAACCCCTAGCCTTGTGGGGCACAGGCTGAGAAGCAGGGGATGGTGATGGAAGGGGCACCCTTAGTCAGGGGAGGGGGGTGGACCCAGTTGGGCTGGACCCACGGAGCAAGCCCCTAGCCTGGTGGCACGCAGGCTGGATCCCTCACAGTGATGACAGGGCTTTCATTGTGAAGCTGATGCTTGGAGAGAGGGAGAGATTTTCCAAAACTACAGCCACATTTTCAGAACACAGACCCCAGCTTGCCCACGGTGAATTTGACCTCTCCCCTTGTCCTCTAGACCTCAGACAACCCCTGCTCCCCTCCACCACCCCAGGTATTCCAGGGGTTATAAAGACTCCAGGCGTTCAATGCTCCTAGTTCTAGCCATGTGTTCAGGGAACGTTGCCTCTCGATCTGGTCATTGTCATTATCTGTCACTTGGAGGTTGAGCGTCCCCTGCGTGTGTGGAAGAACCTCACCCTGGTGCCTTTGGTCCTGAGTCACCTGTATGAGCTCTCAAAGCATTTTACAGAGGGGGTGTTAGAACCCCCAGCCCCCCAAGGCGAGCCAGGCAGAGGGGCTGCAACCCCCTTTCAAAGGGCTAGTCTCCAACCTGCTTCTCGTCTGGAGCCTTTTCTGGAGTTTATCTCGGCTTTTCTCCCTCTAGAACCTTTGCTCACTCACTTTCCCCCTCAGATTTAAGAGTAGGGCGCTGAAAAGCTGTTTGGAAGCTCTGGAGGCCAGGGTGGGGTGCGGGCACGGGGCATGCGCTGAGCTGGGGTGGTTAGGCCACAGCAGCCTCTGTCCCAGGGCCAGACATTTCTCGAAGCCACCTCGGGAAGATTTCATCATCCTGCCTGTGCAAGGGAGGGAGGGATATAGGGGGGCCAAGATTTACTATCGTTGCCACGGCCTGGAGGGACAGAGAAGGTGGAGGCAGAAGCAGCAACGTCTGTTGGGGGCCAAGAGACGTTTCCTGATGTCAACATGACCCCGGACCCCACGGGGGCGTGGCGGGGACTCGGAAGTCTTCCCATCAGGGGTGAGGTGGGCATCTGTCCCTAGGTGTGAGCTATCTCTCTCTATATGAGCCACTTCTCACCCCTTGGGGTAGGATTGTAAGATGGGGCTTATGCTGATTTTGGGGGGCAACAGGGAGACCCCCCTGCCATCACTCGGATAGCACCTGGCTGCAACTTACTCAGGTCTCTGGCCTTGGAGTCAGAGGTGCCCTGTCTGGGTCCTTGGCCCAGGACCTGGGGAGGGTCAGATGAGATCGGTCCTGAAAGTATTGGCTTCCTGGGTGCCCCGTGCACCTGCTGCTTGGCATCTCACACTCCCCAGGAGCTGGAAGACCCTTGGGGGACCCTGGGCCCGTCCTTTTACGCACTGGAAGGTGTGCTCAGACAGAGCTTTCTCCTTCTTGTGGCCCTTGTTCTTCTGGGTGAGCGGGATGGGGGAGCCATGGAGAAGTCAGTGAAGTCAGACTGAGCTGGATGACAATCCCATGCCTACCAATATCTAATGCCTACAGCAGCACATGGTAAGATGGTGTATATGGGACGTAGGGAAATATTGTGACCGTACAAAGTACCCACGGGCAATAGAAAGGGAATTTCTGCCCTATATCCAGTACCCTCCTCCAAGGCAATCACTGCACCCTCCTGAACCCCCGGGTCTTGGATGCCCTTCCAGAAATACCGTATGCGTCTCCCCACCCTTCCCTGCATAACTTAATCATGTTCTGCGAGCTGCTTTTTCCCTTGACACATCTTGGAGATGTAGCTTGTTTTCCAAGAGATCGCAGAGCCTCGTCTTGTTTTCTGTGGAAGGCCACCTGCCCATGGTCCCACGGTGGCCCTGCCATGTGGCTGTGCTGTGGTCACTTACTGGGTCCCTGCCAAGCATCAGGCTGTCCCCTGTCTTCAATGACCGCAAGCAGCGCTGAGCAACCGTCCTTGTGCGCGCACGCACGCACGCCCCTCTGCACAGCTATCTGTTGGATCCATGCCTAGCAACCGCTCTGGTCAACAGATGTGTACATTTTTAATTTTGAAAGATTGCCAAATTGCCTTCCAGAAAGGGTGCGCAAATTTAAACTCTCACTTGATTGTCAAACTGTTTGATCGTCGCTGATCTCATAGGTAAAAAATGGAGTCTCGGTGGAGCTTTTGTTAGGGATGGTAGGGGTTCCAGAAGGGCATTCTGATGTGAATGGCAAGAGAAATGCCTGGGAGAGCAACTTTATTCCATTTCTTTATTTTTCTAAAATGGTAAGAGCCTGGTGTCAATGCTGGGTGGTTTTTTTGTTGTTGTTTTTTGTTTATTGGTTTGTTTTTCCGCTTCATCTCAAGAGAGTGCAGAGAGAAGCCTGCCGAGAGAGAGCTGCAAGAAAGGAGGGATGGCGCTTAGTTAATGAAAGAGCTTACTGAATAGATGTCTGCATGCAGGAGGTTTTATGTTGAAATTAGATTTATGCTTTCTTGTGCAAAGACCTTGAGAACCACTCCTTGGCAGCCCCCCTCACCACAGGGTTCTCCCAAACTGTACATGAGCGGCTGGGAGCCTCCTGGCTGGGTGTGGACGCAGCTGGTGGTCCTGAGGACAAGGACGCTTTAACCAGCCCCGCCGCCCCTCCTGGGACTTTGGCGGCAGCACCCCCAGCTCCCCACAAAGAAGGCTGCTCAGATCTCAGAGCCAGAGGCACCTCCAAGAACATACGTGCCTGACAGAAGGACTTCATAAGTGCACTTTGGCCCAGCGGAAGGGGAATCGCAGGGGAGAATTAGAGAGCAGAGCCCTAGAGCACTCTCATAAAGGCATTTCAGATTCCCAACCTTTCCTGAGTTGGGATATGAGCCTTTGAGTCATCTGCAGAGTGTCTGCTCCCCTTCGTGAGGTGCCGCTGTAATTCTAGAAGGATTCCCGGGATGCCAGGGAAGACTCCAAAAATGATCTGTGAACAGCTTCCCCCTTCACATAATTGTCTCCCGTGCCTCCGTGGTCTTTACAGTACCTGGAATGTGCCCACGTCTCCACCCCACCCCCAGGAACTTCCTGATATTTTGCAGAATAATTAATGTTATGAAAATTTCACCCGAACATTAGATTGTAGTGGTGGTCGGTCCACAGAGTTGACCCTTGAACAATGGGGGCATTAGGGGCGCCAGCACCCCGTGCCATCGAAAATCTTGTGTGTAACTCTGACTCCCCCAAAATTGAGCTACCGTTGACCGGAAGCCTCACCTAGAAGCATTAACACATATATTGTATGTTATATGGAGCATATACTGTATTCTCATATTAAGTAAGCTAGAGGAAAGCAAATGTTATTAAGAAAATCCTAAGGGAGAGGGCCACCTGCCTTTGGCTGAGGTCATGATCCCGGGGTCCTGGGATCGAGTCCTGTATGGGGCTCCCTGCTCAGCGGGGAACCTGCTTCTCCCTCTGCCTGCCACTACCCCTGCTTGTGCTCTCTCTCTGACAAATAAATAAATAAGTAAATATCTTTTTTAAAAAATCATAAGGAAGAGAAAATATATTTATAGTACAGCACTGTAGTTATCAAAAATAAATAAATAAATAAAAGTGAACCCCAGCAGTCAATCCCATGTTGTTCAGGGGGCAACTGTCCTGAAAACCTTTGAATTATACACTTTAAATGGGAGAATATTATGGTGTGGGACTTATATCCCAATAAAGCTGCTGAAAATTTTTTAATGTTTCCATTAGAAGATAGCTGTTGGATTGTTTGTTTGTTTGTTTGTTTTTAATGTGTAATGGGACAAAAATACATCCTCTGCCCAGACGTGTTGAAGTCTGAAGGGTAGGGTAAATTGTGAGCCTCCTGTGTGACCCAGACACTCAGCACCTTTGCCCGGGGCGGGGGGGAGGGCTGCCTAAACTGCACACGGGGCCTCAGACTCAGCGGCTCTCACCTGACCTGGACTTAGCCAGGAAGGCAAAAATAGCTGACCGCCAAAATTACCCTCAGCCATGTTAAAAAGAAAGCGTCTGTCCCTGCTCAGAAAGCATGGGGGGCATGTTTTTATATAGAAATTCTGCACTTTCATACTCGTGTGCAAATATATCCCATGTACAGTAACATACAGGACATAAGAATGCAAAATATCATTTTTAGCGCTGTTTAATCTTATTGCCTCGCTTTCGACTGCACCTAGAATGGATTTTAGCAAGTTAAATATTCATCAGCTATGACCATATTCACATTCCTTTAAGGGACGTCCAATCCCTTCTTCAGAGACACTGTATTGATGGGCCCCTGGGTGGCTCAGTCTTTAAGTGTATATATTGTGAAATAATCACCGTAATAAGATTAGCGACCATCTACCCCTCACATAGTTAACACTTTTTCCTTGTGAGGAGAACTCCAAAGATCTACTCTCTTTGCAACTTTCAGATATACAATAGAGTATTCTTAACTGTAGTCCCCATGCTGTGTATTATATCCCCAGGATTTACTTATCTTATAACTAGAAGTTTGTACCCTTTGACCCTCTTTACCTGGTTACCCTATCTCCTGCTCCCCCACCTCTGCCAACCACCAATCTGATCTCTGTAACTGAGTTTGGGTGTTTTTAGATTCCACATATGAGATCATACAATATTCGTCTTCCTCTGTCTGACTTACTTCACTTAGCATAACACCCTCACGTTCCATCCATGTTGCTGCAAATGGCAGGATTTCCTTCTTTTTTATGGCCGAGTCATATTCCATTGTAAATAGATACTATAATTTTTTGATCCATTCATCTGTGGATGAACACTTAGCTTGTTTCCATGTCTCGGCTATTGTAAATAATGCTGTAGCAAACATGGGGGTGCGGATATCTGGCAAATTTTTAATCCTGGTCAGACAGGATAATGACAATTCTGTCATCCCAGGAAAACAGTGGGAAAATTAAAAATTAAAATAAAATCATTAAAATCGGGGAAATAAAATCAAGAAATGGGCAGAAGAGATGAACAGACATTTCTGCAAAGAAGACATCCAAATGGCCAACAGACACATGAAAAAGTGCTCAACATTGCTCGGCATCAGGGAAACCCAAATCAAAACCTCAATGAGATACCACTTCACACCAGTCAGAATGGCTAAAATTAACAAGTCAGGAAACGTCAGATGTTGGCGGAGATGCGGAGAAAGGGGAACCCTCCTACACTGTTGGTGGGGATGCAAGCTGGTGCAACCACTCTGGAAAACAGTATGGAGGTTCCTCAAAAAGTTGAAAATAGAGCTACCGTACGACCCAGCAATTGCACTACTAGGTATTTACCCCAAAGATACAAATGTAGGTATCCGAAGGGGTACGTGCACCCCAATGTTTATAGCAGCAATGTCCACAATAGCCAAACTGTGGAAAGAGCCTAGATGTCCATCGACAGATGAATGGCTAAAGAAGATGTGGTATATAGGGGCGCCTGGGTGGCTCAGTTGGTTAAGCAACTGCCTTCGGCTCAGGTCATGATCCCAGGGTCCTGGGATCGAGCCCCGCATTGGGCTCCCTGCTCGGCGGGAAGCCTGCTTCTCCCTCTCCCACTCCCCCTGCTTGTGTTCCTCCTCTCTCTGTCTCTCTCTTTCTCTGTCAATTAAATAAATAAAATCTTTAAAAAAAAAAAGAAATACACTTAAAAAAAAAAAAGAAGATGTGGTATATATACACAATGGAATATTATGTAGCCTCAAATAAACATGAAATCTTGCCATTTGCAACAATGTGGATGGAACTAGAGGGTATTAGGCTAAGCGAAATAAGTCAATCAGAGAAAGACATGTATCATATGACCTCACTGATACGAGGAATTCTTGATCTCAGGAAACAAACTGAGAGTTGCTGGAGTGGTGGGGGGTGGGAGGGAGGGGGTGGCTGGGTGATGGACATTGGGGAGGGTATGTGTTATGGTGAGTGCTAATGAAAGGGGGGGGGAATTGGAGGGGGAGAGGAACCCTGAGAGACGATGGACTCTGAGAAACAAACTGAGGGTTCTAGAGGGGAGGGGGTGGGGGGATGGGTTAGCCTGGTGATGGGTATTAAGGAGGGCGCGCACTGCATGGAGCCCTGGGTGTTATACGCAAAGAATGAATCATGGAACACTACATTAAAAAAAATGAATGAATTAATTAATTTTTAAAATATTGGGGAAATAAACCTTTTAATCCCATTCGTCCCCGAGGCAACACTGCCCAGTAGTTTGGAGCATTTTAAGTTCTGAAGTCAAATCTCCTTGGTTCCTGGTCACAGCCCCCCAGGCTCATGTTCCAGAAAGTAAAGGGGGGTCATGGTAGGTCCAGCCTCGAAGGCTGATGGGAGCTTTGATTCACACCTGTGTGGGAACTCTCGGCCCAGTGCCTGGCACATAGTGAGTTCTCAATAAGATGAGTTACTCTGAATATTCCTGAAGGCCAGTATTCTTCACGATCCATGCTCTCGCTTCCCTGAATAAAGTAGATTTACAGTCACTCTACTCCACATACATTTATTGAGTAAGGATGGTGTGCCAAGACCTAGTGAGAAATGTAAAGATAGAAGTGTCAGCCGGTGTACTTATCAGGGGATGAAGGTATTCCAAGATGCACGAGCATGGGGGTGGCCCAGAGCAGGGGAGCACATCCAGCAGGGGGCCCGGGAGGGGACAAGCCAGCCCTGGGAGGTAGTGGGAGCTGAGCTTTAAGGAGGGCAGGTTTCCCCCAAGTGCAGCAGGGAGGACAAAAGAACAGAGGGATGACAGAATAGGAAACTCGCAGGGCGGGACAGAGACAGACCAGGGGTCCATAGTCTCAAGCAGGGAGGGGGCGGAGGGGTTTGGGGAGAACCAACAGGACGACTGATACTTCCTATTTGAGAAAATAGTATTTTGAAATACAAATACAGAAAATACAGCCCAATAAAACCTTAGGGCGTGCAGATCTCCCTGGAAGATAGGGATTCTCCAGAGCCAAGAGATGGTTTTACTTTTGCCTTTGTAAAAGCCGCATTTACTGATGTAAAGCTCTAGGCAGCAGGGCCGAGCAGAAAGGAGTCGAGGCCTCAGTCCCTGTTTCACCTGCTGTAGGAGGACTCTTCCCAGGCCTGTTCTGTGCAGATCAAGGAGTCCACATAGGACTTCCAGATGTCCCCAAGTGGCCAGGTCGTTTTGCTGATCTTTGCTATTATGTATTTTTTAAAGTTTTTATTTATTTGATCAGAGAGGGAGAGTGAACACAAGCAGGGGGAGCAGCAGGCAGAGGGAGAAGCAGACTCCCCCCGCTGAGCAAGGAGCCCGATGCGGGGCTCAATCCCAGGACCCTGGGATCATGACCTGAGCCGAAGGCAGATGCTTAACCGACTGAGCCACCCAGGCATCCCGATGACATCTTAGTTTTTATGGAAACTGGTATATTCCACTTTTTAATTTTTGTGATGACACATTGTGGGCCATTAAAATTATGTTTTTAGGGTCACCTGGGTGGCTCAGCTGGTTAAGCGTCTACCTTTGGCTCAGGTCGAGATCCCAGGGTCGTGATCCCAGGGTCCTGGGATTGAGCCCTGCTTTGGGCTCCCTGCTCTGCGGGGAGTCTGCTTCTCCTTCTCCCTCTGCCCCTCCCCCTGCTTGTGCACTCGAGCTCTCTCTCTCTCTGTATGAAATAAATAAATAAAATGTTTAAAAAATAAAATAAAATTATGTTTTAATAGATTTTTTGAAATTGTGAAGAAATGTTTGTGATATAATTGTATGTGGGGAAAGAGCAGAAAACAATATTAACAAGTAGTATATAGACCATGTAAAACTATGTTAGTGTTACATTAAAACACTGTGACCACAGAAATACAAATTTAATAAAATAACAGTGCAACACCTTTTGCCACTGATTTTTCGAAGTAATGACTGTTAAAAAGAGTAATAAAGAGCTGGAAAGAATGCACGGAGGTGACATACACATTCATTGCATTGCGGTTGCAATGTAAGTTGGTACAGTCTCTCTGGGGGGCTATCCGAAATATATTATATATTCAAAGCATTAAAAATATACGTCCCTTTTGAGGTGCATGTGGCTGGCTCAGCCAGTAGAGCATGGGACCCTTGATCTTGTGGTGGTGAGTTTGAGCCCAATGTTGGGCATAGAGCTTACTTATTTTTTTTTTAAAGATTTTATTTATTTATCTGTGTGAGAGCGGGGCGCCTGGGTGGCTCAGTTGGTTAAGCGCCTGCCTTCGGCTCAGGTTGTGATCCCAGGGTCCTGGGATCGAGCCCCGCGTCGGGCTCCCTGCTCAGCGGGGAGCCTGCTTCTCCTTCTCCTTCTGCCTGCCGCTCTGCCTACTTGTGCTCTCTCTATCTCTCTGTCAAATAAATACTTATCTGTGTGAGAGAGAACACATGATCACGCAAGGGGTGGGGGACAGAGGGAGAGGGAGAAGCAGACTCCCCGCTGAGCAAGGAGCGTGACACGGGACTCGATCCCAGGACCCCGGGATCATGACCTGAGCCGAAGGCAGACACTTGACTGAGCCACCCAGGCGCCCCTTGATCTTTGCTATTATAAATGAAACCGTGTCTCAGATATTCAGCCATAGGAGAAATTCTCCGCAGTACAATTGTCAGGCCAGGGTGTCTGATATGCCCCCTGAGACCTTTGTCACGGGCTGGGCAGTTGGTGACGTGCGTCCCGAAGCAGGAGGGGAGCACGGCTCTCACTTACGCCAGGGGAAGGCCACGCGTGCAGCCCGGAAGCCATTGGGCGATGCCACCCGTGCAGGTGTCCCCAGAGCTGGTGTTTTCCAGACACTGACCGAGTGACTGATAGACATGTGGTCTTCCCATCTTCCCACAGGAATCTTTGCGTACATGAACTACAGAGTCCCCCGGACGAGGAAGGAGATTTTTGAGACCCTCATTAAGGGCCTACAGAGGCTCGAGTACAGAGGCTATGACTCGGCAGGTGGGTCCTGCGGGCCGCCACGGCGTGCGCAGAGCATTTGTTTGTTTAACGCGAAAACTAGAGAAAAGTAGAAAGAAGAAATAAGGGTTAAAAAAAAATCTCCACCCAAAGCACTCCTGTCGATATCTTTGCGTCCCTGCTCTGGTCGCTGCCCACGTTGGGGTGGTCTGGGGGGTGGGGGGTCTCGTACATAGATTTTTTTTTTTTTGTTTTTAACGTGATCGTTACTACAGAATTGTAATTTTATGTCCTGTTTTCATCTCTCTCCCGCATTTTTCGTTCTCCCTGACAGTCTTTCTTGGTGGCTGCACACTCCTCTGATGGATAGGTGGTCCATTTCCCATTTTAAATTAAGCAGCCTGGGGAGCAAGGGGGAGCTGGATAGTTTTATGTCTCTGTTAATTCTTCACAGGGAGCAAGTCAGATGAAGGCTCACAGGAACGCCGAGGAGGGGGGGTACCAGCTATAGCAGGAGAGTGCCCAGTGCACAGCGTGATGAAGACCCTCCGGCGAGCCCGCTGCCCTCAGTGGTGTGCCTGGAGGTGCCTCCCTCGCAGGCAGCCTTCCGGGGCTGCACCCCGGGTAGACGCCCGGCCAGGCAGCCATGGCTTCTTTCTGAGTCAGCGTCCTGAACGCTATCGAGTTCTCTTCCAGGCCACCAGCCTGGCAAACAAGATCTGGTAGACCCACAGCGCTGTGCAGCCCTCACCCGGGGTCATACTTATAACAAAGGCTGGGAGACAAAGCTTGAATGCCAATACAAAAAAAAAAAAAAAAAAAAAAAAATCATGTGTATACCACAGGTGTGGCCATCGATGGACATAATAACGAAGTCAAAGAAAGACATATCCAGCTGGTCAAGAAAAGAGGGAACGTCAAGGCTCTTGATGAGGAACTTTATAGTAAGTGGAACATAAGCCCAGTCAGGGCAATAAAGGCAGCATGGGTCAGTTTAAAATCTTTTATTCCAGAAGCACCTAAGACTAAAAATATGAATGGATGGATTCATATGGTAGATAAACAGAAGGCGGGTTCAGCCCACACTGTAAAACTGTGTTCCTCAGGGTGTGGGACGGGTTTGTTCTTTTTTTTAGGAGGTGGTGCATGAGCATTTTTTAAAACTTTTTAGTACTTAAGTATTTATTTTAATTTTTCTGGCAGATGATACTGCTTTTCCATTTATAGTAGCAATCCATAATTTTTTTTTTTTGAGTAAGCTCATTTCGGTTAGTGAGTTGGGTTACTGGTAAGTACTGAGTAAACCACAGCAGGGATCTGGCAGAAGTCCCTGGGGTGGGGCCCTTGCGGTAGAAGGTGGGATGTGCTTTTGACGTAGCTGAGGTGTGTCCATATAATGATGTCACCTCACCCCAACGGTACTGTGTCAATGCCTTTTTTTTTCTTTGATCTAGAACAAGACAGCATGGACTTAAAGGTGGAGTTTGAGACCCACTTTGGCATTGCCCACACGCGCTGGGCCACCCATGGGGTCCCCAACGCTGTCAACAGCCATCCACAGCGCTCAGACAAAGGCAACGGTATGTAATATGGCCTCGCCCCCCGCCCCCACCCCCATTCTGAAGGTTCTGCATGGCCCTGATCTGTGCCAGTTTTGACCCACACCCACCACCAGCTGGCTTGCTTATCTCCCAGCCCTCCCTGTCTTCCCTGAGGATCCACACGGGGTGGCACTGGTCCCTAGACAGGAGGCAAACTCAGCCTGGCTCCTGGGCGGTGCTGACACTCCAGGCCTCCAAAGGAAAATTGTGGCGTTTCCCGTGACTGCTGCTGGCTCTTGAGACCCAGCCTGAGTGGGACTTGGCAGCATGAGGGGTCGAAGAGTCTGGGCACTGTTCTTCAACAAGGGACTGCAGTGTTCTGGAGGGCTGGGCGCCTCAGGGAAGGATGTGCTTCTTTCCCCCAAGGAGAGTGGTCTTGAGCCAGGGCGGGTGGCAGTGCTGATCTTGGTTCATGTCTGAGGTGCCCGCTCCAATCCTGGGCCCTGCAGTGATGCCTTCGCTGCCAAAGGCTTGAGATCTGGAGAAGCAGAAGCTGCAACAGGCAGCCCAGGGGCTCCCTCCAAGCAGCAGAGCCCTCCCCTTGGCTCGCTGCAGGGTTTTTAAACCTATGATCATACCTAGAAATCCCTTGAAAAACTGAAAGGTATGGTAGCTGGGCTCGCAGTACCTTGGAGTTCCACTGCTAAGCAGCGGTCCAGGGTCACAGGTTGGGGACATGGAGACTGCTCAGGACACTCACAGGGATACCAGGCCCTCTCTGGTGTGCTGCAGGCTCCCCAGTTCTCCCAGCTGCCCCCTTGGGCCAGCCCCAGCTCAAAGGGCCACATCACATGCCTGGGCCCCCTGGAAAGTTCTCCATGCCATAGTTCTGAATGGCCCCCGGCCCCTCTCGTGGGGGAAGGCCTGGCAGGTCTGGAGATTCCAGTGGGTCTCCATTCTAGGTTAGGCCTGGTCAGGTCAGAAGCCCCCAATGGCCCACACCTGGGCATGATGGGGGAGGGTATTGGGCAGAGAGAATGATCTCTGGTCAGCTGGGACCCCCACCCCAAGACATAATGCAAGTTCTTACCAAGCCCCATATTAGAGTAGAAATCAGATACATCAGAGTCGTTGAGGAGTGCTTATTGGCAGGCACTTAGCTACACACTTGGCAGGCCTCATTGCCATTAATCGTCATGGAAGCTGGGCCATGGGAAAGACTGGTGCCTCCCGGCTCAGTGTCCTTTTCCCCTGTGAACAGTGGCTCATCCTGCCCAAATTGGAAGGATGAGCCCCAAGCCCCCTGCTCGGCAGAACAGTTGGGGTCTTGGGTAATGAGTTTTTGCTAGGGACTGACCCTTGGATCTGGTCCATGCCCTGAACCATGGGGCATCCCACTACTGGGGCAGGTGCCCCACATCCAGGAGGCAGACAGCAGACCCCATGGTGCTGAAGACCTAGAATGTGCATCCCGCCAAATCCCAAGCCAGATACAGAGGCTGATCCCTGGAGAGAACACTGTCCCCAGACCATGCACCCTGAGATGCTGCCACCCCAGGTGATAAGGTGAACCCCCACTTCAGTGTTGACGATGACTCCGTGTCCCCCCAAGCAAGGAGGTTCCGAGAAGATCCCCCCCACACACACACACCCAAACTTGAAAATGCCTGCCCTGACTCAGGATGAGTAATTGAAAACAACATGAGAAGTAAGCAAAGATTCGTAGAATTTCTTTAGCAACTCATCAGGGATAACTGAAGAGTCTATTTTGAAGGAAGACTTACACCCAGCAAAAGCATTACACAAGAAAATTACACAGAGTTCTCGCAAAAAAAGGAAAAAAAAAACACAGATTCTGGGAAACAAACTACTGAGGAGAAGCTAAGAGTATTGACTGAAATGAAAAAATGGGACAGGGTTAAGAAAATAATCTGAAGACACCGTGTCAGAGTGAGTATGAGAAATAAGAGGGGGGTGGATACGGGGATCCATCAGGTGAATTTATAGAGATCCAACTGGTGAATTACTAACGTCCCCAAGAAGAGAACAGAAGAAACAAAAAAGTTAAAAACAAAAACAAAAACAACAAAAACAAAACTGTAAAGCTGTAATAGAGTTCAGCTGTGCCTAGCACATTTGCCAAAATGGCTTTTCTATTTGAGCCCTCCCAGATTTTGGGTGACCTTCCCAAAGTAAACAATAGGCTGTAAAAAAAAAAAAGGTAGAGAGGAAACGATGATAAAAATAATGAAAAAGAGTAAAGGACTATCCTGTACTGAAAAAAAAACTTGAATTGGAGAGCCCAAGTTTCACTGAACAATAATATGTGGACACATTTTGGTAGAATTACTCAATCTCAAGGTCAATAAAAGGTCTTTCTATCATCTGGGCTCAGGAGGAATGGGAGTTACTTACCCAGAAAAAAAACCTCAGGCTGGTTTTAGACCAAGTTATTCATTAGCCACTGATTGAGAAAATGCAGTGGTGACTAAGCAGACATATCCCTCGCTCTTCCAGGGTTGACCAGGGGGTCCCCCATGCAGAGAGTAGCCTGATGTGAGCAGGGTTTGCTGCTGGTGCTTGGGGAGGCAGGAGAAGCCGCAGCCCATCCCGCAGACCCTGCAGAGAGAAGTGGTCAGGGCCCCACAGGAATGTGGGTGAGCCCAGGGATGCCAGAATTTCTGGGGATTTTTCCTCCCATGAGAAAATCAGGATTTTTAAATTTATTTTATTTTATTTTATTATTTTATTTTAAGATTTTATTTATTTATCTGAGAGAGAGAGCCCACATGCACAGTGGGGAGGGGCAGAGGGAGAAGCAGGCTCCCCGCGGAGCAGGGAGCTCGATGCGGGGCTTGATCCTAGGACCCTGGGATCATGACCTAAGCCGAAGGCAGCTGCTTAACCGACTGAGCCACCCAGGTGCCCCAAGAAAATCAGGATTTTTAAGTGAAAATTCAAAATTTTTAAACTTAACTCTTTTTACAATATAGTGTGGGTCGAACAAAGCACGCGTGCGGACTGCTAGCTTGTGGCCCCATTGAGCCCAAAGCCGGTTTGGAATGCCTGGGCTAGTTTCTGGATAATGAAGGGTTCACCTGCCCCATTTGACATAAATACCAAAGCATGTTTGACGATGCTGTAGGCCACAAGTCAGAGCTCCGTGTGCAGTCAGGCTGGCTTTTTACCCAAAGAGAACTGTGTATTTCCTTGGGTTTGGACTGTAATTGTAGTAGATGGTAGACCTCAGCTCTCATCAGCAAAAGTGACAGTAAACAGCAGACTCCGTGGGAATAGAACTTGCAGAGTTTCAAGCTGTCAGATCACTGTCCATTTCTGACTTGAATGTCACTATCTCATGGCCTTTCTGTCTTCACCAAACTTCTTTTCCAGAATTCGTGGTCATCCATAACGGGATCATCACAAATTATAAAGACCTGAGGAAGTTTCTGGTAAGATCCTTCCCCTGGGTTGACATGTAAGTCAAGTGGTCTTCCCCGGAAACTTTCCAACCAGCTGTTTCTCACCGGAAACAGAGCGGGGAGCTGAGTGAGACGCGCTCTCAGTCACATACCCTCATTGGAATAAACGGCGTCCCGGCTCGGCCGAGCTCCCCACGTCTTGCTGGAGAAGATAGCAGGGCATTTTCCGTCCCTCAAGTGCTATTGCAGATTCACATAATCAAAAGAACACGAACTTCCTTTCATTAAGGTGTCTGCACTTTAATCAAGTGTTTACATAAACACATCAACTCATACACCAAACGGGAATGTGGGGTGGGAAGGCAGATGGCGAGTGTCTAACGTATGAAGAGGTTGTGGTGTTGGTTGGGATGTGGGTGGATTTGACTCAACATACTTGATCATTTCGACTGCTGTTATTTTGCAATGTCCAGATTAATGGCAAGGTCAGGCTTCTGAGGCAGGATGGTCTCAGGGAATACTGGATGACTCAGCTGTGCTGGGCTCTGTGCTTCGAGCAGACATTTCTGATCCCCGGTTTCCTTGTTCTTATCTTAAGTCGCTGCGAGAGTGGGTCAAGAGGGAGGACAGGGAGCTGGCCAGGCGACCGAGGTTTCGCAATGCCCCTTATCTGACACTCTGTCCCACGAAATATTCCAGGAAAGCAAAGGCTACGAGTTTGAGTCAGAAACAGATACTGAGACCATTGCCAAGCTGATTAAGTATGTGTTTGACAACAGAGAAACTGAGGACATTACATTTTCAACACTGGTCGAAAGAGTCATTCAGCAGCTGGTGAGTTACGGGTCCCACCTGTATAAATAAATCAACCCTGCCTTCTTCCTTCACTCCTTGGGATCTGCCTGAAGCCTCTTCATTTTGGGCAGTTGGAAAGGTCCTTAGAGGCCTGCAGACACTGACTTTGGGTCCCTCTGGCTGCGTGACTGATTTGGCAGACTGGCCAATGCATACTGGCTACGCAGGGCCTTGGGTCTGCCCAGGATTCCAAAGCATGGGGAATTTCACATGGAAATCCTGATTTATAGCTGGTCGTACATAACCCAAATCTTACCAGGGTCGTGATAAATTAGTACAGGATGGTCAGAATATAGGGGAGAATTTTGCACCAAGGAAGAATTTTGCACCAATAGAGCACTGGGAGTCATGAGTTAGGAGAACTAGATCTGTGCTGGTTTGCACTACGTAAGAAGCTAAATCACAAAGGGCAAAGACGGTCCTCGCTAAAGAAATAGCAATACGAATATGTTAGTGCCTCCCTCAGGTTTTGTATATGGCAGCCACGGTTCTGAGCACTTCAAGTGCATGAGCTCACAGCAGCCAAACAAGGTAGGACCATTCTCATCTCTGTCACAGCGAGGCACAAATTGGGCAGTTGCCCAGTGAAGGGGCGGAGCTGGGGTTTGAACCCAGGCGCTACCGTGCATCATGAATTTTCCTTCTCAGAGTTGCTCCCAGAGTAGGTGCCGTCCCAGAGGCGCAGGGCAGGACCCCTGGCCCCAGTTCTCATTTCCCGAGGCCCTAACTGCACCTGCCCACCCAGATGGTCATGGAGCTGGGACTCGTTCCTTGTGGGCCTGGGCAGGGTGGGGGGTGTCTGTTGAGCATCATGAAATCCACAAGTTCTGGCCTTTGGTCCTTCAGCGTGGTACTGGCTGTTTTCACTTTCTCCTCCTGCCATCAGACTACACGAGCTGTCCTGCACTCAGCCCCCTGAGGGAGTGGCCTTAGGACCCTCCCACCGGGAGGAGTGGCCCCTGTCTGGGGCAGTGGGCCAGGCTGGCTGGGCCAGAGCACATCGTTCTTCACTCTTGTTTGCTGTGTTTTTGCAGGAAGGTGCATTCGCATTGGTTTTCAAGAGTATCCAGTACCCGGGAGAAGCCGTTGCCACCAGGTGAGGCTCAACACATTGACATTGCAAGAATAAACAAACAAATAAATAAATAAATAAATAAATAAATAAATAAATAAATAAATAAAATGCAATTGCTTAGCTTGCGGCCCAGGGGAGAGAGGTAGGGCATCTGGCAATCTGGAAGGTAGTCTCTAAGGGACAACTGTGGCTTGGGTATCCCACCCAGCTCTGTGATCAGAGCTTCTGATCTTTAAAAGAGAAACCAGAGAGTTGGATTTTTATTTGAAATCTCCATATTTTCAGAAGTTGACAACAAATTCAAATTAAAGATAAAATTGTATATAGTGAGGGGCAGATCCAGGTTGCAGGTCAGTATTGGAGGTTCTTTTCAGAAAAAGCTTGCAAAATTATGAGAATGAAACTAGGAACAAGGGAACATTGATTTGAATCCAGTAAAGAAGAGGTCTTGAAGGCCCCAAGCTCAAGCCTCATCACCGTCACAGAACAGGGGCTCTAGGAATCAGCTGAGAGGGCCTGGGTCAGCCCACATATCCCTCTGTTAGAGCCCCATGGCCCCCAGTGCTGTGTGGATTCATTCAGGTGGGGGTGTGAGTGCCAGCCTGTTCTTTTATATTCAGATGAGTTCATTATCCATCTGTTCATCCATCCATCTGTCCATCCACCATCAGTCTGGCCATCCATGCACACATCTATCTGTCCCTCTGTCCATCCCTCCCTCCATTCATCCAACTAATATTTCTTGAGCACTTAACTCCATACTGGGCCCTGAGGACCTAGTGACATCCAACCTGGTCTTCCCCTTAAGGACTGAACATTGGTGTGGGAGGACGCAGTGGGGCAGAAGGTCTTGATGCTCTATGTTGGGGGTTGGGGGGACAATGCAGTGGGGGCAGGTGTCAGCCTAGGGGAGTCAGGCAGGAGGACCAGTGTGAGCAAAAGCAAGGGGCCTGGAGTGAGCTCAGCACTGCAGGGATCTGGTGGGACTTTCTGATCTTCCAGTACATACTCACTGAAACCGGCTGTGTGTTAGGCATGGGAGACAGCCGTGAACAAGGTCATGAGCGCACTGCCCCTTGAACTTCAAGGGCTGGTGGGGAGTGAGGATGTGGGTGGAGGCCCAGCTCTGCAGGGCCTCTGGTGCACTGTGGGCTGCAGACTTTGCTCTGAAGTTTCTGAGAAGCCATATTGAGAATGTACCCGTGGCCCTAGGAGATGCACGGGAACAAGGAGGTGGTCCCGCATGGACTGCCATATCCTCTAGGCAGGAACTGATGGGAATGTGTCATGATTTCATTGTCTTTTTTGGCTAGGAACTAATGGACTCTTCAGCAGTTAACTCCTTCAATTGCAGAATTGTAAAAGACCACTGGATCCCTATCAAGTTTAGAAACCCCTTCTAAGATCGGGTATCATCATGGTATTACCATTTTAAATGAACGTAGAAAGGCGGCGGTATGAAGATGCAATAAAGCCTTATTTTTCTAAATTGTCTATAACTAGTGGCTCTGTAACCTCCAGAGCAATCTTTGGGATGTCTTGGGAGCATTATTTGTGGCAAGGTTGAGAGAAACCATAGAGCTCAATCTACAACAATAAAATTTGGGGGAGACGTTTGCCAAGAAAATTAGATAACTGCAATATTTTCTCATTGTCAATATTATAAAGGCTGTTTAAGCTGGATCCCTGTTGGACCCAGAACCGTGTCTCCTTTTTGCTTTAGACTGATTTATTTGAGACGGGGGGGGGGGGGGGGGGGCGGAGCACCTGCATGAAAGTGGGGGGAGGGGTAGAAAGAGAGAGAGAATGTCAAACAGACTCCTTCCTGAGCGTGGAGCCTGATGCAGGACTCAGCCTCAGGACCCTGAGATCATGACCTGAGCCGAAACCAAGAGTCAGATGCTTAATGAGCTGCGCTACTGAGGTGCCCCCCCCTTTGCTTTAGATACGATAAAAGATGGTCCAAAATATTCAAGGTGCTCACAGCACCTTCTTCAAAACCACAGACTTGGAGAAGCCAGAAGGGGGGCTGGGAAAGGAAACTCGAGTTTGAGGTGCTTACTTGGGTCAGCTACAAGAATGCCCCAAGGCACTGTCCCCTTTGCAATGGAATCCACCTTGTACAGGTGGGAGATTTGAAACTTCTCCCCAAGAGGTATCACTCGGGCCGGCAAAACCACCCTTGAAAGCAGGTTAAGTGGTCCAGAAAGTTGAGCAGACCCAAAGCCAGTCATTATAATGCCCCCCAAAGCTGGAGAGCAACTGAGCTAGGCAAAGGGGTGTGGGGGGCAGGGAAAGAATCTTTGAGCAGATCCTGGGCCTCGAGGGATCCCGCTTTGGAGATGGCAACACATGGAGGCCGGCTGGAGAAGCCGAATGTTCCTGCACGCTTCCAGGGCCTACTAATGTCTCAGCCTCTGTGACCTAACCCGGTGTGGATTCCCTGGGCAGATGGGTGGCACCATGGCAACAAGCTGGAAATCTCCTGCTAGCCTGTGGGTCCTGGCTCCGAGCCCTCGAACATCGTCCAGGGGCCAAGGACTCTGTCCAGTGGCATCTCAACAGGATACTTTCCCCTGGGAGGAGGGCCGGATGCGGGGACCCCTCCTCAGTGCTCAGAGGCCATCCAGCCTTTCCTCGGCCTGGTGCGGCAGTAAGTAACTCGACTCCCTCTTGTCTCTACAGGAGAGGCAGTCCCCTGCTCATTGGGGTGCGGAGCAAATACAAACTCTCCACAGAACAGATCCCCATCTTGTATAGGACACGTAAGTGTTTCGAGAAGGACTTGAACAGGGCAACAGGGCTCTGGTGGAGGCAGCCCTCCTTGGAGACAGGCTGCACACGGCTCCAGGTTGGAGAGGTTTTCCTGCAGCTGAGACTTGGCTCCGTTTTTTGCAGAAGCTTTTTATTATGGATATTTTCAGCTACACACACAAGTCCAGGGACCGGCACGCAGCTCTATTATATAAAGCCGTCCATGCTCTGGGATGAGTGTTGATTGGGTTTGGTTTTGTTTGCAGCCATTTAAATGCTCTTGCAGTGGTACTGTGCTATTTGGGCATCATTTGCACGATTTGGCTGACACAGCCAAAGCTAAAAACTGCAAATTTCTCCCACACATATTCAAAGGGGAAGCTGGAGCCTTGCTTCATGTTATTCAAACAAAATAGTTTAATGGGACTTGCGATCTTTTCCTTCATTCACTAGGCAATTTTGAGAATGTGAAGAATATCTGCAAAACGAGGATGAAGAGGCTGGACAGCTCGACCTGCCTTCATGCCGTTGGCGATAAAGCTGTGGAATTCTTCTTTGCTTCTGATGCAAGGTAGCTGAACCTTGTTTCCTTTCTTTCCTAGGATTATGTAATCAAATGTGACTGGCTAAACACCACCGTTTCTAATGCATCCCTGCATTTCAGCTGTTTTCTCACGCACGGCAAGGGGACAGGGATGATGGCAGATTTCAGATCTCTGTGACCCTTCTCTGAGAATCCTTCTGCACTGAGCACCTCGTGACCAAAGGCCAAGTCCACGGACCTACACAATGTTTTGGGTCTGCACAGAATACCTGAATTATTTGCCAACATTTTAAAAGTGGGAGATTTCCCATAAACGTCTGGATTTCTAGCTTCTCTGGGAAATGACCCGGTCTGAGCACACTGGGCTGTGCTCCCTCTCGCCCCGGCTGTCTGGGGCCACTCAAAGGCTGCTCCCTTTTAGGTGGGGCAGGTGTCCCCAGCCCTTTGGTCCTTCTCATACCCTGCCTGCCTCCGCCTACGTCTTACTGCTCATAAAAGACAGAGCCAAGACTTAGGGGTTTGGTCCACTTGATTTCAAAGTCCACGTTCTCATTAAACAGACAAAGCAAATAACTCTGAAATTTGAGCAAGTCAGCTTCATACTCATTTTAGTACAAAAAATTTATACACATACATACACACGTATTCAGAAAAGACCGAGACACTTTCCCAGTCGTCAAAGTAGAAAAGTACTATAAACACCACCACTCCTTCCTCTGTCCAAACCCTTCTCCTGCCTCCTTCCCGCCAACCTCCAGGAGGGTCTTCCCAGACTGGGGAGGAAGCCTGGAGGACACCAGACGAGATCTCCTGGAACACATGGAGTCATAGGAACCTAGAGCCCTTGGCTGTCAAGTCCGGTTCCTGCCAGAGTCAGCATTGTACTCAATGCGTTCCCCAAACTGTGTTCCTCAGAGTACCCATTTCAATGACAAGCTAATCCTATTGCAGTGATTCTAAGGCACACAATTATCTTATAGATTTTAGCATCTGTCTATGGCATCTTACAATTATAATTTGCTGCAGGTTCTATGGCTTAGAAGTGTATAAAATAATTGTGATCCTTAAGATCAGTGTTACCTTATATTCAATGAATTATAGTAAATGTTTTGAAAGAAAGAAGAAAGAAAGAAAGAAAGAAAGAAAGAAAGAAAGAAAGAAAGAAAGAAAGAAAGAAAGAAAGAAAGTCTGCAAGGAGATGAAATAATGATGTGTAGGCAATAGGATCATATGCTTTTAAAATCCAACTGAAAGCCTGTTAGAACTACTCCTTAGAGGCTGGTCAGAGAAGGAAGGCGTGGAAATCTGACCTCCCGGCGGTAAGCTATCCGCTGAGTGGGGCAGTGGGATCCCGTTTCCTCCTGTGCCTCCTCACATGGCTGGCACACTCAACTCTCAGCAAACCTTTCTGGAACAACAACAAAAAGGAATCATTTGCCAGACCTGGAAAAGCTTTTTGTTAATCCCTTAAAATGAATTTTAACAAAAATAGTCCAGAATCTGTTTGGAGAAGACTATAAAAGTTCACCGTGAGAAACAAGAACAGATTTGTAATAAAGGGAGAGACTCCACACTCCTGGGTAAAAAGGCTGAATATTATTTTTTAAAAATTAATTGGCTTAAAATTATTTTAATAATTAGGAATTATTTTTTTAAAGATACTGACTCTCCTTAAATTACCCAGTAAATTCAATGCTATGATTAAAATCCTCAGGATTCCTTTGTTTGCTTAGGTTTGGGGAACTTGAAGAGGTGATCCTACAGTATGTGGTGTGTAGACCAGAAAACCAACACATATTGTGAGAATGACAGAGGTTTCAAATATCCCCCCTTCCCCCCACCCCGCACTGACTGCTGTGGTCCTGAAGCCTATATGGGAGGGGGCTGCATCAGGATGATCTCACTTAATAAATACAACAAACCTCTAGGGAAGGCACAGGGCAGGGATCATCTCTCATTTTACAGGTGGTCGTTTCTCTCTTTAGCTTTGCATCAGGAGCTATGAAGTTTATATTCCTGCACGGGGCATGTGTGGGTGTGACACTGGGTAGGTTGAGGGGTTTTTTTCTTCCCATGGTCCTATAAGCACGACCTTCATGCATTTTTTTTTTACCACTTGTGCTGTTGACTACTTTTCTTTTTCACTTACCAACTTTTCTAGCTCAATTCATTTTTTTAAATATTTTATTTATTTATGTGACACAGAGAGAGCACAAGGAGGGGGAGCAGCAGAGGGAGAGGGAGAAGCAAGCTCCCTGCTGAGCAGGGAGCCTGATGCAGGACTCGATCCCAGGACCCTGGGATCATGACCTGAGCCAAAGGCAGATGCTCAACCGACTGAGCCACCCAGGCACCCTTAACTCGATTTATTTTTAAAAGGAACTTTGTATTGCCATTTTGCAAGACAAAAATCATCACTTTCCATGCAGAGAAAGTTTTTATAAAAGTAAGCACAGTGACCCCACATTTCATTGGTGGACATATTTGATACTTTGCCCCTAAACCACCCTTTTTTCCTTAGAGGGGGTTTGTGTGTATGTGTGCCTGTGTTATGAAACTGAGTCATTTGTCCTGATGACTTTCCTGCTGTCGGGGTTTTGCTGAATGAAGCCCCCGTGGTGTCACTTCACATGTTCCCCTGCCCCTCGTACTTCTGTGCCCTGGCGTTCACAGGTGTCTAGAAACTTGATCTCCTTCGGGTTTGATTTTTTTGGCAAAACTGCTTCAGATGTGGTGGTGTGTCCGTCCATTCGGAAGCATATATATATCATCGTCTGTCTTTTAGTGCTGTTAAGATTGATCAAGGGGGTGCGCCTGGGTGGCTCAGTCATTAAGCGTCTCCCTTCAGCTCAGGTCATGATCCTGGGGTCCTGGAATCGAGTCCCGCATCGGGCTCCCTGCTCAGCGGGGAGGCTGCTTCTCCCTCTCCCTCTACAACTAATCCCCCCTGCCGCCCACCACTCATGCTCTCTAATAAATAAATAAAATCTTTTAAAAAATAAAAATAAAATAATTAGGAGTTCACAAATTGACTATCCTAATGCCGTCATTCCTTCTTCATTAGCTATATTCCTTCTATAAAGAGAAACCTGCCTTCATAAACAATGTGCTTATTCTGAAAGCCAGATCATTTTGAAAGGCAAGATAAATGTTTCATTCTTTCCCGTTCCGATTCAGAATAATGTGTTGGTTCCCGAGCATTATCCAAAGGTGACACTGTCTGGATCTTGATTTGAAGAAAGCAATCATAAAAGGACATCTATGAGATTATTGGGGAAATTTGAACAGACTGGACATTTGATGAGATGAAGGAATAACTTAATAATAACTTATTAATTTTAGGTAAATAAGGTTAAAAAATGATCCTTCCCTTTTAGAGATATAAGCTAAAATGTTTACAGATGAAATGTTAGGAAGTCTGGGATTGGCTTCACAGTAATTCTGAGGGCAGGGAAGGAGGTGTGAATTGATGTTTAGAGTGTGATGTCCCTGTCCCTCCTAAAATGCCATCCGATGCTACTGATGTGGACCCACACTTGGGAGGCAGGTGCTGCCATCTTGTAACTGTCGAGCGCAGACACCATCTGTGATGCCTGTGTTTCCCTTGCCCCAGCGCCATCATAGAACACACCAACCGGGTCATCTTCCTCGAGGATGACGACATTGCCGCAGTGGCTGATGGGAAACTCTCCATTCATCGGGTCAAGCGTTCGGCTAGTGACGACCCGTCTCGAGCCATCCAGACCTTGCAGATGGAACTGCAGCAAATCATGAAAGGCAGGTGTCCTCTGAGGGTCTGTGTGCAGCGGTCTTGGGTTGGGGGGCAGATACTCTATGGGGGCGCTCCTGAGACTCTGCATCCTACCCTGAACAGGCACCACAGCCCTCCTGCCTGCCGTGGCCATTGGGGAGCTCCTGACTAGAACCAGGCACCAGGTCTCCCTGCTCAATCTGAGCAGTCCATCCACGGCCTCCCTTTACCGACTCTCTGGGACGCATTCCTACACCCAGAGGTCATTTCTTCTCTGGGTCAGAAGCCTGCAATAACAGGGGTCTGTGGACTACTTCTTCCTTTCGAGGAGAGCCTGTCTCCCTACACCCCCTTCTGCATAGGGCAGCCTGGGTAAACACTTAGGAATGTGAATCAGACCATCTTCCACCGCTGCTTAAAACCTTTTCTGATGGCTTCCCACTGTTCTTAGAAGAAAGTCCACACTTCCTGCCACAGCCCAAAATACCCCATGCCCAGCCTGGCCCCACCTCACTCTACCCTTTTCCCACTATGCTCCGCCTGCCTCTCTGGCCGCCTCACGGTGACGTAGGCCGGCCAAGTGATTGCTCACCAGCAGATCACTGCTCTTGACTGGCTCCTTTGGATCATTTACCCTTCTTTGCTTCATGGTGCCCTTTGTGCAAGTCCCCAGCTGAAGGTAGCAGACGGGCACTCTACCATGTCTGACATCATCACACGTGTGTGTATCCCAGAGAACATTCCCACCCCATGTGTGGACACCTCCAAAGCCTCAGGCACGACACCTGTCAAGGACCTTAACCCTCTGAGGCCAGATCATCCCTTTGACGTCATCCAGTTCCATTCAGATCAGAGCCCTAGAAATGCATGTGTGGCAGAAAAGGTTTTTCTTTTCTTTTTAAAGATTTTATTTATTTATTTGAGAGAGAGAGAGAACATGAGCAGGGGGAGAGGGAGAAGCAGACTCCCCACCGAGCAGGGAGCCCGATGAGGGGCTCCATCCCAGGACCCCGGGATCATGACCTGAGCCGAAGGCAGACGCTTCACCGACTGAGCCACCCAGGTGCCCCAGAAAAGGTTTTTCTTTAATACAGAAGCTAGGAGGGTATCTGTTCAAAAGACAATTGCCTATTTCTCTGGGCTTACTTCGTTTGTACTTCCCTAAGTAGGTTGGTTTTTGGAAGTGAAGCATTTTCCTTTCCTCTGGCCTTGCTAAGAGCAGCCACATATTTGCTGCCTGTAGCCCTCCCTCCTTCAAGCTGCAGGGTCCGATATGTCAACTGAAGGTAGTAATCTTATCTGGCCTGCTTCCCTCTCACTTGTCACCGTGAGCATGAGGGGGGACAGTCCCCGAGAGACCCCTGGGAATCTGCAGCGGCCTCCACATATGTCTCTGTACCTAACTGCTTAATGGCTTTGCACCCTGATCGCAAGTTAAGCAGTGCTAATGTAACCAGATTAAAATTGACCTGTTCTGTTGATGTTTATTTGACCAGGTAACTTCAGTGCGTTTATGCAGAAGGAGATCTTCGAACAGCCAGAGTCTGTTTTCAACACCATGAGAGGCCGGGTGAATTTTGAGACCAACACAGGTAATCCCTCGTCTGTGCCCTGGGCCGACGCACCTCCCTGGGTGGGGTCAGCATTAACGCGCTGTGTGTGCCCCGCAGTGCTCCTGGGCGGCCTGAAGGACCACCTGAAGGAGATTCGGCGTTGCCGCCGGCTCATCGTGATTGGCTGTGGAACCAGTTACCACGCCGCCGTAGCTGTAAGTGCATCACGCTGGGCCCTTGCTGGTGCTGGGGAGGGAGCGGCGGCCGAGGACAAGATGTGTCTTAGATGCTATGGTGTGTCTGACCCAAATCTGGTGCCCGTGAGCCAGCATGAGAGTTGGCACCGAAGCCTTACTCCCGCGGTGGGGACCAGGCATGCCTGAAATTCCCTGACCACCTGGCCCCAGCCACTTCACAAACCGTCCCCAGAAGCCCAGCTGCCTTGTGTCTCTGTAGCATCTGTGACTGACGTTGGTCCCCATTCCTGTTGGCTTCAGACACGGCAAGTTTTGGAGGAGCTGACGGAGCTCCCTGTGATGGTTGAACTTGCGAGTGATTTTCTGGACAGGAACACACCGGTGTTCAGGGATGATGTTTGCTTTTTCATCAGCCAGTCAGGTAAGGATAACAGGTTTGCGTTAGTTCACCTCAGGGCTCTGTCCTCTTGGTAATACGCCTTGTATCTCCCTCCTGCCTTCATGCAGTGAAGTTCTCTGCACACTGAGCATATGCCAAACTCTCCTGTGCCTATGGTCACTTAACCCTCAGAGCCATCACTTCCTGTCCCGTGTTATGGGGAGGAGGCTGTGCAGCCGGGGCTTCTCACCACTCCTGTCATCCCAAGTCCGGGACTTAAGGGACCACTCACCAAAGGGCTTATTCGTGTGTGCTGGGTGTATTTAGAGAGGTGAAAGTTCTTCCAAATTCTGCTGGTTGAGAGTCACTTCAAGGACTATATGCATGCTTTGCAGTGCCCCTGCTGCCCAGCAGGGGGACACAGAGAGAAACAGCGCACACGTGTTGGGCTCACGGCACCTTCAGTAAACGCTAAAGCTTGGGCATTTGCTCCAGTCCGGCTGGGCAGAGAGTCAGGGAGGTGATTCATGGCCATATGCTTGGACTCTCTGTGACCTTTAGAAGGATTTTTAAAAACATTTTAATTATGGAAAATTCCAAATCTCTGTAAAAGTAGAGATTCACGTAAGGAGTTACCTGTCCTCAGCAATGATTAGCTCAGCAGAGCTGGTGTCATCCAGATCCTCATTAACCTGTCCCCCCTCCACGGGGTTATTTTGAAGTCAATCCGACATTGTGTCACTTAATAAATACCTCACAATGTATTTCTAAATGGTAAAAGAAAAAAAAAGAAAACATAACCACGATGTCATTATCACCATGAACCCGTTAGCAGCAATGCCCTAATATCCGTTGGGACTTTGAATCCTGCTGCCCAGCTGAATTTTTAAGGCCATTTCCATTTCAATGACAAACTCAGAAAAACGAATACAGACACACCCACCATCTGGCTGCCTACCTGGAGCCACGTGCTGCCCTGGGACTTGAGATGCCAGTGTCGCCTTTGGTTTTGCAATCCCGTCAGAGCCTCAGAATGTTTCCTGAATTGGGTGGGAGCCGTCAACCAAAGAAAAGAAGCTGATTTAGTGTAAAAATAATGGCAGTGGCAGCTTCTGGGAGTCTACACAGCAAGGATTTAGTTTCGTTTTGTCCAGCCCTTCTGGTTAAGTTTAAAAAAAAAATACTGTATTGGGGCGCCTGGGTGGCTCAGTCATTAAACGTCTGCCTTTGGCTTAGGTCATGATCCCGGGGTCCTGGGATTGAGCCCCGCATCGGGCTCCCTGCTCCACAGGAAGCCTGTTTCTCCCTCTCCCACTCCCCGTCTCTAGCTGTCTCTCTCTCTCTGTCAAATAAAAAAAAAAAAATACTGCATCAAAACACTGGGGGGGGGGGGTGGGGTTGATGAAGATAGAGCCATCTGGCTCCCTGCCTCCGAGCCCTGAGCCCCGCTGGTGCTGAAGAAGGGCTGTGCCCTAGACACATATCTGAAGAGAAAAAGGAGATGGGGACACACGCATATTGCAGAAAAGCCGTGGCCACAAGGACATCGGTGGGCTTAAGTTTCTTTTTAAGGTTTTATTTATTTATTTGACAGAGAGAGACACAGCAGGAGAGGGAACACAAGCAGGGGGAGTGAGAGAGGGAGAAGCAGGCTTTCCCACTGAGCAGGGAACCCGATGCGGGACTCGATCCCAGGACCCTGGGATCATGACCTGAGCTGAAGGCAGACGCTTCACCGACTGAGCCACCCAGGCGCCCCTCGATGGGTTTAATTTTATGATCGGATCATATTTCATTTAGTTTGAGCTTTCAGGACTTACAAATACAGGGCTCCTGTGCTGGCTTATTCATGCACCAATTTAAGTAGCTTTATCATAAAAAATAATTTTGAGTTCGCACTGGCAGGCTGCATGAGGCGTTCTGCTTTAAAACAAGATCTATTTGAGAAATGGGCATTCTTGCTTTTTAAAATGTTAAATCTCAGCACGTTCTGAATAAGGCAGCTTAAAGTCCTAGCAAGGACACTGGGAGCCAGGCGCACCTGGGTTGGCTCGTTTGTCACCCACAGCCGCGTGGCCCCGAGGAAGCAAGGCACCAGTTCCCTCCATCTCCGAGGTCCTCATCCTCAAGGGGGTGATGGCCCCCGTGGGGCTACTGTGAGAGCTCAGAGAAACAGTGATTGATGAAAACATGCTTGCCACATAAAGAGTAGCCAAATCTTGAATCCAAGAATCAACCGGAAAAATTGTCATGTATGAATTTTCCTTTCTGAGAACATGCCAGCTATGTCCGGGCCCTGATTGCTGCCTAAGAGTGAGAGTACAAGAGCTGGAGGGTCGGCGGGGGGGGGGGGGGGGGGGGGGGGCGGGGGGTTCGAGCTGGCAGAGCCACGCTCCTGTGAATACGTGGCTGAGAGGGGGGGACCATGTGGCAGGTGAGACTGCAGACACCCTCCTGGCGTTACGCTACTGTAAGGACCGCCGGGCCCTGACCGTGGGTGTCACCAACACCGTGGGCAGCTCCATCTCTCGAGAGACCGACTGCGGTGTCCACATCAATGCGGGGCCAGAGATCGGCGTGGCCAGCACCAAGGTAGGCACCTCCCACCTGTGCCCCGGCCGGGCGGACAGGTGTGCCCCAGGGGAGGGCCTCGGCTAGCTGGGCAGACAGGGGGCTGTGGGGCAGGGGCGCCCACTGATGCGCCTCCTCCCGTGTGGTCCACAAGCACACGTTCGCCTCTGCTCTGCCAGAGTCACCATTTTATCCGCAGGCTTACACAAGTCAGTTCATCTCCCTGGTGATGTTTGGTTTGATGATGTCCGAAGACCGAATTTCACTGCAAAACAGAAGGCGAGAGATCATCTGTGGTTTACGGTCTTTACCTGGTATGTTCCAGAACTAAAGTTTCCTTATGACTGTCTCTCATAAACAGTGCTGTTAATCACTTCCTCCTCCTCAAAACTTCGTGGTCACCACTAAATGCCTCCAGAAGCTCCCCCTGGGCTAAGATTAAAGTCCGCACTCTTCACCAGGCCTGAGAACCCTGCACACTTGGCCCCTGCCTCCTCTGACCTCATTCCACTCCCTCCCTTCCTCCTTGGGCTGCCTCATGACCTTCTGATCCTTAGCAGTGCCAAGCTCTTTCCACCACAGGGCCTTTGCACTGGCCCTTTCCTCTACAGAAACCCTCTTCCTCCAGCTCTCCAGCTGATGGCTTCTCATCATTCGAGTCTGAGTACAAATCTCACCTCCTGGGACCCTTCCTGGCCATCCTAACTAGTCCCCTGCCCCAGCTACAAAATGTTAGCCCATTTCTTGTCTTTTTAGCACATGCAATGATCTGAAGTTACCTGTTCTCCCATATACTGGCTTATCTCCTAACTAACATGTCAGCCCACCGAGCATACAACCCTATCTATCAGAATCACTGCTGGATGCCTGGTGTCCAGGCAGGGCAGGTATACAGTAGGTGCTCAGCAAATATCTGAGAAGGAGCAAATGGCCCTGAGCCTTTTCCTGTCCCAGACTGCTCCCTCTGTCTCACCAAACTCCCCTCTTTTGCAGTTCTCAAGATGTGGTCTGTAGGTCCCCAGTCTCACAGTAAACACGTTATTTATAATAAATGCGTTTGCCTTTTTCACTGTGTGGACATTTGCAAAGGCGGTGGTGGCCACCATTGATTGGGGCCTTAGCACACACCACCACGCACCTAGCTTTGCTCAAAGATGTCCTTCACGAAGCAGGAAAATGCATTAATCTTAGTAAATTGCAACACTTTTTAATGTTCTGTTTGACAAAATGGGAAGTGTGCCTAAATCACACTGAAGAGTGTGATGGTTGTTTCCAAGAAAAGCACCCTGGAATTTTAGAGTCGCAAGCTGACTTGAGTACGTGGCAGACATTTTCTCAAAAATGAGCAAAGTTAGCCTGACACTTTGAGAAGAAAAACCGACTATCTCTTGCCAGTGATAAACTTCAGGCTTTCATGTGAAATTTAGGATTTGGGAAAACTTGTAGCTTGTGAGTGTGAGCTTGACCACTTCCCATCACTTAAAGACATCTCTGATCAGGCCATGGTGATTTGAAGACATGTCATTTCTAAAAAAACATATTTTATGATGAAATGTGTCCATTTTTAGAAGATTTGCATAATTCAGTGGACCTATATTTTCCAAACGGCCAATGCATGATGTCACAAAAGTATACACGCATAAAACCTCCATTTAAATAAGTGCAAGTTGGACAGATAAATTTTAATGTCACAAGGTAGGAAAATTTATTGATAGGATTTCAGAGTCTACATTTGCAACTACTCTTTTAAGAAAGTACTGTTTCTTGGGACGCCTGGATGGCTCAATCAGTAGAGCATGTGACTCTTAATCTCGGGGTTGTGAGTTCGAGCCCATGTTGGGTGCAGAGATTACTTAAATAAATTAATGAATTTTTAAAAAAAGAAATTATCTTTTCTTGACTTTGATATAATATCGGAGAAGAACATTCACAATTATTGGAAAAAGTTATTTATATGCTCCTTCCTTCTCCAACTACAAATCTCTGTGAGGCGGGATTTTCTTCCTATTCTTCAACCAAAAGAACGTATCACAACAGGTTGAATGAGGAAACAGATGTGAGAATCTAAATGGCTTTATTACAAAGTCAGGCATTTAAAGATTTACAAAAATATAAACAGCACTATTATTCTCACTAGCTTTTAAAAACGTATAATGGCTTTATTGTGACTTTTAAATGAATGAATAAAAATATCTTTAATTTTGTCAGCTTCTAATCGGTAAGTATTGATAGAACCAACAGAAACAAAGTGTCCTAAGGATTCACAATCATTTTTAAGAGTGCAAATAAGTCTTGAGGCCAAAAGTTTTGGGAAGTGTTGGTCCAACTTACACTGGTGTCTCCAGCAGGTGGGCTGGGTGGGGCGATGGGGCATTAATTTGGGGTGTCAGCCCTGTGGCTGACCAGCTGGTGATTTAGCCTCTCTGAGCCTCAGTTGCCTTACCAGTAAAATGGAGCTAGAAATAACACTTCTGTGATTACCTTACATGCTCGAGAAAGTACGAACATAAACAAAATCCTGGCTAATCACCCAAGTTATTTCCCATAATCTACATTTAAAACCCTTTGAAACTAATGCGAGAGGAAGCCAAGTGTATGAAGTGGTGTGAGTTCCCAAACTTCGTCTATACACCATGATTTTTCTTTGTGAATCTTGCTATAAAATCTAGTATGACTGGCATCCTCTCTGCTGTATTCGTGATTTAGGACTGATCAAGGAAGTGCTGTCACTGGATGAGAAGATTCATGACCTGGCCCTGGAGCTCTACACGCAGAGGTCACTCCTGGTCATGGGACGGGGCTATAACTACGCCACGTGCCTGGAAGGAGCCCTGGTGAGCCTCCTCTGCCCAACCCCCCCCCCCAACCAGCCCCTGCATGAGGGCTCTCTGCAGTTTCCCTGTTAGCCCTCAAACTTCCAAGGGGAGCTGGAAATCCTGACGGAATGAGCTTCCAAGACCAGCCTGCCTTTTTAAAATTGGTAACTGTCTATGTTGTGGCACTAAAGATCCAAACCCTAGTACGAGAGCTGCTGGAGCGTGGGCAGGTGCCAGGATCACAGGGATACCAAGAGGGTGGGGTAGTGCTGTCCAGGGGCTGAGTCTAGTGCTAGCCTGTAACCCTCTCTATGCTTGCTGCTTATGGATGAGAATGCCCAACCAAAGCAAACGGGAGACCGTGTCACAGGTGAGGCCGCACTAAGGACTCAAGCAAGGGCATCATCCCTGGCCCAGCTTGGCTCCCCTCCTCTTCCTCAGGAGCAAGTCCTTGCTCCTTCCCTGTCACCTCTATTTGAGAGAAACACTCAGAGGGTTTTACAAGTGGTGGGGGTGAGTGGGGGGTGGTTTCCACAAGCCAGAGATGCCTGACCGGCAGTGAGCTCCAAATTCCACAGGCTTCCTCTGCAGGCTCCGACCCCTGCCAAAAGAAGTGAAGGGCTGGGCACGCTGCTTGTGGGGGGGGGGGGCACCATAGGAGCAAGGCCTGGGGGGAGTCCACTTGCAGCTCCCCCATGCCTCTGCTGCCTGGTGCTGGGGAGGTGGGGCTCAGCTGCAGTGTGCTGGTGAAAGATGCATATTCAGCTGCGTCTCCAAGTCAGTCTTTGGGGGAAGAAAGAAGCTTTTACACCGGCTGCTAGGGCACATCAATGGCCCCTCTGTGGTCTCCTAGGGGCCTGCACTCCAGCTGTCTGCGGCATCCCGACATCCCGGGTGGAGCCATGCTCCTGCCAGTTTCCCCCCCACCAAAATAAATAGTTCTAGGGGAGTTGAGAAATGTTTCATTTGACACTCACCAGTTCAGTGACGTAGGTTTAATGATAACCTAATAGAAATGGATCTCCCTAAACACAGGGAAGAATTCCAATAACAGCCCAGTGTGTGTGATTTTTGCCTCCTAAGTAAGTTGAAGGAACCCTTTGGAAGTTATTAATGGTCTAGAATTGGGGGCACCGACCAATCAGATCATTGAAGGAAGGTGTATCTAGACAGAATGTAATGCCATCATTACAAACTGTAACCGTGGGAAGGCCATGGGGCCCGGACAGAGGGTGGAAAGGGCAAGCCAGATCAGCGTTGACTTGTCCATCCAAGGGGGGCGGCTGTGCTGGGGGCTGGTCTGGGGACGCAGGCTGCGTGCTGGGCTCTGCGCATGCTCTGGACACCAGCCTGCCCTGGCCCTGGCCTTGAGAGCTGCCCTCAGTGCTGTTGACCACTTCACTCATTCGTTCATCTGCCCTGCAGCCCTCAGCTCCCTGCCTTCTGGATTCATCCCTCCCCCAGCTCCCCTCCCTCCTCTCTGGCTGATCTGCTCCCGTCTGCCCGGTGTCACACGGACCCCACCTTGTGTTTCCCCAGAAAATTAAAGAGATAACCTACATGCATTCGGAAGGCATCCTGGCTGGGGAGCTGAAGCACGGACCCTTGGCGCTGATTGACAAGCAGATGCCCGTCATCATGGTCATCATGAAGGACCCTTGCTTTGCCAAATGCCAGAACGCCCTGCAGCAGGTCACAGCCCGCCAGGTGAGGGCTGTCAGCTACGCTGGGGCCCCCTGTCTCCTGTTCTCTCCCATGCACTGGTTATGAGCGGTCCCGACACTGAGCAGGCTTGGCCACACACTCTCTCCCAGAGCCCCTCATGAGTGGCACACACATTCATAAACGACTGGCCAGCCTGTGGCCATGGGCACCACGGCTCCTCAGTGAGACCTTGTGACCCAGATTGGCCTTAGCTGTCCCGGATTCCCAGCGTGGAGCCGCCCGGAGGTGGGAGCACAGATCCATCCTGGGAGGGCTCATGAAGTTACAGGGACGTGAGATCCAACAATGCCCTTCAGCCAGCTGCTGGTTTTATATAACAGAAGTTAGAAAACACAAATCGCTTTACTTCCTTGCTTAAAGCCTTCCGGCGGCTTCCCATAAAACTAGAGTGACCACAGGCCTGCATTATCTGGCCCCTTCCTTCTGTTTCCCACTCAGGCCAAGCTGATTTCTGTCTCTATGCCTTGGTGCTGGCTGTTCCTCACCAGTGGCTTCCAATCATAGTACCGTGTTTTGTGGACTCTGCGGCATTTATCTGGAATTCATCATCAGTTATTGGTTGGCTTGCTTCTGTTTTTGTTTTCTACCCCTCAGTTGCGAGTCCCCTGAGAGTGAAGAGTAGGTGTGCCCTGCCCTTGGCAAGGCACACTGAAGCCACTCAACAGATGGGTGCTAGAAATGAATGCCACAGGCTGGCGATCACCTTACTAGGGAAGGGAGAGAAACTCACTCAACAGCATCCAACACTTTGTCCTTCGCACCAGCCACACACATCACCTCCCCCATACTTGCAGCAGAAGCAAGAGACCACTGTGATCATGGCAATGAGGTTGATCTCAGAAACTCTGCTGTAGGTGAGGGGTTGTTCTTTCAGAGACAGTCTGCATGTCGTGATCCTATTTCTCTGCTTTAGGGTCGCCCGATTATACTGTGCTGCAGGGACGACACTGAGAGTTCCAAGTTCGCGTATAAGACGATCGAGCTGCCCCACACAGTGGACTGCCTCCAGGGCATCCTGAGTGTGATCCCGCTGCAGCTCCTGTCCTTTCATCTGGCTGTTCTCCGAGGATATGATGTACGTCTGAAACCGCGCCGAACCCCCCAAAGGGGGAAAACATAACCCCAGAGTTTGATTTTGTTCTGGAGTGCTTATTGGGTGTAAATATTCATAGGAGACATTTTTTTCATTTAAAACAACTCTCTTTTTAAGGTAACTTACATCCCTTGAAAACAAGTCGCGAGATTATGACGACCATATTAGACTATAAACTCATCACCCAAAGGGGCAAATTTAATAATTCATTCCAGTCTTTTCCTTGTGTGTGTGAATTTTTGAACATTTTTTGAGATTATATCGAGGATGACATTTTACATCTTCCCTTTAAATATATTTACAAGCATTTTCTTACATCTTGAACTTATTGTAAGCAACATTTACAGTATTCCAAATATAATAACTTACACAAGCAACATGTACAATATTCTCACAGTCTTGTAGCATGGATTGTAACAATGACTTAGCCAGTCTTCTGTTATTTCAACTGTTGCTAATTTGGGAGGAAATGGCTGCATAAATCAGAACTGCAGTGAACATCTCTGCACATGTGTCTTCCTCCCACATTTAAAACTTGTCCTCAGTCTAGCAAATGATTCAACATTTTGAGACTCCCAACATATATTGTCAATTTATGTTCCAGAAAAGAACCAATTTACTACCCCACTGGCAAAAGTGTATGAGAGCATACAACTCACTGTGTAAAGAAAAAGAAGTTTTATTACAATTTAATTTCGAGAAGCTTTTAAAGATACATAACCATACAAAAAAAAAAAAAAAAACCCACAATGTAACAAATACCTAACGGTGCACATATCCAGAACTGCCATTGGCTAACATTTTGTCATATTTGTTTCTTTAAAAAAAAAAAAAACATTATTGTAAGCAAAAGAAGACATTGTAGATAAAATTGAAGCCTGCTCTATTGACCATCCCCACTCTGGACTAACAAGTCTCGTAGATTGAGTGTATATCCTTCCAAGAAAAGTGAATATTTAACAGGACACACTGAGTTCATTGGTTTTAATAGCATGGATCAGATCCTTTCAATAGTTTTAACGCAGCATGACACGAATCAGGTGCACACTAAGTGTTTATTGAATGAAATAAACATGATATAGTTGAGTGACGTTTCTGGAATAAGGAACCACTTCCAAGATGCTGGTATCCAGGAACTAGCTCATGGTTCAAGGTGACCAGAACACCCATCTCCTTTTCTTCAAGTACTCTGATAATAGGCTTTATGCCATGGCACATTGCTGAGCTCTAGGGGGTCCTGAGCGGCTACTTTCTCTCATTTTAGGTCGACTTCCCCAGAAATCTGGCCAAGTCTGTAACCGTGGAATAAAGAACAAGGAAGAGCCTGAGGAGGCCGTTGCCACCTGTCGTGTGTGCTTCGAGGCCCGTCCCAGGGACACCCAAGTGGGAAGAACAGTGGGCATTCTGTGTGTTCTGA
Source organism: Zalophus californianus (assembly GCF_009762305.2). NCBI lineage: Eukaryota > Metazoa > Chordata > Mammalia > Carnivora > Otariidae > Zalophus > Zalophus californianus. The sequence continues at coordinate 5,314,190 of NC_045599.1, read as the reverse complement.
GTAGATCCCAGTAGAGCTTGACAGCTGCCAGGTGCCTTGTACCCAAGTGCTTCGCTTACAGCAGATACTGTTTCTCTGTGTCCCGAAGTTGCCAGAGGAGAAAGGAATCATTGTTTACACATGGGGATCAGAGCGGACTTCTCCACTACTGTGCAATAGAGACACAGCTCTCTTCAGAGGAACTGTGAACCTTTTTTTAACCAACACTAGTTAGTTTTAAAAGACAAAATATTTATAATGATGATTGTATAGCTTTTAAGTTATTTTTCTAGTATGTGGCTTTCTAGAGCCAAGGTAACTCCCAGACCATGTATCCCCCAGCCTCCTGGCGGGGGGGGCATTCATCTCAGATTTGAGCACAAGGCATTGCCCCTCTGGACTCCTTTCTCCTTTCCTGTCCTCTCTGGGCTGCCCCTGAATCCTGTCCCCTGACATCAGGGAAGCCCCCCCCCGCTCCCCACCTTCCGATGCCTCCTGTAAATCCCTTCAAAATCTCAATGTCCTTCAACAGTTTCTTCTATAAATCTCTCCGATTCTCCAACTTCGGTTAAATCTGATCATGGCTCTTTTTAAGCCCAGGCAGCATTTTGGTCCCTGCTCCTATCTATAGTAGAACAGCTTGAAATATCCCATGCAAGAGAGTAGTTTCAAGTGGGCCACCTTGCCCTCTATTTAAAAGCGTGCACAATCAAAATACTATGCAATTTTAAGACAATAAAGACAGTACGATTCTTTTCTGGCTTGTGTGTTTAGATTTCTGGTAATCTTATTCTTTTTTGTGTACTTGGATTTTGAGGGCTCCTCAAAACAGGAAATCAGCAGGGTCTGGTGGCAGTGAGCCCTGTTTCTTGATAGCCAATGGCACTGTGCCCACACCTGTGACCTGCATACTTCTAGTGTGAAAATGAGGAGTATTTATTTTACAGGAGGGAACAAACTGTAGGATATTTGGAACTCTTGGTTGAGTCCACTGAACAGCTGTTGGAGGGGGTTGAACCACGTGATGCTGTTTAAGACGGTTGCCCAGAACCCGAAGGCAACATGAAGGGGTGAAACTCTCAAATCCATACCTTTTTTTTTAAAGATTTTATTTATTTATTTGAGAGCGAGAGAGAGAGAGAGTGAGCTAGCGAGAGAGAGAGGATGAGCAGGGGAGAGAGGGAGAAGCAGGCTCCCCGCTGAGCAGGGAGCCCGACGTGGGACTCAATCCCAGGACTCTGGGATCATGACCTGAGCCGAAGGCAGACGCTTCACCTACTGAGCCACCCAGGCGCCCCTCAAATCCATACTTTTTAATTTCCATGAATCCATCATAGTCACCAATTTTATTAATACAGTCAGGCAGGAAGATAAGAAGCCAGGGCCAGGGTTCTGAAGGCTTGTGGGGTCGGAATTCAGGCTCCCAAAGAAAGTGGCTATCCCAGATGGCTTGAATAGTGTCTTCGGTGTGTGTGTGAGTGACTCTAGTTTACCATCAGACCTTTGTTCAGGATTACGTGTGGGCTACTCAGTAACTTTTCCATCCTTTCCTATGCCCTCCCCTGTGTCACAGGGCTTGGCAACCTGGGAATTACATTTCCAAGTTAAAATTCCACCAGTGAGATGCTTCACGGAAGATCTGGGAGGCGGTTTAGAAATCATATTATTTATGGAGAAATCATGTGACTTCTTTCTCCTCAGGCAGAAGCAGACAGAATTATGGCTTTGGCAGAGAGGAGGTCCTTCTATGGCCCTTAGCCCCAAAGCACATGCTACGGCAGTGCTCCCTAAAACTCACCCACCGCCCGGTGCTCCAGGCAATGGCAGCTACCAACAGAGGTTTCCTGTAGCTCCTCCGGAATCCCACTTGTGAAGGGCTGGCAGGAACCCAGGAGCCATGGGGGCATCCTCTGAGCCACGGCCCCCAGCCCTTCCCACAGATTCACCAGGGTGTGTAAGTCTTGCTGGCAACACCAGCAATCCTTTCTCTTTCTTTTTTTTTTAAGATTTTATTTATTTATTTGTCAGAGAGAGAGAGAGAGAGCCCAAGCAGGGGGAGAGGCAGGAAGAGGGAGAAGCAGGCTCCCCACTGAGCAAGGAGCCCCATGTGGGACTTGATCCCAGGACCCTGGGATCATGACCTGAGCCGAAGGCAGCCACTTAGCCGACTGAGCCACCCAGGCGCCCCTCCTTTCTGTCTTTTTAATCAGACTGTGATGGTCATTACAACTTCTGAGGTTAGGAGACTTTACAAACTAGCCAGAACCTTTTTATCTGGATGAGAACCAGAGAAATGCATTTCATCTCCCAAGTGAGTCTTGGGAAACACGGGGCTCTTTACACTTGGGCGCTTAGCAAGACTGAGGTGTGGAATGGCATATTATGCAGCCATCAAAAGGAATGAGATCTTGCCATTTGCAACGACGTGGATGGAACTGGAGGCTGTTACGCCGAGTGAAATAAGTCAATCAGAGAAAGACATGTATCATATGACCTCACTGATATGAGGAATTCTTAATCTCAGGAACAAACTGAGGGTTGCTGGAGTGGTCGGGGGTGGGAGGGATGGGGTGGCTGGGTGATGGACATTGGGGAAGATATGTGCTACGGTGAGCGCTGTGAATTGTGTAAGAGTGTTGAATCACAGATCTGTACTTCTGAAACAAATAACGCAACATATTTTAGGAAAAAAGGAAAAGAAGAAGATAGCAGGAGAGGAAGAATGAAGGGGAGTAAGTCAGAGGGGGAGACGAACCAGGAGAGATGATGGACTCTGAAAAACAAACTGAGGTTTCTGGAGGGGAGGAGGGTGGGGCGATGGGTTAGCCTGGTGATGGGTATTGAGGAGGGCACGTTCTGCATGGAGCACTGGGTGTTATGAACAAACAATGAATCATGGAACAGTACACCAAAACAAATTATGTAATATATGGTGATTAACATAACAATAAAAAATTAAAAAAAAAAAAAAGACTGAGGTGTGGAGCAGGCATCGGACATGTGGCAGAAGTACGGCCAGAGGGAAGAGGCTGCCTCCCGTTCTCAGGGAAATGCTGAGAACTTCTATGGGGGATATGCGTGCCCTCAGCAGAGCATCAGGGGAGAGACCCTCGGGGGCACATGGTCAAGACAAGCCAAGTCCTGATGAGAATCTGGGCCAAGCCGTCCTGGGTGTTCCGTCCTTGGTTTAAGAGGATGGCCCAATGGAAGTGGGGGGGGTCTTCGTGATGCCCGGCTGTCTCTGGAGTCACCCCACTGCAGGATGGCTCAGCTCCCTCCACATCTGCTGCAGAGCTGCCGTCCTGGGAGCGCTCCATCATCCTCCAAGGGAGTCCCTTGTCATCCTGTTTCCCCGCATCTCACATCTTCCTTCTGAGTTTCCTTTGTCATCTTGGTGGGGTACATCCTTCTTGAGTAAAGGAGGCTGGGAGATAAATTTCTGAGACCTTGAGAAATAAATGACTTTATGCCTCACACAGGACTGAGGGTTTAGCTATGTATAGAATTCTAGGTCACAAAACATGTTTTCTTCAGAACTGTAAAGGTAAATCTCCATGACCTTGTTCACGGTTTTGCAGTTGAGGGTTTCAAACTCACTCTGATGCAGGTGACCTTTGTATTTCCTTCTCCCCGCCCCCCCCCCCCCCGTGTTCTCAAATGCCCCAGCGAGCTGTCTTGGGTCTCTTCTCGTTTAGTGTTGATTTCAGGCTGGTACCTCCTGCCCCTCCATTCTGGGGAATCTTCTTGAATTACTTTTCTGTGGATTTCTTTCGTTTTGCTGGCCCCTCTTATTTCAGAGGTTGAAGCTTCTGGACAGGCTTCTCATTTCCTGTCTTTTTTTTATTGTGCATCTTATCTTTTTGCTCTACTAATGGGAGATTTGACTTACTCGCCCAATCTGTTTACTACTAAGAGTTTTCATTTCTGCCAATACGATTTAATTTCCAAGGGCCCTTTTTTTTTTTTTGCTCTGAATACATATATATTTATAATGCATATTTTAAAAAAAATTCACTGCAGCCCATACTTTATTCACATTTCCTTAGTTTTTACCTGATGTCCTTTTCCTGCTTTTTCCTGACATCACATTACGTTTTCTTAGGCTCCTCTTGGCTGTGACCTTTTCTCAGACTTCCTTTGTTTTGAATGATCTTGACATTTTTGAGGCCAACTGGTGGGTATTTTCTAGAATGTTCCCCAACTGGGTTTGTCTGATGCTTTTTGCATGGTTAGACTGGGGTTATGTGTTTTGGGAAGGAAGACCCCAGAAGTAAAGTGCCATTCTCATTACTCCATATGCAGAGGGGAACATGCTATCGACATGTCTTGTCATTGTTATGTTCGCTTGGTCACCTGTGTGCAGTCGTCTCACTTTTCTCCCTTTCCATACTGAACTCTTTGGAAGGAAGTCACTATGCCCACCCCCCACTGAATGAGTGGAGAATTATGCTTCGCCTTCCTGAGAGGGGATTGTCTATGTAAATTATTTGGAATTCGGTACCGGCTTGTCTTGCACCCCAAGATGCTCCAGGCTCCTCTTGTGTATCCCCTCCCCCGACCCTAGAATCAGCCACTGCTGATTGGGGACCCCTGTCTCCTTTGTTGGAGAATGGGCAGTAGAAAACAATTCCTGGGCTCTGGGTGTGCTTTTCCTGCTGGGGTGTTGCCGCTTCTAGGCCATCTCAGCTGAGAGAGCAAGGACATATAGGCGTGCTAAGTATCTTTCTAACGGCTTCAAGGATGCGAGACTTTTTCATTCTCTCTGAAGCTGGCAACATATTTTTCCTTTTAGAATTTCCTTTCTTTTTCACTATAGTTTCTGTTTCTTTCAAGATAGTTTTTTGGGTTGTCTTAGTTTTGTGGGGGTTGTTTTTGTTTTTGTTTTTGTTTTGTTTTTTTGCCACATGACCTTGGGCTGTCCGGTCAGATTCAAGGTGGGAGGAAAGTTCTGAGCACACAGTGAAGCCTGTTGATGCTGAGATTCTCTGCTGGGTAATCTGGGGGCGTCTGCGGTGGCAGGGTTGGGGAGCGCAGGGGTCAGAACTTTGCTTTAGGTTTTAGGGCTGGTTCAACTTCCAGAGAAGAGTTTTCTAGTCTCTTGCCTGACAGCAAGGGTCCAGTTGCTGGTGTTCTGGGGGATGCCTGGAAAAGGGGGGCTGAGGGCCACTGCATTCAGCATTCAGTTATACAGCACCAGTTATTCAGCATTCAGTTATACAGCATGCCCTCTTTCTTATGATCAGAGAATAAGCCCCCAGCCTTCTGCCTTTCTCAACTGTTTCTGCCCTTTCTGCTGCCATGTCTTCACATGAGTCTGACTGCCCACCCCAGAAGTGGGAAGCCCTGCCCAAGGAGCCCATCAGAGTCCTCCTCTGGGGATTTTCAAACTTGATATGGGACAGAGGGTCTGCCCCCCTTGGGCGGTGGAAGAGCAGAAGGTGACACAGGGAGAAGGAAGCTGACCCAGAGGAGAACGGGATGTGATGAAGAGTTTGCCCATAGCTTCCAAGGCTCTGGCCCAGTTCTCTAGGTTGTGGTCCCAGGGCCAGCTCCACCCATGCTCTCCCAGGGGTTACAATGCAGGAACCTCCCAACAGTTGTCCCCACTGGGTTAAGCGCAGTTTGGCCTTCTCTAACACACAATGGAAACAGTCTTGACTTGCATCCCCTGGTACACTGGGTCCTGGTCAGCATTGGGAAGGAGATGGGGAGGGAATGAGGGAGTGGGGAGAGAGCAGGCAAGGTGAGGAGGGAGCACAGGAAGCCAGCACAAGGACACTCATTGTCCCTGTGTGCACAGTCTATGCCCTGAACTTGGTACTGCTCTCCTGGAGTCCTCACGGCATCCCCATCAGGCAGGGGTCACCAACCATGCCCACTCCCCATGGAATTGAGGCTCTGGGAAGCAAACCTCTTGCCCAGAAGAGCACAACTCAGTGAAAAGCCCAAACGGAACCCAGTCAAGGCAAGTCAAGAGTGGACGATGAGATTGGAGCCATGGAAACCCCTCAGCACTGTGACCCCTGGACCAGCCTCCAGTGTCCCCTGGCAGTCCCAGGGCAAGGAGTGGAGCCTGAGCTCTTCTTCCTTCCCTCCGATGTGCTCTTCTCCCATGTGGGGCAGGGAAGTGGGCAATGTCTGCGAGGTGGGTGGTATCTGCCAGCTGTGCCATTGAGGAGCCAAGTCAAAGGCAGGGAAGCAAGGAGCAGTGAGGTCTCAGGAAGAAGAACAGCCAATGGCCTTCAGCTTAGAAGGTACACCGCTAGGGCTGCAGAGCTGAAGGGGACAGAGAAGGGGGAGGTGACAGACGGCAGGTGGGCAGCATGGATGCAGGTTCACTAAGGCCTTCCTCTCAGCAGGTGAGTGAGCAGGCCCAGGCCAGAAGTCCCCTCTCCAAAAGTCAAGCCAGGAACCATGGCATCCTCCCTGACTCCTCCTCCTCCTTCACCCCCAACCCCACCTCTAAGACTGACTACTCTACCTCTTAAACGGACTTTTCTTTACATCAAGTTTTTTAGAATACTTTACATACATTAAAAGTCACCCTTTTTTAGGTGCCCAGTTCTGAAATTGGATAAACATATTGTGATATGACCACCATCATAATTAAAATATAGAGTATACCCATCATCCCCCAAAATTCCCTCATGGCTGCTGGTCATCATTCCCACCCACCCCACACCCCCACCTTGACTTTGGCAACCATGGACCCAATTTTGCTTTTTCCGGAAAGTTCTAGAATCATAGAGGATGTAGCCTTGTTTGGTTTCCTTCACTTAGCATGATGTTTTGGGTACTTTCCCATGTCGTGCATCTGTCAGGTCAGTGTCTTTTATCGCCAGGTAGGATCCCACTGTATGGATGCACCACAGGTCGTTTACCCATCAGGCTACATACGGGCTTGGGTTGTTTCTAGTTTTTGACTGTTTGGAATAAAGCTGCTATATTTATGTCCAGCTCTTTGTGTGGACATGTTTTTATATCTCTTGGATACATACCCGGGAATAGGACTGCTGGGTGGTAGGATAGGTGTATGTCTGATGTTACCAGAAGTCGCCAAACTGTTTTCCAGAGTGGGCATGCTCCTCCTGCTTTCCCACCAGCAGTGGATGAGAGTTCCGATGGCTCCACGTTGTCACCACCAATATTCTCTTTATTAGAGCCATCCTGGTGGCTGTGCAGTGGCAGCTCACTGTGACTCTTCATGTCCCTCAAGTCGTGAAACAGTTTTAAAATCACTTCCTTCCTCTTGACACCTGCCCCAGGCCAGGCCTCACCTTTTACAGGGGTCTTTGCAGTAGCTCCCTAACTGGTCTTGTGAATATAAGTCCCTCATCCCTGAAACTCCATGGGCTCTAGTGATCTTTCCAAAATAAACACCTAAGCACATCATTCACTTCCTTTCTTCACACCCCTCAACATCTGCCCTCTCCCTCCACAGATGGGGCCCCTACCCCGAAATGCCCCAAGGGCCAGCAAGTAAAGGCTAATGAAGTCATGGCCAGAGATGGGTCATAGGGAGTGGTAGGGACTATGGTGACCTAGGGGCCTCCCCTAAAAGGGCAGCGACCACTCAGTTCCTTATGGGAATGCAGGCCCCATGGTGCCAGAGCTTCTAACTACTCAAGAGAAACCAGCAATTGAGATTTTTCAAGTGAAAGCTCCCAATTTGCAAATGTTGGCAACTAAGTCAATTTTTAAAAAACAAACAAAACTGGGCTAAATTCAGTGAATTGAAGCGAGTCCATGGATCTCCAGTTTGCAGCCCCAGTCCACCTCAAGGCCCTACTAACCCTCCAGCCCACTTCTCCCCATCTCCAGCAAGACCAGGTGACCTTGGATTTCCTGAAGACAGCATGCAGGTGCTTACCTCTTTTGGGTCCCAGTGCCCTTTCTGCCTAAACCACTGGCCTAGCACATTCCTGCTAGCTTTCCAGCCTCTGCTGGGGATTCCTCCTATCCAGGAGGCCTTCCTCAACTATTTCTCCACACCCAGCAGGCTAAGTCAGTGGTCAGTCATACTCATGTGTGCAACACCCTACCCCCCCCTCACTTGGCCCCCACTAAAATTCTGTGCATTCTTCCAAGCATGGACTAGACCCTTCCCCCACCTCATCACCTCAGCTCTGTGTCCATAAATGTTCACTGTATTTCATAAACCAGAAAAGGCAGAATCCTCTTAGAAAACTATGGATGTGCGTGTGTGCGTGCGCAATGACTTTAGGTACTCACTTTTCATGGGGTGAGTGTTGTAAACTTGGCGGAAGTGTGTAGGAATGGGTGCCCTTTCCTAATCTAAGGGGAAGCACCCATGAGTGCTCCTTAGTGAAAAGACAGGCTTTACTAGTCCCCCGTAATCCTTGATGATGGCAATTTCTGGCTTCCTGTTTTCTCTTGCACACCTGGGGCAGGTGGCAGATGAGGCTGATGTGAGGACCAGTGTGGGCAGGAACCCACCTGATGGGCCCTTCGTCACTCAGATCACACTCAGGAGCTACAATTTCAAGCTAGGATGGGCCATACTTTGTTTTAGAAAACTCCCTCTGGTGGCCAAGGTAGGGGGTGGCCTACGGGAGGAGGACATCATGGCTGGATCCAGTCCTCTACCCCAGCTCCTCCTCTGAGGCCCCGGTGCCCTCAGCCTGACCCGGCATCCCCGCAGGCTTGCCATCCTCCCCAAATGCTGCCACCACCCTCCATGCCCCCCAGCCCCTTGACCTCCCCCTCTGCAGGGTCCTGCTTCTTCCCCCCAGTGTATCCCCTGCCCTGATCACCCAGTTGGCTCCGGCATCCTGTGAGGTCTCCTCCTCCTCAGTCCCCCACTCTCCCGGTCACTTTGGGGACCAAAGTGTGCACCGCCCCCCACCCTATTCACGGACCTCTGATCTTTTTCCAATACGCCTCCTCACCTCACTTTCAGCTTTGCTTATTCAAACGCAAATCTGGCAACACGCAATCCCCTGGCCTCTCCCATCATTTCACACGACCCAGGCCTGCTGGAAGCCAACCGAGGGTCCGGAGGGTTGCAAGAGCTGGCTCAAAAGAAGGTGTCAACGGACCCCAGGCCCTAGGGGGACCTCAGCACTGCATTCCCATTTAAGACCTTGCCTTTCTCTGAGTCAGAGAGATGACCCCTGGCCCCGAATACACCAGCCTGTCCCCTCCTCCATTCTGTCGCGGACCCGCGGGGACACCAGTCTTGCACGCGGCCACCTCCTCTCACTCCGCTCCCCGACTTCTGGCCGTTCATAGCAAGCCGCAGAGTCCAAGACCCCTGCCTCTCCTCCCCACTCCCTCGCCGCCTGAGTCTCCACGTCGTTCCAGGGGCCACGGTCTCCCCTCGTCCTCACCCCGAGCTCTCCCCCAAACGCGCCGGGCTCCATTCCCCTACTGGCCGCCTCTCCGCTGCCGCCCTGCACCTGCAGCCCAGAGGGCCCGGCTCTCGGTCCGCCCGTCGGCCCTCTCCGCCGCCTCCCGGCTCCGCGTCCGGCCGCTGCCCCCCGGGCCCCGTGGTGGGGATGGCAGATTCAGCGCGCGTACGGAGCCAGGCCTGCGTCCCCAGCCCGGAGGGCGCCCCGCACAGGCAAGAGCAGCTGCGCGGCCGTGGGGCGCCGAGCCCGGCCGAACCCCGCACGGAGACTCCGGCTCCGCCCGCCACCCCGCCCGCGCCACCCGTTACGACCCGCCCCCCGGCGCGATTGGCCGCGCCTGCCCGGCTCTGCACGCGCTGATTGGTGGGCGCGCGGGTCGGTCAGGCCGGGCGCCGCGGCGGCGGCGGCGGCGGCGGCGGCGGCGGCGGCGGAGGAGGAGGAGAAGGGACCCGGACCGGAAGGGTCGAAGCGCCCCGGCGCCCCTCACACCCACTGCGGCGGCGGCGGGGCGGAGCGGAGCGGGGCGGGGCGGACGGCCGAGCCCCGGGCAGCAGAGCCGCGAGCGGCCAGTGCGCAGCGCCGCCAGTCCGCCCGCCCGCCCTCTCCCCCTGGCGCGGCGGCTGGGAGGCGAGGTGAGCAGGGCGGGCGAGGCCTGGCGGGGGCTGCTCGAACGGGCCCCGCCGGCGAGGGGCGGCGGGAGGGCCGCGCGGCCGCGGTCTGCAGGGCTGGGGAGGCGCGGGACCGCGGGGCCGGGGGCTGCGGAGCGGGCGGGGCTCTGTGGGGGCGCAGGCGGCCCCGGCCGCCGCCCCTGCCCTCCGGGCTGCCGCAGTCGCCCCCTCCCGCCCGGCTGTCAGCAGCCAGGGGCTGCGGCCCCGCTCCCCGGCCTGGCTCGGGCAGACGTGCGGTGGGGTCTGTGGACGCCATCCCTCCGGATTGAGGGGCACGCGGTTGCACACCCGCGCCGGGATGCTCAGGATCCCGAGTCTGGTTCCTGCGACCTTGGCCAAGGCACTGACCCTCGCTGTTCCTCCGGTTTCCCCTAGGGAAAGTGGGGAAATGTCTACCCTTTTGGACAGGATTGTTGTCAGGCTGTGTGGATGTGTGTGAAAGCGCCTGGGCAGGAGCCCGTGCTCATATATGGGAAATTGGGCGGGATCCTGCCCCATGCTGGTGTGAGTAGGGCAGGAACCCCCTCCCCATCCGCCCAGAGACCCCATCCCCGCGCTCCTCCAGTGCCTAGTCATTGCACATTCAGTGCCTAGCAGTGCCAGAGCGGGCCCTGCCCACCTCCCCTACCACTCCCACCACCCAGAGCCCTGCTCCCCAGTCCCACCCATCCTCTCTCCTACCTTGAAGGCGCAGCCCCGGTTACCTCAGGACCTTTGCACTTTCCTTTCCAATGCTTGGAGCTGTCTCCGGTATCTTTGAACAGCTGGCTCTTTCTGGTCAGATGTCTCATTTAACACAAGGCCTTCGTTGACCACTCTCTTTCTCCCCTTAGTCATTTTATCGCATTATTTTGTTGAATTTTCTTCCTAGCATCCACTTTGGTTTGAAACGACTCTGTCTGTTGATTTTGTTTCCCCTACTAGGATGTAGCTTTTTGAAAACAGGTAGTTGTCTGATTTGTCCCCTGCGTTATCCCCAGTGCTTAGAAGGCACACAGTAAGTATTCAGTGGTATCAGTGCAGTGAACAAATGAATGACCCTGCCTGCTGTTGCTTCTGCTCTGTCAGTTTATTTAGTGACTTCTGACTAACTTGTGAAATATGTAAGCAGATGGAAGCTTGTTCTCATTTTGCAAAACATTTTAATGTCCTTGACCCCTTTATTTGGTAACTGTCAGAACAAGCTGTGATATAAAATTTTACATTTTTGTAATATTTTAGCTCTAATTTCCTTCCACACATTCAGGAGGCAGTTACTGAATTCTGCATTATCTAGGTCAGGCTTTCTACTCGGCCCTGGGGACACAAAGGCAATAGCAACAGGGTCCCTTCCTCCAGAGAGCCGGAGAGCCCGGTAGACGCGGCAGACACGTGGACAGGTTAGTTCCAGGACAGTGTGATGGAGTGTAGTGGAGGGGCTGTGCTGTGGAAACGTGGAGGAGGTGACAGGTGGTGCTAGAGTCGGGCCTTGAAGGGTGGTGAGGAATCCGCCAGGCAGGGAGAGGCACAGAAGGGGGCGAAAGGGCAGGGGAGCGGGTCCCTGTTTGTCTGGGTACTCTCACTTAATGTTCGCTGGAAACCCCGTGAGTGGCAGCTGCAAAACCCATTTCCGAAGAGGAGGACACGGAGGCTCACAGAGTGTCAGCGGTCGGCTTCACAGCAGGCAGCTTGGAAAGTGAAATGGGAACCCAGGTCTCCCCCCAGATAAGCATCCTTTCCCGGGTGCCTCAGCCCCGACTGTTCTCTTTTGGCTTTTAATTTGTTCTGAAAGAACAACATCCAATCTAGATGTTGTCTCCATTTGCCCCCCCCCCCCTTTATTTTTCAAAAGGATCCTGCAGGGTTAAAAATAATCCTATTTTGGCATAGTCTTCTCTGGAGAGCTTTGATATTCCTGAGGATTTAATTTTGGGGTTGCCAGGACAGATTAAAATGTGTTTAAAATAAGTGTTCGAGGGCATCTTCAATTTGTCTATTTAAAATAAAATGTTCTTAATTTTCTGGATAAAGAAAAGTGCCAGATGAAGCAATTAACAGTGAGGAAAGCAGTTGTTTTCGTAATGCGTAAGGTAAAACAGAAACCACATTTTCTTACCACTTGATTTGGCAGTAGGGCAGCTATTTGTGGTTTAAATATGGAGCTATACTTCTCCACTGATTAAGAAAATGACTTTTTTTTACATCATTTTCTTGAAGAATAATTAAATTCGTACTTGGCCTTTTGTGATTGCGTGAACTAGTTTCAACATCAGTCTTTATTTTAACTGATTTTTATGAGAACTTTCAAACATAGACAAAATTAAACGATAGTATCCAGCTTCCAGTTATCAACTCCCCCCCATCTTGTTTCACTCCCAGCTCATCTATTTACACCCTCACCCCCCCATATTATTTTCAAGCGAAACCTAAATGTCATGTCATTTCATCCATGAATATCTCAGTATATATCTCTACAAGATAAGGACACTTTTAAACTTGGAAACACAATAATTCCTTAATATAAGCAAATGGTCAGTATTCAAATTTCCAGTTGTCCCATACATTTTATGGTTCTTTAACAATTTGTTTATTGGAATCAGGATCTAGATGAGGTCCATACATTGTGATTGGTTGATACATCTCTTAAGTTTCTTTTAATCTGTAGCTTCCCCCTCTATTTCTTTTTTGTTTTCCTTGTAGTTTATTTGTTAAAGCAGTTGGTTGTTCTGTAGCATTTCCATGGTTGGGGTTTTCCTGACTGCATCTCTGCAATGTAATTTGACATGTTTCTCTGTATTTCCTGAAAATTCGTAGTTGAATGTAGATGCGGCTTGGTCAGATTCAGGATGCCCTAGGTGGGGTGCTCTCTTCCATCTAGAGGCAAGGTAGGCCCACGCTGTGATGTTAGCAAACTGTTGATGCTCAGTGCCTAGACCCATTGATTCATTAAGGGTTGTATTACTTGGGAGGCAAGTTTATGTATCTTTTTGCACAACAAAAGCTCATTGTTTTAGATTTTATATTGGCCTTTGAATTGCCAGTTAAATTATTTTTAATCGATACCTCTAATCCTCTTTGGAAAACGTTGGGGTATAAATGAATAGAAAAATAATGAGCAAGAGTAGTCACCATTTTAACATAGGACTTCCTTACAGCTAAAGAAGTTTACTAAACATTTGAAGGTGAATTTCAACAAATTTGATTTTATTTAATGCATTTGGGGTTTTTTTGTTTGTTTTTTTCATTTGTTTTTTGGTCCCATAAAATATTCCACTCTCCGTCTCTGCCCCCTGCTAATTTTACTTTAGTATCTTTCTTAAGCAAAGACTACACACTCTAAAACTTTTCAGAAATAGTAAAGCTGGATTCCAAGGCTACATGGATGACAAATGAGATCATTACCTTTTTCTTAAAAATGAGGCATTAACTACCTTTATGTTAAATGGGTTCTTGCCTATTCTGAAGTTGCATTTGCAGCGTTTCTGTAAGTGAATTTTTTGGCTGTGAGGAGAATGAACAGTGTGAACACCTTTTAGTGATATACCAAACATCTGTCTTTCCATAGGCCAGAATAGGAAGAACTTGGGGATTTGTTTAAAAAAAAAAAACAATTTTATCCTCCCTCCCCCACAATGATGTTAAGAGAAAGAAAGATTGAGAAATAATGACTGCTTTCAAAAGAACTTCCTTTAAAAAACTATGTATATGTGCGTGTATATATGTACTTGTATGGATCTGTAAGTGATTTAATTCGTTAGACTATTTAAGTTGTATCTCAACCAATGTTGCTAGTAGTTTGATTTTAGCATATCTAGGGCTGAGGGTGCAGCCTAGGTAATAAATCCAGCAGCTCTGATTCTAAAATCAAAATCTCTTTTCATCAACTCTTAACTAAACTCTCAGAAACACAGCACCACTTATGAAGCAGATGTCTTCAACAGATGTCCTTAAACGTCACCTGCTGGGCACAACCTCGAATGCAAAGTAAATTCTGTGCATTGCCTCCTGTCTGTTGTCTCTGCCCTAGAGGCTCACCCAGTAATGGCCATGTTGTCAGCTTTCCCCCTTAGCAGACTTTGATTCACATTTTCAGAATGCAGATGTTTGTCTGGGGGAGCAGTAAATAGAATGGGTGTGGTGATTCTGTCCTAATGTCAGCTGACTTTGAGACTTTGCCCTGCGCTGGGCACTGTGCTCACTGTTCCCTGAGGTTGATTCAATGCTCATCCCTGTTTTACATCCCTGAGTGTAGTCCAGGATTGTCCGGCTAAGTGACAGGCCAGGCCCGTTGCCCTCTGACCCCAGATTTCCAATCTGTTTTTTTACATAGTTATCTTTATTGTGCTATTAGGTGTCAGAATTAAGTATCTAAAGAGAAATCTAGAAATCCCAATCTAGACAGCTATTTTGACAATTCTTATAAGACATATTGATTCTAGATCTTAAGTCTGTATGCTCTAATTTAGAAGAGAGTGATACATGTTTTTTCGTTTTACTTTTTGGCCCCCTTCACCCATTTCTCCTGCCCCAACCCCTCCTCTGGCAACCACCAATCTGTTCTCTTTATTTATAAGGTTGGTGGTTTTCATTTCATTTTGTTCTTTAGATCCCACATATAAGAGAGATCATACAGTATTTGTCTTTTTTTTTTTAAGATTTTATTTATTTGAGAGAGAGAGAGAACACGAGCTGGGGGAGCGCCAGAAGGACAGGGAGAAGCCGACTCCTCACTGAGTGGGGAGCTGGACCCGGGACTCAATCCCAGGACCCTGGGATCATGACCCCAGCTGCAGGCAGAAGCTTAACCGACTGAGCCACTCGGGTGCCCCAGTATTTGTCTTTCTCTGTCTGACTTCTTTCACTTAGCCTAATACCCTTGAGGTCTGTCCATATTGTCACAGATGGCAAATTTCCTTCTTTTATGTAATATTCGATTGTGTATGTCAACCACATCTTTTTTTTAAATTTTATTTTATTATGTTATGTTAATCACCATACATTACATCATTAGTTTTTGAGGTAGTGTTCCATGATTCATTGTTTGCGTATTAACACCCAGTGCTCCACGCAGAATGTGCCCTCTTTAATACCCACCACCAGGCTAACCCATCCCCCACCCCCTCCCCTCTAGAACCCTCAGTTTGTTTCTCAGAGTCCATCGTCTCATGGTTCCCTCCGATTTACCCCCCTTCATTTTTCCCTTCCTACTATCGTCTCTCTCTCTCTTTTTTTTAACATATAATGTATTACTTGTTTCAGAGGTACAGGTCTGTGATTCAACAGTCTTGCACAATTCACTGCGCTCACCATAGCACATACCCTCCCCAATGTCTATCACCCAGCCACCCCCTCCCTCCCGTCCCACCCCAACTCCAGCAGCCCTCAGTTTGTTTCCTGAGATTAAGAATTCCTCATATCAGTGAGATCATATGATACATGTCTTTCTCTGGTTGACTTATTTCGCTCAGCATAATACCCTGTAGTTCCATCCACGTCATTGCAAATGGCAAGATTTCATTTTTTTGATGGCTGCATAATATTCCATTGTGTGTGTGTGTGTGTGTGTGTGTGTGTGTATATATATATCACATTTTCTTTATCCATTCATCTGTGAATGGATATCTTGGCTCTTTCCATAGTTTGGGTATTGTGGACATTGCTGCTATAAACATTGGGGTGCACGTACCTCTTCAGATCACTGCATTTGTATCTTTGGGGTAAATACCCAGTAGCAACTGCATCTTCTTTATCCACTCACCCATTGATGGACACTAGGCATCTTGGCAGTTTTCTGCATCTTGGCAATTGTAAATAATGCTGCAGTGAACATGGGGGTGCAGGTATCTTTTCAAGTTAGTGTTTTTGTTTTCTTTGGATAAATATCCAGAAGCGGAATTGCTGGATCAAATGGTAGTTCTATTTTTAATTTTTTGAGAAAGCTCCATACTGTTTTCCATAGGAGCTGCCCCAGCTTGCATTCCCACCAACAGAGACAAGGGTTCCCTTTTCTCCACTTCCTCGCCAACACTTGTCATTTCTTGTCTTTTTGATATTATCCATTCTAGTGGGCCTGAGGTGATATCTCACTGTGATTTTGATTTGTGTTTCCCTGATGGTTAGTGATGTTGAGCATCTTTTATGTACCTGCTGGCCATCTGCATGTCTTCTTTGGAAAACTGTCTATTCAGATCTTCTGCCCATTTTTTAAGTCAGATTGTGTTTTTTTTATGTTTTTTTTTTAAAGGTTTATTTGAGAGAGAGCGCGTGAGCAAGGGTGGGAAGGAGGAGTCCGGGCGGGGCGGGGGGGGGGGGGGGCGGGAGAGGGAAAGAATCTCAAGCAGACTCCCTGCTGAGCATGGAGTCCTACTCGAGCTCAATCCCACGATCCTGAGATCAGGACTTGGGCCAAAACCAAGAGTCTGACATTCAACCCACTGAGTCAACCAGGTACCCTAGATTGTTTGTTTTTTGCCGTTGAGCTGTATGGGTTTCTTATATATTTTGGCTATTAGCCCCTTATCAGATACATGATTTGCAAATATTTTTTTCCCGTTCTGTAGGTTGCCTTTTATTTTGTTGATGGTTTCCTTTCCCGTGAGAAGCTTTCCAGTTTGATGTAGTTCCACTTGTTCATATTTGTTTTTGGTGCCAGATTAAAAAGATCATTGTCAAGATCAATGTCCAGAAGCTTACCATCTATGTTTCCTTCTAGGCGTTTTATGGTTTCAAGATTTATGCTCAAGTCTTTAATCAATCTTAAGTTAATTTTTGTGTATAGTGTAAGAGTGGCTGAGTTATTCTTTTGCATGTGGCTGTCCGGTTTTCCCAGCACATTTATGGAAGAGACTGTCCTTTCCCCATTGTATATCATCGGCTCCTTTTGTCGTAAATTAATCAACCATATATGTGTGGGTTTATTTCTGGGCTTTCTATTCGGTTCCATTGATCTGTGTGTCTGTTTTTATGCCAATACCATACTGTCTTAATTACTATAGCTTTGTAATACTTAATTACTGTAGCTCTGAAATCAGGGAGCATGATGCCTCCAGCTTTGTTTTTCTTTCTTAAAATTGCTGTGGCTCTTCAGAGTCTTCTGTAGTTCCATACAAATTTTAGGATTATTTGTTCTATTTCTGGTGGAAAATGCCACTGGAATTTTTTTTTAAAGATTTTATTTATTTATTTGACAGAGAGATGCAGCAAGAGAGGGGACACAAGCAGAGGGAGTGGGAGAGGGAGAAGCAGGCTTCCTGCTGAGCAGGGAGCCCCACGCGGGGCTCGATCCCAGGACCCTGGGATCATGACCTGAGCTGAGGGCAGACGCTTAGTGACTGGGCCACCCGGGCGCCCCGCCACTGGAATTTTGATAGGAATTGTATTGAATCTTTAAATTGCCTTGGGGAGTATGGACATTTTAACAATATTGATTTTTTTCTAATCCATAAATACAGAATATCTTTTCATTTATTTGTGTCTTTAATTTTTTCCATTAATGTCTTCTAGTTTTCAGTATAGAGATCTGTCACCTCCTTGTTTAAAGTTATTCCTGGGTATTCTATTCTTTCTGATGCAGTTGTGAAAGCATCATTTATTTATTTTTAAAGATTTTATTTATTCATTTGACAGAGAGAGAGAGCACAAGCAGGGAGAGAGGCAGAGGGAGAGGGAGAAGCAGACTCCCTGCTGAGCAGGGAGCCCGATGTGGGACTTGATCCCAGGACCCTGGAATCATGACCTGAGCTGAAGGCAGACACTTAACCGACTGAGCCACCCAAAGCATCATTTAATTTCTCTTTCTGAGAGTTCACCAGCATATAGAGACACCAAAGATGTTTGTGCATTGAATGTGTATCCTGCATCTTTACAGAATTTGTTTTATTCTAACAGTTTTTTAGTGGACTCTGCCCAGGAGCCTGCCCTCTGATTCCTGAGCCCCGATGCTAACCACGGCACCCACTGCCCTACCACGTTTCTTCTCCTGCTTAGTTTTGCCTTTAACAGACATTTACTGGACACCCATTGTGTAGTTAGTAGAGGTTTAGGAAGTGAATCAGACACATTTTCTGCCCTTAAGGAGGGCAGAAAGTGGAGATAGACATGCAGTGCAATATAAAAGGAATATAGGTTGTGGTGCCAGACATGGGGGCATGCCCAGCACCGTTGGAAGGGAGAGGCTGCAGAGGAAAGCTTGTGAGAGAAGCAGGCGCATGCACGAGACTTTGAAGGGGGATGAAGGTTGGCCAGGAGAACAGAATGGGGAGGGGAGTCGCTTCAGGCAGATGAAACAGCTCAGGAAGAGGCCCGAAGATGTGCAGGAGCCAGGGCGTCAGCAGGGTCTCAGGTGGTTCTGTATTGCCTGAGAGTGGGCCATGGGCCCTGTGAACTCCTCTGCTGCACTAAGGATTCAAGCTTTACTCTCCACGCAGTCGGTCACTACCAAAGGAATTTAAGCCAGAGAGCAGTATGATCACTGCGCATGTTCAACAAATCCCTCCCTCTCTCTTTTAGTTCCTTATTTTGAAATAATTCTAAGTTCATAAGGAATTGTAAAAATGGTAGAGAGTTCCCATGCATCCTTCACCCAGTTTCCCCCATTGGTTGTGTATTTCCACAACCGCAGCACAATAACAGGGCCAGGAACGTGGTATGGGTGGTGTGTGCGTACAGTGCTGAGGCATTTTATCACACGCAGAGTTTGGTACAAACACCACCACCGTAGTCAAGATACCGAACCGTTTCATCATGCCAGACATCTCCCTTGTGCTACCCGGTGCAGCCACACACACACCCCCAGTCCCCACCATCATAACCCCGGCA
This sequence comes from Zalophus californianus, assembly GCF_009762305.2. Classification (NCBI taxonomy): domain Eukaryota; kingdom Metazoa; phylum Chordata; class Mammalia; order Carnivora; family Otariidae; genus Zalophus; species Zalophus californianus. The sequence goes on along the minus strand of NC_045599.1, from coordinate 5,295,376 downwards.
ACCACTAATCTGGTCCACAGCTCTGTAATTCTGTCATTTCAAGAATGCTGTGTAAATGGGATTATACTGTATGGACCCTTGGAGATTGGCTTTTTCACTTAAGGATAATGCCCTTAAGATCCACCCGGGGTTGTTGAGGGTATCAGTGGTTGATTCATTTCTCTTGCTGACTGGTGTTCCATAGTATGGATGGACAGTACTTTGCTTAACCATTCACCCCCTGAAGGACACCTAGATTGTTTCCAGTGTTGAGCTGTTAAAAATGTAGGTGCTGTGAGCATCCATGTACAGTTTTTTGTTTTTTTTTTTAAGATTTTATTTATTTGGTAGCGAGCACGACAGGGGTGGGAGAGAGAGGGAGGAGATTCCCTGCTGAGCAGGGAGCCCAACTTGGGGCTCGATCCCAGGACCCCGGCATCATGACCTGAGCCGAAGGCAGACGCTTAACTGCCTCCCATGTAGTTTTTTATGCGGGCAGATCTCCCTTTCTAAATGGCGTGTGTACAGTGGTTTGGAGGTAGCAGGAATGGAGGCGGGGAAGGCACTTGGGCGGTTGCCATGGTGAGAGAGCACTGAGAACACCTTAACCAGAGCACGGGGAGGGGGCACGGACAGGCCTGGGCACCTGCAGGGGGCCTATGGGGAGGAGTCCTCAATGGACCCCTCCTCCGGATCCATCCGTGGGTGCTGTGATCACCCAACACGAGAGGTCATCCTCTGTCATGGTTTGTAGTGTATTTTGAGAACTGACGTCCAGAAGGATGACTCTGGGAGGCTGTAAGGCTCCTGAGTATCAAAGAAGGTGGAGTTGTTGTGCTATGCCGTTTTTGATAAGAATTAAAGGAGGAAAAAAGAACAATTTGATTGAAAACTTCAATAGCAAGTATTGAAACCAAGAGGATGACTGTAAAAATTTGCTTTTAATCACAGCAGTCAGTTAATTTAGATTTTGCATGTCCTGGGTATCCTGAACCATCGTGTGGTTGAAGGTTGGCCTGAGTCTGTGGGCGACTGACTCATCATCATCATCCAAAGAAAGTGTCTTGGTGGAGTGAAGCCAGCAGGACGAGATGTAAAGGCCTGTGTTTTTTCCTGGCCTGGGCCTGACCAGCCCTTGGCCACATCACTTCACTTTCTAAATACAGTGACAGATATTAGTTAGAATGGTGTATTGGGGAGGACATGAATAGTGTCGTCAGACACACCTAAATTGAGACCCGGGCCATGCCACCCTCCAGCTGGGGATCTGGGCAGCTCCCTGACTGTCTTCTAGCTCTTGTCCTCATCTGCAGTGTGGGGGCAGTACTGCTCCCCTGACGGGCTGTTAGGGGGGCGTTTATAACCCTGCAGCTCAGAGCCTGGCCCACCCTCCTGCCTCCAGTCTTGGCTGCCCCAAACCTTCCCTACAGTTAGGTCTCAGCTTTTCATTTACAAGGGTTTAATTTGGGTTTTTTTTTTTTAATGTGGAATATGTGCATGAGTAAAAAAAACTAACAAAGTTATAATGCGAAGAGTGAAAGTCTTATATCCCCCTACGTCTCTGCGCTTGCTAGCATATCGCGTGTGTGCGCGCGAGGGGCCCTTCCCATAAACTGACACTTACTACATGCTCTCTTCAACTTGCTTTATTGCCTTTATATATCTTAGACATCATTCCTTTTCAGTACACAAAGTCCCTGCATTATTTTTAATGGCTTTATTGTGCTTTTATGCCATAATTTATTCACTCATTCCAAGTGTACATTTTAGGTTATTTCTCATTTTGTTTTGCCAGTCACAAGTGCCACAAACATTCTTGCACAAATATCTTTGAGCATTTATACATATATGTTTGGCCGATACGTTTATAGAATGGTAGTTGCCAGGTTAGGAGTCATGTACCTTTAAATTTTTCATTAGATATTACGTAGTCTCCTCCCCAAAAATGTATTGCCAATTTACAGTGCTTGCCAGCATGAATGAGAAGGCCTGTTCCCGCACCCCTGGGTTGATATTGTGAACAAACTTGCACTCAGGTCTTGACTCCTGGAAACCTTCCTTTATATCCATGTCTCACTAGCACACGCCCTTCTCCTCCTTCACTGGCTCCCCCGCAACACACCACTGTGCTGGGCCCCTGCCCTTGGGCCCACGTCTACCCCTAGGACACTTCCTAGGCGGTGTGATGATTATGCTCTTGGCCGTTCAAGGGAAGGGACTATCTGGTTAGTGCCCTCTTGACACCCTTTACCTTGTGCTTGGTACACAGGAGGCCCTCATGAAATGTCAGGAGGTCTCAGCGAATGGTAGCTGATGTCCCCGTAGGCCTCGGACAGTAATATCATATTTACAGTAGTTGAATTGCTTGTATCTAGAAGAATACTAGAGTTAGAGAATTTTTTTTTTTAAGCATTTCCTATTCTAGGCTCTAAACAAATAGGAATGTTCTTCCTACCCAATGTTTATCTGTAGAGTGGGTCGATTTTACTCCAGAATTCCTAGAGGGGATTCTACAAGAGTCTTCAGTCTTAGACAAACAGGGATTTTAGATCAGAGCATTTCATTCAACAAGGATTCACTGAAGCAGCACGGTGAAGGGGGGAGGGCATGGACGTGAGCCAGACGCCTTTAGCAAGGCTGGGCCAACTCCTTCCCTTGAGGTGGCCGCCCAGCGCGTGCAGGTCTGAAGAACCCAGGGAGCAGGGTGTGTCCCCTTTGTCCCCCAAGGAGCTTTTTCAGTGGATCATTGTAGACATTGGACACTTCCTTAAATTTCTCGATGTGTGAGAGGGAAGACAGACCCTCCCTGCTTTTGATGTGTTCCCAGGCTGGGGGAAGGAGACACAGGCAGACCTGCAGAAACTGAGTGACCGTGCAGAAGCAGCGCAGGTGGGGATTGGGTCCCACTGCGGGGAGCCCAGGGGAGGAACCAGCACCCACTGGCGAGGGAAGTGAAGGCAGTGAGTGCACCTTCAGTGTGTTGATAATGTGGTTGTATGAAGAATTCGTGCACTTTCCAGTTTGTAAACTTTTTTTTTTTTAAGATTTTATTTATTTATTAATGAGAGACAGAGAGAGGGAGAAGCAGAGGGAGAAGGAGGCTCCCAAGCAGCAGGGAGCCCGATGCGGGACTCAATCCCAGGACTCCGGGATCATGACCTGAGCTGAAGGCAGATGCTTAACCATCTGAGCCACCCAGGCGCCCTGTAAACTGTCTTCTAAAACCCAGCTCACGTCCATTTTGTTGAAATACAATCTCAACCGAGTTGATTTCATTAATAGCTAAATGACCGGAGGTGCTTTCTAACGCTCACGAAGCCCAACGTTGACAGAGAAGGTGGCTTTGACAGCTTCTCTCTTAGGTGATTCTTTTTTTTTTCTTTCTTTTTGCCTACAAAGCACAACGTCCTTTAATTTAAAAATTATTTTAAATCTTGAGATGAAACTCTATCAGTTCTCGAACCGAATGACATGATGTTCTCCCCAAATCCACAAAAGCTAACCTAACAGTGTGGCAGTCAGAACACAGGTCCCAGCAACTGTAGCAGGGAGAGTTCAGGGTCGCTCAACGAGGGGGACGTTAGTTCGCACCAGCCTCCGTGTGGGCAGGTGGACCGCGGTGGGGGGCGGCTCTACCCTCTTCACGTGACTGCCATCTCTGGGTCTACGACAGCTGTCCCCCAGCCATCAGCGAGGGAGAAAGATGCTTTGGACAGCAAGCAGCTTTCTTTAAAAAAAAGAGAGAAAGAAAGAAGGAAAGGAAAGGAAAAATAAACTGCTGTTGAAGTAGCGTCCATCGCTCTGCTCACAGCTCAGCCGTCACAAGCTGGTCGTGTGACCCCACCTGGCTGCCAGGAACGCAGTCCGACGTCATCTCGGGCTGGGCAGCCATCTGTCCGGGCCTCACCTGAAGGACGGAGGAGTGGGTCCTGGAGCTCGGCGGCGGCCAGTGGCTGTACTGCCGGTCCCTCAGGCACCGCGGAGGCGCCCGTCCGAAGCCACACTCGCAGACTGCGCGTGCGTGCGGGCCCGCGGCCCAGCTGCTTCCCCAGATTTCCCCTCATGTTCTCCAGCTCGTGTATATGCTTCCTCCGAGCCGTGCATCCCCTTCTCGCCCACACCCGCCGTGCCCCTGCCCTGTTCTGCCAGGTCTCCCTGTCTTCAGTCCTGCCCGCCCCGAGCCATCCCTCTCTCAGCTTCCCGAATGACCACTCTGAACAGCACGTCGGAGCACGTGCCTCTCTGCCTCGATGGCTCGGCAGCCCCCAGGCCCGGGCTCAGACGGCTCCCGGCGGCTTCCAGGGCCCGTCGTGATCTGGCCTGCTTTTCTCTCTCCGGCTTCGTTCCCCCACTGCCCAGCAAAACTAAATCTCCGGTGACTGGTCACGCTCCGCCTCTCTGCACAGGCTTCCTCCCTTCCCCGCGGCCCAGGCCTTCTCTGTCGTCTGGGGCTGGGGGTCCCCTTGTGTCGGGGTTCTTCCTGAGCGGGCCCGCAGTGGCAGCTCACCGGGGGCAGGCACAGGACTGTGTCCACGGTGGTGTCAGGAAGTGCTTTTTGAATGACCAGTAGGGCTGAGAAACAGCAGGTTGTAGTGCTCCCTGCCTTTTCCCCGAGTCTGTCTCTGATCCTTTGCATTCGCCCCCCAATAGCCAATTTGAGCAAGTCACCAGGTCTGAGCACAGTCAGCTCGAGCTCTGTGCCTCTGCTGTCTGTCTCTGACACTAGTCCAGGGCAGATACCACCTCCTCCAGGAAGTTCTCCTTGTCTTCTGCACCCCCGCCAGTGCGTAGGGCCTCTGTTGCCTTTTGACTTGGTTTCCTTTTTGCTTATGCCCTTATGGTTCTGTAACGTGTGTTATAATATAGATAACAGACTCATTCCTCACACTTCTTCCCTCAACTAGTGAATTATATGTGGCTTTGAGACTAGCTGATTTTGGGGTGCTTGGGTGGCTCTGTCAGTTAAGCGTCCGACTCTGTTACCCGGAGCCCTATCGGGCTCCACACTCAGTGGGGGATCCGCTTGACATTGTCTCTTCCTCTTCCCCCTCCCCACACTTGCTCTCTCTCTCTCCCTCTCAAAATAAATAAAATCTTAAAAAAAAAAAGGTGATCTTCCCCTATCACCTATATTACTTAACACTGTCTTGTACGAAGGCACCCCGTAGGTGTTGAGTTGAATTGTCTCAGCCTCCTAAAAACTATAAAAAAATTAATCTTTAGAAATGGATATTCCTTCAGATGTCAGTAAAATGCAGCAGCATCATGAGGGAATCATCAGATACTGTCGGAGCAGTATCTTTATCTATTTATTTATCTATCAATAAACTTTTTGAATGCTTCTACTGTCGCCCCATCCCAGCAGTGTGAGATGCCACAGGAAGCAAGACAGACCGGTCCCCACCCTCCTGGAGCTTAGGGCCCCTTCCTCACCACAGCATGGCATGGCCAGGCCATAGCTCGAAGTGTACCAGGGGCTGGTAGTCCTGCTGTGGGTTGTCATGAGCCGTGGGTCGGTTCGTCTAGTGCAGGCCGGAGGTACTCCCCGCCTGGCCAGTGTGCAATGGGTCTCAGCCGCTGCCCTGAGAATTGGTGTAAAAAAAAAAAAAAAAAAAGCTGGGAGGGAGGAGTGAAGGAGTGGTCAGTTGGAGAAACTATTCACTTGATTTAAATTCTTTGTTTAGGCTTGTTATTAATCAACTTATCTCCATGTTTAATGGAAATTCCAGGCATCACTCTACCGAAATACAAATTATCACTCCAGAAAACTCAGCGGGTTGCCATCAAACATTAGACGGTAGAACAAACAAGAATTTGTGGGAGCTGGGCAATAAAATTTTAAATTCCCGGTTTTTAAACCGTATAGTGTTTACCTCTAGGATTTGATTGTTAGCTGTTCAATTTTTTTTAAAAAGAGCAAAATAAATAGCTTGCTGACTTTTAAATAAATGTCTTCAGCCAAGAGCCAGGGAACCCAGTCAGTGTAGCTGCCTGCTGATTTCTGTTTGCTCGTTTTCTGTATAAAATCACACAGGCTGCTGCAGGGTGGGCATCTCAGCCTACTGCCTAAACCACCAAAAGGCCGCTTGGGACTGCCAGTTTGAACTAATTTATCATGAATAAATGTCAGAGCATCCATGCCATTCACTGTAGGTTACCACGTTCTCTGTATTGAGCCTGAGAGGGATGTGGGGTTTGGGGAACGCAGGCCAGCTCCAGGACACGCACGGGCACACACACACACACACACACACACACACACACACACACACCCACCCCTACGTCACCAGGCCCAGCACCCTGTCGTTCTGTAACTTCCCCCGTTTGCGGTCACTTTGGCCTAGGACTTGCTTTCTGCTTCACTGCTTCACCTGAATTTGTGGACTTAGAAGAAGACTGGCCCTTTTGCGGTTTTAGCAGGAATCATAGACAGGATCCCTTTGAAACCTCTCCCGAGTGCCTTCATCCCTGAGACAGCCCAGCATACGTCTGTCCGACAGGAGGCCAGCTGAGGAGAGCCCCATAGTGACATAATCTAGTCCTGGCTGGCAAACTGCACAAGTACAAGAAAGGCTGTTATTTCTTGTCCGTTCCCTTAAAATGTGGTCATGCCGGGCCTCAGCGTTCCTTCCTTCCATGGTGGGCTCAGTACCTGTAAAATGTTGTTGCCTTTTTTTTTTCTTTAGCATGTTGCTGGAGTTCAGAACTTGGTGCAACCGAGTTTATCAGCTTACAGCCCCCTTGTCTCACACACCAGTCAATTTGCAACACTCTTGAGTGAGCCACGCACATGTAATCTCAGAATGCATGTTCATTCTGTTTTTCTTTTAAGGAACCCGACAACCATACCAACTCTCTGGAATATTCTATGATACTACATCATGAGTGACAGTAAATGTGACAGTCAGTTTTACAGTGTACAGGTGGCAGACTCAACCTTCACGGTCCTCAAACGATACCAGCAATTGAAGCCAATCGGCTCTGGAGCCCAAGGAATTGTTTGGTAAGTAGAGTTTGTTTCAATAGCGTGGATTGAGTTTTTGTCGTAATAAAAACTAAATTGTCAGAACTTAGAAACACTGATGATTAAAAAAAAAGAAAACTCTTTTCTTTGCAATAGGTTTTTGAACTAAATTGAGTCAACCTCTTGCTCTAGTTATATGTAGTCCTGTTGTAGGATACAAACCTAAATTCTTAGAATGCTGCATAAATGTAAATAGGTAGCAGCTTTTCTTTTTTTTTTTTCTTTGTTTCTTTTTTCTTTTCTTTTCTTTTTTTATTTTCCATTCCCTCCTGTCATTAGATACTAGAGTAATAGGTGTGACAGTGAGTTGTAACAGAAATTTGGAGTTTTATTCATTTCTTCATCCTGGCCACCTTTCCCCCTCCCCCTTTTACCCCCAATCACTCCTATTCATTTCTAGGCGCCGTCACTGCAGTGCCTTGCCCTTCGTTGGCAGGACGAGGCCAGTCAGTGTCATTATCACCCCATGGATTAACCAGGAAGGGATGCTGTGTGAGGGGTTGGGCTGGCCGTCTCTTCCTTGGTGTCTGACTTCAGCCATGTGTCCAGCCCGTCAGAACCGTTGGTCTGACCCTGAACCTTAGTCTCTTGCATGGTAAGACAGTCAGCTGCCGCGACATCACTGGCCAGCTAAAGGTAAAGTCTTTCACGTGTTTTCTAGACTACAGTTATCAGCACTTCCCAGACTTTTTCTCCCGCAGTTTCCCAGGGCAAGACTTTTATTTTTTCTTTTTCCTTTTTTCTTTCTTGGGTCAATAAAAACAAGATGGTCTCTGCCTCTGAAAGGAACTGTGATAAAGCAAAATACCCCGTGTTTACCCCTCATAGGCAGAGGGGATTCAAAAGCAAGAGACAACTCTTCTGGGATGGGAGCTTATGTTTTCAGTAGAGATTGTGAGTTTAGAGCCTCTGCACTGGTGGTTTGAAGGGGTCCTCGGTTTTAGAGACCTGCGATCAGGGAAGTCAGGTGTTTCCTTCAGCCTAGGCAGTTGGAGGCTCTGGGAGCTAAGAGGAGATTGCAATTCAGACCCTCGCAGAAAAACTAATGCAGGAGAAGGGGCTGTGTGGAAGGAATGCAGGCGTGTGTCTAAAATAATGGTGACCTCAATTTCCAGGTAGCACACTGTGTCGGTACTTAAATCTAGGGTACCAAGAGAAATTTGGATGGTCCGAATGAGGACACTTCGATACGTATAAAAAGTTCCAGACAATAAAACATTCTTTTGATTGGGAATTGGGTGGTCATTTGACACAGGTAATTTGGCAAGACTGTTATCAAGGACATTTAATGTAGTAACCGCAGTGAGCGGCTGACTGGAAGTTCATAAGTCATTGTAAAATGGAAGGTTTTATAAACGGTAGGCAGTTAAAATTAATGACTTCATTACAGCATGGTAAATAACAGTAAAATCACATGCTACCTGATAAAATACTCTTCTACAGAGATTGGTTTTGACTTCCAGGTCGCATGTGCTCCTTTTCATCTTTATTTTTTAAAGAGGTGTTTAATAATGAAATTATTCGTTATGGATGTGTATTTTTCATTAAAAACTTTTTAGTTTTGAAGCAAAAGTTCCTAGTATGCCATTATAAGCTAAACTTCCTCTGGGAAAAGCAGTGACAGAATTATAGGATGGAAAATTTGGAATTAAAAAAGTTTTTAAAAACTCAGAGTCCAGAAATAAACCCATACATTTATGGGCCGTTGATTTAGGAAAAGCATGCCAAGGTTATTCAACGGGGAAAGAACAGTGTTTTCAACAAATAGTGCTAGAACAGCTGGATATCCACATGCAGAAGGATGACGTTAGACCCTTACTTCACATCATGTAAAAAGTTACCTCAGAGTGGGTCATCAACCCAAATATAAGAGCTAAAAGCACAAAACTCTTAGAAGAAAACGGGGAAGTTTCATGACTTTGGATTCTTAGAAATGGACACCAAAAGCATGAGCAACAAAATTAAAAATTGGACTCCATCAAAATTAAAAACTTTGGTGCATCAAAGGACACTGTCAAGAGAGTGAAAAAAACAACCTGCAAAATGGGGAGATGTTCGCAAATCATATATCCGCTAAGAGTCTAGTATCCAGAATGTATAAAGAACTCTTACAACTGTAAAAAAGACAACCCAATTTTTTAGAAAACAGGCAAAGGACTTGAACAGACGTTTCCCCAAAGAAGATATGTAAATAGGTGATAGGCCCATGGAAGGGTGCTTATCATTCGCCATTAGGGAAATGAAAGTCAAAACCACAATGAGATACCGCTTAATACCCACTGGGATGCCCATGGTCAGCACAACAGGAGATAACTAATGTTGGCAAGGATGTGAAGAAATTGAACCTCATACATTGCTGGTGAAAATGTAAGATGGTGAGGCCACTTGTGGAAAACAATTTGATGGTTCCTCCACATAGAATTACCACGTGACCCAGGAAATACTCCTAGAAGTAAAGACAAATGTTCAGAGACTTGTACACAGATGTTCGTAGCAGCAGTATTCGCAGTAGCCAAAAGGTAGAAACAGCCCAAATGTCCATCCGTGGATGAATAGATGCACAAGTTGTGCTGGATGCATACACGGGATGGTACTCACAGAAAGGAACGGAGCTCTGGGACACGGGACAACATGGACGATCCTTAAGAACATGCTACATGAGAGAAGCCAGACGTTTACATGAAATATCCGAAGTAGGTAAATCCACAGAGGCAGAGGCAGATTGGTGCAGATTGGTGGTTAACAGAGGCAAGAGGGGTGGGGAGCAACTGCTTAGTGGGTTTGGGGTTTCCCTTTGTGATGATGAAAATCTTTTGGAATGATCTAGATACAGAGGTGGTGACTGCACGACATTATGAATGTACCAAACACCACTGAATTGTTCACTTTCAAATGCTTAATTTTATGTGTATGTGAATCTCACCTCAAAAACTTGTTTTTTTTTTTTTTAAGAAAACTGGACAGTGCTTTAAACCAAGGATCTTTGTCGTTAGTAATGGATATTTAACTCCTGATACTATAGTATCCTATATAATGACATTTTCGTGCTATATTATATATAAAATACATTGTCATTTTCTTGTAGTAGCTTAATTTATGTATTCACAGAATCTTAACGGTAATTTCACTTAACTCCTAATATTTTCCTTTACATGATTTTATGACAATTTTATTGATATTTGTAGGAGCAACTTTTATCTCACATGCAGAAAGGTAGGAAGAAAGAAGTATGTCGTGGCTAAAATTTTTTTTTTAAATATTTTATTTATTTGAGAGAGAGCACAAGCAGGGGGAGCAGCAAGGGGAGAGGGAGAAGCAGACTCCCGGCTGAGCAGGAAGCCGGATGCGGGGCTCGATCCCAGGACCTTGAGACCTGAGCCAAAGGCAGTCGCTTAACCAACTCAGCCATCCAGGCGCCTCTGGTGGCTAAAATTTTAACAACATTCTAAGTCTCATCTCTTTGATTCTAAGGAAAGATCAAAGACTGGGTTTCTGTTCTTTTCTGCTCAAGAAAGAAGTCATTACTTAGAACTGATTAAGTTTAATTAATTAATTAAAATTTAATGAGCCCATGCACAGCCAACAGTTTATTTCACCATCTTGGATGTCAGTATTCTCTTACCTTTGTAACCCAGCCAGTTAATCATTACCAAGTCAAAGCCTGTTAGCTGGGTTAACTTTACTGGAGGCATGGAAATGGGATTAGTTAACTTGGCTCAGATTATTGATGTTTTCTTTTAGAAATGTTTGTACAATTACGAAAATCATGCTTAGACTTCTGGGATGTTTCATTTTTCAGCCTTTAGATGAAGTGGGTATTTACTTATTTATTTAGATGAAGTGCCATCCAGGGAGTTGGGCGTACATGGCTGGAGACCTGGTTTCTGTGATTACTCCATGGCTCCTCTCTCCCAGAGCTGGTGCGACTTGCTGTCAGCCAGGTGCTCCTCACCTTCCTGCCGGGCTTGAGGCTTTGGGGTCCCATTGAGCCACAGCAGTGGTGATCCTTAAATTGAGAGGAGAGTACTTTTCCCATGAGACTTCCCCCATATCTTCTGGGGACTTTTTCCTGGCTCTGTTTTGCATAACATCTTGGATATTGGCATTTTGCTTTAAGGTCCTCAGAAGAAAAGTGGGTCTTACCCCATTCCATTGTTTGAATAGAGCAAGAAACTACTGATGATGCCAGAGAGACCCCTTTCTTCCCATCAGTGACAGAAGGGCCCGAGTATCCCCACCATCAAGCCCTAACTTCTAGATAACCAGTTCTTTCCAGTGCTTCTTTCCCTGCAGACATAGCAGGTTCTTTCCCATGGCCATCACTTTTGTCCCCACTGCATGTCCTGGTTGGATTGTCCTCAGAAACCCGCCAGTCTTTCAAGACACTATATCTTTCAAGACTGATCTCGTCCATGAAACGTCCCCAGGTAATCACAGCTCGTGTTTAGAATAGAGCCTCCTGTGGTGGCTGGGTGGCTCAGTCGGTTAAGGGTCTGCCTTCAGCTCAGGTCATGATCTTGGGGTCCTGGGATCAAGCCCCGCATCGGGCTCCCTGCTCAACGGGGAGTCTGCTTCTCCCTCTCCCTCTGTCCCTCCCCCTACTTGTTTCTCTCTCTCTTACTCACTTTCTCTCGAATAAATAAAATCTTTTAAAAAAATAGAATAGAGCCTCCTCTCTGATTGAACCAAATGCTTGATTGATGTGCATGTGGGTGCAGGTGCGTGCACGCGCGCGCGCGCGCACACACACACACACACACACACACACACACACTCACACACTCACACACTCACTCACCCTCTCTCTCTCTCTCTCTCTCTCTCATTCCAGAACTGTAAGGTAGCAAACCTGTGTTTTAAACTAGTAAATTTGTGGTAATTTCTTATAATAGCAATAGAAAACTAACACAGGGGGCATGCATGTTTTTACATTTTGAGAAATAAAATATAGTAGCAATAGTGTATGGTTTATAAAATTTGTTCATTGTCTGTTTAAACTAGAGCTTAATAAAGGGACCTAGTGCCTGGGGTGCAGGCAAGCAAGGTGCTGGTACTTACGGGATTAAATGGAAGAGCTGGGGTCAGAGTAAAATGTTCTGGCTCTTTAATTTTTAATTGTTTTTGCAACTGTGATTTGTTTCTATGTCTTTGCTGTTCATTAAAAATATTAGTAAAATAAATTAGGAAGTAAGTTTTAAAATGTTTATCACTTTGGATTATTCACAAGTATTTCGTAAAATTAAGTCATTGCAAGATTTCAAAGCTGTAGTGGGAATTGTGTGTACATTTCTTTCGTATCTATTCAGATTTTTCTTTCTCCTTCTAAAATCTCAAGTTGTTCAGCCAAAGTATTGAAAATTGTTTTATGGATAGTTGTATGAAGTGTCTAACTTAAAAAAAAAGTGTTTAATATTGGATCTGGCAGTCCCTAGAAGTGACCGTTAACAACCTGAGCATGAAGTGGTTCGTCTAGCTCTTACTTCTTTTTCTCTCTCTAGTTCCGTGCACCCGCTAATGTCGGCCTGCTCTTACACCAGTTTATTTTCTCTCTAGTGGTCTAAGTAAGTAAACGTATGACGTGTATAACAACATTTCTGCGATGAAGGAGGTCTGTAGCATAAAGTGCAGGAAGGCTGTGATTCGGGGGTACTGAGTTCTAAGGCCGGCTGTGATCCACATCGCAGGAGTTCTCCGTGACCTTGGGCAAATCCTTGTGTCTTTGGGGGTCTTAACAGTTTCACCTCTAAAATGAATGGTTTAGAGCTTCTGGATTAAGGTGATGGATCAGATACCTAACAGAACAGGAGGGCAGTAGTCAGTGCAGGAGAGCTTTTAACAAGTTTCTCTAATGTAAAAAGTAATTGGAAACTTGACGCAGATAAACAGAGCAGAGAAGATGAGAATAAGTAGACGAGACATTTGCAACAAGGAAGAGAACCTATCTATAGTAAAACCCCAAAGAGGCTGTGGGTATGGAGATAGAAATACAGAAAATGAAGATGACACGAGTGGCTAGGAATAGGGGTGTTAATTATGAAACAATTGTGCCAGTTGGCTCCTAGCATTCCCGCCCTCACCCATGTGCCCAGCATTTGCACCTAGAGTGCAAGTAGCTGAGTGAAGAATTACTAGGGCCAGGATCCAGGGAGGAGCAGAAGCCTGGAGGGGGGAGCCCAGGATTTGAGGCTCTTTCCTCGGAGGACATTTGACAGTTCTAGAGTGGGCAGCTGAGGGATTGAGTAATACTTTGGATTGCCTTGGGGGACTAGCAGACAGGGCCCTGTGGGTGGCCTGGTGAATGTCCTTAGCTTTGAGCTGGGGCCAGTAAAGGACTGCATCCAAGAGGTGAGAATGAACCAGAAAGAAACAGATCCTTGAAGGCACTGCCACTCAGCCTCAGATCATCTCAAGTTGCTGAACTTGAACTGAATTGAACCCAGATTGCTAGTGCCTCCCCCCACACACACACCAGGTATCCAGCAGAAGTGAATTTAAATTCTCCCTAGAGGAAGACAGCATCATACTGGATATCAAATTATTTCCAGATAGCAAGGAGTCTTGCAAGTGTGGGGTCCCATGCGTAATCACAAATAACTAGTCACAGAGGAGATAAGACAACATGCACACAACCCAACACAAACAGAAAAGAAACAGATGCACAGGGGAAATTGGCATTCTTGGATCCAGACTTCTAAATAGCTCTGATGTTATATCCAGGATGGGTGGGTTTGACGGCATATTAGATGTAACTGAAGAGAGATTTAGCGATCTGAAAGATGGGTCAGGAAAAAAATTCAGGATGAAGCCGGAAGAGACAGACGTGTAGAAAAATACAGGAGAGAGGATGTATTAGTTTTCTACTGCTACATAACAAATTACCACAAACTTGGTGTTTTAAAAAAACAAAACAAAACACCCATTTATAATTTCATAGTTCTGTAGGTCAAAAATCTGCACAGCCTTGCCCGGGTTCTTGCTCAGCATCTCACAAAGCTGAAATCAAGATGTTGGCTGGGCTGTGTTCTTATATGGAGGCTCTGGGAAAGAACATGCTTCCAAGCAGTCGCAAGACCCAATTCCTTGCAGCTGGAGGTCTGCGATCCTCATCCCTTGCTTTCTGTCAGCCAAGGGCCACTGAGCTCCGTGAGGCTCCCACATTCCTTCTCACATGTCCCCCTCCATCTTAAAGGCAGCAGTGGCATGTCTAATCCTTCTCAGGATAAAAATCTCTCGGACTTTCTCCCCTTCCCACCAGCCAGAACAAACTCAGCTTCTGAAGGGCTTTTGTGATTAGATTAGCCCCTCAGCTCCTGTTTGTTAATGAGTATGCTTTACCCTCATGTAGGACACAGGGTCAGTATACATAAAAATCAAATGCCTAGAAATTGGTAGAACAAACCACTTTGACAGTGGTTTGTCATTATCTGCTAAAATATGTGCAGTCCCACACTTAGCTATCTGCTCATCAGAAATGCATGCAGAGGGGACTCCAAGCCCTGTGTGAGAACATTTATGACTATGTTTTTTTGTAATCAATTGCAAACTGAAAACAGCCAAAGTGTCTATCAACATTATGTCATATAGTCATGCAAAGGAATATTATAGCAATGACACAGAATGAATCATAGCTACACACAATGACAGATGAGTCTCATAAATGTGATGTTGAGCGAAAGAAGTCAGACACAGCTGATTTCAAAAACCAGGCAAAAATAAACTGTGGGGGCTGTGGGGAGGGAGCTTGAAAATTCATGTTTTGCTGGTAAAAGCAAGGAAGTGATTATCATAAGAGAAGTAGTTATCATCTTTGGAGGACAGGAGGGATAGTGATTAGTAGGAGATGTTGGGGGGCCTGGGGGGATGCTGACAAAACATGGCTCTTTGTGATTAATCATTGAGCTGAGGAACAGGAAGGGAAGTCAGGGAATGAATATCAGACAGGCATTGCCTTCTCACCAATACTCCATGTTGGAAATCCATGGAGTTCTGAGAAAATTGAATTTGAAGTCAGAAGACAAACTATCAGTCGAGGCCAAGGGCAGAATGAGATCATTTATCTTCCATGCACTTTTTCTGAGGAAATTCCTTGAGGATGTACTCCACCAAGAAAGAGAATTCAAGAACATGTACGACCAAAAGCATGGAGGCCAGTGAAGAGAAATCCCAGGGTGGTAGCTGTGCAGCAGGCCTTGAAAGGAACTCCAAGAAAAAAATACCGTCAAAAAGAATGGAATAGACTCCAGACAATAATGTGAGCAAGAATGTAGGAAGTGTTGGGGGGAGGCTGCAGAAAGGGGTATTTTTCTTCTCTTCAGAAGAAAAATGCTTATTAGAAACTTACGGTGGAAAAGCTAGAAAAGTCACGGTCTAAGCGTCAAACAGCTTTAAAAGGACACGATGTTTGAGCAATTGATGGAATATAAGAGAAGAAAATCCATCTGACTTCGATGCTGGAAACAATCTTATTCTCTTGTGAGCAGCTACAAGGGTCACTGATCCTTAGAAAATGAAATGTCATCCCGGCTCTGCGATTACGAACACTGACCTGTATGCACACACGCACTCTCTGTGTCTTGGTTTTCAACGTTTAGACACGTCCGAAAGAAGAAACATGGAAGACTTAGCTGTAGCGGCCGCATAGATATGTCCTCTAGGTTGCCCATTGAGACAGAGTTTGGAGGAAGGGAAAATGAGTAGAGCACTGGAGGCCAAAGAGATGGAATGTGATGGTCTTGTCTTACATGCTGGGAGTCCGGAGGTTCCCTGGAAAGTTGATGGAACAAGAAGTTTAGGCACGTTGTTTAAAGTTACTAAGATAACCAAGGGAAAGGTTTAAAATAACACGAGAGCAAAAAACTGGGAGGAAAAAAAAAACTGGAGGAGTTGGGGGTTTCAATAAAGTGACTAAGTCTTCAGTTTTGGGGGAGTAGATAGGCAATTTCTGAAGTTGAGACATGAGGAAATAGTGATAGAGGTATATTCTTTGGAGTTGAGAAGGGACCACAAGAATTAAAACCAGAAATAATTGAAGGTGGTTGCTCCAAGGGTTGGAACTAGGAGTGGAAGTGTGTGCCTGCTCAGAGGCTCAGAATTAAGTCCATTTGGCTCAGTTTGGACAAAAACTTTTGAGATCAAAAAAGGTGTGTCTGTTTTCAAATTCTTAAGACTGAGAAATAAATGTAGGTACAAATACATGTGTGTATATTATTCGTTGCACAAATAGATTTATCTTTAACATTTTATAATTCATGTGACTGTTACATTTGCATATGGGCATGTGGATTTACATATGTGTATACATGTACACGTAATGTGACCTGAAGAAGTAATTACAAAATAACATGGGGTTTCTAGCCTTCAATCTAAAACAGATTGAATTAGGTGAGGCTTGTTGGCAAAAAAAAAGGAAAGAAAAATAATAGATGTGAATGAGTGGAAACAGTGTTACAAACAGAATAGAATAAATACATAGAAACAATATTTTAGATGGTGCTTGGGTTCTCAGGTGGTCCTTAGCAGCTTTTAACCTCTGGTGAGGAACCAAAGGGCAATAATAGCCCCAACAGTACCATTAGTACTGGTTTGTAAGAAATGCACAATCAGTCGGCTCAGTTTGTCCTGTCTGTTTTCTGGAGGAAAAAAGGAACAGTGAATTTCAGTTGGGAACTTGAGATGGCAGAAACGCAGCCTCTGCAAGATTTTTCTTCTTACTATAATAGTACAAGGAGTTATTTCTAGTCGAATTTTATATATAGCCATTGCTTACATTAGGGGTTTTGTGTCGGGGATTTACCATGAGCTGAGATCTTAGCCTTCTGTTTTCTTTTTTAGATTCTTTTGTCTGGGAAAAACACAATCAGAGCTTGTATTTGTTGTATCCATTTCTCATGAGCTCCACCATTTCCTCCACAGTGATATGCCAGATTATACTTATATTGTATTCTGTGATTTGTATTAAATTACTTGGTTCTGAATATAATAATCTCAGCTCACATAAGGAGAAGTCAGTGTGCATCCTAACTGCAGCTGCCGTCTTCGCACCTCTGCAGTCAGTCCCTCCCACACCCTTAGCCAACTTAACCTGGCTCTTCATGTGTAGAAGTACCTCGAGTGGAAACAAGCAGAAAGACATTTCCTTATTTGTTACTCATTTAAAAAGGGAATGCATTGAATGGACATTGTGCATTGCAGTCTTTTCCAGAATCATCCTAATGGGTCCCTTATTGTATTTCCTGATTGTAGTGCTGCTTTTGATACAGTTCTTGGGATAAATGTTGCAGTCAAGAAACTAAGCCGTCCTTTTCAGAATCAAACTCATGCAAAGAGAGCTTACCGTGAACTCGTCCTCTTAAAATGTGTCAATCATAAAAATGTAAGTTATGTCTATGTTTCCTCTATATAACGCAGTCCACGGTGTGGTCATCTTGTGGGTCTTTGGAAATACACTGAGTTCAGACCTCGGGTAAACTAGCTGTAACAGGAACTATTTAAGTGGTTCAAGTTTCTTGACAAAATTCTTAATAAGCATTGGGGAAATTGAAGTCAGCAAGAAGCATCATGGTCCAGTCTAGGTCTGACAGCAATATCCATTAACCCTGTAATCATTTGATTTTCACCATATCTGTTTCTATAAAATGGCAACGGTATTGACCTAAAAAAATGAGAAACAACTAGATAATTTTTTAGAAAAACATTGTTCTATGAAGTAGCTTTTTACCTTGTACACAACGGACATTTCAGTTCTAAGTAAATGTGATATGCAAGATGGCTGTGCTTGGCATCTCCACAGAAATCAAAGCACTGTGAATTTCAAGGAGAAATTGTATTTCTCCAGAAAATTTCTGGAGGCCCATTGTATGTCCACTACTGGTGTCTGAGCATGAACGTGAGCATGATTTTGATAATCTTGCCATGTTATAAAAAAATCATACAATGTTATGTCTGAAAGGGGCTTTGGAGATCACCCCTTGTGACCCCTTTTTTGTTGTGGGGGAGGAGTATTTAAGACTACACTCAACTCCACGTGGCTCCCTTTGTTTTAGCATTTTTGCTGGCTCTTTCTGGTGAAGGGATATTACATACAAAACTAAGATAGGTTTATTCTTTTGAGTCCATGGTTTGAGTTTGTTTTTAATTTCTCCAACGCATGCTTTATTTTACTTATACATTTAAATTTTTTTTCAGGTTACACAGAAGTATGGTTATTTTTTTTTTAATTCAAACAATATAAACAAGAAGGCAAAAATCCTTGAATCTCTCAGATCATTATCATTAACATTTTGGTGAGCATTCTTACACGTGCATGTACATACATACATGAACACGATCAGCTATGTTATCGTGCATCCTGCCTTCTCCCTCGTGGATTGTGTCTGGACCTCAAATACATTACATAGTATACATGCACAATAATTTATTTAACAGTCACCTGTTACTGGATATTTAGATTGCTTCCAGTTTTTGCTATTATAGCCAGTGCTGCAACAAACATCCTTGTACATGCATCTTTGCCCACCTGTCCAGGTGAACTTCTTAGCCAAAGCGTAAACTACACACTTCTGGCTTTAATACATGCTGACAAATTGACCTTAAGAAAAACTGTCAATTTTACACTTTCATTAAGACTATCTGAGGAAAAAAAAAAAAAAGAATGTCCAAGAATGTGTTTTATTTCAGAATCCCCCAGCACTATGTACATATTGTTGATTTTTTTTTGTTGTACTTTGCCAATCTGAGAGATGAAAAATGATATCTTATTCTCACTTGTGAGGTTCACTTCTTTCCATACTTTACTAGCCATGTATTTTTGAAGAATTTGTTTCCCATGGCCTTTGACCATTTTTCTCTTGGGCTGTCGGTCTCTTTTATGCATTTGTAGAGGATCTTTGTATATTAAAGCTATCAACCCTCACTTCTTTTCCATTTGACCTCATTTAGGTTACTTTTGCCATACTAGGTTTTTGTGTGTATGTGGTTTTGTTGTTGTTGTTGTTTGGTTTTTTGGTCTTGGTTTGGGTTTAACCATAACACATGTTCTAGGTTTCCTGTCATGCTTAGAAAAGGCTTTTCTACGCCAGGATTACATAAATGTTTATCCACATTTTAATTTTTGTGGTTTCATGGTTTACATTTAAATCTTTGTTCCACTTGGAGTTGATGTGAAGATTAAGTATGGATCCAGTTTTATTTTGTAGTTGGTTAGCCAGCCACCCCAATCCTATATTCTCACTCATCTTTTCCTTGGTCATTTGAAATAATTGAGGATGTGTGCTTGATGCTCAAGCGGTGGGAGTCATTGTTTAACTGTTGGGGTGCCAGGACCAAGGCCTTGCAGTAGAGGCCTTTCTAGAACCCTCTTAAAGTAAATACCTAACACTGTGAGGGGTTCATCTTCATCAAACTAGAAATATAAGTTTTGCCTTCATATTTCAACACTACAGAAATTTGTAGATCATATCTCAGTTTTCATAGTTAACATATTGCTTTGGTGTTTTTCTGCCCGTAATGTTCTACCTTTTTATGTTTAAAGCCCGAAAGACATTATGTGTTAAAGTTCTGTCATAATAAGTTACTAGAGACACATAAAATGTGATTTGGTTAAAAGTATATCTTATTTCCAAGGTGAGAATCCTAATCATTTAACTTTTCTCAAATACCATGTAATAGGATGTTTTGGTAAAACTAATAACAATAATAAATACTGAGCTCTGGTATGATTTTTCAGTTTTAATGCATTTTAATGTTAAACTTAATTTTTATAATTAAGTAGAGTTACCTGACTTGCTGAGGAATAATAAATCTTCTCTTTTCAGATAATTAGTTTGTTAAATGTATTTACACCACAAAAGACTCTAGAAGAATTTCAAGATGTGTAAGTATCACTTTTACTCAGTAATGCAGTATGTATCAAAGACTAAAAATTTAGAAAGGAAAAATTGCTTTTTTTACTTAGGAAATGTAGGTAGCAATATATTTAGCCACTTTTTTCTGTGGAGGAGAAATATTAAGGAAGATAGATAATAATATTCAACTATTTGTGCCTAGATATTATCATCTCCATAACCGATAAATGATGACTGAAAATAATTCTTCGGAGCAGATGGTGATCACTAATGTTGTTGAGTTGCTCTGCTGAAATATAAAATGTTGTTCTCCAGTCCCCCAGAAAGCCAGGATGATAGTGTTTATAATTATTATTTGAAATCATTATGACACTATATGTTGTGCGATTCCAAAATCTGAAATAGAATTTTCTTGTGGACAATAAACTATTAACTTACCATATTGAAATACAATGCCCAACTCATCCTAAATTGACTGGTGCATTCGTTCAACAAATATCTGATTGCCACTCATGTGCTAGGCACTCTCTGGGACTTGGCATACTTCAGTGACCCAAACAGGCAAAGATTCCTTTATGATTAAGAATTGCAGGTGGTCACACTCGCTCTTAGAGCTTTGTGAAAGCCAGAGAAGAGAAGATACGCGGTTAACATAAGTAAGGAAGTGCCGCCATCATAAGGATGTCGCAAGTGTTCTGGAAGAAGTGAGCTGGTTTAGGGAATCAGAAGTGCCAGGGGTTAGGGGACAGGCCTGGTGCATCCTAAGCAGGGTGGGTGGAGAAAGACCTCACTGGACCGGGGATGAAGAAAGCCTTGAAGGAGGCTCGGGGTTGGTCCTAAAGATATTTGAGGGAAGGTGGGATCGAGATAGAAAGGAGTGGAAGTGGGGCCATGCCCACTGTGCTCTGAGAGCCATAAATGGCCAGTGTGGCTGGAGAAGGGGAGCAGAGGAGAAAAGTGGGTGGGTTCCGAGAAGTGATGGGGCCAGGCCCTCCTGGGCCTCGAGGCCTTTTACTCCAGGGCAAGGCAGTAAGACTCAGCAGAGGAGTGAGCTTCCCTGACTTACATTTTCAAAGAATAACTTTAGTGGCTGTGTTGGGAACCCACCGTCAGGGGTGGAGACACAGAAGCCCCGTGAGGAGGCTGTTGCAGCAATGTAGGGGAGGGGTGATGGTGGTTGCATTTAGACCAGAGGGTACTAGTTAAAGGGAGAGACTAGAGGCCGAAACTGTCCTGAAGGGGGAGCCACTGTTAGAGGACTGCAGTGTGAGGAAGAACAAGCTGAGGGCGACGCCTGGTGCTGGCCTGAGTCCCAGCTGAGATGAGGAGGGCGACTGGAGGGGGAGATGGAATTGGGGGCTCAGTTTTGGATGTGGGCCTCGAGGTGCCTCTTGGATACCCAGGTAGGCCTGGGACGTGGACAGTTAGATACATGAGCCTGGCGTGCAGGAGAGAGGTCTGGGTGGGAGGTATGAATTTGAGAGTTGATGGTCTGCAGATGGTGTTTAAAGTGTTGAGACCGGAGACCAGAGGAGATCCCCAAGACTGTGATAGAGAAGAGAAGGAGGCCAAGGACCGGGCATTGGCACCCCCAACAGTAAGAAGTTGGGGAGAGGAGCAGGGCACAACCAGCCAGGACCGTAGAACAGGCCATTCGATTTAGCGACATGCAAGTAAGTCATCGGGGGCCTTGGCGAGGGCAGTGCAGAGTGGTGGGGCACAGGCCCCATGGAAGTGGGCTTCAGAGAAAATGGAAGAAGAATTGTAGATGCCAAGTATAGGCACCTCTTTGGGGAGTTTTGTTTGCAAAGAGAGCAAGAATATGGGGCATAGCTGGTGGGGGCAGAAGGTCAAACATTTTCTTAACATGAGAGGAGTAACAGCATGGTTTCTATATTGGTAAGTATGACCCAATAGCAAGAAAGAAAGAAAAAAAGAGAGAGGGAGGGAGGGAGATTTCAGAGAATTTGAATATTTGAGATTGTGTTTACTATGATATAAAAATTGTTTTAACTTGAAATACATCATGTTGATAGGGTTTTTTTGAAAACTTCTAAGTTCCATTATATGTTTGCTTTTTTTTTTACAAGATACCTTATAAATATTTAGAGAAAACAAGTTATCTTTTTTTTTATTTTAGCCAGTGCAGCAACTAAGTAGTAAGTTATACTGTTTCATATAAATGTAGAGTTTAGTAACCATAAAGGAATTTTGGGTGATTTTTATGTGTACATGATTGATCTTTTTTCCCCCAGGTATTTGGTTATGGAATTAATGGATGCTAACTTATGTCAGGTTATTCACATGGAGTTGGACCATGAAAGGATGTCCTACCTTCTGTACCAGATGCTCTGTGGTATTAAACATCTGCATTCAGCTGGTATCATTCATAGAGTAAGTAGTGACACCACGTCAGTTTTATTTTTAAAATCACAATCATTTTGTTATCATGATTCTCCAGGTACAGAAGAACTTAATATTTTTTAAACAGTTGCCAGTGTCAAGAATCCAAAGAAATGATGGGATCATGTTGAGTTCCCAAATACCACTGAGATTAGAAGACATTTGTGGAGCACCTCGTTTGCGCAAGCCCACACGAGCCACTCGGGATGCAGGCTTGAGCTGCTTGGTTTGATGCTGCAGAAGGAAACTTTTTTTTTTTAACCTTTCATTTTAAAGTAACTTAAAATTTAAAAGTTACAAGAATAGAACAGAGAACTCCCAAATATTATTTACCCAGAATCATCTATTTGTTAATTGTTAATGTATTTGCCATATTTGAAATCCCATTTTTAATGAGGCAGGAATTTAGGTTTGGGGTGGGGAAAAGTTAGAGGCTAAGTAGTAAGTGATACCGTTGCTTGAGAAATCATACATAAATTAGGCCCAAATATCTATTTCTTAGAATCATAGAAGTTGGCCACTCCAGCATCCCGGCCCCCCTGGTGGGAACTTTTGGAATGGCCCTGGGTGGGCATCTTGAGCCTAAACTTGGATTTGAATGACAAGAGTTGCCTGTACTCTGTCAGGAAGCAACATTTAAAAACCATTGAGATACAGTGTAATTCTCTAAGCTGGTTTTATGAGTTTTTATTTTTTTACTTGTATCACTGTGCAAGCAGAACGTCACGATAGAATTTTCTTTGACAACTAAAATGTTGAGTGAGATTACAGGCAGAGATAATAGAATTGTGTTGGAAACATTCTTAGCATTCCCTAAATTATTACCATACTAATTTTGTCGACAGACTGTCTTTAGATATTATAGTCCAACATCAAGAAGTTGTCATTTCTCTGAACCACAGTCTTTGTGGGCAGAAAGATAGTGAGACCAGAACAATGAAGCCTATTCATAGAGAAAAGAATAGAGAGATTTTCGATGGTGCAGTAGATCTGTTAGGTGCCAGGAAATGTTGGGCGCAACCGCACAGCCCGCCAATCCAGAGAGGACCCAGCTGCCCTTGCCCCTGGCCATGAGCCTCAGGTCTGGGACCCCAAAGCCCACAGGCCTGGGCGGCATACCTGGGGTCTTGCACACCAGTAAGCACCCAGCTCCTGATCCTGTGCGGTTACTTAAAATACGGCCTTTGCTGCCACCAGGTGTCTGGTTAAAATAATATAAATTCTGTTGACAAATTTGCTTTTAAAATTATACTGTTCATTTTTTTCTTTAGTTTTTATTTAAATTCCAGTTAGTTTGCATACAGTGTAATATTAGTTTCAGGCGTACAATCGTGATACGACACTTCCAGACACCACCCAGTGCTCATCACAGGTGCCCTCCTTCCTCCCCACCACCTGTTTCCCTCCACCACGTTTCCCGTTCTCTGACCTCCGGGTATTTGCAGTGTCATCAGGTTTGGACCAGTGTGGATGGTGTGTTGTCTATCATCATGACACCTAAACACTCTCTCCTGCACAGCCTTCTGTTTACACTATGATAGAATTTCTTTTCCCTTCAACTTTTTGTTCCTGGAGTTAATGCCACTTGTCATTTATTTGTTTGCATTGGTGCTCTTTGTTGTTTTGTTTTTCAAGGAGCGAGGAGTTTTCTCTGCTCTCCTTGCTGAGTTAACTCGAAGCTTTCTGCCAGGCATCTAGGTTTCCTCTCAGCGTGTCCAGGGATGCACTGTTTCCTCGTCGGTGGGATCTCGCTCTTGGAGCCTCAGCGCTGCTCCCCAGCGGGATTGGCCGCCTCGTACCTGATGCAGATGGGTTATCCTGGGCCCGGCCCTAGCATTTCCCTGCAGCTTTCCTTAACTTGCTTCCAGACCTCTTTCTGTCTTTCTCAGTTTACTCCCTTGTTTTGGTGGGACGCATCCTCCAGCAGCTTCCCCAGAAGTGGTGCATGGGAGGCAGACTTTTTTGCGGCCTTGGACAGCTGAAACTCTTTGTTCTGCCCTGCCTGTCACGTGATTCATAGTTTGGTTGGATATAGAATTCTTAGTTATATAAATCAGTTGCCCTACGAGTTGTAAGGGCAGTACCCTGTTTTAGTGGGGTGTAGTTTGGCTTTTGAGGTTTCTAATACCATTCTTATTCCTGATCCTTCGCAAGTACCCTGTTGTGTTTTATCTCTGGAATCTTGTAAAAATGGTTCTTTATTTCTTGCATTCTGAAATGTTATGAAGATATGCCTTGATATGGAAATTTTTTCATTAATTGTGGTGGGCACGTGATGCCCCTTCAGTCTGAAAGGCCATGGCATAGAGTTCTGGGAAATTTGTATTATTTCTTCCAGAATGCCCAGATTGCCTGGTGTCAGAGGCTGTATGGGGTGGGGTCGGGATGCAGCCCTCTGCCACAGAGCCCTGTCTTTAGCCTGGGCCCCTCACCCATGCCCTCCCTGTGCCTCATGCCAGCACATCTGTTGCTAATGTGCCTGAGGCCCAAGTCTAGAATCTCGATTTTAGTTTTTCTAGACTATGTGGGCCTGTAGGAATGAAGAAGGAGCCCAGCCAGGCCTTTCTTCTGGGGTGGAGCTGGAGAGGTCTGCCTTTACCTTTAGGTTGACCTTCCCAAACCTCCCTCAGTGTCCCACCCCTGCTTCACCCTGAGTGTTTCCTGGGCGTCATGGTTCCCCTTATCTTGCTTGGGCCACTTACCGAGGTTGGAATGTACTGCACTCAGCCAAGTCATTTCCTGCCTCTCTGCCACTCTTTGTCCCCAGAGAGTACGTGGGGCTTTTCATGGGCAGCATCGGCATGCCGGGATGGGGTTGGACGTGCGAGACCTGTACTGGGAGAAGGCCTGTGAGGAAGGACCGAGGAGAGGGCTGCAGGGGGTGGCGGGGCAGGGGGAAGGCAGCAGGGGTCTGAGCCCTTGGAGGGGCTGAGGGCAGAGCCGCAGGCTGTGGTACATCTCTCAGAGAGCCTGGCCCACTGCGCAGTCCATGAGCCGCCCACCAGTGGATGTCTCACAGGGATGGGCTCCTGCCCCACGCTGCCACTGACCAAGAGCCACACAGGTCGGGAGGAGCTCCCCGGTGCTCCCCGAGGGGAAACTGAGAAGAGGGAGGCCACACGCCATAGCTCCTGTCAATGCAGTTGCTCGCAGGGCCACAAAAGATGCTCACTTGCCCCTCTCCGCTCTCCGTGCCCTCGGCCATCACCTTGGCAGGTCTCCATGGCTTGCCTGCATGTGACCCAGACCTTCATATCTGAAGGGTCTAACTCTGGCGGCTCTGAGCGGGAACGGGGTCCACAGACCCAGTCATCTGGCAGTCATCTCCCCAGTCTCGCGAGCGTGTGACTGGAACGGGTACCTTTGGCAGTTGGAGTGACCCCTGCGCTGGTTCCTTGGCCTGCAAGCTAAGAGGGGTCACGATGGTGAAGGCCCCGAGGAACCATGAAACTGTGCCCTCAAGATAAGCCAGAAACATGATTGATCTCCGGGGAGGTGGCAAGGATAGAGGACTTAGTACCACCATTGAAACTCAAGGAGTGCAAGGACAGTGCTCCGTGCCGTAGTCCAGTTTGAGTCCCCAGTGCAGCACTGGAGGAACCTAGGTGGTCCTGGGGAATGCAGATGACCGAGGCCGAAGCGGCTAGTAGTCCTGGTTGCCACTGCTGTGCTGGTCACGGGAGAGCTGCTAGAGCGATTAACAGGGCCTCCGTGCGGCGTGAAGCCACTGACGGGGCAAATGCATTCTTCCGTTCTGGCTGGGAAAGAGGGTCAGAAACCGTTCACGCACAGGTGGGATGGACAGCAGTGGTATGGAGTTCCACAGTGTGCCCGGGCCTATGTCGTCGTCCCAGCTGGAATGATGGTGCTTTGGGTCGTCGAGTTTCAGGGTCCACTCAGAGCTTGGGTCCCATAGTCCTCCAGACGACTGCTTAGCCTCCTGTCGCAGGGTTCAGTCACCCAGGTGAGTGCCTGAGGCTACCTATAGGGCAGAAGCAGGGAAATCAAAGCAGCGGATGCTTGTCACCATGTGCAGGGTCCTCCTTGCTAGGACGCCGCCTCAGGCAGTGGGCCCTGATCTGAGAACTGACTGGGGCTCTGGGCCCCTGGCTCCTCTGCCCTGGCCCTGCTTTGGCTACAGAGGTGTCACACACCCTCCTTGTCCGTGCCAGGGACGCTGCACTCTCGTAGCCGTCCCCTCACTGTGTGGGTCAAGCCCGAAGGTCGCGTATCCTTTGTATTTTAACGTCTATTTCTTGTTTTCCTTGTTGGGGGTGTTCTTCAAGCATTGAAGGGGCAGAACTGTCTTTCCTCGGCCACCTTGAAACCCTAAGTCCAGTCTGTTTTGGAAAGCTGCCGGTGGCTGTGTGTGGAGGCTGAGGACAGAGTGCCGTGGAAGTGGGGAGCCCGCAGGAGCCCCGGGACCTTTTTCAGCCTCTCCTGTGGGCAGGCGCCCCGAGGCCAGCGCCTCTCCCAGGCCTGCCGGGGCCGGTCCACAGCGCAGACTGCCAGCTTTGCATTTTGTTATCACAGTTTTCCAGCAGATGGCAGTAAAGGGGGTTCTTCCCACCAAATCCAACCAAATCCAACCAAATCCGAGCAGGAGGAGAATTTTCAGACCGGTGGAAGGGGCTGGAGACAGGCATGTGTTCTACCTCACTCTGCGGTTCACTGAGCGGGCCGGGGGCAAGCTGCTCTACTAACCCTTATCCCTGTGGCTTTAGATCAAGGCCAGGGTGGATTTCAGGGGCTGCTGGCTGGCCAAGTAGAGACATTTCAAATTTTTAAGAAATCAGCTTCCTCAAAAGAAAGCACCTATTGACATCCCAGCCAACAGCGTCAGGAAGGCTCTGTGTTGGCCAGCCGGGGATGTTGTCATTCTTTTCCTCATTGCCACATGGGGGACCAAAAATAGTTCCTTGTCATTTGGACATTTAAAAAAAATTTTTCTTCACAAAGTTGAGCATTATTTCACCTGTTAGCAATCTGTATTCTAACATGCCTATTCTTGCCATAGTATTGGTTTTTAAAAAAGAAGCTAGAAACAAATTGGTTCTTTGCCTTAGCTGCATGACTGCTTCCTCACAGGGCAGGGTCACTGGTGTGCGTGAGGGGCTTACTGAGGAGTGGGGGCGCTCCCCCAGGTTCCCCCACATCAGGACACATGTCTGAGAGGGTGGTGGCCAGCGAGGCCAGGGCATCTGCATGGAAATTGGTGGGAATTTTCATTGCGTTTTTCACACCTTACATATTTCTACTGAATCCAGGAAGGTGAGAACATTCAACAGTAATGAAACATAACTTTAGCTGATGTAAGTTTTAACTGTCTGGAGGCACACCTGCGTGCGCCCTTGGAAAGCATTAGTCAGGTGCTGGGCCTGACACCTCACACTGAGTCCTCCCAGGTCCTCCTGTGCTCAGCGTGACTTGTGAAGACAATAGACAGGGGTCGCTGAGAAGGCAGTTTCCAGGGCGCGTGTGCAGGCTCCCGTCCCAGGTAGAAGTCAGATCCCTGTGGCCCGAGGAAGGGTCCGGGGACAAGAGGGTCACCGTGAAGAAAGGCCCAGGGTTGTCGGGGAGGAAACTGTGGAATTTGTGTTCACATGTCCAGGGTGCAGGGTCGAGGGGCTGGTGACAAGTGTGTTCATGCTGTATCAGGCTGGGCTCTGAGAGCTGGGAGCACAGCCAGGGTCTCTGGTCACGGAACTGGTGCTGGCAGGGGGATGTGGGGGTGCCTCCTGGGTGGTGTGTGCGGTGGGTGGGCTTGGTGACCATGGAATTCCTTCTCTGAGAGAAGAAGGCGCCCTTCGAAGATTGCCGAGTCGGAGAATTCTACCCCCGTGCTGAGCGGTATGGCGGCCACGAGCCACATAGGGCTGTCGAGCACTCAGAATGTGGCTCTGATTGTAAATACACAGTGGATTTCAAAGACACTACCAAAAAAAGAATGTGAACTATCTCATTAGTAAGTTCTCTGTGTTGCTTCACATTGTAAAATGATAGTGTTATGGATATATTGAGTTAAATAAGATTATGAAAATTCACCTAACCTGTTTGTATTCATCCTTCCTAAGATGGCTACTCGAAAATGTAAATGACGTGTGTGGCCGGCATTATATTCCTGTGGGACAGCTGAGGACTGAAGGATGCGCAGGTGTGGAGGAGGGATAGGTGGTTAGCTCCGAGGAGATTTTAAGCAAAGGGATGTCGTGAAGTTTCCCATGTGGGGATGAGGGCGACCATCTGGCTTCCTGAGGCTGATTTGTATTCGTTCCAATTTGAGAGAGTCGGGTTTTCCAAAATCCCAGTGTTCAGTTCTAACCTCCCTCGGTGTCCCAGGACACAGATACTTCCGCAGCCCCCGGCCTCACAAATCCCTACCAGTGCGAAGTTGTCCATTTAGCATGCTCTGTGTTGTCTCGCTCATTTAAACCATTTCTGCCCTAGGACTTGAAGCCTAGCAACATCGTAGTAAAATCAGACTGCACGCTTAAGATCCTTGACTTTGGCCTGGCCCGGACAGCATGCACCAACTTCATGATGACGCCATACGTGGTGACGCGCTATTACCGGGCGCCCGAAGTCATCCTGGGCATGGGCTACAAAGAGAACGGTGAGTGCAGGCGGCACTCCCACGTGGCCGCAGCTCCCCACTAGCGTTGTCCCCTGAGCCACAGGAAACACCATGTGGGGGCTGTGTCACACACAGGTCATCAGGGCCACAGACACGAACTCATTAATCTCATATCTCCACTGGCAGAAGTCACCCACTTATACAAATTCACTTTCAAAATGAATATTTTCGACCATCTCTTCAAGTTAAACATACATAGTTTGGGGAAGTGTGCAGACCCACCACACCAGCAGTACCGAAGACCTCCCCGGGCCCCCTCCTCGATCTCAGCCCCCAGAGGGAGCCATTATCCTGATTTCCGGTGCCAACACCTGGTTTTGCTTATTTTGGGACTTGGTAATAATTGAATAATACACGTTCTCTTTTGTGTAAAACTGGGTTTTTAACATCAAAACTTAACTTACTCTAACAATATCAGAGCCCTTTGTAACTTAGCCGCTGACAAATTTGTCGAAAAGAACTCAATCACAGTTAAGACTTGCTAAGAGTCTGAAAGTTTGCGCAGGTCATATGGAATGTAACCAGTGCCCCCACTCTGAGAGACGCCATTCTGTGGCTTCCTGCTGGCCCCATCAGCTCCTCCACCAGCACTAAGTATGGGCACAAAATAGCCCTCTGTCTGGCCATCGGGCCCCCCGGAAGCCCAGACCAGCACACCTGCCCTGTAAGGTCCTGCCGGCCTGGCAGTTTAGCAGAGGGTCGCTCAGCAAGCGTTGTGTCCATATTTTACGAAAGCTGGGTTTGTCTTTGTTGGGAGGGGGTTTGAGGAAGCTGCATGGGGGTCTCTGGCTGGTTTTAATCACCTGGTGTTTGGTAGTGGACATCTGGTCTGTCGGGTGCATCATGGCAGAAATGGTCCTCCATAAAGTCCTGTTCCCAGGAAGAGACTGTATCCTTCACAGGGAGAGCCCCCAGCACTGGCCATGGGGGAGGTGGTGGGGGTGGGCACGTGGCCTGCACACAGCTTTGTGGGGACAGGCACCTCTTCTTCCGGGGGGTTTGTTTGTTTCTCAAGCTGTAAAGTCCTGGACTCTTGGGCACTAAAGCCCAGATTGCTGGAAGCCGAAGGCCACAGCGGAGGCCAGCAACCACTCGCACCGTGGAAAGAGCTCACCCTTAGCTAGCAATTTATTTTTCCATATTTGTGTGTTTAGTACACTGTTAGAATTCCTTTTCCTCACCTTTGTTTTGTTCATGGCACTTCATAATTTTATCATTTCATTTTATTTTCAGTTGATATCTGGTCAGTGGGTTGCATCATGGGAGAGCTGGTGAAAGGTTGTGTGATTTTCCAAGGCACTGACCGTATCCTTCCCGGGACCTTCCCGGCCATGCTTTCCATAAATGCCAAAGACAGCAGGAGCTTGAAAGGAAAATGTTGCAATTCTAGACTGTGTGTCCTAAGGGGGTCTTTATTATGTTTGTTAAAGTAGTGTCACAAACCAAATGGTTCAGTTTTACGTTTTCTTTTTCACTTGACTACCTGCAGTGACTTTATTGAGGCTTAGAGTTACGTTAAACCAATGATATTAGTTCTTAATTTTATCAAAAATAGCTTAGAAATTGATTTACTCTTTGTCAAATGTATTCTGATATTTAAATGAAAACACTATTTAGTTCATTCAGTTAATTTAACAAGGAAAGTTTCTGTCTAAATTTAATAGGCTAGTATTGCTGTGTCATTCAATTAATATACCATTTTGTTAGCTGTCGGTATGATCTAAAATATTTTCCCCCAAAGCAAGAACTGAAGCACACTGCATAAGACCAAAGTAAAGAGGTGGAAAGGAAACGTTTGTGAGGAACAGTATATGTTAATTTTCTTGCCTGTTACTCTGCTGACATTTTGTAGAAATTTTTAAAAGATCCATCTAAAAGGTTCTTTTGTGACATACCTGGAGAAGTCTAAATAAATATAAAATGCAAAAGATTAACTTATACTGTCAGCAAATCACAATGACATACAGCATAAAGCAGAAGACAATATAATAGTTAAAATAGCTTTCTTTCATCGTGGTCCTCATATTCTTCCATCTTTAATATTTTTCACTCTAACATATTCCCTTTTTCATTTGTGTTCTAACCACTTACGATTTTCATTAGTCTTTGATTTTGTTTTTTTCCTTATGAAAGCTTAAAGTGGTCTCTGTTGGCAGATTGATGGTTATTTTTAAAGGAGTTCAAGCTGTGTAGTCAGTGTTTTGTATGTATTTTATTAAAGTTATTTTAGTTTTTTATAATTTTATGAGGGTGATTTTCTTGTAATACAAATTCTTTACAACACAAACATGGAATGAAAAGATTTTGTTCTTATCATTTTATTTGCCTTCCTTGACATTTTTCACATCACAGATTTTATGTGAAGTTAAATACAGCATTTTATTTTGTTCTAATAAATTTTCTAGCAGTTTTCCATAGCCTTTCCTTTGATTCACTTGTTCCAAACTATAAATAAGGAGGTCTTTATTTTGCAAACAGATTCAGCTTAAAAGGGAAAAGTTGATATAGTCTAAAGATAAATAATTTAGAAGGATCTACTTAACATTTCATTTGTCTCAATTCTTATTCATTTTGTGCCTTTCCTTTTTTGAATTAAGAAATGTTTTCTTCAGAAAGTACAAAAACTGTGGATACCTTCTGGTGCATTATGAAGTTAATTTAAAGTTCCTACCTTACATACTAACATCTTGCAATGTCAGTAACTAACAGTTTTATATATAAGGCCACCTGAGGTCATTCTCAAAATATAGACACAGAGCTAACATCATTTTTCAAAGGCAATTTTTGCCCCCTCTTGCAAACATTAGATTCAAAATTACTAGGATGGAAAAAGATTCTGGCAGCCAAACTGCAGTTCTCTGAGATGTGCTTCAGATCCGTGACCTGGGTAGAAGAGGGCCTCCTGTGCCCACAGCAGCCCATCAGAGACAGGGAGCTGCAGCCAGCCCTCCTCGGGCTCACAGGAGTCCGGGCCTCCCCGACCCTTAGTCCCCCTTCAGTACAGTTGAGAGGCCCGTGGGAGCCGAGAGACAGGGACGAGCGCACACACCCGGAGGCCAGCCAGGCCTGTTGGGGGTGACGTTCCCTTCCCACCCCCACCCCCCCGTTAGTCTACAGAAATGACCCTGTATCATGAACACACTAGACATTTACTGAGCACCCTCCCTTTTCTAGGCTCCTATCTGACTTACGTTGGGAAAGGTCGTCCCAGCTGCTGAGCCAAGGCAGACAGACTGTCATGGGCAAGAGCAGAAGCAGAGAGACGAGGGGCTGTTTCGGATGATCAGTGGGAAGCGAAGGTGGTGAGCAGGGCTTCCCGATCCTGCTTCGGCAGCACATTAGGAACGCAGGGGTGAGGGAGGAGAATATGCTAGTGACTCCAGTGGCCAGAACCTGTCTCCCGAGCCTGTTCAGCTCTCCCAGGTTCTTCCACAGTGATATGATTGCATTTTTCTAAGACAAACCTCCATTAGATTTTTTTTTAAAAAAATTTGAAAACTGCGCCTGGGTGGCTCAGTTGGTTAAGCGACTGCCTTAGGCTCGGGTCATGATCCTGCAGACCCGGGATCGAGTCCCGCATCGGGCTCCCTGCTCGGCGGGGAGTCTGCTTCTCCTTCTGACCCTCCCCCCTCTCATGTGCTCTCTCTCTCTCTCTCTCATTCTCGCTCTCTCAAATAAATAAAATCTTTAAAAAAAAAAAAAGAAAACTGTTTTCTAAACGTTGTTTACATGATTTTTTTTTCTGGCCTACATTCTCTTGTATAATTGTTTACGGTCTCAGAATCACTTTCCAGCTCATGATGCCAGTTTTTCCAAGCCCCCTGTAAACTATAAAGCTGGTATTTTCTGCATCTTACCAACAAGTAAGTTGAGAGCCAGGGGAGATTGAGTGCCCGGCACCTGCTGCATGGCTAGGAGCACAGTGGAGTCTGAAACCCAGGTCATAGACTTTGAAAGGAAGTAAGATGCGCTCCAGGGTACTGCAGTGATGGTCAGGGTCAGTGCCGAGTGAAAGAGAATGACCTCCCAAAGCTGTCAGTCTGAGCCCCATTTCAGGCAAGCCCATGGTCCCGTGGGAGGGGACGAGGCCTGGGCTCAGAGAGCCCCGAGCCCCGGCTCATGCACTGCACCCCGCGGGGCCTCTGCGTCCCCAGCTGTGAGCCCAGGACTCAGGTCTGTCTACTTCAGGGAGTTTACAAATCTAAGTCGCTTTGGTGTGAAAATTGATTTTGGTTTGCCTAAGTAATATTTATCTAATTTCATCTTCAATCACCTCTGTCATGTCATGGGTAGTCTTCAGTTCCAAGATAACGGTCTCTTGGTCTAGAAGTGGAAGGCATACATCCCTCAGTGTATTGATCTAATAAACTGCGATCAGGGTTTAGAAAGGCGCAGAGGTTTTAAAACTAGTCTCAACTTTGGAAACCCACGCCGTATTTACCTATCATTTCAAAACACCTGTGGGATGGCCTCGTTCATTACCTGTCAGTAGGTAGAAAGAGGATTTCAGTGCTGCTTTGAATGATGCTACTCCGTGTAACGTGACTGTAAGGCCCTTCAGTGGTATTTTCCTCAAGAGACTCCTTAGATATTGATCAGTGGAATAAAGTCATTGAGCAGCTAGGAACGCCGTCTGCGGATTTTATGAAGAAACTTCAGCCGACTGTGAGGAATTATGTAGAAAACAGACCGAAGTACCCCGGCATCAAGTTTGAAGAGCTCTTCCCAGATTGGATATTCCCATCAGAATCCGAACGAGACAAAATTAAAAGTAAGATGCCCTTTGTTTCCCTCATCCCTGTTTCCGCAGTCTAGACGCTGCTCTCAGCCTCTTCAGGTTCGCGTTCTGACACCGCTGGACGTGGGGAGATAAAATAGGGGAAACCCTCAAATAAAGTGAGGTACAGGCCAGCCTGAAGGCTTAGCGACCTGAAAGTTCTGTCCTCAACAGAAGGGCCGCACTGAAGCCTTTGGTCAAAATGAAAAGGTTTGCGTCAGTCTCAAAGACTCCTATGTTAATTATAGCTAATCGGGATTCACACAGTTTTCAGGTACACGGAACACTTGAATTAAGATTCTAGCCCATAGTTCGATTACAAAAAGCTCCTCCCCCCTTCTCCGGTGCCCGTCACTAGAACTGTGATTTAAGGAAAAGAATAGATTTCTCCCCACATCAGGGTAAACTTGTGCCTCCATCAGAAAAGCCCCATCTCTCCTTTGCCTACCCATGTGAACTTTAATTGCCAGAACCTAGGTGAGTCACTGAGCTTGTTGGGTTTTTTCCTAACAAGTGATCTCTAGATTTTTTTTTTTTAAGTGTATATTGCTAGCACTACTTGCAGGTAGGCATAGTAGAGGCATCTGTGAAGTGTTCGTGAGATTATTGTATGGCCGAAGAGGTCCGTTCTAATTTTGTTTGGATGGGACATCAAGAGAAGAGCCTGCCCGTGCTCTGTGCCTGCATTTCGGGCAGTGGTGGCCCTTAGCTCAGTTCCTGTGCCCTCCCTGGTGGCGGCTCTCCCTGGGCACTGTGTCAGCCTCCCTTTGGCCTGCGTCCACCTGCTACCCTTTCCCCAGGCCCTGTCCCTCCGCCTCCCGTCCCAGAGCCAGAGGCAAGACACCGAGGTTGAAAACCTGATTGATAGTGAAAGTGGCTTATTCTTAAAGAAAAAAGCCTCGATTGATCTGGAACCTGTCAAAAATTTCTCAAAGTTAAAACATCTGTGTTCTATCTGCACTGTCACATTTTCTCTCTGATGTTCTATGCCTCAGCATTAATTTATTCATCTAATATTTGTTTCCACCCTAGCAAGTCAAGCCAGAGATTTGTTATCGAAAATGTTAGTGATAGATCCCGACAAGCGAATCTCTGTCGACGAAGCTTTACGTCACCCTTATATTACCGTTTGGTACGACCCTACTGAAGCCGAGGCGGTAAGCGTCTGTTTTGGAAGGACTTGTGCCTAAGGGCAGGGCGTACATTTCCTTAGATCTTCCGTCCATCCTGGGGCTGTCGCTCAGTGTACCTCAGGAGTGTGCCCTGTGTTTTGCTTATAACACCCTGTTTTAGGCCACCCCATCAGAGAGGCTAAGAAACTTGCTGAAAATCCCAAGTTTATCTGTCCTTCCCCAGAGGCACCTGGGGAGTTCCCAAGGGGGTTCCACTTCTGAGTGCGGCGCTCAGATGCATTTTCCCTTAGCAACACTGGCATGGATGATCTCTGGCTATAAGACATAACCTCGTGGGGGCAGGTTCATTTTCGGACTGGCCTGTAGGTTTAACCACCACAGTGAACACTTTCATATGAAAGGAGTCCCATTTATCAACATGTGATTTTGAAGCAGATTTTTGGAAGAGACCGGTGTGAGTTGGGGATTGGGTATGGGGGCTTCAACATGAAGAACTACAAACCTGAGCCAGCACGGTCCTTGTCCAGGGCAGGTCTCTAGGAAGTGGCTTGTGATTACTATTTTACAGTTACATCTGGGCAGGTGCCCTGAGACTGTTTGGAGATTATGTAATTATTAAGAGGACCGTAATGGCTCCTTTTTTTTTTTTTTTGGTTAATTTCCCCCTAATTATTTGGATTCGGAAAGTGATGTAATGTCACACTTATGAAAAACCTTTAAGAAGCCATGTATTGAATGAAAGCCACAT
The DNA here is from genome assembly GCF_009762305.2 of Zalophus californianus. Taxonomy (NCBI): domain Eukaryota; kingdom Metazoa; phylum Chordata; class Mammalia; order Carnivora; family Otariidae; genus Zalophus; species Zalophus californianus. Next base: position 5,259,836 of record NC_045599.1, on the reverse strand, counting down.
GATAAATAGATTAGAATCTCCCCAGTGATTTTACCGTCTTCATGCCTCGTTAACATTTTTAACTGTTGACTTCACATGTAATTTAATTTTCAGCCACCACCTCAGATTTATGACGCCCAATTGGAAGAAAGAGAACATGCAATTGAAGAGTGGAAAGGTAAAGACAGCTGATTTTGCCCCTTGCTCACTCGCGGCATGTCGCCTGTCAGCGGGAGTCTTTTTAGGGGAAAGGGCTAGAGGCCCTGCAGCCCCTTTAGCCCCTGTCTTCCCACTCCCTAGTAGAGAAGGAACTTGCAGATAACAGAATTAGAGAGGAGCAGGTATGAACCGCATGCTGTTTGCTTCTGAAGATTGTAAGATTCACCAAACAGCCCACAGCAAACTAAGCCTGTAACCAGGAGGTCGAAGAACAATTCTCCATTAAAAATCAGAATCGGTAGGAATTGAGAACCTCAGTGAGTGCAGGTCAAAGGTGGCAACGTGCTCTGCCCAAGCAGATTACATCTGCTCTCCCCGGGGCCCCGGAGAGCTGGGACCTGCGTGAACATGTGCTCAGCAGGGGGACGCATGCAGCCACACTCCGTGGCCAAGGAGATGCTCGCAGTGTTCTCATCTCGGTTCATGAATGCCGAAATTGTAGGAACCCCTAATGCTTCCTTAGGTTGTTAGTTTTACTTACAAGTCAGAATCAAGGAAACTAAGGTTGAAGGCAAGAAATGACTGAGGAATGTGGATTAATTTCTGGCCAGTCTGGAGGGGCTTCTCACCCACAGATGGATACCAGCTCCATTTGGAGAATCCCGAGTAATGAGAGAGAGAAACACATGCAAACAGTGCAGAAGCGTCTAGTACTTTAAAATGCTCCACGAGAGCCACTTTGCTGGTCCACTGCCCCTTGTAGAACCCCCTTGTGGGTTTAGAACTGCCTGGGGTTTCGGCCGCCCTCACACATTGGGTTAAGAAGAGTAATGGATCAAAAACATGGATGTTTTGGTCTAGGCAGATGGTATTATTGAATTAACCGTATATCACAGTTAAAGATAAGGCATCACAGTGCCCTTAGAGTGGTCCCGATTGATTAGGAAGCAGGGTTCAGAGATGCAGAGAAACTGATGGAGCCGCTTACCTTGCGTTTCTTTTTGAAGAGCTGATTTACAAAGAAGTGCTGGACTGGGAAGAGAGAAGCAAGAACGGTGTGGTCAAAGATCAGCCTTCAGGTTAGTGATTGCTTTAATAGCTTGATTACAATTTCCTTTTCCCCGTCCAACTTTCCTAAATGGTAGAGGGGCCTAAAGTACCAGCTCGACGGGCACTGGGTCCGAAAGCTCGTGCTGTAAGATCGGCTCCCTGTCTGGGGCATCGTGCTGGCGGCAGCCAGCAGGTTTCTGGTGCGTCGGGCGCTAAACTAACTGCGTCCGAGCCATCCTTGTCCCGTGCCTGCCTCTGCTCCTGCCAGCCCCACATGCAGATGACGGAGCCAAGTTTAAAACGTTGCCAAGGTGCGTGACCCTCTCTGGACTGGCCCCACCCGGTTACAGAGGAAAATCCGTGCAAATCTAAGTACAGTGGAATTTGGCTTCCTTTTGAGAAAGCTGTTCATAAAATTCTCCCACATTTGTACTTGGTCTGCCTGGTGGTCGGTTCCCCGGGCGACTGTTGGAGACATAACACGTGTGGTGTTCACTCAGGTCCGTAGGATCCCACCTGCATCCTGAGTGAAATCCTTCCAAGGTATATTTATTGGCTCGCCTCCTATCCCCCCAGAAGCCCGCACACATGCACACGGAGGTGCAGACTGCACCGCGTACTTTCTCTTGAATTTTATATTCAGCATGACGTATGTGTCAAGCATCTAGAGATTATGTAACTTCAGCACAGATTTAGGTGCCTGTGGTTAACGAGGCACATGTTTAAGACGGCAAGTACTGGCCTCTGGGAGCTCAGATGTTTTATTTTTGCTCAAGCCAGACTAAAATACGGACCATAGGAAACAGGGTAGTTTCGTGTACCTTAAAAAACCAAAATGTTAGTTTTCAGGATGTATAAAACAAAAATAAAATGAACAAGAGGCCACTAAACTTTTTCCTCTCTGTTTGTATACAGTCTTTATTTTAGCAGGGTTTTTTTTTTTAATTTAAATTCAGTTATACCATACATACATATAGTACATCATCAGTTTCAGATGTAGCACTCAGTGATTCATCAGGTGCGTATAACCCCCGGGCTCATCACATCATGTGCCCTTGTTAATGCCCATCACCCGGTTACCCCGTCCCCACATCCTCCAACCCCTCCAACAGCCCTCAGTTTGTTTCCTATGATTAATAAGAGCCTCTCATGGTTTGTCTCCCTCTCTCATTGTTTTCCATTCCGTTTTTATTACAAAAGAATTCTTCAAAGGTTGCTGCTTTTCTCCCTCGGACCAAGTGTTGATGATTATAGCTGAAATGTCTGGTGACCCTTGAACCCTATTTGGGCTTCAGCCTTTTGTGACACCGATAGATGTAGGATAAATTCAGCAGTTTTCTACAAATATCTTTTTTAAAGAGGCAGGTATTTTTCAACATGATTATACGCATGCACAGATAACGATGTTTAGCCACTGGGAAGAAAAGGAGAATGTTGTAGGGAAAGACCAGGAATGTTTGGGATCCTGGGCCCGGAGAAAGACTCCAGGAAAAGTCGGGCAGCCGACTCACTGCTTGTTCATACTGGTAGTGAGAGCAGAGAGCCACAGGAGCCGGAGCTGAGAGACGGCCCCAGGTCTCAGTGCCTGAACCCGCGGCACTGTCGTGCCTCAGATTTTATTCTGTTTGGTTTTCTTAGCACAGATGCAGCAGTAAGCAGCAACGTCACTCCTTCCCGGTCGTCATCCATCAATGACATCTCATCCATGTCCACTGAGCAGACGCTGGCCTCGGACACAGACAGCAGCCTCGATGCGTCGACGGGACCCCTCGATGGTTGCCGATGATAAGTCACGAGCGGCAAGCTCGCCATCAGTGAAGGAACTCCCGCTTCCATGAGCCTGAAAGGCTTGGGGGTTGATGGAACCAAATAGAAAAAAACTCCATGTTCTGCATGTAAGGAACACGATGCCTTGCCCCTGCTCAGTTCCAATAGGATTGCCTGCCTAGATTATACAATGAAGCAGACTATGTCTGAAGAACACAAGTGCAAGCCACACTCGTAGAGATTTTGTGCAAGGTCATTTCAGGTGAGCAATTAGAATAGATGATTTTTTTTTTTTTTAAGTTGTACGGTAATAGTAGTGACAATTTCTCATCCTCAGTAACTGTTGGGACATATATGCATGTGACCACATGTGCTTGCTCAGGCTTGCCATCTAGCACTTTGGAAATCAGTATTTAAATGCCAAATAATCTTCCAGGTAGTGCTGCTTCCAGAATTATCTCTTAATCCTCTTAAGTAATTTGGTGTCTGTCCAGGAAAAAATAGATTTATGTGTATTAATTGGCCACCATCATATTATCATATCTTACCGTCTTTTATGGTATGATTTATTCTATCTTTTGTATTTCAGAAGGAATATAATTAAATCTATTTAATAAATAAAAAATACAACTTTTCTTAAATTTGTCATGTTTTGGGCTGAGGATTATCACTGCTAAAACCAAGAGACCTATATGGACACTTTGTTTCTTCTAAATTGTCTCAGTCTGGGATGACTGTACGTTCAGCTTTATTGCATGATAAAATTTTAAGTTTTGTGCTGCTTAAGACATATATGCCTTTACAGTCCTAATCTGCCCTCACTCTTTTCTCCTGGTCTTCTGGACTCGTTAATTTAAAATGCCACCTAAAACTTCACCGTCTTTATAAGGCACCTAACACTCCATGTCAATAACACAATGGCAGATTCTCAAATCCATTAGAGGCAAGGGTAGAATTTGACAAAAACAGTCACTGAAGACAACGGCAGTGACTTCCTCCAAGCGCTTGCTTCCCCTGAGACTGGTCAGGGTCATTCCCGGGGGAGGCACCATCTCCCAGGGCAGCATTTCCGGTTTCCAACCTAACGTTCTTCCTCAATTTTCTTTCTTTGCTGAAAGAAACCCCATAAACCACCCCCCCCCCCACCCCCGTCTACTCCACTTGGATCTGTTTTAGGAAGGAAGGCGATTCAGGACGCCTCTGTGATGGTGGTGTTTTCCAGTTTGTGGAGCATTTCCTTTTCCTGAGGGAAACCCATGAATTTTCTGGGAAACCTCCTCACAGGGTTATGGAGGAAGCACCCTCAAGAGTAGTGATTAACTATTGAGTATTTTCTGATTTAAAACTGCTCACCTGAAATTGATGCTTTCAGACTTTCTGATGTGGAAATCAGAGTTCCCGAAGTTACTGAGTATTGAAGTGTCACTGCAGAAATGGGGTTACGATGGTCACATTTTGGCTTCCTGTGCTCATAATGCTTATCCCTTGAGCTTATTCTATTATAAATTCATATCTTGTGTTTAACTGTTTTGGAAGCTATTGGGTCAACATTCTATAGAATGTGTTTTAGAGGAGGAACTTTGACAAGAAAGTTTATTATAAATATTATCTAAAATATATGATTCTCTCTGCACCAGTTGTATCATTGGTTGGTCTTATCACTGGAAACTGGAACCCTTGATGAACAAAATTAGTATTGAAGTACTAGTTTTATATTGTGAGGTTTAGACGCATTCAAGTACAAGAGGAAATGCTGACTTGGATTGAAGCAGAAACACCTATGATATGGCTTAGGATGGTTTTGGAGGCCTGATGGTACAGTGAAGAAAGTTACCATTATACATATATAAACATCTTAAAACAGCCTTCTCTCTAATATACATTCTTTAACAAGACTTCACTAAATCTATCTTTAAAAAGAAAAAGGAGAATTTTCAAAATGCATCATCTGCCCTAGGCTTCTGTGAACACAGCACGGGGATGCTGAGGGCACATTAAGCTCCTGCTTGTGAGGTGCCCTTTGTGAGTGGAGCCGGGTGCCACTCGCAGTCTGGCTTTCTGCTCAGTTCTTCCTCCATGCATTCACGGGGGGAGCCTGTGTCGGTGTGGACGGGCTTCCTGCCATGCCCACCTTCCATCGGGGAGCAGTGAGCACACCTAGGACAGGCCACGGGGCTGCAGACAGCAGAACTCCGTAGAAATACCTCACCCCACGTCAGGGTCCTCCCTCCTGAGCTGAGATATGCCAAGGTCCTGGTGCAGTGTAGACAGTTTCAAACTGCTCTCGATGGGTGAATGCTGACGTTGGAAAAAGAACTAAAATGTGCTCAACTTTTTCATCTTTTCTATTTTATTTTTGTAATTTATATTGTACACAACCCTGGAAGTAACTATTTTGGACACATATTTTTATAAACCAGGTAATTTGTCATTAGCCTGGAATTTGGACTAGGTTTATTTTATCTGTTGGCTTCGTTTTCAGTCAAAAAGGAAATAACTGCCTCCCCTAGGTTGGGTCTTGACCTCAAGTGCAGGTTTTGGAGAGCAGATAGGGTCTCTCGGAGCAGGAGAACATTGTGGAAACACAGACTGCTCAGTATTGATCAGTCGTGGTCATGGAAACGGCAGCGGGGCTCTGTTCTCCTCTGTGGGACGCAAAACCCAGAGCCTCCGTGCTGGAAGGAGAAAAACCTTGGCAGGGCCCCCTTCTACACCCAGAGCCCCTGGTTGAACTGCTGGATGGGATCCCGGTGGAATCCAGATCTGATGCCTTGTAAGTCATGGTAACGATGTAGGAGTTCATCCGGTTGATTTCTAACGTCCTCCTCTGGTGTTTCATGCTGGTAGCAAATACAGGTGTGACCTTCAGATTGCAGATCTCAAAAGTAACATTGCCTAATGTTTTATAATAAAATATATTATGTGTGTTTTGATTGGTGAAAATAATACAGATACATTTTAAAAGAGAAGTGTATAGCATGTCCAGTTCTTTTGTGTTTTTAAGTGACGCTTGGCTATATTTCTACTTCACCATCTCTGATTACAGATTTAACATGAACACAGGTCGATGTTGGAGTGTCGTCATTTCCATCAATATTAGCAAATGTTTTTAATTGACAGGCAAAACATTTCTTTTACGTCTCTGAAGATGTTCTGCAAATTTCTGATTCTCAGTTTTCAAAAATACGCAAGTATACAAGATGGAATATTCCTAGTGTTGGTGTAAGCATTTTTCTCACAAGGCGTGGCCGATGGGTCTTTACTTGTCTTAGAATCGTTAACAGTGCCTGTGTGCTTGTGGTTTTGTGGATGGAATGAGCCACTTTGATTTCACTTCTGGGTACGAGGCACTTTAAGAAGTTCACTACTCAGGGGTGCCTGGGTGGCTCAGTCGGTCAGGCATCCGACTCTTGATCTCAGCTCAGGGCTTGATCTCAGTTCAGGCCCCACATTAGGCTCCACACTGGGTGTGGAGCCGACTTAAAAATAAGATGTTCACTATGTAAAACCACAGGACTGGAAGGGCCCTCAATGGCTCACTTTCTCTTCTCTGCTTCAAAGGGCTAGAATCATTCCAGATAGATGAGTATCAGTCTGATTTGTAAAGTTCTCTAGAGAAGGAAAACCTTCCTCTTGATACAGGTCTGGGTCCCGTTTCTCTATCTTACCCCCTTCATACATTCGATGCAGACAGTACTAAAATGCTTTTTATTTATTGACTGAAACGGTAAGTGTAGTGGGGTGGGGGCTTTTTGGTGGGGGGAAGGGTAATCTTTCAAAATAACCTAATATTGTCCTGATGTTCCTATGGCTGTTTGTATGAATTTAAGCATAAGGTTCCCTTTGGCAATAAGGCAGTTATTCAGTAGTCTGTTTTTATTTTTTTATTTTTTTTAAAGATTTTATTTATTTATTCATGAGAGAGAGAGAGAGAGAGAGGCAGAGGGAGAAGCAGGCTCCCAAGGAGCAGGGAGCCCGATGCGGGACTCGATCCCAGGACTCTGAGATCATGACCTGAGCCGAAGGCAGACGCTTAACCATCTGAGCCACCCAGGCGCCCTCAGTATTCTGTTTATAGATCAGGAAAACCGGTAACAAACTAAGAGTGGTCAGTCATGTCTCTTTGAGACCATCTGTGACCAGGATTTAGAAAGGATGTGCCTGTCATGGGCATGGGGAACTTAGCGTTCACGGCGTTCTCAAGGCCCTGGGCCACACACTCCTTCACGGTTTGAAAGAGTCAGGCTTTGGGGGCCCGGGATCTTTGTGAGCAAGGGTGTTTGCTACCCCCCTCTCTCTGCTGGTGCTTTAAAGTTGGAAGGGAAGTTCAGAATGAATTCTCGAACACAGCCCCAGGCCCGCACCACACTGAGGCAGAGGACGGATGGAGCTCAGGCTTGCGTCCTCACACTGCCTTGTGTTCCTGCAGGTGCACGACTCACTCTTCTTTAGTCATAAGCCCCACTGGGGGGGCTCTGAGGCAAACGGTGCCCCTCCCCAAAGAAAAATGCCATGAACACAAAATTCTGCCACACTTTTCGAGGAGTCCTGGCCCCTGGCAGATACTGTGTGAAGAGCCCCATTCTAGAAGCAGCTTCTAGATGCTTCATGTGCGTAGAGGGAGGCCGAGCCTGCAGAAGAAGCCTCTTCTGCTCTCACCAGCTGGAACACTTGCACACGGATGTTGGGGACGTCTTCACTCCAAGCCCCAGCACTAGTCAGTAGTCTCAAAAAGTAAAACAGAGGGGTTCAGGTCCAGTGAAAGGGATCATTTCTGTTGTTCCTTCCATGTGGAATTTAAGTGCAAGACTAAAAGGAGCTTATAATACAGACTTCATGGTGACATGGACAAAATTAAATCCATCTCTTCATTTTTCAAGAAGTAGTTCATGCTGCGGTTTGAAATAAACTCTGAACTTGCCCCTGAAATCCCTATTTTAAATTGTCGGTTCCCCAGTAATATTTTCTGCCCTTCTCCCAAAACTTCCCTGACTTTCTTAGAATTTCTATAAGCATGCTTTCACCTTAATTGCATTTACTCACTTCGCTTTCATAAAGCCTGATGATGGAGAGACCCTCGTTCAGGGCGGGAATGCACCTGAGGAGGCCGCCCAGCCTCTGCTCAGATGGCTTCAATGAAGGAAAGGCCCTCCCCTCAGAGTTCTGTGTAGTTTTGACCATCAGGAAGTTCTTCCTTACACAGAACTGAAACCTGTTCCCACAACTTCCACACCTGGGGCCCTCGGCCTTTCCCTCGGGTAAAATAGAGGGAGTCTGATCCATCTTGTGAGACAAGCTTTCCTCTGTTGGTTGAAAAGGTAAGCTGCAAGTCTTCCTTTTTCTAGCTTCAACTCAAAGTTCCTCCAGCCCTCTCCCACATGAAAAAGCCCCCAGAGCTTTTTCGTGCACCACCTTGGTGCACCCTATAAATGTGGGCCCGGGAGTGAGCGGAATATTCCAGATACAGCCTGAGCAGTGTGCCCGGCAAGCAAGGCCTCCCCAGCCAATTAACACCATCTCAGGGGCCTGAGCTTTCCCAGCCACGTCACCCCCGACGCCTGCAGTCCATCAGAGCCCCTGGATTCTGTGCTGTGGCACTTAATCCTGATTCTGTCAGCCTCCACGAGCGTTCCGTCTGCCAGCTTGTGACATCTGTCAGTTTTAGGAGCACATGTGTGCCTTCTGAAGATTCATCCAAGTGGTGATCAACAGCCTTGAGTGGCAGGACAGAGCCTCAAGGCGGACCCCGGCAGTCACAGAGAGGGGCCCGTGTGGCCGGCGCATCGTCCCCTCCTCAGCGGGGGCCCCTCCGCTCAACAGCAACGTTGTTCAGCTGGTGCGGCATGTTATCTTGCCAAGGAGGTCAGGAGGAAGCATCTGGATGGATGCCACACAGAAATCCTGAGAGCACTTTGGCAGCATCCTCCGAGCTACTTCCTCGTCACATCTCAAGAAGAGAAAGGAGTCTGTCACCACGCACTGGTGCTCAGAATATATGCCTTGGTTTTCTCTTGGGAGGAGCAGGTGGGGAGCGCGCCAGCTTCACCTTCTAGATCTACATTCTTGATAGCTTGTGGCCACTTAGAAGACATGGCCAGTTGTTGTCCACGTCTGCGGGTCAGGGAGTGGGTAGCGGAGCAGGGTGGAAACGCGTGTGGCCTTACTCTGTTTCTGTGTCCAGCCCCGACCCCAAGCTGCTCTCCCGTGGCCTGTCCACAACAGAGCCTGGCTCGAGCTGCGTACATCCTCAAAGGTTTATCACCTTGAGTAGGCCTGCCTTTTCGGAGAAGCTTCCTTTGTTTTCTTTTCAAGGAATAACCACCATGCTGCCCTCAAGAAGCTGTAAGAAATAAATACTGGAGCAGCAACACTCACCTGTGTTTATTCTCACGTCCCCTCAAAGGTGGCCCCCTCACCGGACGTGCTGGAAGGCCCACGCGGCCTGCCTCCCTGCCCTGCCAGACTGTCGCTCCCACAGGAGCTCGATGCTGTGTGGCCTCTCTCCGTCCCTCTGCTCGGTTCCCCCGCCTCTGCTCATAACCCGACATCACCCTCGAATCGCTCCCCTTTGCAACAGAAATCAAGAGCAGTCTATACTCACTTTCTCCACCTCCTTGCCTCCCATCTGCTCTCTATTTCTAAAAATGCAAAATATATATATTCTCTCTCTCTCCCTATATATATATATGTTAGAAAGAATAATCAAGGATGAGAAACTAAACATGCCATATTCCCCCCTTCAGAGATGACCACTGTTAATAACCTTATGATCTATCTTTCAGATGGTTTTCTATGGACATATGCACATCTAGATGGTTTTTTTTGCTTGTTTGGGGTTTTTTTGTTGGTTTTTGCCCAAATGAGGTCATACCATACGTGCTTTTATAACCTGCATGCTTCATTTACCGATCTGCAGCTGTGCATGTCTGTAAATTCTCATCTGGCCTAATAGCTAGGCCTTGGGATTTCCCCAGTGTCCCCAAAGTCTTTTACCGGTGTATCCGGCCCTTACGTTCCTGGTGCCCAATTTCTGGTTGTCATGTCCTTGAGAAACTTCTAATCCCCATGACCCCGGCCCGTGGTACCCGGCATGCTGTCCCCACGGATGTGGGCCCCCTCTAGCACCATGTGGCTGCTTCCATGGGGGTGCACTGACCGCGCTCCCCATCTCCAGCATTTGCTGGATCTGCAGGCTTTATCTAAAGGTTTAATAGATACACATACATCTTTTAGTTATAATACATTTAAGTGATATTTTGTCCTTTGTACAAACTCCCATCAGAAGATACTTCATTCTTTTTAACCCACTGTCAGTGATGCTAAAACTGCCCTGTGGATTCGGGGTCTCCGGCCCAGTCCTGCCTCATTACAGCCACGTATAGTCACAGTATTTCTCCCTCTGACCAGAAAGTCGGCATGGTGCCCCATCCACGACATACCATGTGCTAATCCTTGCTATGAGTAGGAGTCTCATGAGAGCTTAGGGGAGAGGGAGGTCATTCATTCTGCCATCCCCCCGATGCCATTTCTGGGACTGTGCTGTCGGGGAGCCTCGTGGCATCAGCCGGGGCTGCTTGGTGGCCCCCAGGTGAGGCCTGGCTGAAGGGGGACTCCACGCCGGTTCCTTCTCTTCAGCCACCAGTTTTCAGAGTGGGATGTGGCTTCAATCGCTGCCTCACGTGGTATCACAGGAGGATTTGTTTTCTCGTTAAGTATTCCAACCATTCTTTTTGAGACTTAACTTGTGGCCAGGGAAGCTCCTCAATTCCTGATTCCCACCAGTGCTCTGAGCTCATTAAGCTTTTAACTTTTTATTTTGGAGTAGTTTCAGAGTGGGCGCTCCTGGCTGGCTCAGTCGGTAGAGCGTGCGACTCTTGATCTCAGGGTTATGAGTTCAAGCCCCACATTGGGCTTGGAGCCTACTGAAAAAAAAAAATTGTACTAATGAAGTAGTTCCAGGGTGACAGAAAAGTTGCAAACATAGTTCAAAGGATTCCTAGATACCTTTCTTCACCTGGGTTCCCCGGATATTAACATTTTACCACATGCATGTTAGCCTTCTCCGTCTGTGTATGTACATACTTACATTTATGCATGTATATGTAGTCACAAATCTCTCCCTCCTGATTTTTACATATGAGCAACCAGACTTTTTAATGTCTACAAACTCATGCAGAATGCCTTGTAGACTAAAGCACAAGGACACATAGACACGTATGCACATAAGCACCTATATATCAAAAGCGGACATGTTCATAGTGTTTATAATAGGAGGTTCATGTGGGTAAATGCATCCACATGACTTGAGAAAAACCTAAAGAATCTGTGTGTGTGTGTGTGTGTGTGTGTGTGTGGAATGACTGACAGTACCACAGAGAGAATACAAAGTGGAGTTGGAATGCACTCCTCTCAGAAACTGACAGGTGAAGCAGGTGAAAAATGAGCAAAGATCTAGAAGATTGGAATGCCACAGTTATTTAATTTGGGCTCATACAGAATATTATACCCAATAGGCAAATTCCCTTTCATCATGCATAGAACTTAAAGGAAAACAGACTACGTACGAAGCCACAGAGGGCACCTCAGTAAATCCCGAAGTCCCTAATACACAACGGTTTTTCTATGATAATGCAATGAGATTCAAAATAAATTTGAAAAGATCGCCCACATCTGGGGACTATACAGTGCACCTAAGCAACCTACATGAAAGAAGAAATCTTAAGGAAAAATTGAGAAATTCCTAAAAGTGCACGGACCCTAAAAAACACGACATACCAATTTTGGTAGTCCCCAGCTAAGGCCTAAATACATGTATCAAAAACAAGACAAATTGTTAAAATTGAGTTCAGTATTCAACGCGGGGGATTGACAGAAGAGCAACAGATCAAGGCCAAAAGAACAAAAAAGAAGAATAAAAATAAGGACAAGAACAAGAAACTAGAAAATAAAGATGAGAGAAAAAACCAGCAAAACCAAAAAATTAATAAGGCAGACAAACCTCTGGCAATACTGGCCACGAATAAAAGAATATACAAGTAACAGCAAAGAGAAAAAGAGAAGTAATCATAGACGCGATATTTACAACATTCTAATGCACGTGATAATCTGCAAGAATCAGATCATTTTCAGTAGAAATAAAAAGGACTGAAAATGTCTCAAGAGTGATGACACTAAGTACATCGTACATGTGAATTTATCTAATCTTAACAGTCCCCGTGAGCTCAGCATGATTTTCTCCATTGTGAAGGTGGGGAAACAGAGGCAGGGAGACAGCTTGAGCTCCCCCAGCCAGTTTATGCGCAGACAGGGGCTGAGGCTGGACAGGCTGGTGATGGCCCCATGCGTGTTGCTACTGTGTGTTCAGAAAACTCCACTGGACCAGTGGCCATCAGAGAAAAGGAAGTGCCAACTGAAGGCCACCCCCAACCCCCAAAATCTCTCCAGGACAAATCAGTCTACGAGTCAGTTTTTACTAAACTTCCACACAACAGAAAAACCCTCTCTTAACCAAGATTTTCAAACCAACCCTGACTCCGTTTGGAAGGTTGGTAGAATCTTGATTTCAGAATTGGAAAAAGATCAAGATCACATGCCCTTTTCACAGATGCTAACTGAATCCGACATTGTATGGTTTCCAGAATGCAAGGGTGACTCAACACAACTGTTTCAATAAATAAGCTATTTTTGTTTTTAAAAAGACATGCTCAGAAAACTCTGAATAGAAAAGAGCTTCCTTTGGGGAGTGGCGGGGCTTATTCAGGGAAGAGCAGGAGGAAGCAGAAAATGTCAAACATCCTGAAGCCACAGCCTGAAGCCACCTCCCAATGGGGACTGGCAGGCGTGTGCCTGTGCGTGTGTGTGTGCGCGCACACGCATGCAAGCTGGCCAGCAGAAATGCACGGTGCACCAGTGAGGGACCACCTGGCACCCAACCAGGAGAAAGAGGTATTGGCTGCACCCACTAAGAGGACATAGACCAGGCCTCGCCCTGCTGAAGCTCGGTGCCTATGTCTCGTTAGCCTGCCGATCCTCCGCAGCGGAGTTGGGCACAGCCAGCCCAGCTGGAGGCAGAGAGCACGGATCCCCAGGCAAATCCTGCCGCCTCTGTGCAAATCAAAATGCATCCTTCCACAGGACCCCGCCCAGACTCCTCACCAGGGCCACCCTGCTTCCCGGGCTCCCCTTCCAGGCCCCCTCCCGTCCCCTCTCCTCCGCATCCAGCCACAGGCCGTTCCTTCATTCATTCCAACCAATGCTCGCTCCCCCAGCAGCTCATACATAACCGGACCATAAATCAGACGCACAAGCCCCTGCCTCTGGAGACTTGACTCCGTGGTTGCAATCACATACTTAATGCAGGTGAGCTGACAACTACAAGGAGAAGTTGCCTAGGGGAAGGAGGCTCTAACCCCTTTATCACCAAAAGGTAGGTCAGCTCTGCCCCCCCTGGTCCCGTCTCCACCACCACCCGACGGCAAACCAGCCCTTACGCACGGGGACAGCGGCTGTAGTGACCCAAGGGTCTCCTGGCTACCGCTCTCGTCCAGCTACCCCTGTCCTGCCCCCGACCCTGGAGCGAGCCTCCCGGGATGCCACTGTGACCACCGTGTCTCTGCCTCCGTGGCCACCTCCGCGGGTCCCAGCTGACCACGTGGCTGTTCTTCAAACTCAAGCTCCCACCACCACGGGCTCGCGCCACCTTTATATGTACATTATCAAGGTCACCAGCATCACGGTTAGGACAGATGGATGTCCGAAAACCACAATGTGTGCTTTTCCTGCTGGTCCACTGTGAACAACTGAAGGCCGGTAAACCATGTTTACCGGTGTGGTGATGGTACCGTTGCTGCAAGAGGCAGATTCCTGGGCCCACACTGACCCTCTGATCCTCAGGTCTTGGCAGGGTTTGGGGCCCCTGGGTGGTAAACGAGCTCTCAGGGCAGGCCGAGCACACGTCCACTCTGCACAGGCAAGCAGGGGCCCTGCGGACGGCAGTTCCCTGTCTCAGCCATGCTGCCCCCAGTACCCCACACAGGGCAGCCAGGGGAAAGCAGGGAGGGCTTGCGCGCTGGGTCTGCTGAGCCACCCGCACATGCCGCCTGCCCTCTCTGATCCTCTTTTGTGGACTGGTGTCTTAGTCTCCTATTGTTGCTGTCTCTAATTACCACAAACTTCATGGCTCACAACAACACAAGTGTATTATCTTGCAGTTCAAAAGGTCAGATGTCCCACACGGGTCTCAGGAGGCTTGAAGCAAGCTGTCCTCAGGGCCAGTTCCAGCTGCAGGCTAAGGGGAGGGCGGGGGTGGAGATTTGTTCCTTGCCTTTTCCAGCTTCCAGAGGCCGGCCACATTCCTTGGCTCATGGCCCCTTTACTCCATCTTCAAAGCCAGCAGCGGGCATCTCTCTGACCCTACTTCCATCCTCACATCTCTGCCCATCTCCCGCTTTTAAGCACCCATGTGATGACACTGGGCTCACCCAGATCATCCAGGGTAGTGTCCCCATCTCAGAGTCCTAACTGAATCACACCTGCTGTGAAACGATCACATATTCACAGGTTCCAGGGATTCGGATGCGAACATCTCGGGGGAGGGACCGTTATTCTGCCCCACAAAAGGGAGTGATCACATTACACCCCTTTCAGTCAGCATTTCTCAGAGTGTGCCCCATCTCCTGCTTGCACCTGCATCGCCTGGGGACTGGGGGACCACTCAACACCCAAACCGGAGTCTCAGTGGGGGTCTTGGGGTGCCACCTATCCTCTGGTTCCGGGTGATGCCTAATGCCCAGTGACATTGGACAGCTTGGAAAGGTGAAGTCTCTGGTGTGGCAGGTGCCCCCAGTGGCCACCTAGGCAGGTGGAAGGGCTGCCTGCAGGTGGGGAGACTCCGGGGGAGTGGCAGAGGAGGGGGGTGACCCTGTGAACTTAATTGGGGACGTGAGGGAATCTGAGTGTTCCAAGGGGCGGCACTGTTGCGTGCAAGCTTCGCACACTGTGCCAAGTCTCGCCCACCTCAGAGCTGGGTGGATGGCTCTGGGCACGTGTCAGGAGTGGCCTACCTCACACTCTGCTTTTCTGCCTCAGGAATTTTGCTTGAGTTGCCAAGCCTGCTCAGCCATCATGCAGGAGCCACCTGGAAGGATAGGGGACGTAAATAAGCTCTCTGCCCTGCAGGAGAAGCTGAGACACTTGCCACACAGCTCCCCAAAGTCTGAACCCATGCTGGCCAAGATGGTACCCATCCTCATAATGTACCCTTTGTAGGCTGTCCCCCCTTCCCTCTTTCAGTTTCTCTGTCTCCCTGGCTCCCTGGGATCCCCACCCACATAGACCACCTGTGCTAGAAACTCAGGCTCTGCTTCCGGGGGACTCCTGCCTCTGTCCTCACAGCAGCCCTGCTTGGAACATTGTGCTGGGGGACCCAGATGGGGATCAAATCCGCACTCACCAGCCCCCACGTGCATACCACATACACACACACACACATGCACCATGCACATACATGGAGCACACACCAGAAGTGCACACACATACATGCGCTCTCTTGCTCTCTCTCTCTCTCTCTCTCTCTCTCTCTCATCCTCACCCAATGGGAATCAGTGGGTAGTCAGCGCCCTGGTCTATAAACAAGAATCAAATGTGACTGTCTCTGTCCAATCAGGCCACTGGAGCAAAGCACCACAGACTGGGTGGCTCATAAACCACAGAAACTTATCTTTCCCAGTCCTGGGGGCTGGAGGTCCAAGATCAGGGTGCCGGCATCACTGAGTTCTGGTGGGGGTCCACCTCCTGGCTCATAGATGGACATCTTTGCCCTGTGTCCTCACATAGAAGGGGCAAAGGAGCTTTCTGGGGTCTCTTTTTTATAAGGGCACTGATCCCATTCATGAGGGCCCACCTGCTTGAAATAGTCACCCCCTAAGGCCCGCATCTTAATACCATCACCTTGGGGCTGAGGATTTCAACCTGTAAATGGGGGGGGGGGACACAATCAGTCCATACAGTGACCCTCGCTAGTGGCTGGCTCTCTGATGACTTCCTCCTGGAGCTTTGCCCTTATAGTTTAGCTCGCAGAGAGTTTTCACCAGACCCAGGAGCAGATGAGTTATGAGTTGCACTCATAAAATGCACTGGCCAGAGCCCAAAGTTCTGTTCTCACCATTCCCTGATGTTACTGGTGACACTGCGTGGCAGTCCCGCGTGGTGTCAGCTTCCTTCCTGAGTCCCCTGCCCTGGCTGGGCCAAGAGTTGGGACCGACGTGCCGCCAGGTCTCGCAGGCTCCTGGTGCCGAGTGTCTGCACCGACTGGAAGCCCAGTGTCTCCTTCCTTCACCCCCACGGCCCACACCAGGCCCTGCAACCCGAAGTCCAGCCACCTCCAGGCATCCTCCAAGTACCCTCCTGGCCCCACAGCTGCCACAGGCCCCCTGTGCACTCCGGCCAGGCCCTCCTCACACATCCGTCTCATCTTTCTGTCACCCAGTGGCTTCTCCCCCAGCAATAACCCTTGGGGCTGCCCCAGTCCCCTTCCCCTGCCCACCGCCCCCTCCCGCTCGTCCACCTTCAGGACAGCAGCCCCAGGAGCAGCCTCCTCAGGGGACGGGGACCCCAGTCCTGCCGTCCCAGTGCTAGGCTGCTGGAGCAAACTCAGGTCGCCTCGGAATCTCTTGTGTTGGGGAGGTACCATCTGGGCCACAGGCAACCAGGACAGGGGCCAGGGGTGCTGGGAAAGGGCTCGTGGGTGCCAAGAGCATATCCACTTCCCCTGGGCCCTACCCGGAGGACAGAGTCCCGGCTTCTCTCACCCCAGCGCCGCCTGACCCGACCTTGCCGCCGCCACCTGGGCTCCCGCGCTGTCCGTCCCCCTCCTCCTTCCTTCCTCACAAAGGTGTGAAGCACATGCTGTCCACAGGGCCTTTGCTTCTGCTAGCCCCTCTGCCCAGGATGCTCTTCCCACTGACCTTTGGGGCTGCTGGCTCCTCATTCAGATCTCAATCCAAATCCCACATGCACCGGGGAAGGGGGGTGCTTTCCCAGGCCTCCCATCCAAGCCCCAGCCACACTCCACCACCTCACCTGCCTTGGTTCATTTATAGCACTTAAGCGCTCTCCGAAAAGATTGCTTTTCTCATTCTTTTGTTTGTATGGTTAGTTTTCAGTGTCTCCTCTCTAAACCACGGGCTCTGAGGGGGCAGCAAGCCCAGATCCTGCTGACAGCTTCGTCTGCACCCGGCCTGGTTCGGCGGCACACGGAGGCCCTCAGGAAGTACCCGCTAGATATCTCGGGGTGGGCGCGGGAGGGGGGCCGGGTAGGCTGAGCTGACAGCTCCCAGGAGGGCCGCACACTCTGGGGAGGAGGCCCCAGGGGTGGGGGGGTGGGAAGGGAGGGGGCGGGGCAGGCTGAGAGGCAGGCTGGGGAGGGGCTGGGGAAACTGGTGGAGGCTGGGCCAGACCTCCCCGAGGGCCCAGACACAGCACCAGCAACCAGCGTCCCCCGCTCCCCAGGGTCGGCCCAGAGCGGAACCCCATGCTGGCCTCGGGACTCGGCCCAAGGGGCTGCTGGGCCCTGCGGCAGCTTCAGCCCCAGCCTGACCTCCCGTGCAGGGGGCGAGGACACAGCACACCTCAGGGGACACAGCCCCGCCTACTCATTCAACGGGCAAGGTTGCCCTCAGGTTCCCGCTGCTCCCCTAAGCACCGCCCCAGTCCCAGCTCCCCACCCTTCATTCAGCATGACAGTCATGCCTCAGTGGCCCGCAGGCTTTTGCCCCAAAAGAGGGGGCAGGGTGGGGAGAGACTGCCCTGCCTGAGCTACATTCAGTGGGGAGGTCCCGCATTCTGGTCCCGTCACGTCACAGGTGAGCGGGCCACAAGCTCTCACAGGTTCCCTCCTGCAACCTTCTCTGCCTAGAAACCGGCGCACCTCTGGGTAACGCGCTGGGCCAGCCCTAAGGACTCGGGCTGTGGGGTGGGAATTGGAGAAAGTACACCAGCCTAAGGATTGGCCCCAGCACCTACCCTCATCCCCTGCCTGCCTCTGTTTCCCCTCGCTTCTCCACCCCAGCCTGACCCTGGACATTGGTCTTGGGCGTCACCCTCGCTGGGGCCAGCCTCTGGTCTGGTCCTGTCCCAACGTCCTGTTGCCTCCCTGCCCAGTCCAACCAACCCACACTGGCCCTGTGTGTCCCAGGCAGACACCTGCTCACTCCAGGCCTCAGTTTCCCCAACTATGCAAGCCTCAGGCTGGACTCTGTGGTTTTCACTTGTCCAGTATTCTGCAAACAGCCCTCAGGGCGTGCTTGGAGCAGAGCCCTACTCCATCCATCCTCGGGGTTGACAAAGAGCTAACTTTTACCCGAGCTCCAGGGAGGCGACACCCAGGCCTGTAATCCTCACTGTCCAGGTCTGAGGAAATGGCCTGAGCCAGGCTCCTCAGAGCCTGTGTGTGGCAGCCCTAGGCTCTTGCCAGAACTATCAGGCAAGTGTGCTCTTTCTGAGGGTGTCAACCCAAGGCTGCTGGGGGCCGTTCTGGGGGATGGGGGAGGTAGATTCCCATTTATGTTGTTTCAGCACCTGGATCTAGCTATTCCTGAAAGCAGCATGCCTTGGCTTTTTTTTTTTTTTTAAATGCTTCATGAGCCAATGACTTATTTTTGCTTATGCTGTATGGGTTGGGTTTCCTGCCACATCTCACTGGTCAGGTTCTGACCCATGCCGAGGACTGATGTCCTGACCTCTATGCTGGGATGAACCAGGAAATTTTAAATGTCCAGGTGGAGCCAGTTGAGAAAGGGCACCGAATCTAGTTCAGGCTTCCTCCTCCATTCTAAAAGTGAAATAGCACAAGGTGATCCTTCTAGCACGCGGCGTCCTCAGAGTGGTGACCCACCCTCCCTGTGGGCCAGTTCCTGGGGCTGCCATCCCTCCCCGCACGGAGGGCAGTCGGGGTTGGGGGAGGGATGTCCTGCCTTCCCCGCCCCCTTGATGCCCACTCTGTGCCCACAGGACTCAGGGACCCTGACGAACCGCAGTTGAGTGGCCATCGCAGAAGGGGGAGAGGCCAGAGGCGCGACCAGGGCCCCACACTGAGGAAAGGGGTGAACCAGGGTCTTAGGGTTGCTAGGGGTTTGCCTGGTGAGAGAGCCGGTGGGGGTAGTTCCGGTACCGAGTCCCGTAGGAGCCACGCTCAGGGGAGCAGCCAATGACGCTCATAGTGGGTCCCAGCCACGGGGCCGGACGCTGAGCCGAAGCGGAGGGCCCTGCTCGGCCTTGACCCTGAGGTCTGGAGCGGAGGAGAGGCGCGTGGGCAGGGCCGCCCGCGCAACAGGAGGCCCCAGGAGAGGAGCGGGAAGGGCGCGCAGCGCGGCCAGAACGCCCGCAGCCCCACCCCGCGGCCCGCGCGCCCCGCGCTCCTCCGTGCGGCCGCGAGGGGGCGCCGCGCCGCGCCGCGCTGCTCCGGGGCCGGTCGCCAGCGCACGGCGGGCTGCGCCCGGGACCGCGCTGACAGCGGGCGGCGGGCAGCGCCCCGGGTCCAAGGCGCCGCGACTCGCAGCGGGCGCGGCGGGCGCTGCCCATGGGCCGGGCCCGGGGTCCGGGCGCGCCGGGAGCCGGTGAGTGGGGGCGCGGCCGCGCGGAACACGGGCGCTGCAGGCAAGGGCGCGAGGCTGCGGGCGCCGGGGAGGGGCTGCGGGCGGCGGCGGGGCGCCGGTGCCGGGGCGGGAGGTGCGGGACGGTGAGCCGGCGGGGACGGCGGGCGTCGGGGCCGCTGCGCGGGGGCGGGGGTGGGGGGACGCGGGCCCGACCCGGGGCACAGGTGCGCGCGCGGCTGACTGTGCGCGTGGGCGGCCGGCCGGCGGGCCGGGGAGACGCGGCGCGCGGGAGTGTGCGGCCGGCGCGGCGGAGGCGGGGGGCCGCGTGAGGGGGCTGCGGGTGCGTGCGCCGGGGTGGTGGCGGGGAGGCCACCGGCGGAGGGCACACCCCCCTGGCCGCCGCCAGAGCGAGACACAAGCCCTGCTGAGCGTCCCCCGCCACTCCACTCGGGTGAGTAGCAAGCTTCTGCGGCCACTCGAGGGGCAGGAAAAGCCCAGCCTGCACCCAAGCCCTCCCCACCCCGCACCGGACCTCAGTTTCCCGGTCTATGAAATGGGAACAGTTTGCTTGCTGGGTGCTTGGGAAGAAGGAGGGGTGTTGTCTCTGAAGCTGGGCTGGGACTGAGGAAAGAATGCCACCATCAGAGAGCCTGCAGGGACCGTGGGGTCAGCTCGGGGATCTGAGTGTGTGCCTCAGGCAGTGGCAGCGGACAGAGTCAGGGGACCCCTCGGCAACTCCTCTCTGAGTTCAGGGAGGGAAAGGCAAGCCTGGAGGGGAGGTGGTGAGGGGTGCTCCCAACCCTGCCGCATGCTGTGCGCCCGGGGCAGTGTGGAAAGGGCAGACGGGGCAGCTCGGGGAGGTGGAGGGGCTCACCCCAGCCCCTTCCCTCCTGCCTCCTGGGCCCCGGGAGGCAGATGTTCTGCTGAGCCTCAATACCCACAGAAGTGCCCTGGAAAATTTACCCGTGGGCAGGACCTGTGTCTCCATCTTTCAGTAGAAGTAACTGAGGCTTAGGGAGGTGACAGGACTTCTTCAAGGTCACAAGACCAGGAGGTGACAAAGCTGGGTTTCCCGCCGCGGTAGGACTGGCTCTACAAGCCATAACTCCAGCCATTGTGCCAGGTGCCCACTCACTCACCCAGAACATTCACGGAGCCGCAACTGTGTGCTCTCTGCTCCCAGCCCCAGGAAGTGCTTAGGGAAGCTGAACAAGAATCAAAGAACAACCCGAGCTCCTGGCAGAGGATACCTGCTAGGAAGAAAATAAAACAGGGTTACTGGGGGCAGAGGGAGACTGCGGTGGGGGCCTAGCCTTATCCTGGTCAGGGAGGGTCAGGGAGAGTCCCTGACCAGTGACCACTGGCTGGGATGCAGGCGCAAGGGCAGAGCCCACTGGAAATGTTTGAGGGAACAGCAGATGCGAGGCCCCTGAGGCAGACACAGGTGGTGGGTGGGAGGAGCTGGGGCAGAGCCAATGAGGAGTTCGGTGAAGTTTGGATTTTCCTCTGGGTGCCGTGTGGTTAGAGTTTGTGTGCAGAAAGGATTCCCCGGAGGTGGGTAGCGAGGACTCATGGGGCAGGACAGGGAGCAGGGAAGAGGCTGCTGGAGTCCGCTGGGGATCTTCAAGGAAGAGCCAACGCACCCGATGTGGAGTCACCCCCATCCCCGTGGGGCTGCAGCTGCCTGGAGGCTAACTTCCTCTTCACAGGGCCAGGAGGCTTGAGGAGGGTGGTGTGTTCTGCAGGTGGTGGGGTCGTCCGCTCTGGTGGACAAGAGAGCCTGGTTTGGGCTCCAGCATTCAGTGCCCCACTCCCTGCATGTCCCGAGTGGGTCCCTGTTGCTCTCAGACCTCCCTGTGCCCAGTGGGAGAGGGGCGCCCGCCCAGGGTTTGCAGAGATGGGACGGGATACTGCTGAATGTTTGGGCTGGGTGTGCAGGCTGCTCTCGGCGCCCATTTGACATGTCCCCAAAAGTCTTTGAGCAACGTTCCATCTCTCACTCGTATTTTGACCCAGATCTAGAGTCAGCTCCAAGAAGCCTCCACATGCCTTTTAGTGGGGGGTGGGTTTCAGAAACTACTATCTGGACGTTAGATGTGTTCACCTTGATGTCATTGTCTCTAGGCCATCTCAATGCACCGAGACAAGATATCTTTTTTTTAACTAAAAATTAATATTTTCATCTTCCTCCTACACTAAGAACCTGGTTCTCCCCAAACATCAATATATGTAATCATCTGCATGGTCTTAGAATACACCCCATAGAGTTTTAGAGTCACTACCTCCAAACCACTGCCTCCCCAAACCTACCTGGTCAAGTTCAGGATGTCTTTGGGTGCGTAGTCAGCACTGTGCCAGTGTGTTATCAATTTGATTATACCAATAGCTTCATCTGTTTCTGTCTGAGTGCAACTTGTTTTTTTTTTTCCTTTTAGTCTTTATGATACCATTTTATTTTTTGGGTGTGTAAAACATTTACATACTTTTTTGCTTTTTGCAATTAAAAATATCTCCTTCGCAGTCCATAGAGATTCTCCTTATTCTTTCAGAGAGCTACATCACACTTAACTCAGCCCGTGCTCCACGGAGGGACGTTTGGCCTTTTTCCAGGGTTTTGTTATTCCAAACAATAGGGGAAAGGATAGCCTTGCACATATGTTGTTTGCATTTGCGAAGGTGTATCTTTAATTCCTAGAAGTAGGAGTTAAGGGCGCCTGGGTGGCTCGTTATTAAGCGTCTGCCTTCGACTCAGGTCAGGATCCCAGCGTCCTGGGATCCAGCCCCGTGTCAGGCTCCCTGCTCAGCGGGGAGTCTGCTTCTCCCTCTCCCTTTGCCCCTCCCCTGCTCGTGCACGTGCTCGCTCGCGCTCTCTCAGATAAAAAAATAAAATCTTTTAAAAAGATAGAAGTAGGAGTTAATATGTATTTATTTGTTAGCTACTCCCAAATTCCCCTCCCCCCCCAGCAACCTATGACAGTGTGTGCTTCTCCCACAAACTGGCAATTCTCAGAGCCCTGGGAAATAGGATTTCAGTGCATTTTAATTTACATGTCTATAATGAGTTCCACTGGACATCTGGCATATGTGTTCGAGTCATTTGATCGTGTTTTTCTGCTAACTGACTGTCCATCTATTTTGCCTGCTTCCTATTGGATTTTGGGTCTCTTTCCCCCGCCCCGGATTTAAAAGTTTGTTTAAATACATATTAGGGAGATTCATGTTTTATCTTTATTATCATTGCAAATGTGTCTCCCAGGTTTTTAAAATTTTGTTTCTGATAGGTTTTGCCGTTAAAAGCTTTCTATTTTTAATCTATTTGATTTAATCTTTCTTTTATTGCATCTAGATTTTAAATCCTAGTTAGAAAGGCTGTTCTTACACCCAATGGTATGGAATCTCTAGTTTTTTGTTTTCCAGCGCTAGTTTGGTTTTGTACTCGGCTTATGGGTCCAATTGACTCTTTTTCCAAATGTCTCTCTCTCTATCCCGTCTTTTTGAAGAGGCCATCTTTTCCCCAGTGATCTAAAATGCACCTGTATCATATAATAAACCCGTGAATGCACTGGACCTATTCTGGGCTCTCAAGTCTGTCTCACTGCCTCTCTCTCTTCATGTGCTGGTCCCCCGTGGCAGAAATTGCAAAGGTGCATCGAGCGTGTGTGCACGTGTGTATGCATGTGTGTGCAAACCGCAAGGGAGGCTTTATCCACAGTTATTGCAATAGGAGGGAGAGATTGAACTCAACTCCCATTCCTGGGTTTGACTATCTGGTAGGGCTGGCTAGTGGTCCTTCCTCTCTGCTTTTGTGTCGGGGTACCCTAGCTATTCCTGCATGCGGACACTCTTTTTTTCTTGGGATCATATTGCATTTACAGATGCTCTTCAGGGTAATTGACACCGTTATCAAGTGGAGCCATCTTATCCATAACCAAGGAATATGTGTTTAAGACGACTTAGTCTTTTATTTGTTCAAGACCACCTCTGGGAGCATTTTGGAATTTTCCTCACTTTTTTTTTTTTTTGGTTAAGTTTATTCATGGGTACTTGGCTTTGTTTGTTGCTATTATAAATTTTTTCTTCTGTCATATCTTGAACAAGTCATTGTGTGTGTTGTTTTGTGTCCATCTACCCCATTTGTTGTTAGTTTCATCAGTTCTTCTAGAGAGTTTAGGTATGCTGTCATCTGAATATTGAAATAGTTTTACTTCTTTACTGATTTTTATGCATCTACTTGCTTTCTCTAATTAAATTGGCTAAATACCTCCAATTCAATATTGAATATTGAATATAAAGGAGCCTCCTTCCCTTGTTCCTGAGCTTAGTAAAAAGGCCTCTAGTCTTCCCCCATTAGGAGAGATGTTGACTTTAGGATAGGGAGATAGATGTATATGTGTATATATTTGGGAGTATACCTTAATTCCTATTTTATTGGGTGGCTTCTTAAAATCAGGAATGAATATTGATTTTCATTGAAGACATATATGGAGATAGTTATATGGTATTTTTCCTAGCACTATGAATGAGCTGAATCATATGTATTTTTAAAATATGGAATGCTTCAAAAATAAAATAAATAAGGAATGCTTCACAAATTTGCGTGTCATCCTTGTGCAGGAGCCATGCTGATCTCTTTATCGTTCCAACTTCAGTATATGTGCTGCCGACACGAGTACAATAAGATGAATCATATTAATGGATTTCCTAATTTTGGGTCCAGGATGAGAGGATAAGGCAAACAATAAGACACAACATTTATTAAATATGAACATTAAGCCATCTTTGCCTTCCTGAAATGGAAGCCACTTGGGCATGATATATGATGTTTTAATATGGTTATGTGAGCCATCCATTTGCTGTGTAATAAGTTACCATAAACTCAGTAGCTTAAAATAGCACACGTCCATTATCTCTTAGTTTCTGTGGACCCGAAGTCCACGCACAGCTTTGCTGGGTTCTTGCTGGTGTTGGCTAGGACTGGGTCCTCATCTAGAGGCTCAACTAGGAATGGATCTGCTTTTCTCTTCATGTGGTTGCCGGCAGCATTCACTTATTTCCACGTGCCTGACTGAGAGCTTAAATGTTTTGCTGGTGGTTGGCTGGAATCTGTCCTCAGCTTCTGGAAGCCTCCTGCAGTTACTAGGGACCACCTGTCGTTTCTTGCCCTGTGGGCTTCCTCGACACAGCCTCTTGCTCCATCAGGCCAGCAAAGAATCGCTAGAGTAAATCTAGCAAGACACAGTCTTATATAACAGAATCACAGAATTGACATTCCATTGTCTTTACCATATTCTGTTGGTTAGAGGAAAGGTTCCATCCAAACTCAAGGGCATAAATGCCAGGAGATAGGGTTAGTGGGTCCTTGAGAGTCTGTCCAGCACAATGGTGTTGGATTCGACTTGCTACTATTTATTTTCACTATAAATATTTTCACTATATATTTATTTTCACTATAAATATTCACTATTTTCCCAGTCATTCCTTGGTCTGATATAGCGTTGCTTTTGATGGCTTCTTCCAGAAGGACTCGTCAGTACACCATTCCCTGGTTTCTTTCATGTTAAAATGGTTTTCTGTACCCTTGGTAGCTGAAGGATAGTTTGGCTGGTTATAAAATCCCAGCTCATACTTGCTTTCCTTAATTCGTTATAATGTTGCTCTGGGTTGTATTGCTTACACGTTGTTAAGAAGTCTAATATAAACACACTCTCCTTCCTTTTATGAGAGACTTGATCATTTTCCCTGGAGCTCCAAAGGATTTTTTTTTCTTTACCTTTAAAGTCTAATCATTTCACTAAGAAATATCTTGGAGTTGCCCATTCAGTACCGATTTTGTGGTGCATTCAGGGGAGCAGTTGAATATGCAGATTCAAGTCTTTTTATTTCCAGAAAGTTTTCTTGGAAAATGATTATAATGTTAATTATGTTGTTTTTCTTCCAATGCTATGTCTGTACACTAGATCCCTTTTGCCCATCTTCTGTATCTATCACTTTCTACATAATCCTCTTCACTCCTGTCTTTATTTCATTTTGGTTTTGTGGTTGTTTCATTCCTCTCCTCAATGAGCTTTATTAAAATTTCAGTCAAATCTATTCTCCCTAAGAGAGCGTCTGGTTTAGTCTTCATTTCTGAGATGATGTTGTGTTTTTTAATTTCTCTCCTGAGTTTGGGCAATTCTGGTTTCATGTTTACCTTTTTTTCTGTGTGTGTGTTCATCTGTGTTTTGAGTTTTCAAATTTATGCTTAAGGTGTTTTGTCACGTCTCAGAATGCTTTCTTAAGGCTGCTCAAGTCAGGATGCTGTGCCACATTGTTCCCCTGTAAAGCGGTTTGTGGGGAGAATGATTGTCAGCTCCTTGTATTGCTTTTGTATGGATATTGTCTGTTACCTTTTGTTAACTTACAATTGTCTTTATGTTTGCAGGGACTGCTAATAATAGACAAACGTAGGCTGGCACTGGGTTTTGGGTAACGTCAGGTTTCTTAGTTCAGGAGTGCCCTCTTGTGTTGGTTTCAGGAACTGCATACCCTTATTTAGAGTGTTACGGGATGCAGGATGGTGAGCTGTCTGTGAATTTCCCATTTGCTTTTGCCTCTGTAGGCCCTTGAATTCCCCGTGCTACTCCCTCCTGTCCATTTACCACCAACCCTCTAAGGGCCTACACCTCTGAGCCACATCCTCAGAATCTGGGCGTTTCTGAGACAGCCAACACTGGTCCTACACACTTTCTGTCCCTTTTGAGCTCTAGGCCTGAGTGTGGCCCATTTTATTTGCTCTCCTGGTCGATCTGCATTTAGGTGGCTGCCATTATCTGCAGGGACCTGGAGATGTCCCCAAGCTTTTTACTCGGAAAGCTTCATGCAGAATGGTGCACCCCCCACCTAGATCCATTCCTCATTATCTCGGCGCTCACAACTTCTGCTGAACCGTGTGAGAGCAGGTATAGCAGCATCTCCTTAGAAGAAGGACGTTCTCCAGAACCTTAATTCAGGTATCACGCTCAAGAAACGATGTTAACACAGAAACCTTTCTCATATACAGTCCGTAGTCAGCTCTCACCAGGAATGTCCTTTGGGGCCTTATCTTTGCATCTGGGATCCAGTCGATGATCATGCATCACACGTGTTTGTGTGTTTACTAGAGTCTTTCCATCCACCACCGTCTCTCCATGTTGTCTTTCCTGATGCAGGTCTTCATATCAGTTTTCTCCCATAATCTGGATTTCCTCAAAACTCGATTCAGGCTCGGTGTTTTGAGTCGACGTTGTTTTAAAATTACAGACAGGGATGTGTATCTGGGAAGAGAAGCCCGCCTTCCACCAGCCCATCCTGTGCCCTCCTGGGGACCGGGCAACTGCCCGTGGTGGCATGGAGAGGGGCTGTGGGGAGAAGAGGCCGGGGCCCTGGGGCTGCAGGCTTTCCTGGGGTGTCCTATCTCAGTTTCCCCTCCCACCCTCCAGTCATCCCTCCTGGTCCCCTTCCTATCCCTGTCACTGTGCCCTCCCACTGCGCCCTGGGCTGCCTGGCCTGTGCATCTGGCTCTGCCTCAGGGGGGTGGCTTCTTTCAGTAAAGGTGCCCACCATGCCCCTTCCATGCAGAGCCCCCCAGAGATTCCTCAAGGAACCCAAGGTAGCAGAAGGCCTGGGATTGAACCCGCTGCTTCCTCGCTGGGGGATGCCTCTGGGTTCCAGACACCAATGGGGCCCATGATGCCAGTGTCTGGTACAGAGTAGGCATCCAGTGTGTGTGTGCATTTCCTTCGCTTCTTGGGGACCCAGCGTGCATCCCTCACTTTCAGTAATGATAGCAGGAGGGGGGCCTGGCCCTCCCTTGCCCAGCAGAGCTCCCTGGGCTCGGGCCCTGCCAAAGGGAGCCTTCTCATGCATGCCATATCTGCCTCCATGACTTCCTTAAGGCCTCACTACCCAAGCCACCACCACCAAGGATGCCCCACACCCCTGAGCCACATAAACTCCGCCAGGAAGAGTCTGATGGACTTGTCTGTGAAAGGCCCGTGACTGGGGATGGGGGCTGCCTCAGTTGTATTCATTTTGAAGAAAGCTACCACAAGCCCCAGCATTGCCAGTTAAAGGCCTTTCCATCCTGCCCCATGGGTCATCCTAATTGGTGAATCCCTGCTTTACGTGCACCAGATCTCCCCAAGGCGGGGGAAGGAGCACAGCCTCTAAAAATCAACGCAACATTGCCCCTGCAGCATAAAGATCTCCTTGATTTATTTGGTCAGCAAATGGTTCATTTGTTCCAAAGAGCATTCAAAAGCAACAGAGTTTGGCCAAATAATAATAATAATAATAATAATAAAATGAACACGTCTCTCTGATGGTTCAAGCACCTTTGTGTAGGGCCAGTAGCCTCAGGAACTTCTCCCAGCAACTTCCATCTCCTTTTCAGATGAGAAAACAGAGGGTCGGGGACGTAAGGGGACCTCACAGTGTCACCCAGCCCAGGTGGGCCTTGAGCTCAGTTGATGCTGTTTACAGTCAGGGCTGTCTTTGGTGGTGTCACCTGTCTGCTCCTTTTGTCTTTATGGGGCCCCACTCTCTGCTCGGCCATCCATCTGTCCATCCATCTGACCACTGGACGGACATGTGCTAAGCAGCCAGGAGGCCCTGCCTGTCTGAGTGCTTACTGTCTCTTTATACACATTATCTCACGAGAAAGGAAAAATAAGTAAAACCGAAAACAAGAGAGAAAAAAACCCTTTGAAAGAATTAATAACATTGATACATTCTTAGCAAGGATTAACTAGGAGAAAACACAAGCTACCAAAACCCTGCAGAGTTAAAGGGATAACAAGGGATTTTTATGGAGAACTTCAATACCCATACCTTTGATAAAAGGGACACATGCCTTGAAAGACATAAATTCCTGAAACCGACACAAGGAGAAATAGGAAATCTGAGCACGACTCTTTCTGTTAAAGGATTTTATCATTAAAAAGCCTTCCCAGATGGGGTGCCTGGGTGGCTCAGTTGTTAAGTGGCTGCCTTTGGCTCAGGTCATGATCCCGGGGTCCTGGGATCGAGCCCCGCATCGGGCTCCCTGCTCAGCAGGAAGCCTGCTTCTCCCTCCCCTCCCTGCTAGTGCTCTCTCTCTCACTATCTCTGTCTCTCTCTCAAATAAATAAACAAGATCTTTAAAAAAAAAAAACCCTGAGAAGCAAGCAAGCTATACAATAGATTGCTTAGGGAAACATACTTCTGAGATAATTTTTTTTCTTTAGGATCTACTCCCTTAATCACATCCAAATCTATAATACAGTGATACCGACTAGTCACCATGCTGTACATGACACCCCCAGGACTGACTTAGGTTATAACTGGAAGTCTATACCTTTTGGCCCCCTTCCCCCATTTCGCCAACCCCCAGCTCCCCTCTGGCCATCATCTACCTGTGCTCCGGATCTATGAGTTTGGTTTTCTCAGATTCCACATATAAGTGAGATGGTGTTTGACTTCCTCTGCCTGACTTATTTCACTTAGCATAATACCCTTGAAGTCCATCCACATTGTTGCAAATAGCAAGATTTCGTTATATGTTTATGGCTGAATACTACTCCATTGTCTACATATATAGACCACATCTTCTTTATTCACTCATCTATGGACACTTGGGTTGCTTCCATAATTTGGTAAATAATGCTGCTATAAACACAGGGGTGCGTGTATCCCTTCGATTTAGTGTTCTTGTATTCTTTGGGTAAATACCTAGTAGAGTGATTGCTGGATCATAGGGTAGTTCTGTTTTTAATTTTTTGAGGAACACTGTCTTTGAGGATACTTTTTTCACAGTGGCTTCATCAGTTTGCATTCCCACCAACAATGCACAAGGGCTCCTTTTCTCCACATCCTCGCCAGCACTTGAAGGTTCTTATCGTTTTGATTTTAGCCATTCTGACAGGTGTGAGGTGATATCTCATGGTGATTTGCATTTCCCTGATGACGCGTGATGTCAAGCATCTTTTCATGTGTCTGTTGGCCATCTGGATATCTTTTTTGGAGAAATGTCTGTTCTTGTCTTCTGTCCATTTTTAATTTGTTTTTGAGGTGTTGAGTTGTATCAGTTCTTTATATATTTTGGATACTAACCCTTTATCAGATGTGTCATTTGCAAATATCTTCTCCCATTTTGTAGATTGCCTTTTAGTTTTGTTTATTGTTTTCTTTGTTGTGCAGAAGCTTTTTATTTTGATGTAGTCCTAATGGTTTATTTTTGCTTTTGTTTCCCTTGCCTCAGGAGACATATCTAGAAAGAAATGGCTCTGGCTGATGTCAAAGAGGTTTCTGCCTGTGTTCTCTCCTGGGATTTTTATGGTTTCAGGTCTCACATTTAGGTCCTTAATCCATTTTGAGTTTATTTTTGTATATGGTATAAGACACTGGTCCGGTTTCCTTCTTTTGCATGTAGCTGTCCAGTTTTCCTAACACCGTTTGTTGAAGAGACTGTCTTTTTCCCTTGGCATACTCTCTCCTCCTTCGTCAAAGATTAATTGACCATATAATTATGGATTTATTTCTGGGCTTTCTATTCTGTTCCATTGATCTATGTGTCTATTTTAGTGCCCACACTATACTGTTTGGATTATTACAGCTTTGCAATATAACTTGAATATAACTGGGATTGTGATACCTCCCATTTGGGTTTTCTTTTTCAAGATTGCTTTGGTATTTAGGGTCTTTTATGATTCCATACAAATTTTAGGATTGTTTTTTCTAGCTCTGCGAAAAATGCTGTTGGTATTTTGGTAGGGATATTTAAATGTGTAGATCACTTTGGGTAGTATAGACATTTTAACAACATTTGTTCTTCCAATCCATGAACATGGAACATCTTTTCATTTCTTTGTGTTGTCTTCAATTTCTTTCATCACTGTTTTATATTTTTCAGAGTGCAGGTCTTTCACCTCTTTGGTTAAGTTTATTCTTAGGTATCTTATTATTTTTGGTGCAATTGTAAATGGGATTGTTTTCTTAATTTCTCTTATTGTTGCTTCATTATTAGCGTATAGAAATGCAATGGATCTGTACATTGATTTTATCCTGCGACCTTACTGAATTCATTTATCAGTTCTGGAATTTTTTTGGTGGAGTCTTCAGGGTTTTCTCTATACGGTATCATGTAATCTGCAAATAATGGAAGTTTTACTTCTTCCTTACTAATTTGGATGCTTTCTATTTCTTTCTCTTGTCTGATTGCTGTGGCTAGGACGTCCAGTATTATGTTAAATAACAGTGGTGAGAGTGGAGATCCCTGTCTTGTTCCTGACCTTAGGGGGGAAGCTCTCAGGTTTTCACCATTGAGGATGATTTTAGCTGTGGCACATCACATTTTCTTCATCCATTCATCCATCAGTGGACACTTAGGTTGTTTCCATATCTTGGCTGTTGTAAATAAGGATACAATGAACATGGGGGTGCAGATATCTTTTCAAGTTAGTGTTTTTGTTTCCTTTGGATAAATACCTAAAAGTGGAATTCCTGGATCATATGGTAGTTCTATTTTTAGTTTCTTTTTTTTTTTTTAAGATTTTGTTTATTTATTTGAGAGAGAGAGAGAGAGACCACATGAGAGGGGGGAGGGTCAGAGGGAGAAGCAGACTCCCTGCCGAGCAGGGAGCCCGATGCGGGACTCGATCCCGGGACTCCAGGATCATGACCTGAGCCGAAGGCAGTCGCTTAACCAACTGAGCCACCCAGGCGCCCTCTATTTTTAGTTTCTTGAGGAACCTCCATACTGTTTTCCACAGTATGGAAATTCTACCAATTCACATTCCCAACAGTGTAGGAGGGTTCCCCTTTCTCCACATCCTTGCCAACACTTGTTTCCTGTCTTGTTAATTTTGGCCATTCTGACTGGCGTAAAGTGGTATCTCGTCGTAGTTTTGATTTGTATTTCCCTGATGATCGGTGACGTTGACATCTTTTCATGTGTCTGTTGGCCATCTGGATGTCTTCTTTGAAGAAATATCTATTCAGATCCTCAACCCATTTTTTTTTAAGTCGAGGTATAATTAATTATTAACCATTAATTAATCATAATTAATGCATTTTAATTGGATTGTTTGGGGTTGTTTTTTTTTGTTATTGAGTTATATGAGTCAGATAAAATATTTTTAATGAATCTTTTGAAATTCCAGATAGTGGGAATGGTGAAAGTGGGGTGGGTAGGGAGGATAGCACAGGTGGAAGAAATGGAGGGCTGAAGATCTTTCACAGCCTGACCGGGTGGAGGGGCGCAGGCATCTAATTTGTCATCATGCTTCATAACTTATGTGTTACCAGTAACCTTTTCATGTGGCGAACATTACATAACAAAAGCACTTTCAGTGAAAGCTAAAATGTTACAAAGGAGGTCTCATATTTTCTTCCCACACTGCTCATGTTGGTCTGCACTCTGGGGACACACTGTCCCCTTGGAAGACCACGAAGTCCATCAAACTGCGGGGCACCAGGGCACTCCCCTGCAGCGGGCCCTGGTGTGGGGCCCAGGGTATCCCTGAGTTCATGCCTGAGTGAGGGAGGGCTGCAGCTGGGGTCAACTCAAGGGAGGCTCCCAGGAGGAGCCCATGCCCCTGCTGCTCTAGAAGAGTCAGTCAAGAGTTGTACAGAATGTGTGTGGTCAAGTAGAAGGGGAGGAAGGAGCAAGGGTCCAGGCCCCCCCACTCTCAGAGACCCTGGCAGCTCAGTGTCTGCTCTCTCCATCCTGGCTGTGAGCATGCTGAAATTGGTTACAGCGTCATAACCTAATTTGTCCCCCCTCCTTATGCTCGCTGTTTGCAAAATATAAGGGCAAGGGGGATTGTGGACAGGTCCTGGACCACTGTCACCGCCACAGGCTGGGCGTGCAGCATGGGGGTGGCCGGTGTATGGGAGTCCTCTGGGCCTTCTTCCCCTCTTAACCAGCAGACACAAACACAAGAGAAGCAGGCAGAGGGGCCAGGAGGGAGGAGCTGGGGCTCTAGACTGGGTCGCACGTCCAGACCCACCCTGGGCAAGTGACTCGGGGGGGAGAGGTGGCTGGTTCTGATCCTTGGAGAAGGCTAACCACGCATCGAAGCCCCTGCTGGGAGGCAAGATTGCATTGTGATATATCCCCAGGAAAATGGTGGAACTCCCCAGACCTTTGAGGCTTAGCAGTGGTGCCCATGAGTCCCCCAAGGGCGCCGTGTCTGGACCACACCGGGGGTGGTCACAGCTCGGCGGTTCTGACGCCGGGACTGTTCTGACAAGCCCCTTCAGGATAAGATATTGCACACTTGGCGGTTTGTGTGAGTGCGTGCAAGGGGGATTGTGGAAAGCGTTAAAGACCCCGAGACGACAGAGTGGCCCGCGGCTTGAAAAACAGATGTTTCTGTATGAACGCAGCCAAATTGTATTAGCACTTTGGATGATGAAAAGGGCTTTAAGTGTCTGCATGTTGCAGTTCTGAAATGTTTGCCGGGGAAAGTGCCCTTATATTTTGCAAACAGCGAGCGTAAGGAGGGGGGACAAATTAGGTTATGGCGCTGTAACCAATTTCGGGAGCGGCATCGTTGACAGATGCACATTGCGTGTAATAAACTGATCAGCGCAGTTGCCAGTCACCTTAATGAGGAAGCCTGCATCCCCTCCTGCTGCGTCTCATCCCCTGTGCAGCCAGGGAGGGCAGCCCAAGGTCACCCGGCACCCATACCCTGTGGGACTTTCAGGGAGAAAGTCACAGACTTTCCGTTTGTCCTTTTTTTCTTTTTTTAACTTTTTCTTACAGAAATTTTCAAAAGCTTAAACGTATAGAGAATAGGGCAGGGGCGCTTGGGTGGCTCAGTGTGACTCTTGATTTCAGCTCAGGTCATGATCTCAGGGTTGTGAGTTCAAGCCCCGTGTTGGGTTTCATACTGGATGCTGGGTGGGGAGCCTACGTAAATAATAATATTATTAATAATAATAATAATAATAATGTATAAAGAATAGGGCAAACATGAACCACCACCATGTCCCCAGCTCCCAGCTCCCCTACTATCAGCTCATGGCTCATCTTCCTCGTCTGTGCCCTCACCTTGTCACTTCCTGCCAGGACTCTGATATGGACTGCTTGTATTAGAAGCATCATGTCATTGATACACCTAATCATGAAATGGGTAACAGTTTCATAATGTTGTTGAATAGCCAGCCCATAATCAGATGCCTCAATTACTTCAAAGGTATCTTTTCACACTTGGGTTGTTCAGGTCAGGACCAAAGCAAGCTCCACACGTTGCATTTTCTTCTAGAATAGTCCTTCTTTCTTCCCCACTCCACTTTTTTGTTTGTTTGTTTGCTTGCTTTCCTTTGTTCTGTTTTGGTTTTTTGGGGTCTTCGATCCATTGATTTCCTAGAGAAACGGGGACATTTGTCCCACAGAGTCGCCCTCGTTCTGGATTTGGCTGTTTGTCTCCTTGTGGCATGTGGAACTTGTGGGTAGTCTGTTCTAGAACAGCGCTGCCCGGTAGAAATATCACAGAGCCCTGTGAGTAATTGGAAATTTTCTTGTGGTCACATTTTTGTAAAAAAAGGTAAAATTAAGATTAATAATCTATTTTATGGAACCCAGTATCTCCAGAATATTATCATTTCAACCTGTAATGAATATGAAACTTACTCATGACATATCCTTTTTCATGCTGTCTTCAAAATCAGATGTGCAGGGGTGACTGGGTGGCTTAGTTAGTGAAGCGTCTGCCTTCAGCTCAGGTCATGATCTCAGGGTCCTGGGATTGAGTCCGGCATCAGGCTCCTTGCTCAGTGGGGAGCCTGCTTCTCCTTCTCCCTTAGCCTGCCGCTTGTGTGTTCTCTCTCCCTCTCTCTCTCTGTCAATCTGACAAATAATTAAATAAAATCTTTTTAAAAAATCAGATGTGCATTTTGTGCTTACCACAAATCTGTTTCAATGTTAAGTTTTCATCAGAAATAACTGACCTGTATTTGAATTTCGTAAAAATTATAGTTGAAAAGTAAAAAAACATACTTTTCTGAGAGCTGTATCAAATATCAGAGGTTATAAAGTTAATTTTTAAACATCTGTATAATTGACATACAATAAGCACTCAGGAGTCACATATGTAAACATATGTAAACACTCATGAAACCATCACCACAATCAAAATAATAAATATATCTATCTAGCTACTTACACTCAGCATAGTTATTTTATTTATTTTTTTTATTTTTAGATTTTCTTTATTCACGAGAGACAGAGAGAGAGGAGTGGAGGCAGAGGGAGAGGGAGAAGCAGGCTTCCCGCTGAGCTGGGGGCCCGAGGCGGGGCTCGATCCCAGGACCCTGGGATCATGACCTGAGCCGAAGGCAGACGCTTAACTGACTGAGCCACCCAGGCACCCAGCATAGTTATTTTAAATTACATCCATGTTGTTGTGTGTATTGAAAGCTTTGTCCCTGTCACTGCTGAGTGAGATCCCTGTTGTATGGATATACCACAGTTTGTTTCTGTGGTGGCAGCATTCTAAGATGTCCCCCAGGATTTCTACCCGAGGTATACACACACTGGATAATCCCCACCCCTTGAGTGTAGGAGGGACCTTTGAATATGATGAGATTTTAGGTGATTAGTCAGTTGACTTTGAGTTACTGAAAAGGGAGATTCTTCTAGGTGAGCCTGACCAAATCAGGTGAACCTTATAAGGAGAACAGAGTCCTTCCTGAAATCAGACAGGTTTGTAGCCTGAGAGAGCTTGTTCTTTTGGCTTTAAAGAAACAGACTGTCATGGTGATTAGAAGGTGGGTGGCCTCTTAGAGCTGAGGGTCTCAGTCCTACAAGTGCAAATTCCTTGAGGGTAGAAGAGGATCCTGATACTCAGATAAGATGAGAGCCCCTGGTGAGTCCCGGAACAGAGGACTCAACCAAAATGTTCCAGAATCCTGACCCAGAGAAACTGGGAGATAGTAAGTTTATGTTTATTTAAGTGGTAATTGTAAACTAAATTTGTGGTATTTGTTACACAGCAATAAAAAACTAATACATGTATCCCTTGCACCTGCTGATGGACAGTTGGGTTGTTTATGCTTTGGGACTATTATAAATAAAGCTGCTATGAACATTTATATGCAAGTCTTTGTGTAGATATATGCTTTCATTTTTCTTGGGTAAATATCTGGGAGTGGTATGACTAGGTAATATGGTAGGTTCATGTTTATTTATAAGAAACTGCCAAATTCTTTTTCAAAGTGGTTGAATCATTATACATTTGCACTAGTGATGTATGGAAGTCCCACTTGGCTCCACATTCTGTAGCTTTGCAGTAAATTTTAAAATTGGGAATGTGAGTTGTCCAGGTTTGTTACTCATTTCAAGATTCTTTTGGCTCTTCAGGACCCCTTGCAATTCCAT
This sequence comes from Zalophus californianus, assembly GCF_009762305.2. Taxonomy (NCBI): domain Eukaryota; kingdom Metazoa; phylum Chordata; class Mammalia; order Carnivora; family Otariidae; genus Zalophus; species Zalophus californianus. The sequence continues at coordinate 5,223,908 of NC_045599.1, read as the reverse complement.
ATGAATTTTAGAATGGGTTAGGATTTCTGTTAAAAAAAAAAAAAGTCGTTGGAATTTTGGTAAGGATTGCATTGTATATGTAGATTGCTTTGAGTAGTATTGTCATTTTTTAGGATATTAAGTTTTCTAATCCATGAACATGGGATTTTTTTTTTAATTCAGACTTCCTTTCATTTCTTTTAAACAATATTTTATAGTTCACAGGATATAAGTCTTCCACTTTCTTGGCTAAATTTATTCTCATATATTTTCTTCTTTTACGATGCTATTAAAAATGGCATTGTTTTCTTAATTTCATTTTCAGAGTGTTAATTTCTGGTGTATGGAAACACAACTGATTTCTGTGTCTTCATCTTGTACCCTGCAAATGTACTGATTTTGTTTATTAGCTCTAGTAGTTGTTGTTTTTTTTTATGGGTTCTTTGGAATTTTGTCTATATGGGATCATATCATTTGTGAGTAGAGATAGTTTTACTAAAACCTTTTATTTCTTTTTCTTGCCCAATTGCTCTGGCTAGAATTTCCAATAAAATGTTGACTAATAGTGATGACAGCAGGCATCCTTGTCCTATTCCTGATGGGAAGGTTTTTAACTACAATTTCCATTTCTTTGATAGATATAGGGCTATTCCAGTTATCTGTTTCTTGTTTCCTGGGATTGGGTAGTTTGTATCTTTCAAGAAAATTTCCCATGTCATCTAAATTGTCAGTTGATTGGCATGAAATTGTCCATGATATTTCCTTATTATTCTTTGGATATCTTTAGAACTTGTATTAACATCCCTCTCCTGTTTGTGATATTGGTAATTTGTGTATTCCCTCTTTTTTTTCCTGATTAGTCTGCCTAGAAGTTAATTAAATTTGCTGATCTTCTCAGAAAACCAGCTTTTTGTTTCATTGTTTTTCTCTATTGTTTTTCTGTTATATACATTGATTTCTGCTTTAAATATTATCAATTTCTTTCTTCTGCTTATTTGGGTTTCATTTGCTCTTGTTCTAGTTTCTTAAGGTAGAAGCTGAGGTCGTTGATGTGAGTCTATGATTTGAGGTCTATTTTTTCTAATATAGGCCTTTACTGCCGTAAAATTTCCTGTAAGTATCACTTTAGCTGCATCCCACATATTTTGACATGTTGTGTTTTCTTTTTCATTCAGATCAAAATATTTTTTAATTCCTTTATTAATTTTTCTGTTGCCCCAATAAGCTATTTAGAAGCATATTTTTTAGTCCAAAATGTTTATTAATGCTATCTAATTTAACTCCACACTGGCCAAAGAACATACTTTCTATGACTTGAATCCTTTTCAATTTACTGAGATTTGTTTTATGGTCCAGAATATGGTTTGTTTTGTTAAATATGCATGTGTATTCTGCTGTTGTTGTGTGAAGGGTTCTATAAGTATAAATCAGGTTAGGTTACTTGGTAATGTTGCAATGTTTAATATTCTTCCTGATTTTCTGTCTACTTCTTCTGTCCATTATTGAGTAAGGGGTGTAAAAATCTCAACTGCAGTTGTCATTATGAAATGACCCTCTTTATCTGTTATAATAGTCTGTGCTCTGAAATCTGTTTTGTCTGATGATAATGTAGACATACCAACTTTCCTTCCTTTTCTCATCTTTTTACTTTTAACCAATTGTGTCTTTATATTTAAAGGAGGGTTCTTGTAGACAGCATCTATGTGGTTCTTGCTTTCCTATCCAATCTGAAATTTTCTGGCTATTAATCAAGTTGTGTAGACCATTTACATTTAATGTGATCATTGACATTATTTCATTTAAATCACCTTGCTATTTATTTATTTTTATAAGATTTATTTGCCCATTTAAGACAGAGAGAATGAGCAGGGGAGGTGCAGAGGGAGAGAGAGAATCCCAAGCAAACTCCCTGCTGAGTGCAGAGCCTGACATGGGACTCGATCCCACAACCCCAAGATCATGACCACAGCCAAAACCAAGAGTTGAAAGCCCAACTGATGAAGCCACCCAGGTGCCTCGTATTTTTTGTTTGTTTCCTATGTTCTTTTTTTCCTTTTATCTTCTTTTTCTGACTTCTTTTAAATTAATTGGGTATTTTTAATAATCCCATTTTACCTCTTTTGTTGACTTATTAGTTATATTCCTTTGTTGGTATTATTTTAGTGCTTGATTTAGGTATCATAATATCCATTGTATTACTTTGCTGCTGCCGCCTGAAACATTAAACCAATCTGGGCAGCATCGACAATAAATATTTATTATTTTAGAGTTTCCATGAGGCAGGTTCCAAGGACAGCTGAGCTGGGTTATCTCCTCAGAATCTCACAAGTCTGAAGCTGGGGTCTCACCTGAGGCTAAGGGTCCCCTTCCAAGCTCATGAGGACGGTGAGAGAACTTATTTCACTGCAGCTATAGCTTCCATAGCAGCTCACCTCTTCAAGGACCCCAGGAGAGCTGTCTTAAAAACACCTTCTTTTAAGGAGCTCACCTGATTAGGTCAGGCTCACCAAGGGTAACCTTGATTTGTTCAAAGTCAACTGATTAAGGGCCTAGTTATCTGCAGAATTCCCTTTACCTCTGCCATGTGACATAAATCAGAGGAATGCCATCAATCACTTTCACACTCAAGGAGATGGGAGGGGTTATACCAGGGGGGTGGGGATTTGGGGGAGGAGTATGCATCTTAGAATTCTTGTCCCTGCAACAGTTTTAGCTTACCACAGTCTACCATCAAGTGATATTATACTCCTTCACACGTAGGATGAGGACCTTATGCCCGTATGCTTCCGTTCTCCCTCGGCCTCTGTGCTCACACTCGTGTAACAATGCACCACAAACTGCGATGGTTTAAAACCCCAGAAACTTCCTCTCTCATAAGGTAGAAGTCCAAAGCCAAGGTGCCCGAGGGCCATGCTTCCTCTGAAGCCAGGCCTTCCCTGCCCCCTCCTGGTTTTCTTGACCAGAAGTCTGACATTCCTCAGCTTGAAGCTCTTACTTGTATCTTCAAAGTCACCTGATGTTCTCCTGGTGTATCGGTGTCTTCAAATGGCCATCTTCTGAGAAGAACACCGGTCCTATTGGATTAGGGGCCCATCCTACTCTAGTATGACCTCATCTTAGCTAATGCCATCTGCAGAGACACTGTTTCCAAATAATGTCACATTCTGAGATACTGGAGGTTAGGACTTCAACATATTTTGACTAGGGGGGCAGTGGGGGAGGAAAGACACAGTTCAACCCATAACAGTGCTGTATTGTTGTTATATATTGTTGTCCACATATTTATAGACCCCCACACTACATTATTTTTGCTTTAAACAGTCATTTATATTTTAAGATATTTAAATGAAAAGAAAGTCTTTCTATTTACCCATGTGGTCCCACGTTCTTGATCCTTTGTGTAGATCTGGGTGGGGCTGAGGCTGACCACCAGCAATGGGAGGGATGGAGAGAAGCCCGAGCCCTGCGTGCAGCCCACTGCGGCCACACAGGGCCAGACATGCAGGGCCCCCCGGCTCATCTTCTTTCTCCTGCATTTACTGCAAGTGTCCCTCTGGGGGCTGCCTGTCTCAGGCTTTGGGTTTTTTAACAAGGATGGTGATCCCTCTTCCTTTTTGTGTCTTTCCAGATGAAATTGAGAATTAGTGAAATTAAGAGGCCCAGCCTGGGCTTCTGGGGAGCTGGAAGCATGCCGTTTCTCGACCTGGGTGCTGGTGGCATAGGTGTGTTTGCTTTGGGAGAACTCACCTGGCCACCCACCTCAAATGGGTGTTTATTTCAGGATGGCAGCTATACTTCAGTAAAAAGTTAAAAAAAAAAAAAACAAAAAAACAGGGGCATCTGGGTGGCTCAGTCAGTTAAGCGTCCGACTCTTGATATCAGCTCAGGTCATGATCTCAGGGTCCTGGGATTGAGCCCCACATCGGGGTCTGTGATCAGCAGGGAGTCTGTTGGAGGATTCTCTCTCCCTCTCCCTCTACCCCTCCCCTGCTCATGCTCACTCTCTCTCTCTCTAAAATAAATAAATACATCTTAAAAAAAAAAAAAAAGCAACTCACTAAGGCTGAAATAGAAGCCAAGGACCCCAGGGGCCCTGCTTGCGCAGGTGGACTTGGCTGTCCACTTGTGGCCAACGTGGGGCCAGCACGGGGCCGGGGCTTAGCTCCCTGAGCCTGTAGGCAGGGACCTAGGACCCAGGGGTGATGACATCTGTGAAAGGACTCTGCCAACTGTAAAGTGCTTGCACATGCCCATCTGAACCCCCAAATGGCAGGCCGTCTTCTGACCGCTTTGGGTCATGGAACTCATGTCCCAGAGCAGCGGCGGCAGCTCTGGTTTCAGAAAAGAGGTGACCTTGCAGCCGTGGTGTGTCTGGAAGCAGTAGCCAGGCCACCCTGGACACCAGCCTCTGCTTCGACATTTGTCAACTTGGAATCCGTCATCCCTGCCTTTCATTAAACTCAAATGCACCCTCCATGCTTCTGCATGTTATTATGTCCGCAAACTGACAAGCGGCTGGAGAGAGAGAGGAGACTGTGCATTGCCTTTCAGTGGACATGGCTGGCATGTCCCCAACAGCAGCCAGGTGCAGCTCTAGCAGGTGGCCTCCTTCCGGCCCCGCAGGGTGACCGCCGCCCCCGCCCACCTGAGGCGCTGCACTTCACACCCATCCTCGGTTTGCTCTCTCCTTTCTTTTGGGGGGAAAAAAAGTCAGAAATGCAGAAAGAGGTAAAGCAGAAACTAAAACCACTCACCTCCCATGACATGATTAAGAGAGTCCCTGTCATCATGAGACATACTAGGGCATTTTCTCTGGGCACGTGGAGGTATCATTTTCTTTTGCGAAGATCCATTCGTGCTAAGTAGAGCCTGAGTTAGAACTGGCTTTTCTCACTCCGTAGCTGGCAGACATGCTACTCGGAGTCTCTTGCCTTCCTTTGACAGCCGGGGGTATTCCCTTGAAGAGCGGCCCACACTTTGCTAACCAGCGCCCTGTTTCTAGGCGCTCCTGGTTGTCAGCCCAGGGTGCCTCTACTGATGCTTATACTGGCCCGGGACTGGGTCCCGAGTAACTGCTGGGTCTGAGGTCAACGGCGTTGATCCAGGCCGGCTTCGGCCTTCATGCCGTCCACCAGCTACTCTTGGGAGGGTCCTCAAAGCCTCAGGCACCACCCACGGGGTCACTGTCTTGTGCTTCTCTGCCAGTCTCAAGACCCTGGGCCCACTGATCAGCCCTTCCTTCCCGCACTGCCCCTCTCCAGGCCTCCAGGACCCCCTCCCCGTGCATTTGCCTGCTGTGCCCACCTCCCTCCACCCCTCCAATCTCTTCTCCCTACAATCTCCCTCATCCTCATTATGTCAACATAGCTCCTGCATGCTGATGATGGCATAGTCCAGATAGGCATATTCGGCCCCTGTCAAGAGTCTGGGGCACTATGATTCTTTGTACTGCATGTGCAGAAACTCAACTCATTCAGACTTAAGCTCAGAGGGAGCTCGTGTTTGTGTCTGTAAATCTAAAAGCCCAGGGGTGGATTTCAGGCATGGCTAGATCTAGGACACGGTCTCAGTCTCTCTTCCTCTTGGCTCTGCTCTCTCCATGTGGGTTCCTTTTACAAGGAGGCCCCAGCAGCTTCATACGTATTTCCTCTGCTTTCCTCAACCTGAGCAGAAAGACATGTTGCGATAATAAATGTTAATAAATGTTCCAAGAACCGAGTCTGGGTAACATGTCTAACATGAATCTGTTTCAAAGGCTAGAGGGATGGATTGCACTGAGTGGCCGGGCCTGGATTCCATGCTCATCTCAAACCATTGTAGGCCAAGGCTGTTCCTGGCCTGGGTGGCTGGCTACCAGGGCCATGGGCCCTTCTACCCCAGGCAAGAGACAGAGGACAAAATGGGTTTTGTTGACAGAAGAAGGAGGGACAGATGCTGGACAGGAAGAAGCCGCAGAGGCCCGGGTTGCCGGGCCAACCTTGGCTTGGAGCTCAGGGGCAAACCCGGTCTCCCTGTGGCACTCCAGCGCCAGCCGCACCCTGGCCTTGCTCGGCCTACCTGCTGCAGCTTGGCCAGGCGGATCATGCAGACACTCACCTGAGGGACCTCACGGGGGCTGCCGGAGCTGAGATGAGACTAACAATGGAGCCAATGAACAGCTTACTCCCTTGGGGAAGCTAAGTGAGCAGAGCCTGAGGCTTCAGTGCATTCAGCTTTAGTAATAAGGGACTCAGGCAGACCAGCCCCTGTGCCGGGTGGGAGGCAGGCCCCAAGAGGGAAGGGACTAGGGCTGCTGAGCCAGGGGTCCAATGAGGAGCTGGCCCCAAAGACATCCTTTCCCCTGGGTGGATGTTTCTGGAAGTAGCACCAGTCGCTCTGTGGCCCTTAGGCCAGCCTCCCCATCCCTGCCTCTCACCCAGCCCCTCCTTCTTATTTCAAGGGTCTCCCTGCCCCCTCGCCCCAGTCCCCCACATGCTGGCAAAGTTGCCATCCCTGGAAGCCCCTCTTGTCTGCAGCCCCCTCCTCCAGGAGGCCAGGTGGACCAAGGGGTGTCAGGAAGAGACGCAGGCAGGGCTGGCTTCTGCCAAGCCCCGAGAGCTGCCATTCCCAGAGCAGTCACATTTTCATAGTATCTGGGTGGCTGAATCTTTTCCAAAGACAAATGCGAGCCCGAGAAAGCCAGGGGCCCCTGTCCCCTGAGCAGCGGGACCCGTCTGTACCAGCAGCCATTCTTCCCTGGTGCAGCCAGACAGGGCCAGGAGGTGTGACATGTGACACCTCTCCTGGCCTGCAGCCTGGGCTGAGCCCTGATGACAGGACTGAGTCTTTGCAAGATTGAAGCAGACACTCAGCGTGGCTGGGTCATCAGTGCCCTCCCCGGCCTTCCATCTGCAGGAGTGCACAGGGAGCAGGGAGGGCTGCGGGGGGGGGGGGGGGGGGGGGGCGGAGCATGGCCTCGGCCTCAAGGGCCACCTGCTGCCTGAGGGTGTGACCCGCCGAGGCTCAGGCTTCCTTCAGGGCTCAGGCATGTGGAGGAGCCTGCTTGGTTTGCCTAAGAGACCCCGGGGTAGGAGGGCCCGAAATCTACCCCACCCTGCAGCCGTATGTCCTTGGGAGAACCAGCGATGCCGCCTCTTGGGTGGGACTGAGGACTAAACTCAGCCGTGTGTTCGCTCACTGTTCAGTCATTGTCACATGTGGATGCATTTAACACATTTTTAAAAGCATGCGGCCAGCACATTAGACCCATGAGGTCGGAGGTACTGTTGGCAAGGACGATGCTAATTTTGTAAGGGGAATTGATACGAGGGACTTGATTCCCTGAAGAGCTGCACAGGGAGCTGTGGGCCTGGAGACATCCCAAAAGTGACCCTGGAGTGCCTCATTCGACAGACGCTGACATGAAGGGTTTCTTGTCCCACAGGCCCCGAGCCTGAGGCTGGGCTCTTGCAGGGGCCCTGCGGGGCTGCCCGGGACAGGTGAAACACCCACCGTACCTGGCGTACAGGTGTCCCCAGTTCCCGGAAGGCTGCTCTTCCTGGGGGTGTCCTCGACCCTCCAGCACCCCTCAGGGGTCCCACAGGCTGACAGGTGTGGCCCGGGGCCCAGCAGGGAGGAGGTGGGGTGAGCTGGGCTCCCTCGGCAGGGGTGAGGCACCGCGGTTGTCACCTGGGAAATGGAGCACACAAGCAGCTGGGTGCAGGTGGGCAAGGATGGAGCGAGCCCAGACAGGGGACAGCCGAGCCCGGGGCCACACCAGGTGAAGCTCACGATTACCGCTCCCCTCCCTGACGACCGCTCCTGCTGGAAGGTCTGCTGAATCTGTGGGAGGGAGAACGCGCCGTCCGCTTTGCGCCGAGGCATTGCTGTGCTTTCTGATAGTCGCGTGTCCCTGTGTTAAGCATGTTCGGACTGGGAGTCTTGCTGGGGCACAGTGGCCGGTTCACCCCTGTACCCTCCTCCCCTCCACCTGCGTGAGGCAGCAGGCTGGTGTCCACGTGATCAGGAAGCTCTACGGGGTCTCCGGGGGTGCGGGGTGGCGGAGCAGGTCTTGGGTCCTCAAATCAGGGACTTCTCTGCAGGAAGGTTCCTGACAGCCCAAGCATGGGAGGGATGCGGGCGGACCAGGAGCCGGGGCATCTGTGAGCCCCGCCCCCTGCCCCCCGCATGCGGAGAGCAGGGGCAGATGTCCAGTGCCCACAGCTGACCAGCGGTGAGCAGTCCCGGCCTCCGAGAGGGGTGAGGGGGTTGGGGGTGGGGGGCTCGCTGGCTTCTGCAATGGTGCACATGGCTACATGGCCTTCTAGGCAGGACTCGGGTCCTAGCACCGTCGTCTCCTTGCCGGTCTTTCCGGGTGGTGGCTGGGGAGACTCTGCTCTGCCCCGGGCCTTGGGGTTGACCCTGCAGTGGGGCAGTGCCTAGGGTCTGGGGTCTGAGTAGCCCGCCATCCAGCCGGGGCCCCTGCCTACAGGAGCTGCCTGGGGTCTCCCTATAATGGAGACCCTCCCAAGTCAGAGCCAGTCCCTGCCTCCGGCGATTCTGGACCCACTTGCAGAAGACGGGAAAAGCTGGATGATCCATTTGAGACCCTGGAAGCGGTGGGGGCCCATTCTGTACCCCTGTCACCTTCCAGCTGGGTGACCCTAGCACAGGTCAGGTCCTCTCTCCGAGCCTCAGTTTCCCCTTCTGTGAAATGCAGATAAGGACAGAACCACTTTTTGGCCAAGTCTTGAGGGAAGCCGATTCACAGTGGTGCGTTTGTGCTCACGCAGCCCCAGTGTGGGCCGGGGATGAGGGCCCCAGTGTCCCAGAGGCTGCGGCCCAGGATGGGAACTGAACCCACAATCGTGAGCAGAGCCGCCAGGCTGGGGGGGTGGTTCAGACACACACATGCACACATCTTCCCAGCCTTTCCGACAACGGCCTTTTCTCTGTCTGCTGGATGCTTCTGAGAGGAGCCAGAGAGAAACAGTATGTTTCTTTGTTTTATTCTAACACTGATGACTTCATCTTCCCTTGTTCTTCCCAGAAAAGACGATGACGAATTTGTTAAAGTTCAGCCGTGAGAGCCCCCTCTTAGAGCAAGAATGAGAAGTATTTAAAGGCAGCTTCTTGCTTCTTGGAGTTATTTTCAGACGAGTGGCCCCACTCGGTGCCCCTCGGGCCCCACTCGGGCTCACGGTGGCTCCCCAGCTCCCGCGCTCCATGGGGAGGAAAACCAGGGGCACCTGTCCTGGTCCCTCGGCTCCTTGACTGGGACCACCCCACGCCCCGCCCCGTGTCCAGGCCCTGCACTTGTGTCCCAGTACAGGGCACCATGAACAAAAAGCTGGGCAGTTTCCAACTCATTCCCCCAGATTTCCAGATTCGGGGCAGAAATGAACTGATGTCTCTGTCCTATAAGATTTTCCGGACCCTTGACCGGCATCTCAGGCCAGAAGGAAATGAATGGCTCCAGGGAATGATGTCTGTGCAGCCTCCCCTCTGTGCTGACTGCTGGCACCCCTGCACCTCTGGGCCCCATGTCCTTAGCCACCTTGTAGTCCCCAGGTCCCTGACCAGGACAGCTCCAGGCGCATATGGCCAGGCTCCAGGAGAGGACAGAACAACACCAGTGGCGATGGAGGGCCAGGCAGCCTGAGCTGGGGCGCAAGTCCTGCCTGGGCTGGGGGGAAGGCAGGGGGAGCAGGCTGGGGCAACTGCCCAGCTGTCTGGGCATGATGGGCGCCTTGTCTCCCCTGTGATGGAGAAGGTGGGTCCCTGGTCCTCCTCAGCCCACCCTCAGGTGCAGCGGGGCAGGGTGGGGTGTGGTGGGCAGGACTCACGGGTGTGGTATGATGAACCCACTTTACAGATGTGGAAACTGAGGTTCAGCCAGTGAGGGCCCCCTACGCCCCCCCCAGCCAGTCTCGGCTGCACAGTCTTGCCTCCCCAGACCATTCTTTGAAACCACTCCCAGGAGCTGCAGGGAGAAAACAAAGCGTTTATTTTTGCCATCTGTTCCTCCTCCCTGAAGGCGCCTGAGAGGTGTTTGTCAGGAGGTGTGGGTGACTCATGCAGGCGCCCAGAGATGGAACTGGCTGTTTTTGCCCCAGACTCCGGCACGCCATGGGCAGCGTCCCCGTGGGGCACGCAGGTGGCCCAGGCTGACCCACCACGGGGAGCTGGGGCAGTGGGGTCCGTGGGCCCCAGGTTGTAAGCATTTCTGAAAACAAGCCCCCCAGGCCCAAAAAGTAGGCTCTGAGTTCACTGGGGGTGCTTGTCGACTCCAGGGTCTCCTGGCCTCCAGGGCTGGTGCTGGCTCCAGGCTGCGGGGAGGGAGGACTGTGACCCTGGTCGCCATCCCCATTCCTCCATTCTGCCATGTCTGAACTGCGTGACCCCGGACGGCCCACACTCTCTTCCAGATGGGCCTGAGCCTGGCCTTTGTGGGTGCAGCTGTGGAACCCGAAAGTCCCAGGCTCTTGGAGCTCAGGAGCCACAGGATGTGAGCTGAGAAGGGGTTTTCTGCCCTGGGCTCCACGGGGTGCTCCCTCCCTGAAGAGGGTAAGGGAGTGGGCATGCCTAGAATGGAAGGTCATGGCCAAGGTCTCAACAGTGGGGGGTCCCCACATACTGGAACCAGGGCCATGGCCTTCTGACCCAAGCTGTCCCCCACTTTCTGGGACTCATGGGCTTCTTTAATTTGGAGAGGCTCTGCGGTACTTCCAAGAGCCCCTTCCCTCCAGGCCCCCACCAGGCAGGAGTCACAGTGGGGGGTCATCCTGATTCTACCAGCAGGAGGGAGACACGCACCCTGAGGCTGGACCTGGGGACTGATCCCACAGCTAACAACACGTTGGAGACTCGGCCGTGAGGACGGGCGGAGCAGGAGAGGGTTGTGACCCGGTGAGCAGGTGCCACACAGAGAGGGGCTCAGAGCCAGAGGATGGAGGTGGCCTGTAGGGTAGGGCAGGGCGGGGTAGGGGGAGGTCTGGGTGGCCCCAGCACAGGATGGGGAGGAAGGACAGCACCAAAGGAGGGCTGAGGCCATAGGAGCCATCTGAAGGTTTGGCAGGAGAGGAAACTATGAGCAGCTGACCCCGGGTGCTCACAGGAGGATGGTGAGCCCAGCCAGGGCAGTGGTCCAGCGGGGAGGAGGCAGGCAGGGCTGGACCAGTGGCCTAGCTGGGGCCTCAGGGGAGCTGCAGGAGTCTCAGCGAGGAACAGTTCGTGCTTTCATCCCTGGTCCTCCCTTCACGCATCTCAGTGGCAAATGTGTTCTTCACACAGTCCAATATTCATTCTCCATGGTAAATAAGACACTTGTTTCCCCTACAAAAAACAGGGCCACGTTGCTCCCTGGCAGCTGCTGCCTGGCCAGCCAGGCCACCAAGCAGCCTGGTCACCACTGTCTGCCTTGACCGATGGCCAGACACAGCTGAGCACTTTCTCCACCTTCCTCCATGCTCCCATTGACTGTCATTCATTCAGCCATCTATCTATCCATCTATCCATCCATCCACCCATCCACCCACCCACCCACCCACCCATCCATCCATCCATCCATCCATCGATCCATCCATCCATCCACCCATCCACCCACCCACTCATCCATCCATCCACCCACCCACCCATCCACCCACCCGCCCACCCACCCATCCACCCATCCATCCATCCATCCATCCACCCAACCATCCACCCACCCATCCACCCATCCATCCATCCACCCACCCATCTACCCATCCATCCACCCATCCACCCATCCACCCACCCATCCATCCATCCACCCACCCATCCATCCATCCACCCACCCATCCACCCACCCACCCATCCACCCACACACCCATCCACCCACACACCCATCCACCCATCCAGCCATCCACCCATCCAGCCATCCACCCATCCATCCATCCACCCACCCATCCATCCACCCACCCATCCACCCACCCATCCATCCACCCATCCATCCGTCCACCCATCCATCCGTCCATCCATCCATCCGTCCATCCACCCATCCGTCCACCCACCCATCCGTCCACCCATCCATCCGTCCACCCATCCATCCACCCACCCATCCATCCATCCATCCATCCACCCACCCATCCATCCATCCATCCATCCACCCACCCATCCATCCATCCACCCATCCATCCACCCACCCATCCATCCATCCACCCATCCATCCACCCACCCATCCATCCATCCATCCATCCACCCACCCATCCATCCATCCACCCATCCATCCATCCACCCATCCATCCACCCACCCATCCATCCATCCATCCATCCATCCACCCACCCATCCATCCACCCAGCCAGCCAGCCAGCAAACCTTGATTGACTGAGCCCTGCTCCAGATGCTGGGGGCGCAGCTATGAGCAGGACTGACAAAGTTGTGCCCCAGAGAAGCTCACAGCCCCATGGGGACGATGGCAGATAAACAAGTAGCTAAAAGACACCATCACTACTCGGATAAGTGGCAACAACATGAAATGAGGCCCGGGGTGCCATGAGTGGGCAGCGGCCAGAGGAGGCTCTGCTGGGGGGTAACAGGGAGGCAACCAGGGGAAGGCCTGGAGGATGAGCATTCCCAGGGGGAGCACAGCAAGCACAGGGCTCCCCTGGGGTACAAGTGAGTGCAGTATGTGCAACAGGGGAGTGCGGGGAGAGTTGGAGACAAGATCAGAGAGGTCGTCTTGGAGCCCAGTCGGTGGGACCTCATGGGCCATGAGAAGGGCTTTAGGGAAGGGCCCGGACCTGTCATGGGATGCTGGGGACATTCATGCACAGCCTCTCCGGAGCTGACACGGGCTTGTTAGCCCCCTTGTGCATGGGGGGAAACTGAGGCTCAGGGAGGTGCCTGCACACTTCCTTGCCACTCACATCCACCTGCCACGGCTCCTCCTCTCCCAGCAGACCAACCCTCGGACATGTCCTGCTCTGGGATCCCAGTAGCTCTGCATCCTCCCAATGCATTGGCCCCAGCCCCCTGCCTGCTGCCATTTTGAAGGTCCCTCCCAGGAGAGGACCCTGTGGCTGGACCTCCAAGGGGAACAGGAGAAGAGTGTTCTAAAACAGAGGAGACAGTGAAAAGTCTGACTCAGAGGCATGTCTGGGGCACGGCAAGCAAGCAGATAGGTCTGGCGTCATCTTGCTATTTTTTTTGTTTTGGTAAAATCAACTCATTTATTAAAATGAATATATTTTGTGATGAAATTTTATGTTCCTACCTAAATCACCAGCATCACTTCCCATAAATAGAAAGTGACTGTTAAAATTCATGTAACAGGGACGCCTGGGTGGCTCAGTCAGTTAAGCGTCTGCCTTCAGCTCAGGTCATGATCCCAGGGTCCTGGGATGAAGTCCCACACTGGGCTCCTTGCTCAGTGGGGAGTCTGCTTCTCCCTCTCCCTCTACTGCTCCCCACCATGGGCTCATGCTCTCTCTCTCTAATAAATAAAATCTCTCAAAAATATTTTAAATTCATGTAACAAAAATGAGTATTAATTTTTAAAAAGAATAAAATTACAGAATAAAATATAAGCACCTGTGTTCTGGTTCTAGGACAGTTCTCTACCTCTCCCACTGAACACAGCTTAAAATCTGACAGAAGGCAGGGAGCAGCTATTTGGGGACTTGGGAAGCTAAGTCATTGCAGGCAACTGGGGAAGAAAAGCAGAATTTGAGGCACCACCAAACTGATAGTGGGCTTACCATTTTCCCTCTGTGGACGTCCCCCCACCCCCAGAAACCATGGAGGGACCTTTGCGCCATGAGAGAAATACAGGGCAGACTCTCTGGTTCTGGCTCAAAGAGCAGGAAAGGGGTCTCTTATTACTCAGAGTCTAAAATAATGCATTTTTAAACATCTTTCTCCCACTTTTTCAGACCCTAGCCCATACACATTCCCGGGAAGCCTTCCTGCGCTCTGCATGAGCCTCACCCCTAAATGAGGGGAACATTCTCTCTCTCAGTAGAGGAGCTGATGTCCCCCAGAAGGCATGAGGAACCCGCTGCTTTTCTCTCTCTCTCTGTCCTCCTACCACTGGATGTAGACATAGTCAGGGGGAGTGCACAGCAGAAGCGGGTGAATTAAGCCCTAGCTTTCTGGCTGGCCGACCCAAAAGGGGAGCCCCAGGAAACTGTAAAATGCCATAGAGATTTTAGAAAGGGGGGGTTCAGGAAAGCAAGGGCCTGACGTTTATGACCTCAAATCAGAAGGCAAAGATATATAAACAAGAATATATAATACATATTTAATCAAGAATATATAATTATATTTTATGTAACATATACATTTTTTAATCAAAACATATAAACAACAGAAGAATCTCCAGACACTTAGACATTAAGCAGCACATGTCTAAACAGTCCACAGAGAAGAGAGGAAGTAAGTTTCAGGGCGAATTTGAAAACATTTTGAACTGAATGAGAATGAAAACATTACATTTGAATGTGAGAATTTGTGGGATGGGCCTAAAACAGTCCTTAGAAGAAATTGATAGCATCCAATTCTCACATTAGAAGGGGAGAAAGGTCTTAAATGAATACTTACAAATTTCACCTTAAGAAGCTAGAAAAAAAGGAGCAAAATCGACCCAAGCAGGTGGAAGGAAGGAAATAATAAAGATAAATGTCAAAAATCAATGGCATTAAAAACATATCGTGGTCATGGGTTGGAACACTTTCAACTCTCCCCCAATTCATCTACACATTTACTGCAGTTCCGGTCCAAGTCCCAGAGGGGTTTTTTGTAGATACAGACAAGGTCATTCTGAATCGAATGTGAGAAAGGCAGAGGAATCAGAATAGCTTAAAACACCAACATGTGAGTAGCAATAAACATAAATCAGCTTGTGACCATACATGCCTATGAAAAAGTTCCTGAGTGCGACAGGAGGCATCGTGGATCAAACGTTGTCACTAATGAGAGGCCGTCTGGTTCTGTTGCCCAGGGTGGCACAGAGGGGAATCGAAGTTCAGACCAGGGTTCCGTCCTCTGGCGCCCTCTTGCGTCTGCTCTGCATGCTGGCACGTGGGCTGTGGACCCAGGGGCTGTGGAACCTCGGGGCTGGTGGCCAGTGTTTGGGCCTTGCTGGGCCTCCGTTTCTCCACCTGCTGGCCCCGCCGGATTGTCACCTGGCACTTGGAGAGACTCGGGGGTGAATGCCCAGCCTCTGCATGGGGCCTCCGTGACCAGGTGGCTACAGCAAGCACACACCGTCCCTTTTTTGAGAAAGCAGGCAGGGCCCGCCAGCGGGAAGCCAGGCTACGGTTGACTTTGGACAGTCCTCGTGCCCCTGGGCACACCAGAGCCAGACAGCGGCCCCCCGCCCTGGGATCTTCCCACCTCAGTCCTGCGAGGCCCAGAAAGGGAAAGCGAAATGTCCAAGGCCATACCGCAGTGACAGGCACTCACGGTCATGCACCGTGTGTATCCACTGCATGCACCCATTCCGACATGTTTCAGACGTGTTTTGGGGGACCCACCAAGCACAGTCCAGGCCCTGCGGAGGCTGCAGTGGGTACGATCCCGTGGGGAGACAGAAGGACGAAGTAAGCTAACAGACGTGTAAACCTCAGGAAGGGCAAGGAGTGAGAAGATCTCCGTGGTGATGTGATAACGAGGGGCCACCAAAGGTCAGTCTGCTGGACGTGAGCTGAAAGGGTCACTTCCCACGCCAGCTGGGCATCCACAGTGTAACTCGGCGCTGACACCATCTGCCTGGAGACCGGGTCAGACCCCAGGGGTTAGGGGCTCCCTGCGCCCCACAGGGCTTCCCCCAACACCCGCCACCCCGGTCACCACTCACAAGTCCGGTCTGTCACCCCTGCTTCCGATAGACTGACTATACATCAGAGGTTCCCCTGACACCCCGCTCGGGTTCAACTGATTTGTTAGATGGCGCCCAGAACCCAGAGAAACATTTACTTACATTTACCCGTTTATTTTAAGAGTATGGGGAAGGATGCTGATGAACAGCCAGATGAAGGGGGTACATAGGGCAAGGTCTGGGGAAATTCGCGCAGCTTCCTCGCTCTGTCCAAGTACGTGACTCTCCCAGCCTCTGCGCGTTCACCAGTCTGGAGGCTCTCTGAACTCCGTCCTTCTGGGCTTTTACCGGGGGCTTCATTACGTAGGGACGATGCATTGAATCACTGGCCGCGGGCACTTGGTTCAACCGCCAGACCCTCTCCTCTCCCCCGGAGGTCAGGGGGCGGGACTGAAGGTTCTAACCCTCCAATCACACGGTTGGCTCCGCCTGGTGAGCACCGCCCCCCACCTCCTTCAGCACTTTGCAAAAGTCATCTCGTTAACAGAAATCAGGTGCGATTCAAAGGGGTTTATTATGACTATCTCAACACCTGGATTGCTCTTACCGCTTAGGAAATTAAATGGTTTTAGGAGCACTGTGCCAGGAACAGGGACGAGTATATTGCTTATTAGAAATGACCAGATCACAGAGGTCCTCTCTGGCAGATGCATCCCAGCAAGCTCCGAATGATGGGGAGTCAGCCAGGTGACGTGAGGGAAGGGAGCTCCTGGCAGATAGTGTTCTGAGCTGAGTCGTGTGGAGGAGGCCAGACGGGATCTCCTTTACCTCCCTTGCCCTCCTGCTGTTTAGAGACCTGGCAATCCCTCACCCTCCTGGGAGCGCAGATCCTGGTCTGTACGGACCTCTGCCCTCCCGGGCTGCATCCAGGGCACTAAAGTGTGGGAAGCTAGGATTAAACACTTGGTGTCCCCATCCCTCAGACTGGGGATGCCCATGGCCCATCTGGGCAGCGCAGGTGAACCACGGTTCAGGCCCCACGGTTCTCTGCACCTCTCCCTCCCAGCCTCTCCCTGCAGCCCCTCCTTCTCCCCCAAGCCTGGGAGAGTCCTGTTTCTCTGCTTCTCTGCTCTTTGCTGCCGCTTCCTTCCTGGGGCTCCAGCAACAGGCTGGTGGGGGGGGGGAAGGGGACACTGTAGGGAAACTGGTTACTCTCTTAAGTGATGCCCCTCCTCCTTTCAGTATCCCCGACTTTCCAGGGGAGGGGGCCGAACTGGCAGGTCCTTAAGCTGTGGGTGGATTATCGCTGCCTTTCCAAAAGGAGATATTCTTCTCAATACCGCCCCCCCCGACTTTGTGCTCCTAGCTAGAGGTTAACTTTCTATTTGTCCGCTTTAAAGGCATTTTTACAAGCTTTCCTAACACTGTGTCATTGATGACAAGCATATTGTATATGGCTTATCTGCAGTAGGGAGCCAGGTTTTTTCTTCACAGAGACAAGGCTGACCTGGATGATGGGGATGATGCTGGAACTGTATTAGGATGGAAATCTGCCAGAGGGTCTTTCCCTGGAGGTTCTACTCCGGGGAGCCAGGTGGAGGGACCTGGGGGAGGGGCAGTGTAGGTCACCTACACAGAGGACATTCTTCCCAGCATGGGGCCCACCCCTTGCACAGCCTGGAGAAACAGGTCACGGTCCACAGAACAACATGCCCAGGTGCGTGGGAAGCAAGGGGTGTCCAGTGACATGGAAGGACGTGTGCCCTGATTGGACCCTGGAGCCCTCACTGACCCCTCTCTGCTCCTTGGGCCCAAGCAGCACCAAATGGCTCCTTGCAGGAGGGACCTGAGAGGGTTGCTGGACAGAGCCACCAGCAGCTAGGGGGAACCTACAGGAGGCACCTCCAAGTTAGCAAAGAGTTCCACTGGTACGTCCCTGTCCACCTTCAGTTGGGGAAAGAAGGCCACGGGTGGGCAGTCGTGAGCCCTGAAGGTAGGAGTATCCCTGGAGCAATTTTTTTTTTTTTTTTTTTTGGCATCAAGATTCTTTCCACTTCTGGGGACGCAGGTCACCCAGGTCAAATTGGCCAAAAAAAAAAAAAAAAAAAAAAAAAAAAACCACACCAGAAAACCAAAAATACAACAACAAAAATAAGAATTTACTGTTTCACATACAAAAAAGCCTACCAGTGGGGCTAACATTGGGCGCAGCTGGATCTCAAACACTGTGCTCAAGGCTTTTCCTCCTGCCCCCTCTCAGGCCTGCTTACTTGCAGGGGGCAGGAAGGAGGCTTCCCAGCAGCTCAGGCCTTCATCTGCTCCATCTCCATTCCAGCTGGAAAGAGAGCATCCCCCACACTGAGACCTCCACTAAAATACACTAATAGGACCCTTGCTAAACGCACACACATGGACAGGGAGATTAGGAGTAGCAACAGCAGCAAGAAACTTTAGGAAGCTGGACAGCAGGTTGGATAAGTAACCAAAGATAGAGCAGCCTGAGAAGTCAAACCACAGCCCGCAGATTAAGTAAGAGGGTGGGCTCCAGTCAGGAGTTAGGCCTACAGCTCCTCTTCCCAGCCTCCAGAACAGAGTTCCTCCCCCAGGCAGCCTACCCGGATTTCCCCCTCCACCAGCTACTCCACAAGCCCTGCCCTCTCCCTCAGAGTGTCCAACCAGCTTCTTAGTCTCTGAAGCCAAGGATTCCCAGACACCTGAGGAATCCTTCCAACAGGGCATGTGTTGACCAAGACAAATGAGGGGGAAAGGCAAATTGGGGGCAAACAAAGGCAATGCAGGAGAGAAGAAAATTTCTAATAAAACTAGGCTACTGATATCCTCAGAGAGGTAAGAGAAGATTTTACATCTACGAGAAAAGAACGGAGCTTCATACATTTAAAAAGGAACCTTCAAAGGAAAAATACCTCATAGAAATTAAAAACAGAACAACAGAAATAAACAACAGAAGGTTCGGAATACAAAATTGAAAAACTCAGAAAGTAGGGTGATATGTTTGTTGTTTTTTTTTTTAATGGAAAATAGGAGAGAAAGGACAAAAATTGGAGGACAAGCCCAGGAGGTCCAACGTGAGTACTAAGAGTCCCAAACAAAGAAAAGAGAGGAAGTCTTCAGTGAAATCACTTAATTAAATGTCCCAGCACTGAAGGGCATGACTTTCTTGCAGAAGAAGCTGGAAAGTGCTCCACACAAGGGAGGGAAATGACCTGTAGCAAGGGGCATCACTGTGAACGTTCAGAACACTTAGGACTGGGATGAACAACCATCTTGGTTTGCCTGGGGCTGCGGGGTTTCTTAGAATATGGATTTTCAGTGCTAACACGAGGATGGTCCTGGGAAACCCGGAATGACCAGTCACCCTACTGGGATCCAAAAAGTGTACAAATCTCAGAGAGAAGCCAGAAGACAATGGCTTCAAAATTCCAAAGAAAAATGATTTCTAATTTAGAATTCTATACCCTGCTGAGCTTTCAATCATACTATAGTGTGACGGTAAAGAGAACCTTTCCAGACATGTAAGGTCTCAAAATTTTTTTCCTAAGCATCTCTTTCCAAGGGGCTTTTGGAGGACGTGCTCCATCAAAATGAAAGCATAAACCAAGAAGGATGAGAAGACAAGGTACAGAAAGCAACCCAACACAAGAGATGGGGAGGGACTCCCTTGGAGGATGGTGGAGCGCTCCCAGGACGGCAGCTCTGCAGCAGATGTGGAGGGAGCTGAGCCATCCTGCAGTGGGGTGACTCCAGAGACAGCCGGGCATCACGAAGACCCCCCACTTCCATTGGGCCATCGTCTTAAACCAAGGACAGAACACCCAGGATGGTGTGGCCCAGATTCTCATCAGGACTTGGCTTGTCTTGACCATGTGCCCCCCAGGGTCTCTCCCCTGATGCTCTGCTGAGGGCACCCATATCCCCCATAGAAGTTCTCAGCTTTTCCCTGAGAGCAGGAGGCAGCCCCTTCCCTCTGGCCGTACTTCTGCCACATGTCCGGTGCCTGCTCCACACCTCAGTCTTGCTAAGCGCCCAAGTGTAAAGAGCCCCGTGTTTCCCAAGACTCACTCGTGACCTTGCTTGCAACTTCCCCAGAAGGGGCCTTGTCAACTCCCACAGAAGGAGAAGTCAGACCACGACCTGAAGACTTGTTTGTTCCATTCACCTCCTCCTAGAGCCTCTGTCCAGTGTGCCTGCCCTCTGTTTTTCAAGACTAGGTGGTATATTGTCTGGGATAGATATGCAGGTAGAACTATAATGAAAAGCAAGGAAACAATTAGCACAAAAGCATGGTCATCAGCTAGAGCTGAGGGTTGAGAAGTCTGCCTGATTTGGGAAGGTGCATAAGGGATTTTAAGGTACTGAAGATCCTTTTTGTATTAGCCTGGGTGTAGTTCACAGATGTTCATTTAGTTATAATAATAAAAAATTATTATTATTTAAATTGTAGATGTGTTTATAGACTCTTTTGTGTTTAATTTTTGTAGAGGTTTAGAGAGGAAAAAGTATCAAGGGAACATGTCTCTGGGGTGATCTCCCAACAAGGCCCAGGATTTACTCTAATTGGATATGCCGGGTCCCTGGTCAGGGGTGGGAGGGGGGGTTGCTGCGCTCTCACTGGCCAGGACTCAGCCCCTCACCCCCACTCTAACCAAGGTTCCAGCCAGTGGGGAGAAAGGGTTCTGGGAAGGAAGGAAGCATGATGGTTGGGAGCCTAAAACAAAACCTCTTCACTGTGATTCAGGGAAGCAGTTGGGAAGTATATTTTGATTCCCTTGAAAGGACTGGCATCCTTCAGCCCAATGCCTCTCCTTACAGAAGTCTGTCCTCAGGAAATAATTGAGGATAGAGACCAAGAGTGAGGGGTCACATGGGTTATGGAGCAGGAGAGAGGCCGACTTTTCCCTCTTTGAAAAGCTCTATGTTCAGTCACCGTCCTGTGGTGAGGCTTGGCGCTATCAACCTGCACTTGGCAGACTGGCTGTGAGTTGGGCCCTGAGCTCTCAAGAAACTGGAGCTTCCTGAGATCTAGAAGCAGCAGGCTCTGTCAGCAGGAGCTGAGGGCCATATGGTGTATAAAACTAACTCGGGCCAGTCCTTCGCTCCCTCCGTCAGACCAAATCTGTTGGATGCCTCCTGAAGGAAAGGCCAGGTGCATTCCCAGCCCAGGAAGCAGAAACCCTGGACTCAGGCCTGGGAGAGGCCCTGGTGCCTCCACAGCATCCTTGCAGACACCAGGGAACAGAGAGGAACCCTTCACAGGACCTGAATTGGAATGAGAAGAGTGTCTCAGCCCCAGGCTTTGTTGGGGAGGTAGAAGTGGAGAACCACAGCATTTTGGGGCCCTGGACAAGACGCTGCCCCTGCTCAGAGTAGCAGGGCATGAGTTGGCATGATTCAGGGCCCTACCTAGGGTGGCCTGTGAGAGTCAAGGAGAACTTGCTTATAAGCTGAGGTCTCCACTTCAGGGGCTGCTCAGCAGGTTCCCTGCCTCCTGAAATCCAGGGCATGTTGGGGTTCCTGGTATTCAGGTTGCCCTCCCCAAGCTCCTAGTCCCTGAGCCCAGCTCCTTTGATGAGTCTCCAGACCATATCTATCTCCCACTCAGCCTTTGCCAGTTTCTCCCTCTGAGGGCCAGGGCCAGGAGCTGGGTCTGGAGTCAGGAGCCCAAGGTTCTGGGGTACTAGTCGCCAGCTGCTAACCTTGCACACCCCACTTTACCTTTTAGGGTGCAGGTTTTCCCATCTATGGAGTGGTCAATCATTCCCATATGGTTGTGTTAAGAATTCAGTGATGTGTGAGAACAAAAGACACATAAAGATGACGCATGTTTTCTCTTGAACTGAAACCTCTGGGACATAGAAACTGTCTGGGTCAGGTGGCACACGCATTTCATCCAAGACCCTTGGAAAAGGCCCCAAGTTCAGCTCCCCACCCCACCCCCAAGGTCACAGGGACTGTCCCTGTTCCTGCAGAAGCAGTCCCAAGCAAAGATGCCCATTTGGCTCTCTAACAATGCCCTGATCTGGCTGAAGCTCCCAACTTCCTACCTGGGGAGAAGTCTGGTGTGGACCCTGCAAGGAAACCTGTAATTCAGGCTTCTTCTTGGAGCTCCTGCAGGCTCTGCACAGATTGCACAGATAAAAGCAAAACTGGACAAAGCTGAAACATGGGCCATGAGGAGAAGCAGCCAGACTGGAGTAGGCATTCATTCTCATGACAGGGAAAGGAAGAGACCTGGGGTTTTCAGGACACACACACAGAGCCGGGAGTTGTGTGGCCTCAGCTCCTCCCAAAACACTGCAGGAGGACTAGGAACATCACCCTAGAAGGGCTCTCAGCTCAACCCCCAGAGCACACCTGGCCCGGATAGAAAGATGGAACAGTGTCAGGTGCTTATTCTCGCCAGCATTATTCTCTTTGTTTGTCCTGGAAAGTTCTGTCCAATGCATTATGACAAGAAAAGTGTGTGAGGCTTAACCACCAGAAAGGAAGAGATTAAATCACCATGAATTGTAGACATAATTGTCTTCTGGAAAAACAAGGCTGTTAGAACTAATGAGATCTAAAAATCCACATATAAAATCTAATAGCAACATCCAGTTAAAGATACAATGGGGAGAGGAGAGTATTGGGAAAGACAGTGGAGCAAGAAGCACTAAGACTCCACCACCAGCTAGACAGCTGAACTGTCCGAATCCATCTGATATAACTGTCTTAGGACTCTGGAGCCTATTCTAAGACTTTCAGCTTCAGAGGAAGGCTTGGAAAGTTTCAGTTCATTTTGGTCAATTTAAGCTCTTAACACAGTAGCAGCTACCCATCCTCCACCAACCACCACCCCCCCCCCCGCCCCCGGCCTCTTGGTAGCAGCCTTGCACATATTCAGGGAGTAGCTTACCCACAGCTGCAGAAGCCAAGGTGGGCAAGAAGGGCCTTGTCCTGTAAATACTGGGGAATCTGTGTCCTGATGCTTATTGCTGTTTCTGATCACAGAGGTGCAGATACGGAGGCAGGCCATCATTACTGCGATCTGTACTGGCTGAAGAGGATTCCAGGGGATTTAAAGAGCCAGAGCCTGTTACTTTCCCCTGTTCATTCTTCCCTTTTCCCTCTTTTGGGAGCCAGACATTCAAGGATTAGGGTATTCAAAAGCAACCACGTATACAAAGGAATTTAAAAAGTTACTGCACATGTCCAGAGAAAGGTGTAGCCTCAGAGAAGACCCAAAAGGACCTTAAATTCATACCTCAGTCTGATCCAAGCACAGAGGCACCCTACAACAATTTAAAAAAGCAAACAAAACAGAAAGCCCTGCAGAAATCTGATTTCTAGGGTTACTACATTACAAGATTCAAACGTCCCATTTTCAACAACAACAACAACAGATCACAAGACCTACAAAGAAACGGGAAGGAAAGGACTATTAAGGGGGTGGGGGGAATTAGTCAGAGAAACCATCCCTAAGAAAGATGAGATGATGAACTGATTAGCAAACACTTCAAAACAACTGTCTCAAAGATGTTCAGAGAGCTAAAGTTAAAGGTGGATACTCAAGAAAACTATGTATGAACAAAACAGAAATATCAATAAAGAGATAAAGAAAGAAAAAGGAACCCAAAAGAAATTTTTAGAGCAGAAAAATACAATACCTGAAATGAGAAATTCACTAGAAGTTTCCAAAAGCAGATTTGAGCAGACAGAAAAATCAGTGACCTTAAAGATAGGACAATTGAAGTAATTGATTCTGAGGAACAGGGGGGGAAATGATTGAAGAAAAATGAACAGAACCCGAGGGATGTGTGGACACCATTAAGCAGACCGACATACATGTTGTGAGAGTCCCAGAAAGAGAACAGAGAGAAGGGGCAGAGGGGTTATTTGAAGAGAAAATGGCTGAAAACTTCCCAAAGTTGATAAAAGACATGAATATAAACATACAAGAAGGTCAACAAATTCCAAGTAGGATAAACTCAAAGAGACCCACACTGAAACACATTATAATCAAACTGTTGAAAGACAGAATCTTGAAAACAAAGAGAAAAGTGACTTGTCACATACAAGGAATCCTCAATAATATTACCAGCAGATTTATCAGAAACCTTGGGGGCCAGAAGGCAGTGGGTTAATATATTCAAAGTGTCAAAAGTAAAAAATTGTCAACCAAGAACCCTACATGCAGCAAAACTGTACTTCAAAAATGAGGGAGAAATTAAGACATTCTCAGATAGCATCATCCTCAATGATGGAAGACGGAAGGCTTTTCCACTAAGATCAGGAACGACACAAGGATGCTCACTTCTGCCACTGCTATTCCACAAAGTACAAGAAATTCTAGCCAGCACAAAGATAAATAAGGCCACTCAAATCAGAAAGGTGGAAGTAAAATTAGTTCTCATATGTAGAAAACCCTAAACACGCAGACTGTTACACACACATGGGCATGCGTGCGTGCGCACCTATTGGACAAATTAACATTCATTTAGCAAAATAACAGGATACAAAATCAACACCAAAAAAACAAAAACAAAAACAAAAACAGTTGTGTTTCTACACACTAACAACAATCAAAAAAGGAAATCAAGATGGGGTGCCTGGGTGGCTCAGTCCGTTAAGCGTCTTCCTTCAGCTCAGGTCATGATCCCAGGGTCCTGGGATCGAGCCCCGCATCGGGCTCCCTGCTCTGCGGGAAGCCTGCTTCTCCCTGTCCCACTCCCCCTGCTTGTGTTCCCTCTCTCGCTATCTCTCTCTCTCTCTGTCAAATAAATAAATAAAATCTTTTTTTAAAAAAAGAAATTAATAAAACAATCCCATTTACAATAGCATCACAAAGAATAGACTTAGGAGCTTATAGTTAGGAATCAACTCAGCCTGGGAAATGAAAAACTTATACAGTGAAAATTATAAAACGTGGCTGAAAGAAATGAGAGAAGACACAAATAAATGGAAAGGCACCCTGTATTCATGGATTGATATTGTTAAGAAGTCAGTTCTATCCAAAGCAATCTACAAATTTAATGCAATCTCTATCAAAATTCCAATGGTGTTGGGGTAGAGGGCCCTCCAAGCTTCAGCCAGCTTGGAAACCCTGGTAAATCGTGGGAGCCCAGTGGACAAGTCTTTTTGGCCCAGAGCACCATTAGCAGTTGGAATGACGACCCGTGTTATGGTTCCAGGCCCTGCAGGTGGCGCGGGCCCTTGGGGAGGACTGGTCTTGGCAGCCCTTTCTTCTCCATGGCAGGCACTGTGCTGGGTGCTTTGTGCACTTAATCTCGTGACTCCTCTCCATAAACTGAAGAGGAGGGATTCTTCTTCCCATTCTCAGCACATGAAGACACTTGAAAAGCCCAGGAGACTCTTCATGCTGCAAAGGGTCATCCTCTAGGGGCGTCCTTTGTCTCTGTCCCTTCAGCCAGGCCCGGCCCAGAGCCCAGCCAGGGACAGATGCCTGGGAACACATCTCTTCAGCCCCCAAGACACACTCTGCTGACCAGCCATGGGCTTTTCTTCCATAGGTTCTATGGCTTTCCATTCTTTGCAGATTTTTGAATGCCAACCAACAGAACCGGGGACTATGACAGCAGAGCGGGGCTTGGAAACTGCCCACCTGAGAGCTAGAGATGTTGTTTCTAAATATGCTTTTGTCCCACACTGTGGCCCCCATGGTGGCTTTTTTTTTTTTTTAATAAGTTGAATTGCCACCTTTAAAATCAGAGTAGCTGGGGCGCCTGGGTTGCTCAGTCGGTTGAGCTTCTGACTCTTGGTTTTGGCTCAGGGCATGATCTCAGGGTTGTGAGGTCAAGCTCTGCATCAGGCTCCTGGGCGTGGAGCCTGCTTGAGATTCTCTCTCTCCCTCTGATCCCCCTTCTAAGAAAAAGAAAAAGAAAAAATGAGGATACCAAGCATACAAGTCAGGAGTCCTGACATTTCTTAAACTTGGGAGGCGGTCTGAGCGTGTGGTCAGCCCCACAGGATCCCAGTGGAGCTGTGCTGTTTTTGTGGCCACACTCTAGACTCTCTCTATGGACCTCTCCTTGCGGGGAACCACAGGGCCCTTGCCAGCCTCTTGCTGGGTGTTTTTGTGTTGTCCAGTGAAGAGGAAGGTTAGATATTTGGGGAATGAGAGAAATGTTGGGGAATGAGAGAAGGGTTACCCTCTAGGTCTGTACCTTCCTGGGAATTCCATCTGGTCCAACACTTGTCCCTGTGTCACATACAGGAGTTAGGCTTAGGCCACACAGTCCCAAAAAGTTGTCCAGCACTAGATCCCAGCGGCAGGTGGGCTCTGGGTCTGACAGCGCAAAAACCCAGAATGAAGGGTGCCCACCTGCAGGATGGCTTTCGGGGGCAGGGTCCTCCCCGCAGATGCAACGGAGACTGGCTGCCTCGTAACTGTCAGGGAAGCCCCCAGGACCTCCAGATGCTGAGCCTGGAGACCTAAACACGCAGAGACAGATGTGCCTCATGGGTGGGGGCTGGGCAGCGGGAGTAGGGGATGTGAGCAGGGAAACCGAGGCAGAAGTGCACGCGTAGAAAGGGGGCAGCTGTGACTCAGAAGCCAAGCCCTCCGAGGCCGGCCTCTTCAGGTCAGGCCCCCTTCAAGTGCATTTTTCAGGGTGGCAGCGTCTGATCAGCCCGTGCTGGTGCCCTCCCCTTGGCCAGGTGTGGGCGGAGCCTCCCTGACGGTCTCAGCACCCCGGTCTGTGTTCATCAGAAGGCGTGGTTATTGCGGGAACACCCGTGAAGCCTGGTGTTCTGGCCACAAGGAAAGGAAATGGATGCCAAGGAGGCAGACCCAACAGATGGAGGCAGCAGGAGGGTGGACTTGGGTCCGGAGCCAGGGTCTGAGCTGGGAAGGAGACGTGGCACCTGGGACTGGTGCCCACAGGCCAGGCGCCATGTGGGCGAGGGCTGGCCTGTCCCCAGGAGGGGCTGAGGTGACCCCCACGGCCAGCCAGCACATGGTGCTCTCCTCACACCCTGGGCACTGCTGGTCACACTTCCGGAGTCTGCCCACGTCCCCTGGAGGCTGTGGTCTGGGGAACGCCAGCATCAGGGCCCAGCTGGGCTGGTGGACAGGAACGGAGCCTGGGACTCAGATCCACCTGTGCTCAAGTCCCACTCAGCCAGGTACTCATCGAGGGAGCTGGGCTCCCGCCTTTCTCTGCGAGCATTCATCTTCTCATCTGAACGATGGGAGGGCTGAGGGGTGAGCGAGCGGGGCCAGGCCCAGGGGCTTCTCCCTGCTCCTCCCTCCCGCTCATTCTCCCACTGGGAAGCCCGCATGTCAGCCGCATCCCCCCATGCCACTCTAATCTCAGGCTCCTCTGCTCTCACCTGTGCTGCTGAGTCACTTGAACACCGTGCACCTTGACCGAGCACCCACTATGTATGGGCCGGGGGCGGGGGGGGCGGGCGGACCCTGGAGTGCAGCAGTGAGCAAGCCAGGCCCCTCCTAGAGGACATGCAGCACAGGGAGACCCAGGCCAGCATGAGGCCTTGGGACTGGGAGGCCACAAGGCGGGCAGGTCCAGTGTGTGCCAAGGCCTGGTGAGTGGCTCGTCCTGGGCAAGAGGCCCTCACCTGGACAGGTCAGAGAGCAGCCTTCGCAGTTCCAGCTGCAGAGAGTGGCTTGGCCACTCTTGGTTGTATGCCAGCACAAGGCACTTGTGCCCCCTCAGTGGCCTCGACCCGGGGTGGACATGCCCCTGACCCACCACCCACTGCCGCCCTGGGATCTGTCCAGGTGTCCCTGGGGCCTGTCGTGCCCGAGGCTTTGTGTGATGACTGAACTGGAAGGAATGACACTGAATCACAGCAACGGGGACAGCAGGGTGGCGGGAGGCCCACCAGTGACACCTTTTTCAGTGCTGCAGCCTGATCGCATTGGTGGTTTAACAGTCTTGTTCGTGTCATGGGGGTAAAGGGGAAGCCTGCTGGGGTCATACCGTGCACGCGTCTGCTCACACACACGCGGAGCCCCATGCCCCCAGCACAGCAGAAAGAGCGAGAACTTGAAACTGCTCTTCAGAGGGCACAGGCAGAGCTGCCTGCTGGTCCCCCAGTGTCCCCAGCTGTGGTGAGCCCCTCGGGCTTGGACCCCGTCTAGGCCAGCCCCGGCCCCCAGCCCACCACACATGTACACCATGCAGGCTGTGTTAAAAAAAAAAAAAACACGGATTGGAAGGCCTACTGGTGATTTCAAGGACTTTCAAGGGAAATTGTGATGATAAACAATTTCCCCATCATCACTGGCTTTAAAAAAATAATTGTAAAATACACATAACATAAACTCTACCATTTTAGCCCTTTTTAAGCCATTTTTAAGGGGACAGTTCAGTGGTATTAAATGCATCCGTATTGTTGAGCAGCCATCCCCCTGACCCTTTACAGCTTGCGAAAGTGGAATTCTGTCCCTGTTAAACATGAACTCTCCCCCTCCCCCCAGCCTCTGGCAGCCACCATCCTCTGTCTACGAATGTGACTATTCTAGCACCTCCTGTAAGCGCAGTCACACAGTATTTGTCCTTCTGGGGCTGGCCGGTCTCCTTTAGCGTACTCCCCTCAAGCTTCACCCACCGTCAAGCCTATGTCAGCATTCCCTTCTTTTTTACAGCTGAATAATATTCCATTGTAGGGGTAGCCCACATTTCGTTTATCCGTTCACCCAGCAACGGGCACTTGAGTTGCTTCATCATTGGCTTTTAAAAATTACCCCTGGACAGCCAAATCATGGCCATTAAAAAAAAAAAAGAAGAACAAAGACATTCTGTCCTGCCATGGAAAGCTCTCCAAAATACATTGTTAGGGAAAAGAGCACAGGAGAATGTGCACGATGTGCTAATAAAGACAGAAAAGGGAGAGTATGTACTTCTATTTCTTTGTCCTTGCATAAAGGAGCTCTGAAAGATAGGAGACTAATAAAGAAGTTCCTTATGGGATGGGGGCGTATGGGGGGCTCTAACTTCACGTGGCTGTGTTTTTGCACAACGGGCATGCGATGACCCCACCACCCTGCACTCTCCCTGATCCCCTGCTTGGTCGATCATTACTATCTGTCCAGGACGCACAGCCTGGCTCCTGCCACCTAAGCACACACTCCCATGATCACAGCATGTTGCCCATTCCCCCCACCCCCACCCCGCAGCCACCCACAGCTTGGCTGAGCTTCTGCACACGCTGAGCCCCTTGGCCGCACAAGTGTCTAGGTAGACTGCCTCCTGCCCTCAGTCCTCCACACAGACCACAGCACCCCTCCTCCAGCTGGAGCCCCTGTGCCTCCAGGGGTCCTCACATGGAGGCCAGGGAGGGGCTCCCACAGCCCCATGCTAGCCAGCACACCTGCAGGAAGGGGCAGGAAGATGGGCGGGCCACCACCGCAACTCTGACTGCACCTACCCTCTCTCCTCGCCTGGGCACCCCCTGCAAAGCACCTGCCTCGGTGGCACAGTCTGTCTGCACATGTCAGCCTGCTTGTTGTCTGCATCCCACCACCAGCTCCAAGAGATCCCTCTCGGCCCACAGTACCTCGAACGGAGCCAGTAGTCACTCCTTGCAATAGCCCAGGGAGGGAGGTACCCAGAGACTGCAACAGGAGGACATCCACAGAGACCCGGCCCCGGGCCCAGCTGGGGACACCGTGGGTGGCTGGAGACCAGAGAGGGGTGACACCGGCAGCCTGCCCGCTCTTCGGGCATCCCTGTGGATGGTGATGGTTCTGGTCCCCAGCCTCACTCCAGCCTCCAGCGTGAACCTGTTGCTCCAGAGCAGAGCTGAGTCTGAGCCCACCCCCCTCCCCATGTGCCCAGCATCCCGCATCCAGACCCCAGTGGCAGGCCAGGCCCGGAGGCGTTCTGGAGGCCTCCCAGTTCATCTCTTGAAGCGGTAGCATCCTGGCCTCCCCAGAGAGGCTTCTCCCACACTGTCTGGTAGACCACCCTGCCCTGCAGAGAGGTTTCCAGAATCACCTCCACCCGAGCTACTGGCTCATCTTTGAGAAAATCCACCTAGGATCTGGGGCAGCCCAAATGCCACAGAGAGAAGGTGCCCAGCGTCCAGCAGGAGAGACCACACTTTGGCAGCCTCGCGTGTATTCTGTCTTGTGGTATTAGGCTCAGACTCTGCGCCCTGGGCATGAGGCAGAGCTGGCGTCCCCCCACAACCAGAGTTGCCCACCCCTCCCCAATGCGCACAGGCAGCCCCCCGCGTGCCCACATGCATGGCAGCCTCCCCACCAGGTTGGCAGAGGGTGGTTTGGTGACACTGTACAGTTTCATCAGTTGAGAATTGAACACTTCCAGCTTTGCCGGGAAGGGGAAATAGAGTTGCCGCCATCCCTGGGGCCAGGGCGGCTCAGGCTGCGGTCCACACCGGTTCCCATGCCGCCCCCCCCCCCATGCTGTGACCCGGTCCCTGTACACCCTCAGGACGGCCCTCCTGGGGACCCCCTCCAATCCCCAACATCAGCTCTGACTCTGCACATCCCCATCTCTACTTTGAGAGCCAGGGCACCCAGGGGTCAGAAAAGACAGAAATGGCCCGGGTCCCAGTCCCTGTCTGCCATGGGGTGGCACAGGCAGAGTGAGCGGGGTGATGGGGAGACCCTGTCCCCTGGAAGGTCCCTGTAGTGAGCCTGTGGGACTCCACAGTTAAGAATGTGGGGGTGACTTCAATGTCATGGGGAATGCTGGTTAGACGGACACGGGCTTAGCCAGGACTCACTGCCATGAGTGTCCTGAAGGCTTAGTTCTGGAAGACTTGCCCTTGGGGATATGTGGAAGAACCGGGGAGAGGAGACACAGGTCCACGGCCCATGCTTGCAGGCGCACCTGCTGTGGGCCAGACCCTTGACTCGGTGCTGCCCCGAGCGTGTGCCCCGAGCCCCGCCTAGAGGAGATTTGGGTGGAGAGGTCAGAATACAAACAGCCATAGGGGGCCTTCCTTTGCACCCGGCACCCAGCCTGGGGAGGAGGGTCACTGTAGGGAAGGAGGGAAGGTTTCACCGAGGAGGAGGCATTTTAGCCCTGTCCAGAGGGATGAGGGGTGAACACAGTGGGAGAGCCTTCCCGTGGGGAGAACAGCTGGATGGGTCAGTGAGTCAGAATCTCACAGAGCCTGGAATATCAGGCTACTGAGAGACCCGTGAGAGAACCCCAACTCACACAGCTTCCTGCAAGGCCTCACCCGACGAACTCAGGAATGGGCCCACTTCCCTGGCGCTTGGTGAGCCACGATGGTCCCAGCGGGGGGGCGGGGGGGAGAGCTTCTGAGCACCGCAGATGTTCTGGGATCCCACCTGAGCCCTCCAGTTTGGAGCAGGCCCATCCCTGAACTAATAGTCTTTGTGGCCACAGGCAGAGGCAATATGCAAATTGCGGTCTAAGCCGTGTCAAAAATAACCTTGCCTGGGGGTAGGAGCGGAAAGGGTCAGTCCCTAAGTGGCTTGGACCAAGAGTGGAGGAGGGTTGGTTCCTGAGGGATGCTGTGCTGGGGGGTAGGGATCCCTGGCAGCCCTCCCAGGAAGTGATGGGCACCGAAGTTCCTGGACGAGGCAGGGCCCACCCAGCCAGGCGCCCAGAGGACCGACGGGCCCCAGCCCAGGTGTGCCTCAACTACTCCTTTTACTGCAGATAGGCATGCCCCGGACACTGAGCGCCTCCGACATGGTCACCCCCGGCAGCCCTGGCACACCCCCCGCCGAGCCCACGGATGGCGAGCAGGCCGGGCAGCCCCTCCTGGATGGGGCTCCCTCGTCAGCCTCCCTGGACACCCTGATCCAGCACCTGGTGCCCACGACTGACTACTACCCCGAGGTGGGTGACCCACGCAGCGGGGAGGAGGGGCATCAGAGTGGGCTCTCTTCCCCCACGCATGGGGGACACACTAGGGCTGGGGCTGCTCTTGGATCTGAGGGCACAGCCCTGCCATGCCTTTGTGAGCACATGCTGCTTTTCTCTGTGTCCCGCCAGAAAGCCTACATCTTCACCTTCCTCCTGAGCGCCCGCCTCTTCATCGAGCCCCGGGAGCTCCTGGCCCGCGTCTGCCACCTGTGCATTGAGCAACAGCAACTGGACCAGCCCGTGCTGGACAAGGTGAGGGCCAGGGCAGGGGGCCTCCCAGGATACAGGCACTCCCCTGACATGCCCTTATGCGTTGACCTCTTGGAGTGGCGGTCACTGTCCCCCATGCTCCTGAGCCGAAACCCACAGGGGCTTTCTGACTTGTCTGAGGCCCAGAGCTAGAAGGGACAGAGTTGGAGCCTTTAACCAGGTGCTGTTTCCCACTGCCCTGTGGGAGGCCCTGAGCTCACAGCACGCCCAGACCCGGGCCCCCAGAGCCCCATCAGTAGGACTTGCCACCTGGGATGGCCCTGCGGCATCTGCTGGGCTTTCTGCCCTCAGCACACTCCGTCCCATCCTCCGCCTGTGGGGTCTGCTGATGGCTTAGCCTTCCTCCGTCCCCGGCCAGATTCCGCGGGCTGTGACTATTTATAGGTGTGTCCATCGGGCTCTGGCCCTATAGTGATAGAAGCCCAACTACAACTGGCCTAAGACAAAGGGACTTTGCTGGCTCATGCAACTGCGATGTCTCAAGTACCACTGGCTCCCGGGGCTCCAATGACCCCCATGGAAACGAGTTCTTTCTCCCTCTGACCCTCTGCTCCGTTTTCCTCGGGGCCAGCCCCACCCACACTCAGGCAGGGTCTCCCTGCCCAGTGACAGGTGGCCTTTGCCACTCCAGGCTCGCCATCTACTCTTCCCAATTCCAGTGGAAACAGCGAGCCGCGCTCTAAATGGGTCCCAAGGAAAGTCCCAATCTCATTGGCTTAGCTTAGGCGACAGGCCCATCTGTGAGCCAATCAGTGTGCATGATGGGGCTGTACCACGTTCTCATTGGCCAGCACTGATCTGGGCCCCTGCCAGGGGGCCTGAGGCGAGGTAAGCTACCTCTGAACCCCAAGGGCGAGGAATGAGGGAGATGGAAACCCCCAAAGCAAACTGAGATGTTATCACCACAGAGAGGGAGGTAGGATGCCCAACAGGCAAAAACAACAGAGGATCCTGCGCCACACGTGTGTCTGTCCCCCTCTGTTCCCCTGTGGTCAGCCCCCATCCCTATCACTTGACACAGGGAAGGCACGAGGCACACCACCCTTGGCCACCAGGGGCGCTGCCGGGGTAGCTCGACCCCAGCAGAGCATGCGCAGTGCGTGGCTGATGCAGCGGCTGATGGGGCCCCTTCACCTTGTGCAGACGCTCCTTGGTTTGCCTTGCAGGCCCGGGTCCGGAAGTTTGGCCCCAAACTGCTCCAGTTGTTGGCCGAATGGACGGAGACATTCCCGCGGGACTTCCAGGAGGAGTCGACCATCGGGCACCTGAAGGACGTGATGGGCCGCATTGCCCCCTGTGACGAGGTAGGCAAGCCGAACCCAAGTCCTACGCCCTGTCTGCACCCCTACACCCGGGACCTGAGCCTGTTCCTGGGGCCAACCTCAGGGCCCTCATCCCCCCATCTGTACACTGCAGCCCCTCTAAAATCAGCCCCTTTCTGCCCCATCGGGAAATCAGGCCCTGCAGAGCTGGCCGGGAAACCAGGCCTCTGGTTCCAGGTCCGGTCTCTTGACCTCTCTCCTGTCTTGCGTTCATATACGGCATCAGATGGCAGGTGAGGAGAGACCCCCTCACGGTCTCTTGCGACCAGGCCCTTGGTCAGTGACCCATTAGGCTGGCCTGGAGGGCCCTGGTTGGGGCAGAGGAGGAAGGAGGGCCCCCCTGTGGCTAAAACCACATCCCAAGGTAAAGGCAGCCCTTGTGGCTTGGAAGGCAGCCAGTGGGGTGGGCATCAGGCACCCCACACCCTGCTCTGTTCCCCCAGCTTCATTATTCTGGGGAAGACACTTAAAGGTAAAAGGGGGACAGAAATCCCCACCTCTCAGGATTAGGGTCAGAATACAGAGAAGGACCCTGCAAAGGGGAGGGAGGTCTCCTGGTACACTTGGAAGGGGCAGGCTCATCGGAGTCTCCAGAGTGATTCTGTGGCCAGCATGCTGCTGCTTTCCCTAGGAGAGAACGTTGGGGGGAATGCGGGTCAGTTGCCCTGGGAGGAGACTGCATGTGGCAAGCTGGTAGCTAGTCATGTGCCTCGAAGTGGGTCTGGACATGGCAGAGCCCAGTGCTTGTGAAACCAGTGAAAACTGCCAAGGCAGAATGGGCAATAGGGAGCCATAAAGCAGAGAGGGAGACCTTGCCTGTGGGCCGCGTCATATGGCAGACAAGTGACTTAGCCACTCTGAGGGCTCGGCGAGATGAGAGTCCTCTCCTCCTCCTCCTCTGCACCTCCTAATCCATCTGGGGATCCTGACACTTGGCTTAGGATGCAGCAGGAAGTGGGGTCAGAGAAGGCTCAACAATTGGATGAGTTAGGAGGGGTTGGTACAAGCTGGGAGGGAGATTCTGGCTGGCTTGATGGTTAGATAGTTGCTACCTTGATGGATGGGTGGAGGGGGTAAGATAAATGTTGGGTATTCTGATATGCAGATGGATTTTGAGTGTGAGTGAATGTGGACAGATTGATGGGTAGGTTGGGGGGTGGAAAGATGGATGTATGAGAGGATTTGAGGGTGGGTAGGTGGATGGATGAATGGATGGATGGATGGATGCAGTGGAGGGTATGCAGGGGGATGAGAGTCCAGTCTCCTGCTTCAGCCCCCTCTCCCGAGGAGGTCTTCAGCAGAATAAGATCTGAACCACTGACAAGACAGAATCATCCACCCTTGTCAGGCCTGCCTCTGGCATTGGTGCAGCCATTTCCAAGGCAGACCCTGTCCTTCCAGCTGCAGTGGGGGGATGGGTATAAGTCCTGGGCTGGTTTCCTAGGGAAACAGGGCTTCCTCCCCTGAGAAGCTGTCAGGCCTGCCACCAGGGCTGTGCTGGGAAATCTTTTCTAACCACCCCGTGGATGAGAAATGAGTGAGGCCTAAGAATGGCTGTCGAGAGCAGCCATCCACCAGGTGTAGGTTTTTGGGGCAGACATAATTCACCTGAGACATTCTCATTCCTTGCCTTGGGATCCAATTAGGTGTGGTGAGCAGTGTGGGCTGAAACGGGGGTGCTTCCTTGTGTCTTTGAGATCCAGAGTTGCCCTTGCCCAGAGAGCAGCCGCTCCAAAGGGCATGGCCTCTGGGTGCTGCCTCCCCTCCCCTGGAGGCTGCAGGTGGACCATGGGTTGCTTCCCCTCCCAGCACAGAGCACAAGGGCTTGGCCCAGAAAGGAGCTGGCGACCCGTCTGACCAGGCAGGGCCACGGTAGGACTCAGAGCATAGGGTCTGGATCAGACCGCCTGAGCCCACTCAGACCCTGGCTCAGAAACCACAGCTGTGTGACCTCGGGCAAGGTGCTTCACCTCTCTGAGCTTCAGTCTCTTTATCAGCAAAACAGAGGATAATCGTCACCCACCACACAAGTTTGCAGTGAAGAGTCCCTGAAGTCACGTGTGTTCTTATTTCGGCACTTGGTGAACTATGATGGGGAACGAATTATTTCCAAAATTCAGGGGATGTGGGGCTTATTTTTAACTTGTATGGAGTTTTTATTGTGGAACATTTCAAGCATACACAAACACAGAGAATAACCGCCCTGAGCTCCCATGTATTCATCACCTAGGCTCGACAATTATCAACATTTTGCCAAATTCACTTCTTCTCTCCCTCCACCCATTTCCCCCTCCCTCCAAATTATTTTTAACCATTATACCTGTAGCTCCAAGAATATTTCAGCATTTTCCTGTAAAAGGTTTCTCACACAGGGACCGAATCAAATGATGTAAAGTGTGGTGCCCAAGTCAGTGAAATGAACACGAGTGTTCTCAGAGCTGTGTGTCTTTGGGCCGGTTCCTTAACCTCTCTGAGCCCTCAATGTCTTTCTATAAAGAGGGAGGGTAATAAGGGCTGTGAGATAACAGTGTGGCTCAGGGAAGAAGAGGAAACAGCACAGGGCCAGGGCCAAGGGGGCTTCCCCATCAGAGGGCCGTGAAAGGGGACACTTCCTTTTACGTGCTGTTCCCTCTCCCGAACCCTCATGATGTCCCTGCACTGCCGGCCACCTCTCAGCATCTGGGAACAAAAGTCCAGAGAGGAGCTGGAAAGGCCCTTCTCCATGACTGCACGTGGCCACTGCATCAAGATACGTGCTTGGGGCCAGCTCGTGCTGGCCAGGGGACCCTGCCTGGGAGGGGCTACCCGTAGGTTGGACTCAGCAGTTTTGGCTCAGGAAGGCCAGTGCTGAGACTGAGGGGGAAGCCAGGGGAGGCCCAGAGGCCACAGCTCCAGTAAAGGAGAGAGGACAGGACACGTGTGCCCTGGCCACACCCACCAGGGCGGCTGCAGAGGAAGCTGATACCACGGGCCCTCCCGGGGATGGCCTTGCTTTCCCATTCCCATGACTATCTGCTGGGCTCACCCTGCTGCCCTCAGAGGCTCCCCCCACTCCCACCCCCCGCCCATGGGTGCAGGGAGTGGAAAGCTAACACAGAGAAAAAACTGGTGGCAGGTGCAGAGCCCCTGCCTCTGCAGGGTGGGCTGAGCCCATTGCAAGTCACCCTGGGCTGGCTCAGGTGGGATTTTTCAAGAAGTCTGAAGAACAGAGGCCCATGACTGTCCAGTCAGAGATGAGTTCTAACCATGAATGGCCAGGAGGCACCTGGAGAGCCACAACCTTCACCCTTGGACGACCTCTGTACTTGAAACTCGGGTCCATGTACACGGCAGGTGGCTCCGTGGAAATGGATGGCATCAGGCAGGCTATGAGGGGTGGAGCCCTCCGTGCTTGGAATGTGCCTTCCTGACAGGGACAAGGGACAGCCTCAACATTCTCAGAGCTGGGTCTCTGGGTCTGCTCAGACGTACCTATGTACAAGGGTGTAGGAATCATGAGAGAAGAACCAGCACACACCATCCCCCTATTCAGAGGGGTGCAGAAGATTCGGGAAAGAACCAACAGATGAACTTGAGGTTAACACCGCTGGGTGAATTCTTTTTTTTTTTTTTAAAGATTTTATTTCCTTGACAGAGACAGACACAGCAAGAGAGGGAACACAAGCAGGGGGAGTGGGAGAGGGAGAAGCAGACCCCCCGCCGAGCGAGGAGCCCGACGTGGGGCTCGATCCCAGGACCCTGGGATCATGACCTGAGCCAAAGGCAGACGCTTAACGACTGAGCCACCCAGGCGCCCCTGCTGGGTGAATTCTAAAGGAATTAGCAAGCAGAAAAGGATCATCACTGGGAGCGAATATATTGGTTCAGTAGAAACAAGTCTTGAGAAATCATCTGCATATTTTATAAAATAGCATAAGCCCATGGTTCTATCAAACTCTAGGCACAGACACGCTGAGCCCTTGGCCTCAGGAGGGCTCCGCAGTCTACACCGACGAGGCTGACCAGCAGCTAGAAGCAGGTGAAGGCCATGTTCCTCCAGTCGGCACATGTGTGTGAGCCCCTCCCGAGTCCTTCATGCTGGGGACGAGCAAAGAGTGATCCGATGTAATCTTCGTGGAGCTGGTAGTGCAGAGAGAGGAGATGCACAATCCCCCGATTGAGGCTTGGCCAAGGGTGTGAAGGAAGCCCGGTGCTCTGAGGTCACAAGCATGAGAAGAACGTGCAGGAGAGAGAAGGCTGCACAGGCCCTCCTGGGGTCTCGGGGTGAGGGGTGGGGAAGGGGCCAAAGGGGTGAAGGAGGGGGACAGGGGCCATGTGGAGGCCATCAAGTGTAGCCAGAGCTGACCTCAGGACCCCCAAGCCCCGCGGGGCTTCTGTCTTTGCAAAGGCACTGGGGCATTTTAAAGAAGGGGGATGCAGAGTTTAGATGTGCATTTTCAACAGACTGCAGAGTGGAGTGGAGAGAGGCCGGCGTGGATGCAGGGGGGCCCTCCAAGGACCTGCAGCACAGAGACAAAGCATGGAAATCGCAGAAAGCAAAATCGATGATGGCCAGGAGGGGTGTGCGGGAGAGGGGGGCTTGAGGATGGCCGCTGGCCTGTGCGCAGGACACAGGTGCTCCAGTGGCTGAGACAGGGATGCGGACAGAGAAGGCAGCTCTGGGCAAGGGGGGCGAGATGGCCACTCACACACATTGGGTCGAGGTGGCCCCTTGGCCATGTGGCTTTGCAGATCCAAGAAGAAGCTGCATGTGTAAGATGGATGTTGTCCACACAAACACTGAGTGACACTCTGGACAGGACCCAGCTTACCCAGGACCAAGGGACAGACTGAAGGGGAAGGGGGGGCCAGAGGAGATGGGAGGGATCTCCAGCACCCAGCACGGAAGGACGGTGTGGACGAGCCTGCCAAGAGCCCGAGGCAGGAGGAACCGGAGACAGACCCAGCCTGAGACATGGCCCCGGGCTTTCCTGACAGGCTGAGTGAGGAGA
Organism: Zalophus californianus; assembly: GCF_009762305.2. NCBI lineage: Eukaryota > Metazoa > Chordata > Mammalia > Carnivora > Otariidae > Zalophus > Zalophus californianus. Next base: position 5,185,740 of record NC_045599.1, on the reverse strand, counting down.
GAGATGGGGGGCCGGTGCAGGTGTCAGAGCTCACAGGATGGACCCAGCTCCCTAGTTTCCCAGCATGCAAGTGAAGACCTGACTGGCAGCGTGCCGACCACACTCTTGGACCCCACAGAGCTGAGAGGGGCTGTTCCTTCTGCAGGCAATGGACGGAAGAGTTGGACCTCAGTTTACCCACATACCGTCCTGCTCAGCAGTGGGCTTGGCCCCACGGCTCTGGGAGCAAGAGCTAGGGTTCGGGTTTGGGTAGGATTAGCAGTCTCCTGTCCTGATTCCCGTGTCCTGAGGCCTCTGCCCATGGCCACTTGAGAGAATAGCACTTTGAGCGGCAGGTGGATGCCGACTCGGTCACCAGAGCTCTGGGCACCAACAATGCTGGACCTCAACAGCCCCCAGGAGCCCTGTCAGACTTAAGGAAGTGTGAAGCCCCCTGTGCACACTCGGCCCGGCTAGCCAGATGCCCCACCTACAAAATGCTGCTGGATCTGTGTGTTTCAAAGTAGCATGAAGAGAGCACACATCTTCTATCTGACTACTGACCACCCAGCATCCTCCCAGGCCTCTGGGGCCGCAAGCACCCCACCCGCCTGCCTGATGGCTCATTGTTGCCTGCACGCCAGGTCCCAGACACCCACCCCTGCTCCGGGGCCAGCTCCCTCGGCTTGTGGGGCCTGAATCACCTTGGGGGGGGTGGGCATCATGACCTTTCTTCCCTGCACCCCATCCAGGGCAGCCCAAAGCAAGCATGCATCTGTCTGAGCTGCGCAGTGAGACACTTTGTCCATGTGCCCAGGGTGGGGACAGGGACGGGCACTGCCCGCCATCGCTCACACCCCGGCCGGCCCAGAGCCTCAGATGCTAGACACGCTCAGGCATGCGCTCCTCTCTTTCCGCCCCCTCCAGGCATACCGAAAGAGGATGCACCAGCTCCTGCAGGCTCTGCACCAGAAGCTGGCCGCTCAAGGCCAGGGCCCGGAAGGCCTGCTTGGTGCCGACAAGCCCATCTCCTACAGGACCAAGCCGCCGGCCTCCATCCACCGGGAGCTCCTCGGCGTCTGCAGTGACCCCTACACTCTGGCCCAGCAGCTGACCCACGTGGAGCTGGTGAGCAGGCCTGTGCCATCCTCTAGCCAGACCCAGAGCCGGGGAACAACTGAGAACCGGCCATCCCCGGCCCCCCGCCTTGTGTCTGCATCACCCAGGGCTCGAGCTTGTCCCAGCAGGGCCAGCCGGGCACCTCCAGGACGCCCTGGCTCTGGAACAGTCTCTCGCCATTCCAGCGGGAGGGCTGGACATGCTAGGCCTGCCCGGCTTGGACCCCTTGGCCTGCCTGAGAGTCTGGGCCCGGGACAGAGGAACTGGGTTCAAATGCTGGCTCTGGCACCACCTGCCGTGTGAGCTTCCTGCCACTAGTGCCTTCCCTGCCAGGGCCTCAGTTTCCCCGTCCAGGACTCACAGACACACTGCATCCACTATAGCCTTCCAGAGAAGTGCAGGTAGGCCTTCCTGCGTGTGAAGGGGACACCCCAGCCTAGCCTCCAGCATGTTGGGTTCCTTGTAGATGCAGACGGGCCAAGGGGCTGCCCCAGAGAGACGGGAGGTGGGGGAGTAGGTTTCTTCTCTTTTAAATCCTCCCCCATTTATGGCTCCCTTACTTTCTGGCACTATACTCAGAACTTAATGTGCACCATCTCATTCCATCTTCCCACACCCAGCCAGGGAGGTGCTATTATGATTCCCTTTGCACCAATGAGGAAACTAAGGTCCAGAGAGGCTAAGAGACTTGCCTGAAGTCACACAGCAGAAAGAACAGAGCCAGAATTTGATTCTGACTCAGACCTCCCCCGGAGGGAGCTGGTCATTTCAATGACCCAGTTTTGAGCCTGGTTTCCTGGGTATAACCCCTCCCAAGCACACCCTGTGGGGACCTTGCCTCCTGCCCCCCATGAACTTCGGCAGCCCCTGGGCATGGGAAAAGAGGGGTGCCTCCTTCAGGATGGTTTCAAGCTCTGTGACAATCCAGAATGGGGGTATGGAGCCCTAGTGAGAAGGGCAGGTGTCCAGAGACCGTCCTGGGGTGGGCTGAGAGGCAGGGAGCCCGCAGGAGCACCATGCCAGGTCCCGGGTGGGCACTGGCCCCGCCCGGCACCTGCCCCCTTTCCCAACTCCTCTTCTCCCTTCTGGTGCAGGAACGGCTGCGGCACATCGGGCCTGAGGAGTTTGTCCAGGCTTTTGTGAACAAGGACCCTTTGGCCAGCACAAAGGTAGAAGGCCCTTGGACAGGCTGTCCCATCCGCGACCCCCGCCCACTGGCCCCTCTGGGGAATTCGGAGGGGCCCGGAGCAGAGCAGATGGGCTTTCAGGGGCTGCGTCCACCCCGTACCCCTCCAGCCCAACAGCCCCGAGTCCTGGGGAAGCCGGCCGGTCACCCACCCAGCGAGGGCGGAGGGCGGGGCTGGGCGCGGAACAGAGGACCGGGGTGCGGAGGAGAGCGGAGCGCGCCCCAGGCGCTCTCCAAACCCCCAAGCTCTCCCAGAGCGTTTCGGTGGGCGCTGGTGCCCTCCAGCGGCCACCCGGGGTAGCGCGCGCGCTACTGCGCGCCGCCCAGGAAAGCTAAGGACGCACTCTTCCCCCTAACTGGTGCAGTGGCCCCCGGGCCACGGACTGTGGACCGGTCCACACACGGGATTTCGGGTTTGTCCCTCCTCTGTTAGAGCCCAACCAGTAGGGTGCCCGGTGCTTATCAGCCGGGTGCAATTCAAATCAGAACTGGAAACATTGTTGTCTTCTGCCCTCTGGCGTAATGAAATAAGAGCAACTAAATATGAGTGCATTTTCACCTCTCGGATAAGCCAAGATAGAGCATCGTGGGTGTGTAGGGAGAGACACACTTTCATACACGGCTGGTGGGGGGGATTGGCACGGCGGCTTTGGGGGGTGCAGTTCACAATAGCATCAACGCTTGAAATGTATACCCTTGACCTCAACTTTACCTGCCTAATAATTTATCCTGGGGATATACACACTCGTGTACACAAAGATGTATACATAGAGATATTTAGGATATACTGTGGCTATTATGGCCAAACGCTGGAAGCAACCTACCTTATCACCCACGGGGACTCAATTACAAATTACAGTACGTCCACACATGGAATGCTATGCATCTATTACAAAGAATAAGAGAGGCTAAAAAGTAGAGAATAATCACCCAGATCCATTATAGAGAGAAAAAAAAAATCTAGAGCGAAGAGCAGTGACGAAGAGGATATGGCCATTTGTGTAACAACAAAAGGAGGGAGCGTGATACCTGTTTGTGCAACGCATGCGTGTAGGCAATCTCTAGGAATACTGAGTACTCTTGGGAGCCCTGGCTTGAGGGCGGGGGTTGGAGTGGCAAGGAGACTCGGCCACTCTCAGCAAGTTGTTCTTATGTTTGGTTTTGGTTTTTGGCCATCTCCAAGGATTACTTTTTTATTGTGAAGTACATCGGAGATGACCCGTGACCTCTTTTCACCCACTCTACGGTCGATGAACATTTGTGGTTGTTTCCAGCCTCTTGTTATTATAGATGCTGCTACTATGAATATTCTTATACGTTTACATGTACATCGGTGTGTATTTTTCTAGGGCATCGGTTCTCAAATGATTTGGTCTCAGGACCTTTATACTCTTAAAAATTATCAAGGACCCCAAAGAACTTTTGGTTATGTAGATGGTATCTACCAACATCCATCATATTAGCCATTAAAACCATAACTTTTAAAGATATTTATTTATTCAAAATAGCAATAATAACCTATCACATGTTCACATTGGTAACATATTTTATGGAAATAACTAGATTTTCCAAAGTGAAAAAATTACTGGGAAGAGTGATACTGCTTTACTGTATTTTTACAAATCTCTTTAATGACCAATGTAACAAAAAGACAGCTGGATTCTCTTATCTGCTTCTGCATTCAATCTCTTGACATACATTATTTGGGTTGAAAAATCCAACCTCTCAGAAATATGTGGTTGGAAAAGAGAAGAGTATTTTACATTATTTTCGGATAAGTGAATATTTTTCTTTGATACTATGCTAAAACTCAGCAGGTGGTAGTGTTTTTTAAGATTAGTTGCAATTTGGAATCTGAAAATGTATCAGTGGACTTTCTGTACTCTGTTGCATTAAAATCTCTTGGTCCATCTTGCATCTTAATGGATCTTTTGCCCATGTGTGATTTTATAACATCATACGTTGGTCATTTGGAAAATATGAGTTCTCTGAACCAGGCAGATCTTCCAAATGTTGGTGCATTTCATTATATGATATTTTAAAACCATATCCACTAATATCACTACTGATCTCACCCTTCCAAAAAAGCCCTTGGGTATTGGGACACTGTCAAGGTCACAGATGGGGATACATGTCTTATAAGTTCCCAATTCTCTCTTGAAACCTTGGATTTTATCAGTGACAACAAATACTATCAATTACTTCCTTGAAGTGACAGGCTCATTTTGTTGATTTTCAAGAAAAAACCAACTGGGGTGCCTGGTGGCTCAGTCGGGTAAGTGTCTGACTTCAGCTCAGGTCATGGTCTCAGGATCCTGGGATGGAGCCCCATGTCGAGCTCTGCGCTCAGCTCTCCCTCTGCCCCTCCCCCTGTTCGTGCTCACTCCCTCTCTCATATAAATAAATAATTTAAAAAATATATCAACCAAATACTGAAGTCTGAAAAAACCATAGTTGGTCAGTCCTTCTTTCGAGTAGAAATGGTGTTCCATGAGAAAAGTGGCCAGTTCTGCTTACAAGTCACACTAATGTTTTTCCTCAAACCTGACTTCTGTATGCCCCAGAAATGCTTTTGTGTACTGCTCAATCCCACAGAATACCAAAAAGATATGTGCACAAGATTGAGATTCGTTTTTTTAAGATTTTTATTTATTTATTTGCCAGAGAGAGAGAGAGAGCACAAGCAGGGGGAGCAGCAGGCGGAGGGAGAGGGAGAAGCGGGCTTCCCACTGAGCAGGGAGCCCAATGCGGGACTCGATCCCAGGACCCTGGGATCATGACCTGAGCTGAAGGCAGACGCTTGACCGACTGAGCCACCCAGGCATCCCAAGAATGAGGTTCAATAAAATTGAAAAGTTCACCTCCTTGAGGACGTACTGAAGTCACACTCCACATTTTTCTTTGACTAGGAACGTGTAATAGTGAAGAACACAATGACCACGAGTATGGTTTGGTGACTCTGTTTGGGACTAAGGGGGGGGGCAGTTTCACCCACTAGTCTTTCACACATCAGTGCAAATGTCAACACAATGAAAAAACAATGACATTGTATGAACACGAAACTAGTTGTGCCCTTGGAGAACTGTCACTCTACAATACACCCAGGAGGGAAATGACTGTGTCAGGGGCGGGGCTGGTGAGGCTGCCCACAAGGAAGTAATCTTGCTCTGCATCCTAAGTGACACTTGAAATCATCAGACTTCCAAATGTGTCACACTGTTCAAGGGAGCATGTTCTCGTGTGTTTTGGACATTCCTACTTTCTCTTCTATGAAATTCCTGTCACCCGGTTTCCTATTGGTGGTTTGGCTTTTTCTTAAGGATTTTAAAGAGGTTTTTTGGTAAGCTTTAAAAAAAAATATGTACTAGATGACTATCCTTTGTCAGGTGAACTGCAAATTTTCTCCTTTTTTTTTTTTCTTTTTGCTTTTCATTCTCATTATTCTTTGGATGAGAAGGTGTTTTTAGTTTTAACCTAGTTGGAAAAAAAATTTTTTTTTAAAGATTTTATTTATTTATTTGACAGAGAGAGACACAGCGAGAGAGGGAACACAAGCAGGGGGAGCGAGAGAGGGAGAAGCAGGCTTCCCGTGGAGCAGGGAGCCCGATGTGGGGCTCGATCCCAGGACCCTGGGATCATGACCTGAGCCGAAGGCAGACGCTTAACGACTGAGCCACCCAGGCGCCCCTGGAAAAAAATTTTTTAGCCTAGTCAAATTTACTAACCTTTTCCTTTATTTTTTTAAATATTTCCTATATTTTTTATTTATTTTTTTTGCGGGGGGGGCGGGTTAAGAAATCCCTCCCTACTCCCTACCCAGGTCATAAAGATAATCTCTGATGTTTTCTTCGAGAAGTTTTAATATTTTGTCCTTCACATTTAAGCCTTGGATTTGAAATTCACTTTATGGCTATGGCTTGAGGTGGAGATCCATGTTCATGGTTTTCCCCACAAATAGCAGATGTTCCTGCACCATTATTTATATATTGTCTTGCCTGCCTATACGCCCTGACAGTTCCATCACTGTCATATGCCAGGTTTGATCTACACGTGTAGATGTCTGTTCTGTCCACTGGTCGGTTTTCCTATCTCTGCATCAGTATACATCGTCTTCATGATTATGCTTGTATACTCGGGATTTTCCTCCCTACCTGGTGAAACAAACCCTCCTGTTCTTTAGGAGTGGTTTGGCCATTCTTGGCCCTTTATTTTTCTATTTGAAATCTTATAACCCTTGCCAAATTCAGTGAAAACCCTACTGGGATTTTTGTTAGAATATATGAAACATGGACCAATTTGGGAAGAATTTTCATCTTCATGATACCAAGTCCCCCAACCCATACAAATGGTGTGTCCTGCCATTTACTTAGATCTACGTCATAATACCTTTCTAATGTTTTATAACTATCTCCATAAAAATATTACAGATTTAGTTAGATTTTTCATTCTCATGATTCTTTGGATGTGAAGGTGTTTTTAATTTTAACCTAGTTGGGAAAAAAAAATTAACCTAGTTAAATTTACTAACCTTTTCCTTTATGTTTTTTTGGGGAGGTGCGGGATGCATATTTTTGCTATTATTTATGGCATCTTCTATTGTACTTATTTCTGAACTGCTTGTGTAGCTTAAGGAATGTCTTTCACTTTTGCATATCAACTTTGTATCTGATGATATTGTACGTTCTTCTTAATTCTAATAGTTTCTCTGTGTTCCTTGGTGTTTTTCGTATAGACAGTTACATCATCTGGGAATAATGACAGTTTCGCTCCTTCCTTTCCAATCCTTATTCTTTTTTTAAAAGATTTTATTTATTTGAGAGGGGCGCCTGGGTGGCTCAGTTGGTTAAGCGACTGCCTTCGGCTCAGGTCATGATCCTGGAGTCCCGGGATCGAGTCCCACATCGGGCTCCCTGCTCAGCGGGGAGTCTGCTTCTCCCTCTGACCCTCTGACCCTCTTCCCTCTCGTGCTATCTCTCATTCTCTCTCTCTCAAATAAATAAATAAAATCTTTAAAAAAAAAGATTTTATTTATTTGAGAGAGAAAGAGAGAGAGCACAAGCAGGGTGAGGGGCAGAAGGAGAGGCAGACTCCCCTGAGCAGGGAGCCTGATGCGGGGCTCGATCCCAGGACTCCGGGATGATGACCTGGGCTGAAGGCAGATGCTTAGCCAACTGAGTCACTCAGGCACCCCTCCAGTCCTTATTCTTTTTATTTCTAGGGTAGTCATACAAAGAATCCTCCACTGATATGAGATGGACATGAATGACAGATGGGTCCTGTTTTTTAATTCTCTGAAATGTTGGGATTACTAGTTATTGCAGAGTAACCCCACTAAGTCTGACCAATAGGATTTCTTTTTCTTGCTTATTGTGCTAACTAGCACCTCTGGCAAAACGTTAAATAGAAGTGTTGCTAGCAGGCATTCTTCTTTTGTCCTGATTTTAAACAGAATGCTTTTAACATGTCATAATAGAGTATGATGTTTGCTATGAGTTTTTTTTTTTTTTTTTTAGATGCCCATTATCAGCTCAAGGAAGTCCCCTGGTCCTCCTTTGCTGAGAGTTCTTATCATAAATGGTTGTTGCATTTTATTGACTACTTTTTCTGGGTCTATTAACCTTATGTTCTCTTCCCTTTTAAACTGTTAAGTGATTACTTATCTTTTAAACTGTTAAGCGATTACTTATACAGTAGTCCCCCTCCTTATCTGTGGGGTATATGTTCCCAAATCCCCCAGTGGATGCCTGAAACCATGGATGGTACTGAACTCTGTATATACTACATTTTTTTCCTATACACACATACTTATGATAAAGTTTATAAATCAGGCATGGTAAGAGATTAACAACAATAACTCATAAGCAAATAGAACAATTACAACAATATGCTCTAATAAAAGTTATGTGTATGTGGCCTCTCTCTCTCAAAATATCTTATTACACTGTACTCACCCTTCTCCCTATGATGATAAGATGCCTATGGGATGAGATGAAGTGAGGTGAATGACATAGGCACCATGATGTAGCATCAGACTACCACTGATCATCTTACTTCTGGACCATGGTTGATGGCAGGTAATTGAAACCATGGACAACAAACCACAGATAAGGGGGGAATTATTGTATTCATCGGTTTCTTTCTTTTTCATTGTCAAGCCAACCTTGCATTTCTGGGATAAATGAAACTGGGTCATGATCCTTATCTTTTTTGTACATCCTTAGGCTCAGTTTGCTCTTGTTTTGTTTAGAATTTCTGTAACTATAATCATGCGATTGACTTGTCATTTTCCTTTCTGTCCCTGTTCTTGTCTCATCTTTGTTTTCTCTCTCCCTGCTTTCTGTTCTGTGTGAATGACCGAATTACTTGTTCCTGGACCGTTGGTAGAATTTGCTAGTGAAACCATCCGAGCCTGGTATTTCCTTTTAGGGAAGACTTTTATGTGCCCGTTCAAGATTTTCCTTGTTTTAGTAATTATAGGACTATTTAGGCTTTCTATTTCTTCTTTACTCTACTTTTTAATTTATATTTTTCCAGAAATTTGACTCAGTCCTATTTTCACATTTATAGACACAAAGTTATTCACAATACTCTCTAGGGCGCCTGGGTGGCTCAGTTGGTTAAGCGACTGCCTTCGGCTCAGGTCATGATCCTGGAGTCCCGGGATCGAGTCCCGCATCAGGCTCCCTGCTCAGCGGGGAGTCTGCTTCTCCCTCTGACCTCTTCCCTCTCGTGCTCTCTATCTCTCATTCTCTCTCTCTTAAATAAATAAATAAAATCTTTAAAAAAAAATACTCCCTAGTTATCTTTTCAGTTTTTTCACATTCATATTCACCTCTAATATTCTTTGTATTCACTTCTCTGTTTCTTCATCAATCTTGCTAAGCGTTCATCAGTTTTATTAGTCTTTTCAAATAAAGAGCTTCTGGCTTTGTTGATTCTATATGTTGCATCTTTCTTTACTATTTCATTTTTTTCTCTAATCTTTACTATTTCCCTCCATCTGCTTTCTTTGGATTCTTTCATTGTTATTCTTTTTCTAATTTTTTAAGTTGGATGTTCAGCCCGTTTTCATCCTTTCTTCCATCCTAATAAAAGTATAGTGCTCGTTTCAGCAGCACATATACCATCCTAATAAAAGTATGAAAGACTATTCATTTCTTTCTAAGTATATTTTTTATTTGCACCCTCAAACTTTTGTTTTTTGGTATTCTCATGATCATTTCCATGATGATTTCATCTTTGACCCATAGATTATTTTAAAATGTGTTTTTACATTTCTGACTATTTGAAAAGAATACACATTCTCATGATTGAGTGCAGGGAGGCTTCCATACTTGTCTGTTAATTCAACTATGTAAATTGTGTGCTGCTTAAATTTATATTTATACTGGTTTTTTAATCTCCACAGTCTATGAATTGCTGACCTTATGTTAAAATCTTCCACCATGGCAGTAAGATTTGATTTCTCCCTATAAAGGAGTTTACCTTTCTGACTATATTTGCCTCCATATTTTGAAGCTATGTTGTTAGGCACAGGCGAGTTTAGATTTGTGACATATTCACGATTAATCAAACCTTTTATCATGATGTGGTTCCCTTTGAATGTCCTCTGATGCTTTTTGCCTTAGAGTCCTTTTTTTTTTTTTTTTGCCTTAAAATCTATTTTGTCAGGGTGCCTGGATGGCTCAGTCATTAGGTGTCTGCCTTCAGCTCAGGTCATGATCCCAGGGTCCTGGGATCGAGCCCCACATTGGGCTCCCTGTTCAGCGGGAAGCCTGCTTCTCCCTCTCCCACTCCCCCTGCTTGTGTTCCCTCTCTCGCTGTCTGTCTCTCTGTCAAATAAATAAATAAAATCTTTTAAAAAATCTATTTTGTCTAATAATCGTACAGCTATGTGATATTCATCATATATATTTTTCAATTTTTTCACCTATATCTTTGGGTTTGGGGTGTGCCTCTTGAAAATAGCAAGTAGCTGGAGTTTTAAAATTACAGCAGTTGTAATTACCGACTTACATGGATTCTGTGCATCCTTCGCTTGTCTTCCCATGCCTTCCCTGTTTTTTCTCCTCCTTACTTTACTTCTTTTGGATTAATAGATCCCTTGTTCCATCTTCCCCTCTACTTACTGAAGGTCACACTGTCCATTTCAACATGGATATTTAAATTACCTTAAGTTTAATCTTTTAAACTCTCATGCATTTTATGCAGTTGAATATTCTACATCAATTGAAAAATAATTCTACATCAGTTGAAAAATTATTCTACATCAATTGGAAAATACAGCAATTGAAAAATTTCCAAAGGATATTTTATGGCATATGAAAAGGTTCATATGGAAAAACATGACTCCTGTCTAGGTGCAGCTTATCCAACCCATATTTTCTCCTTAGGGCACTTCACAGCCCTCGTGTGCTTAGGAACTACACTGCTGTGCTTGGAGCCGCTCTAAGCATGGGACTCACCATCACACTGAATAGACCACAAAAAAAGACAGTTGTTCACACAGTATGGGAGCTGAAACAAGAAGGCACGTTGTCACTTAGCTCAACCTCAGCTGGAAACACATGGGTGCTTTGGGTGACTCCAATTTTCTGCCACTCTGCACAGATCCATGAATGACAGTGAAAGAGACATGAGTAGTGATTTGGAGTTACAAATGCATTTTGAGGAAGCAGACAGATTCACAAATATAGAATCTATGAATAATGACAATCAACTATATGTGGGGGGGTGTGTACTTACATATATATATCATATTAAATGACATCTTTGAATGTATAGAAAAAAGACTGGAAGGATACACATCAAATCATGGGTATTTGTGGACAGTTTTGAGGTCTCAGCATTTTTCAGATGATCTATAAGAATGATCAATGAACTGACCTCATGTTCCCAAAGTTATTGACAGAGAGGCTGAGTGTGGTCCTTGTGTCTTTCCTAGCCTTGTTTCAGTGACAAGACTAACAATCTGGAGGCTTACGTGAAATGGTTCAACAGACTGTGCTACCTCGTGGCGACTGAGATCTGCATGGTGGGTAGAAAGCTGGGGAGCATGACCCGGTACGGCCAAAGGTGGCAGGGGTTGGGGAGAGCCCACCTGGGAGGGAACCAGAAGGGTATCTTGAGCCTGTCAGTATCCAAGCCCAGGATCAAGCTGGGCACCTCTCTGGGACAGCAGGTGTCACCCAGCTTGCCTGCAGTGACATTTCCCTCTGGGTAGAGCCTGGCACGGATCCACTGGACTCTGACATGGGGCATCAGAGACCACTTGCTGAAGGTGTGAGAGGCAGTTTGCTGCTCGGCCAGGTGGATCTGCTCCCTCCATCTGTGCCTGTCGGCCTTGGGTGCCCTGGCCTGCAGCCACACTGTGCTTGGCTCTCTCTGGATTTAGAGTAGAAATGACCCAACCTTTAAGAACTGGGAGATTATACATGCAAAGCCCAGGTCTCCAACTTCTTCCAGAAAGCAGGAAGACTTGTCAACACTGGGCCAGAGGCACATGTCACCAAGGCATGGTCCCTCCCTGTCTACCCTCTTCTCTTGGAGTGCAGGGAGCCTCATCAAAACCCCCTCCCACCGTCAGGTGAAGCCCTGGGGCCATTTGTGTCGGGGAAAGATTGGAGGCAACACAGGTGCTGGGTGGAGCTCTCCGGGAGCAAATGCTGAGACAGAAATTGGGATAAGAGAGAAAGGAGCAGAGGCAGGGCCACTCAGAAGGAGAAGCTGGTCTGCGATGCCTCAGCCTCGGGAGTGCTTCTGGCTGAGGGCCCACAGCGGGTGGAATGCTTGGCCTCTGTCCCCCTCCTTGCTCGGCCATCACTGTCACTGTGCAGGCTGCCCGGGAGGGACAGGAAGGACCTCAGGAGGGAGGCTTTCCTAAGGGGGTTTGGGCAGCATGTCTCACACTTCTTGGTAAAGACCACTGCTGCGCAGAAGTAAGCAAGCAAGATCTGTATGGGAAGAACGCAAGGCTTCCAGAGGCCCCACCTGCTTCCTGCATTTCCATCTCTGGCCTGGCAGCTCAGAGGGGGCTTTGCTTGGGCAAAGCTGGATTGAACCCTCCCGGGACTTGGGCAGTGCCTCAGTCCAGGACGGCCCAGGGGATGACCCAGTTTGTTTGGAGCCATCAGAGAAGTCACAGCCCCAAGCGTGTGGCCATAAGCTGGGGATGAGGTCATGCGGTCATTCAACAGAAAGCAAGGGAGGGGCTACTCCAGGGACAGGGCCTGGGTCAGTGTGTGGCCCCAGTGTGGGCAGAGCGAGCGTGGTGTGGGGGGACAGGCGAGGGAGCCAGACCAAGAGGGCGGATTGGTGTCTTGAGCACAGCAGCAGGCTCCTCTGCCCCATGGAGTCCTGCCAGGCCCCACCTGAGCCCTCCAGGGCGGTGGGCTTTGCTGGGCCTGCCCAGGACGCGCTGAGATCCTGAGCCCTCGGGCTGCTGACTGCCCCAGGATCAGGCATCTCGGCCATAAACGGGGCTGAGAGCATGTTGATGAGGGACTGGCCCCATGATGGGGTGGGGACGTGTTACCACTGAGGCTCAGGTGCTCTGTCCCCAGCCCGCCAAGAAGAAGCAGAGGGCCCAGGTGGTGGAGTTCTTCATCGATGTGGCCCGTGAGTGCTTCAACATTGGCAACTTCAACTCTCTGATGGCCATCATCTGTGAGTAGGCCGGTGGGCCCCGGGCCTCGCTGGGAGCGCCCCCAGAGAGGCTGGAGCGGGCACCCACGGTGGGTGGGCTACGAGCCAGGGTGCTCCTCGGAGCAGGGTGGGTGCTGCTGGGCCCGGAGGTCCTGGAGAGGTGCCCCCTTTGAGGCAAGCTTACCCTCCTCAGAGGGGCTTCATGAAGACTTGGCTGTGTATCCCCAGATCCAGGGAGAGCTGGGACCTAAAGCAGACCCTGGTCACTGTGGGGCCAGTGTGGTGGGGAGTGGGGCAGGGGCCTGCACACACAGCTGCCAGGCTCCCTGGGACACAGTGTCCACCAGCACCCACCCACCCATCCACCATCCAGCCGTCTGCAGCGGGCTCAGCCTCGGTAAGGTGTAGCCACCCCCAGGCGTCCTGCCCGAGGGAGTAAGCAGACTTTGTGGCCCGGAGATGCCCCCCCACCCCCCGCCCAGCTCGACCCTTCCTCTTGCAGCTGGCATGAACATGAGCCCCGTCTCCAGGCTGAAGAAGACCTGGGCCAAAGTGAAGACGGCCAAGTTTTTCATCCTCGAGGTGAGCAAGGCTGCTGGGCTGCCGGCTGGCCCTGGCCGACCCTGGGACACAGCTGTCCAAATGCCTCCCTATCTCCTTCTAGCACCAGATGGACCCAACAGGGAATTTCTGCAACTACAGGACAGCCCTGCGGGGGGCAGCCCATCGCTCCCTGACCGCCCACAGCAGCCGGGAGAAGGTAGGTCTGAGGTTTGCCTGGTCTTCAGAGCACCTCCCTACTCCGTACCTTGGCCCCGGGTGGGCTGTAGCAGAGAGCCAGGATGCAGACTCCAAGGTCACCTGGTCCAGCCCCCTGCCCTTCTGCAGCATCTGTATAGACAGCCATGCTCCTTGCATGCCTCCAAAATGGGGAACTCACCACCTCACAGGACATATCAGCCCATACTCACACAGCTTCCACTGGTAGGAAATGCTTCCTTATTGGACTGGGGTTGTCCTCTCTGGCTCTCTGGAGGGCCGTGCAGAGGGAGGCTGCTCCCTCTCTCTTTTTTTTTTTTAAGATTTTATTTATTTATTTATTTATTTATTTATTTATTTATTTATTTATTTATTCATTCATTCATTTATTCATTCATTGAGTGAGTGCGCGCAAGTGGGGAGGGACAGAGGGAGAGAGACAATCCCAAGCAGACTCCTCGCTGAGCATGGAGCCCAACGTAGGGCTCAATCACACCACCTTGAGACCATGCCCTGAGCCAAAATCCAGTCGGATGCTCAACTAGCTGAACTACCCAGCTCCTCACCCCCCCCCAGACTATTCCTTTAGCGCCCCCCAGGCCTCTCCTGCTTCCAAAGTCAACAGCCCAGGCTCCAGTCCCCTCCCCACTTGGATCTCTTTGGTCCCTGAACAGTTTGACTTGTCAGATCAAATTGTTTCAGATCAAATGGTCTCTAAGTGCTCAGAGTCTTCCATCACCTTACTCCAAATGCAAGACCTTCACTGATGGGGCCTCAGATCACAGTCACGTTTTTGACACTGAGTGAACCAAGCTTCTCACTCACTAAAACTGCCTTTTCACAGGCTCTGTTCTTCTACATTGCGGGGGGGGGGGGGAGGTGCCTTTGCTGACCCTGATCAATTGTATTGGTCTCCCAAATTCTCCTGGTGGCCTCCCACACCAGAAACTGCGCCTCGGGATTGCAGCAAGCCTCTGACTTAGGACCTATCACCAGCCTGGCAATTAGAGTGGTCATCTCCATGGGAAGAAACCACCAAGGCTTGCTGTGCCCTGTCTGCCTGGTCTCTGGGCAGGAATATTGGTGGAATTAGGTCTCTGCCATGGTTTGCGCAGGTCTGTTTCCAGCCCACGGGGTCGCAGAACAAGCTGCTTGTCTTGAAATTCAAAGTCACTCAGAATTGGACCGGATGGGCACCAGGGGTTAGTTCGGCTTGGGGAGCAGACTGAGACAGGCACACTTGTGCCCCCCGGGAGGCCTTCCAGCCCTGCACGCCCCGCCCAGCAGGGGGACTGCACACAGATCCTGGCCACACTGCTGGTCACATGCTATGCAGCTGGCCTTTCCTGGTCAGGCTGTGAGCCCCTCGGCAACTCTAGGTCTGAGGTGGGTTGCTGCCGGGGAGCAGCATTCAGAGAGGCAAGATCTCAAAATCCAGGGCAGGTGAGCCTGTCCCCCCGGGAGCCAGGAAGCTGGAAAGCCAGAGCGGCAGGGACAGCGACCTTGCTTTATTGAGCACCTGCTACCCGAGGGCCACTCGACTCTGTCACCGGCCCCGTTTAATTCTGACGACGACTGCTGGAGTCTAGCAGGGCCATTTCCCGGATGAGAAGACAGAGTCTCAGAGAGGAAATCTCACTGTCTAGTCACACAGCAAGTAGGCAGCAGGGCCAGGAATCAGACTCAGCCTCTCCGGCACACCACCGGGCTGCCTCCCGTTCCCAGGGCGCAGGTGCTGGGCAGCAATCGCAGAGCTGCTGACCTGTGGCCCAGGAGCGGGACTGCGGTGGGGGTGGCGGGGGGTGTATGCAGAGCTGACTGCAGCCTTTGGGCTGAGCTGTCAACTGCGGCAACTGGCTTTTCCTCCATCCGTGCTGGCCAGGTGGCCGTGGGGCAGACTGGGCTGCCCTGTACCTGCACGCTGAGCGCCCTTCCAGCTCGGGGGTGTGGGGATGCCGTGGTTTAGGTCTGGGGCTAGAGGTGGGTGATTTACGGAGCTGTGCATTCATTTCACTTCGCTGCATTCTCCTCTAACTTCCAAAGAGATACGGACCATCAGCTGGGCCCACGGGAGGTGCTTCATCAATGGGTGGGAGACTGGAGGATGGATGGTTGGGTGGATAGAAGGATAGAAAGATGGATGGAAGGAAAGGAAAGAAGGAAGGAAGGAGGGAAGGAAGGAGGGAGGGAGGGAGGGAGGGAGGGAAGGAAAGAAGGAAGGAAGGAAGGAAGGAAGGAAGGAAGGAAGGAGAGAGGGAGGGAGGGAGGGAAGGAAGGAAGGAGGGAGGGAGGGAGGGAGGGAGGGAAGAAGGAAGGAGGGAAGGAGGGAGGGAGGGAAGGAAGGAAGGAAAGAAGGAAGGAAGGAAGGAAGGAAGGAAGGAGAGAGGGAGGGAGGGAGGGAAGGAAGGAAGGAGGGAGGGAGGGAGGGAGGGAGGGAAGAAGGAAGGAGGGAAGGAGGGAGGGAGGGAAGGAAGGAAGGAAAGAAGGAAGGAGGGAAGGAGGGAGGGAGGGAAGGAAGGAAGGAAGGAAGGAAGGAAGTATGCTTGCAGATGTTCTCGCAATTCCCGGCTGCCCCAGCTGAAATCTGGAGACCAGGAGGCTCCAGTGGTCATGGCATTCTATGCTTTCTTCCTGCCTGCTCCCCTCCCCCCATCTTTGTGATGGGGCCCACTGCACACGGGCTTCTTCGGATGACCCCCAGATGGAACTGCTCAGCTCCAGAAAGCAAGGGCAGTGGGGTACAGTCCTGCCAGCCAGGATGCTAAAGCCTGATAGGATGGTAGCCTGGACCCACGTGGACAGGCAGAAATGGTGAGAAGTTCTCAGACATGGAGAACGCTGCCTCCCTGAGGACCAGCCCCAGTGCCCAGTGTCCAGCAGGCCTGCTCCGGGCCCCTGAGGAGCTGTGTCCACAGAGTCCCACTGCCCTTAAGCCCCTCCCTGTCTTGGCCCATGTCCCCATTCCAACCTAGTGCAACCATCATGCACTGACCCTGGGCCTGGGGCTCAGCACCAGCGGTGGGGTGTGGGGGAGATGCACAGAGACCACCCACCCTCCTGGCACAGGGAGGAAGCCAGCAAGACAGGGGCTCTGGAGCCAAGCCACCTGGTCCTAGTCCTGCCTCTGGTACTTATTGCTGTGTGAGCTTTTATGAGTTGCTTAACCTCTCTGGGTCTCGGCTTCTTGTCATAAGGTGGGGTAATAGAGCCCTGCTTCACAGAACTTGCTAGGAATGAAACTCTGATCCCCGTGCACAGAATATTTGGCACAGTGAAGTCCTCAGGCCCACCACCCCTCGGTCCTGGACGAACCAGGCAACTGGTCTCCCCGCTTAATCTGGCTCAGGTCCCAGCCCCAGTGTTCACTCACGGGGTGACCTTGGGCCAGGCCCTGCTGTTCTGTGGGCCTCAGTCTCCCATCTGCCCTGCCCCATCGAGCCGTCCATGCTTCTGTACTGAGCAGCATGGTCATGCCCAGCTCCTCACCTCAAAGCCCTTGTCAACTTGGATGGCGGGGGGGCGGGGGTGGGGGAGAGCCAGAAACATCGGGGCCTGGCGCCTGGTCCCAAAGGTGATGGGCTAGAGGCTGCTCCTGGCTGGCCTGGCAGCAGGTGCATAACTCTGGAGCCCTAGGGCAGAGCAGGTGTATTAGTCCCTTGGGGCCGACATACAAAGCACACCAACTGGGTGGCTTGGAACAACAGAAATGTATTATCTCCCGGTTCTGGAGGCCAGCTACCAAAATCAAGATTGTCAGGGCCATGCTCCCTCCAAAGGGTGTATCCTTCCTGGCCCCTTCCGGCTTCTGGTGGCCCCAGGTATTCCTTGGCCAGGGGCCAGTCCCTCCCGCCTCGGCCCCCGTCTTTGCATGGCTCTCTTTGCTGCGTATGCCCAAATTGCCTTCTTTCCTCAAGGACCTCAGTCCCTAGAGTGGAGCTCATCACGCCCGGTGTGACCTCACCTTAACTCAGTCCCATCTGCAGAGACTATCTATCTCCAAATAAGGTCCCGTTCACAGGCACTGGGGGTTAGGATTCGAACGTATCTTTTGGGGGGCCACAGTTCAACCCACAGCAGCCAGCTCCCTGAGGGTTGTCTGAGCTGTCAGCAGTGGGTGTCCCTTCTCTAGGGGTCAGCAGTTGGCTTTTGTGCAGAGCACGGAGAGAGAAGCAAGGCATCCAGCAGTGACACACAGAGACCCCCGCCCTTCTCAGGCTGAGCTCAGAAGTCAGTCCCCTCAGGCACCAGAACAGGGATGCAACAGGATCGGATCTCTAGCATCAGGCATAAAATGACAAATCCCTAAATATATATTTTTAAAAGTAGGCCACAGAACTGTGCAACAGATGGTTCACATTCCGTATGTATTTAATGGCGGCCTCCGCATGCACCTGTATTCCAACTGGAGCACTTGAACCATGGGGCCTAGAGCTGTGGATCCCTGGATTGTGGGGACAAACTGCCACAGCTTCTCCCAGCGGGCAGTGGAAGAAATGTTCAAGGGGCACTGGGACCGTGCATCTTTGATCCAGCCCCAACACAGGGGGAATGGCACTGTATACAGTAGGCGCTCAGTTGGCACTGGAGTCTGATGGGGCCTGGGAGGAAACAGTCTGGCCATTGCTGACTGAGGGCTGACCAGCATCCTCTCCCTTCCAGATCGTCATTCCCTTCTTCAGCCTGCTCATCAAAGACATCTACTTCCTGAACGAGGGCTGTGCCAACCGCCTCCCCAATGGACACGTCAACTTTGAGGTAGGGTCCAAGGGCCTCAGAGTGTCAAAGCCCCCAGGACAGGGGTACTGGACTAATGGGGACTTGAGGCAGAATGCCACAGTTTACAAGACATCGGGGCGGAATTACCAGGGTCCCCCCCCACCCCCCACTTCTCCCTTCCACAGGAGGAGACTGAGGCTCATTGATCCCCCACTGCCCACCCACAGGTGAGGCAGACTCATTTTCAGCCCTTGAAGAGCACCAGGCTGGGGAAAGCCCCACAGACCCACAGTGACAATGGGCGAGGTGCTAGGATGGGGCACAGGGCATGGGCCAGGGGAGGCCTCCCAAAGGAGGGCCCCTGAGCCCCCGAAGAGGTGGTCAGGCAGAGTGGGCAGAGGGAAAGAAGGATTTCTACTCCCTCTGAAGACACTCACTGACACCAGCTCGAGTGTCCCCTCCTCCAGGAAGCCCCCTTTGACCACCCAGACAGAGGGAGGCCTGTGCTCAGTGGGCTGTGCATTCCTCCCTCACAGCTCCTTAGAAACAAAGTTAGGCTGACCTCCCACATAGGACCACCCGGCACACATGTCTTGGAGTGGCCAGTGGGCTAGGCATGGTGGGGCCAAGGCCCAGGAGCCCTGAGAGCATTGGGCAGTGAGAGAAAGCGGTCACTGAGTCAGACAAGCATGCCATGCAGCGGTGGCATGCCCCAGTCTGCAGGAAGGACGAGGCTCTTCTCCACGGGGAGAAGGTGCACCCTAGCGCCGGCTCCACCCAGCCTCCAACACCATGGGGCAGTCAGTCTGGGCTGGCCCCTGCTCTCTGTGGGCCTCAGTCTCTCCCTCTGTAAAGCGGGGCTTCAACCACAGCTGCCCTGCAGGTGTCCCCGGCCGGGTGGGGGGCCCCCACCCAACACCTGGGCCCTTTGGCCTGGAACTGCGTGTGCTGTGGGGTCTCACACAGACACAGACCCCCCAGCAGATCTTCACGTGCCACAGGCAGGCCTGGCTACCCCTGAGGCAGCCTGGGCGCTGCATCCCTGGGGCAGTCTGGGCTGGAGGTGACATGGAGGAGGCTGGGCTTGGGTGAGACTGCAGGGGCCTGGGGGGGCTTGGATTGGACTGTCCAGGAGAGCCTACACATACCAGGTGTGGGAAGCCCTGTACTGGGCCCTTCTTGAACTGGTCCTCAAAACCAAGGCCAAGGGATCAAGGGATGAAAGGCAAGACTGCAAGGTGCTCGTGTGGCCCCAGATTTGGGGCCCAGGCAGTGGGGGCTGGAGCCGGCCACCAGGACTGATCAAAGGATGCCACAGAGGATAGTTCCCACCCAGGCATGACTTGGTGCTGCTATTTATTTAAAATCCTTCAAGTTAGCACCGTTTTTTTTTTAATTTAAATGAATTTACTTAAAGTTTACTTAAATAAAATTCTACTTAAATGGATTTACTTTAATCTTCCTTAAATATATTTATGTACATTTATTTGCCTCATTCTCTAAATAAACAAACTTGTAAGGATAATCACAAAAATTAATAGAAGTAAACTAGAGTAATATTTACATCTAGCCAAATGCACTGCCTGCTGCTGATGAGCCCTAGATGCTCTCTCCCCAGATTCCTCAGAGGGAATGAAGAGATACAGCAAACACCCACCATTCCCGTTGGGGGATTCTGTCATTTACTGCCTGGTGCTTTGCCCTGCCCTCCCCGGAGGTGGGCCTCCCTAGGAGAGATGGGTGGGGCTGGCCCACTCTTACAGGTGACCTCCAGGCACTGGGGTGCTCCCATTTTGTGTCTCTCTGACCCTGGCAGAAATTTCTGGAGCTGGCCAAGCAGGTTGGAGAGTTCATCACATGGAAACAAGTGGAGTGTCCCTTTGAGCAGGACCCCAGCATCACCCACTACCTGCACACCGCTCCCATCTTCAGCGAAGATGGTAAGGTGGTCCCATGGCCTCTGTCACCCCCAGATCTGGGACTCTCGGGTGGTCTCTTAGTCATATCTACATTTGGGGCCCCTGCTCTGAGCAGGGTGTACCATGCCCATGTTTCCTGGATCTGAGAGGGAGCAGAGAAGGCTGCATCCCCTGGCTGGATGGTTGCCACCCCCACAGCACAAGACAGGCGCCCAAGGAGCTGCAGGTTGGGACCTCAAGGGTCCCCAGGGCCAGGCTTCCCCTTGGACACAGCATGGGTGCTGTTGGGCATCATAAATCTAAACCATCTGTCTGACCCATTCTCCCTCATTGGTAAAGTTGGCATAATGATAAGAACTCCCCTCCCAGTGCTCACACAAGGAAGGTGGAGCCCTGGCTCACTGTGCGTCTTTCCACAGCTGGGTATGTGTACGTGTGTGTGTGTGTGTGTGTACGCACATATATGAGGCATCTTTTCTCCAGAGTGCCGTTCATGTCTATCCCCTCCAGTAAATCAGCATTCCCATCTGATCATTTATCAAATATGACAAATTTGCTTATGAATTTGCTAAGCAAGCTTACTCCAGGAGTCCCCTCCTTCAGGAAGAGAAAGTGCTGGAAGCAAGTGGTCATCTGGGCCTGAGTTGATCATCCCAGTGGAGGTGGTATGGTCCCATGGTTAGCTGCTTCCTGGATCCAAGACCTTCAACCCACCCTGAGAGGCCCCTGCTCAGCACAAAGGAGGCCTGGCTCCTCTTCACAGCAAGCATCTTATGAAGGGATTCCCCACTCATGCTCAGGAGAACATTTTCTGCCAAAAACAAAAACTTAGGGGAAGGATCTTTTAATGATTTTGCTTTTAAGTGTTAATACTTTCAAGTTTTTTCTTATGTTTTGGAGCCAGTAACTTTTTGGAGGGATCTCACCTGTAACTGGAAGCCCAGCAGCATGATGGATAAACCAGCCTGAGCTGTTCCCACCCCAGCAAGCTGTATGACCCTGGGCAGGTGCCTCACCCTCTCTAAGCCTCACCTGCTGCATCTATAAAGTGGGGTAATGAGAGAACCTACTTCAGAGGCCACAGTGAGAATTACTTGAGTTGGCACAGGCAAAGCCCATAGGACAGCCCTCCACTGATACTAGTTTGTGTTAGTTTCCTACTGGGCCTGTAACAAATCACCACAAACATGGTGGCTCAAAACAACTCTAATTTATCCTCTTTCCCTTATGGAGGTTATGGTCCAAAATCAGTTGCACTGGGCTGAAATCAAGGTGTCAGCAGAGCTGGTTATTTTGGGAGGCTCTGAGGGGAGGGTTGTTTCCTGGCCTGTAATGACTTGTATTTATGGCCACCCATATTCGTTGGCTAGTCACCCTTCCTACACCTTCAGATCACATCATTCCAACCTCTGCTTCCACCATTACATCATCTTCCCTCTCCTGTGGCCAAGTCTCCCTCTGTCTACCTCTTAGAAGGACACTTGCAGTGGCATTTAGGGTCCTGCTGGATAGTCCAGGAGAATCCCTCCATTTCCAGATCCTTAACTTAATCCCATCTGCAGAGTCCCTTTCGGCCATGGAAGGTAAATATTCACAGGCCCCAGGGATTAGGATCTGGATATCTCTGGGGACCATTATCCAACCTACAACACTGGTTACTGAGATGATTGCTAATAACAATTAGCCAATAGAGGTTGGGCAATAAAATGTGTCAAAGGCATATTAGGAGAGGGGTGGGGGGGCCTGGGGCAGGGAGAGGAGTGAGAGAAGGGCATTTCATTCCTTTCTTTAGCCAAGAGTATCTCTAGAGAGCCTACTATGTGCCAAGTGGCGATTTGGCTATGAACATACAAATCAAACCCTGGCCTTTCTGACCAGCACCTTCCAGTGACCTTTCTTCCTCCTCTCACTCCCCGTCCCCTGAAAAAAGTGGAGAAAGCAGGAGAAGGGACCTGAGCTGGGTTGAGCCCCAACTGGGTCAGTCACAGCCCCTGACAGAAATCCTGTCCTGCCCTCAGCTCTGGGCTCCCCGTGGCAGGACCCGCCTAGCAATCAGGTCAACCTTGAGGCTCCCTGAAATAAATGATAACATAGAAAGTATCAGCAAAGAAACAGAAGACATAAGGAAGAACCAAATGGAAATTATAGAACTGAAAAGTACAATAACTGAAATAAAAAACTGAGTGGATGGGCTCAGAAGCAGAATGGAGAGGACAAAGGAAAGAACTGGTGAGCTAGAAGACAGAACAATAGAAATTATACGATCTGAACAACAGAGCCTCAGGGACCTGTGAGGTCCCCAACAAAAGATCTAACACTCTTGTCATCAGAGTCTGGAAAGGAAGGGGACAAAACAGGCAGGGTTGAAAAAACTCATCCAAGAAGTAATGGCTGGAAAGTCCCCAGATTTGGAAAAGGTGTAAACCTAGAGATTCAAGAAGCTGAGTGAATCCCGAAGAGAATAAATCAAAAGAAACCCACACCAAGATACATCATAGTCAAACTTCTGAAAACCAAAGAAAAAGAAACAAATTTTAAAAGCACGGAGAGAAAAATGACACTTTACCTACAGGGTCAAAACTATTTGGATGACATTAGATTTCTCATCAGAAACTACGATGGCCAGAGGCAGTGGCATAGTTTTCAAGTGCTTCAAAAAAATAACTGCCGGGCGCCTGGGTGGCTCAGTTGGTTAAGCGACTGCCTTCGGCTCAGGTCATGATCCTGGAGTCCCAGGATCGAGTCCCGCATCAGGCTCCCTGCTCAGCAGGGAGTCTGCTTCTCCCTCTGACCCAACCCCCTCTCATGCTCTCTCTTTCTCTCTCTCTCATTCTCTCTCTCAAATAAATAAAATCTTAAAAAAAAATAAATAAATAACTGCCAACCCAGAATTCCATATCCAGTGAAACTATCCCTCAGGAATTTACTACAGATAAATCAAAATGGAATTCTAAACACTGTTCAGATAGCTCACAGGAAGCTGGTTCTTTGAAAAGAACTGTAAAATTGCCATCCTCCAGCAAAGAACCTCTTGACAAAGAAAATGTAGAAGACAGAAATTGCTAATATCAAGACTGAAATGGAGAATATCACCACAGACTCTGCCAACATTGAAGAGCTAGTAAGGAAATAATATGAACAACTCTACACACATTAATTTGACATGTTGGATGGAATGGACCAATTCCTTAAAAAACACAAACTACCACAAACTCAACACAAAGATCAGCTGAATAGCCCTATGACCATTAAGGAAATCTCATTTGTAATTCTAAAACAGCCCAGAAATGAAATCTCTGACTTCAGATGGTTACACTAGAGAATTCTATTAAACATTTGAGGAAGACTTAATACAAATCCTGCACAATCTTTTTCAAAAAACAGAAGAGGAGAGGACTTCCCAGTTCATTTTGTGAAGCCAGTATTGCCCTGATACCAAAACCAGACAAAGACAGTAAAGAAAAAGAGAGTAAAGACCAAGATCCCTTGTGAATATAGATGCAAAAATTTCTTAACAAAATTTAGCAAATAGAATTTGGCAATACCAAAAAATAATTACATACCATTACCAAATGAGTTTATTCCAGAGATACAAGGCTGTTCAATATTTGAAAATCAATCAGTGTGATCTATAATATTAACAAGCTAAAGGAGAAAAGTCACTTGATTATATCAATTGATACAGGAAAAGCATTTGACAAATTTCAACATGCAGGCATGGGAAAAACTCTCAGAAAAATAATAGAGGGGAATTTATCAACTTAATAAATTGCATCTACAAAAACTTTTCCACTAATATAATGTTTAATGGTGAAAGACGGAATGCTTTCTCAGTAAGAGCAGTAACAAGGCAAGAATATCTACTCTCACCATTTTTATTCAAGATAGTAATGGAGATCTAGTCCATGCAATAAGGCAAGAAAAGAAAATACAGATCAGAAAGGAAGACTTAACATTGTCCCTATTTGCGAAAATGTAAAAAGTCTCAAAGAATCTGCAAAACTCCTAGAATTAAGTGGTTAAGCACAAGTTGAAGAATACAAGATAAAGATGCAAAAATCTATTATATTTCTATGTGCTAACAATGAATATGTGGACACTGAAATTAAAAATACAATCCCATCACTCAGGATAGTCACTCAAAAACATGAAATACTTCGGTGTAAATCTAACAAAATATGTTCAAGGTTCGTATGCCAAAAACTGTTGATGACAGAAATCGAAGATCTAAGTAAACGGAGAGACAGGATGTTCATGAATGGGAAGGCTCACATAGCAAAGATACTAATTCTCCTCCCCAAATTTAAGTACAGGTTTAATGCAATTCCTATCAAAATCTCAACAGGACTTTTTTGCGGATAAAGGCACAATTGATCTAAAATGTATATGAAAAGACAAAGGAACTAGAAGAGCTGAAACAATTTTGAAAAAGAATAAGAGGGGAGGGATCACTCTACCAATAGTGAAGCTGATATAATACAGCTATGCTCCTCAAGGCCATGTAGTATTTGTGAGACAGATACATGGATCAATGCGACAGAATGAGGAACCCAAGAATAGACCCATGCAGATGTGCCCGATGATTGACAACAGAGAGAAAGCAATACAACGGAGGAAAGACAGATCTTGCCAAAACGGTGATGGTGCATTTGAACACCCATAAGCCAAAAAGTGAGCCTCGACCTCAACCTTACACCTTCTACAAAAAAATTAACTCCAAATGAATCACAGACCCGAATGCAAAATGTAAAACTATACAACTTTCAGGAAGAATAAAAACAACAGCAAATCTTCGGGATGTAGAACTAGTTAGAGTTTCTCATAAAACTAAATATGCAACTACCGTCTGACTCAGCAATTGCGCTCTCAGGCATTTATTTGTCCCAGAGAAACAAACCCTCATGTTCGCACAAAAACCCGCACTCCAGTGTTTATAGCAGCTTGATTCGTTGTAGCCAGACACTGGAAACAGGGCAGATATCCTCCAGTGGCTGAGTGGCTAAAGACACACTGTGGTATATCCGTGCTGTGGAGTCCTGTACAGCAGGAAAAGGGAGTGAAGGATGGATACACACTACAGCTTTGATGAACCCCGGAGAATTACTCCCAGTGAAGAACCCGTCCCAAATGTTACGTACTGATCCCACTCATATCACACTCACAGAATGACAAAATCTGGACATGGAGAACCTATTAGTGGTGGCCAGGGGCTGAGAAGGGGGTGGGATGGAGGGAAGTGGCTGGTCCTTACGAGGGCAGCCTGAGGGATCCCGGTGGTAATGTGGGTGTTCTGTGTCCCGATGGGTGCCGATGTCATCGTCCCGCTGGTGGTCCTGGGCTATAATTTTGCAAGTGCTTCCCATGGGGAGAAACTAGGGAAAGGGTACACTGACCTCTCTGTATTAATCGGTTCATAGGACTGCATGGGAGTCTACAGATTCCCTTGCAGCTAGTTTAATTTAGGAACCAAAAGCAGGTCAGACTCCGGTGTAGAACAGGTTATTATCACCAACCGTAACTGTGTAATTTCACCTTGCTTCCTGACTAGGTCTTTATTTGGCTTCTTATGAAAGTGAGAGCCCAGAGAACCAAACAGAAAAAGAGAGGTGGAAATCTCTAAGGTGAGTCTGTGAGCCAAGACAGAAGTGGGGACAGGCTGACGGGGTGGGGGGGGGTGTGGCAGGGAGAGGTATGGGTGCTTAGGGCCAGGCCAGGGCCCGGGGGCTTTGTGGATACCCAGGTCCCCGGGGACGGGGGCAGGTCAGGCCAGGCTCTTAGGGGTGGTGGCAGAACTCAGGCGCTGGGGTAGGAGGGAGGCTGGGATTGCAAACCATCCCCCAAAATCCATGGCTGCAGGCTGCCCCTGTGGGCTGTCAAGATGTGTGTCCAGGTCCAGGACCCCCCCCCGCCCCGGTCCATATTCTTATGCCAGAAAGTGAGGCAGTCCCCCTCCTGCTTCTTCAGCCTACAAATGCAGCCAAGTGGTGGTTCGTGGACCCACAGCAGTGGCCCCTGACAACTGAGCCAAGAGGGTTGTACAGAGCCCCTCCGGGGCGGGAGTTGCCTGCCTAGCAGGTGACACGCCGGATGGAAGTATAATCACCACCCCGAACATGTTTAAATCTGCAGATCTTCTATTTTGGGGAAGACGTGAGAAGCTGGAGGAGGAGGAAGGAGGAAGTCAGCAGAAGCCTTCCACAGCCCTGCCTTAGCCGGCCCGGCAGAAAATAAGAGGTGTTGGCACCTCACTGCTTTGCAAACCGTGACCCCACGGCCTGGCGCCCGCCCCAGCAACCACACGGCCCGGGAGACCTTTCTCCACCTTCTGTGGAACTTCAGCTCCGGGGAAGGGCCCAGGGCCTCCTGACCTGCGGGTAGCACGTGCCTCGGGGGCTCTGCCTTCAGGACGGTGGGGGTCACATTGCGGGCCAGTCGGTCCATCCTCAGCAAGGACGTGGCACCGCCCCCAGAGCGTTGGGTGACTGCGGTGTCACTCTGTTCCTGGGTGATGAGCAGCACTGAGGCTGACCCCCCGTCTGTCCCCAGGTGGCCTGGGAGCACCCACATCTCCAGCAGGCACCACCAGCGGCCCCTGTCGTTCTGCTGATGGACCCTACCCTGCACCCCCCAACCCTGGGATGGGCTGGTTTCTGCAGCCCAGTTCACCCCCTTTCCAGATCCTGCTGGTATCAGGGGACAGCTTTCTGGTGACAGCTGTGACGCAGGTCACAGGACAAATTTGAGTCACAAGAATGACAACATGTACAGGACACTGTAAACTTTAGAGTTGGTATAAACACGTGCGTACACCCTGTGTAGCCACGTCCACACTGCTTCTCACTCGTGGGCCTGGGAGGCGCTTCTGTTGGGAGGCGGGGGATGCTGTGGCCTCGGGTCCAGAGAGGGCCATGGTGGCCATTTCCACTCCATAGAGCCCATGTTGGGCTGACAGGGCCCGGCACATGGACACCCACAGCCCTGCATGTGGCCAGACACGTCTCTTCTTGGGGTGGGGTGGGGTTGAGGAGCCCCATTGTGGGTTCCCCCTTGGGTCCCCCCACCCCCAGACCCGCACACACTGAGTCAAGTTTCTGTGCCAGGGAGGAGATGGGCCATGGAGCTGCTGAACCCCCACCCGGCACGTGACCAGGTCCCCCAGCCAGGAAGGCAGGGAGTACGATGTGCACCCCCATATCCTCTCCCAGTCAGGGCCTGCTGGGCAGAGTGGGGGGGTGTGTGTTGGGGTGCACTAACCCACGCTGGCCAGCGCCTAGGCCCCCCTCAGTGCCAGACATGGCTGTCCTGGTGGCATGGACTTGGGTCCCCTCCGAGCGATAGACAAAGACAGAGCAGCCAACACATCCTGGTGCCTCCTCGGACTCGGGGAATTCTGCTCAGCAAACCCAGAATCTCGACAAGGCCCCAGAAGGCATGAGAACGTTCTTTGCCCAGACCAGACCACCCCCTTTGCATCTGAGACCCCAGAGCGGGGGGATAGGCACTGGACTCCAGCCAGCCTCAGGCTCCCGCCCTGCCCTACACCACACCCAGCTCCTGGTGGGGCCCCACGAGCTGCCTAGAAGCCCCTCCTCATCGCATCCCTCGCTCCCTGGCACCCCTCGCTCCCTGGCATCCCTTGGGCAACATTGGGCAACATTATGACAGGACCCTCTGCAGACAGCAGCGGCCACTGTCCCCGCCTCCTGGTCACCCTGAGTACGGCCCGTCCGAGGCGGGGAGCAAGGTCACAGGGGTCTGCGGTCTTGGAGACACATGACGGCCAGTCCGGGGCCGATGCCGATGGAGAGCTCAGGGAGGCCTGCTCAGAGTCCAGTGTCCACCAGAGGATGCTGTCTCCTACCCCAGCCCCAGGGAGACAGGACACTCCAGAGCAGGCTCCCCACTCACCCCCAAGGGCCCAGCTTTGCCACTCACTTGGCTCCATGTCCATCTCCCGATTCCCAAGCGACCTGGTGCAGGAAACCCCAGGACCCGAGAGGAAACCCCAGAGTGCTAAACTTTGGGAGGGACCCGGGGGGCAGCAGGCCACGGTGACTCCCCTGCCTCCTACAATCCCTCACCCAGGCCCAGGGTACCAGCTCATTCTCCAAAGCCAAGCCCCCAAATGCCCCCCCCGCAACAGCCATGCCTCCCTATAGCCAAGGCCCAGCTCAGTCCCTGCTCTCTCCCGCTCAGAGATGGCAGCAACCTCCCCCCAGGCTGTGGGGAGCATGAGGAAAGCCTATTGGAGAGAGCAGAACAGCACCCACAGTCGCAGCTCCAGTGGCAAATCAAGCTTGTCGGCACCCATAGAGGGAGCTGCGGGCCCTACCGCCCCCAGGCTTGGGGCCCCAAGGCAAAAGAAACACTGTTCCCTGTTTCCTGCTTCTGTGACCTTGTACATGCTGTTCCCACTGCCTGGCATGCTGTTTCCCACCTTGTCAGGCCAGTCACAAGTGCAGCACCCCCCCACCACCATCTCCATGCCCGCTCCCTCCAGCCCCTCAGTGGCTCAGTGCAGAATGGGGGTGGGGAGGATGGCAGGGGAAGGCTGGCACTCACCCCCCCGCTGGGCAGGTGAGAGGGAGGCACCCCGTGATGAGCCCCACAGAAAGGGCAGGGCCCGAAGGGGCTCCGGCTGAGTGTGTTTGTGTCTCCAGTACACCCAGGGGGGCCCTTGAACCTGCGCTCTGCTTCTCTGAGCAGCCCAGAGGAGGGCCTTCTCTCGGACACCTGCCTGGCGGCCCCCTAGGTGAAAAGCACAGTCTCCCTTGGCCAGGTGCAGCCTCAGAGCCCCAACAGGAATGGTGCCCTGCTAATGGCCACATCCAGCACGCATGGCCCTTCCCTACAGAAGCCCCTTTATCCTCCTGCTGACCTGACCTCAGTCCTTGCAGCTGGGTTCAATGACAGGGGGCGGGGGGGCGCCCTACAGCTGTGGGGGGACGGTCAGCAGCCTAGGTGGTGCCCAAGGCTGATGCCCGGGAGGCTCAGCCCAAGGCCAGGCGACATGGGCCCCCGACACACAGCCCAGCTCAGCCATGAGGCAGGCATCGGGGCCTTGGGGCTCCAAGGGCAGCCAGCAACCCCACTGTGCCCAGGAGGCCAAGGAGAGGGCCTGGCTGTGGTCTCTTCTCATGCTTTTTCTCCAAGCCCTCCAGAGAGGGAAATGTTGGGTGGGGAGGGGGGACCAGAAGACATCCCAGACCAGGGTTTGCTTCAGAGGCCCCCGGGCCTGGCTGGGATTCTGAATCAATCCATTCTCCCACGGGTGATGCATGGGTCTGCCGAAACCCCTGACCACACATGGCTGTATCATTGGAGACGCACCCCCACCATCCCCAGCCCCCCACAGTTCCCGAGGTGAGGGCGTGTCCATTACAACCAGAGATCTATCCCAGGAATCTAGCCACATCCAGGCCTCTGCAGAAGCCTGGTTATCCCAGCTAGCAGCCCTCCAGGGTAGGACCCCGAGGACCCCGGGGGGGGCGGGCATTCTCAAAGGTGTGGCCAAAACTGTCCCAGAGGATGAAGTAACAGACAACAACCCCCTTCCCTAACAACTCAGGAACAGATGGCCACCAGCATGGCCCCTGGTGCCTCGGACCTCTCAGGCGGGCATCAGACCTCGGACCACTGCTTCCCCCAGCGCTGCAGAGCTCAGATGAGGCAGCTGAGGAATGGGCACCCCCCAAGCAATGCCCCAGGCTCTAACTTTCAACAGCTGACACACCCACTGAGGCGCCAAGGGGGCAAGAAGCTGAGTAATTCAGCCCAGAACCGTAGTCAGGGAGTGCTTCGGCTAGAAGCGCCTTTGTACCCTGAAACTGTCATATGTGCCGAGCTCCAAGCCTGGAACTTTACACGCAGCCTCACAAACCCCACATCGCTGTCCCATTTGGTGAGTGACAAAACAAGAGACTCAGAAAGGCAAAGCCACTGGCCAAGGACACTCGGCTTACGGGGATGACGCCTGCACCTACCAGAATCCACCAGCCCCTGGAGCTCTGCTCCTGAGGGTGTGGAGAAGCCAGGAGGACAAGGGGGCTCCAGCTAGCCTCCTGGTCTTGCAGCAAACACAGACACGGTGACACGCATCTCTCCTCCACTCCTGCCCCTGCTTTTTGCCGAAGGGCTGTGCCCCCGGTGGCCCTGGTGTTTCAGGACTGCCCTGCGGGGTCTCAAACATACTCAGGACAAAACCTCCTGCTGCCTCCAGAAGACAGAGGACAGCAAGCCTCACCCCCATCATGCCACCCCGTATCACCAACATGGATGCTCCGAGGTTCCTGTCCTGCAGCCTCGCATCTTTGCTGAAAACAGCCCCATTTCCACTCGCCAGGACTCCTCCCTGAGTCCTGGGGTCCTGGGCCAGGAGACCGGATCCAATAGGGAGACCTGGAAACCCATGCAAACATACGTCTGAGCCAAAACTGCGCCCTTGCCCATGGCTGAGCGGGGTGCCTGACGCCATCATCCTGTGGCGTCCGACCCTGGGCCTCCAGGCAGGACCAGAGAGGTGGGAAGATTCACTGGAGATGAAGAGGCCTGAGGCATGAGCTAGAACCCTCACTACTGACCAGTGGGCCTTCGCCAAGGGGACGAACTTAAGAGAACAACAGTTCAGCAAAGAGGAGGCAGCCGAAATCCAGAATGTCTGGGGTGGAGAGCAATGGCAGGAAAGACCAGCAGAGGCCAGATGGTGAAAGACCCCAGAGGGCAGACCAAGGAGATTGAGGTTTATACCGCAGGCTCTGGGAGCGGGGCAGGGGGGCAAGCACTGAAGAATTTTAGGGAGGGATGTCATGGTTAATCTGATGTGTCAATTCAACAAAGCCATAGGTTGCCCAGATATTTGGGCAAACGTTATTCCGAGTGTGTCTGTGAGGGTGTTTCTGGATGAGATTTCCATTTGAGTCAGTAGACTGAGGAACATAGATTGCCCTCCCCAACGTGGGTGGGCCTCATCCCATCAGTTGGAGACCTGAAGAGAACAAAAGATGGAGGAAGGGAGAATATTCTCTCTGCCTGTCTTCCTCATTTGCATTGGAATTTACACCATTGGTTCTCCAATAATCTTGCACTCAGCAGATCTTGGAACTTCTCAGCCTTCATAATTATGTGAGCTAATTCCTTATAATAAATCTGTCTATCCATCACCTACCTCTCCTTCGGTTCCTCTGGAGAACCCAGACTAATACAAGGTGGAACATGGCCAGTTTTAGAAAGATCTCTTTGATACCTTTTAACGCAATAATTCTACTTTTGTAATTTATCCCAAGGGGAAAAAAAATTCAAGATTAGCACGGTATTTGCATAACAGAAAAGTAACGAATGGTTACGTTATTCCTGTTCCTAAGGCAGAGAGCAGGGGGATTTAGCTCCCCAACCCAGCCGAGCCCGGAGCTTGGAGAGAGCCCACCTGCTGAGGAGCCACACCTGAACCATTTCCTGGCACCCACGGGGGAGACAGGTGCATTCTCCTGGCCTCCGCTTGCACACGGGGTGAGCTAACAGTGAGGGGCTAAGTGCTACACTAAGCTCAGTGCAGCCTAGCAACACAGAAAACTTTTCAATCGATTTA
Organism: Zalophus californianus; assembly: GCF_009762305.2. Taxonomy (NCBI): domain Eukaryota; kingdom Metazoa; phylum Chordata; class Mammalia; order Carnivora; family Otariidae; genus Zalophus; species Zalophus californianus. The sequence goes on along the minus strand of NC_045599.1, from coordinate 5,153,834 downwards.
TTTACTCCTATGGCTTTATGGACAGTTACACCCTCTTTATTTCAATAATGATTTACCTCTTTGGAATACAGCCATGTGAAGCACAGTTGGGGTTTAAATTAAGATCTCTTCACGCTAACGTACACAACCTCTCTGGGTAGGTCTGCCTTTAGCGTTCAACGTTGGATCTCACACACCACAGGGCTTAGCAGGGAGACCTGCTAGCAGGTGACGGGGTTGAGAGAAGAAGGTGGGCTGGGCCGGGGTGTGGTAGCAGAGGTGGCCAGAAGGGGCCAGATGTGGGGCACAGTTTGAAGGTAAAGCCAACAGCATTTGCTGAGGATGTGCAGGTCAAACGTGAAAGCCAAGGAGAGGTCAAAGCCGACTCTGGGGTTTTTTGGCCTCAGAGAACAGAAGAGTGACATTGCCATATCCTGAGATGCAGGAAGACCGGGAGAGGAACAGGACTGCAGAGGAAAGTCAGGAATTTGACACGAAGCATGTTCTGTTTGAGATGTCCATTAGACAGGCCAGGGAAGACAGTGAGTATGGACGGAGCCCATGATTCTGGGGTTCAGAGGGAGATCAGGCCTGGAAGGCTTCCATGTGCAGGTTACCCGTCAAGGCACGGGCCTGGGTGATACATCTATGGAATAGTGAATAGAGAGAGATACCCAAGCCGTGGGCCTCTCGAATGTTCAGGGGCTAAGAAACAAGGTAGATCCATCAAAGGACATTGAGAAGGAGTTTCTATAAGTTAAGAGGGAAACCAAAGAAGAATCTGAAGCGGATACAGATTCAAGAAGGAGAGGGTGGTCAGCTGTGTCAAATGCTGCTGAGAAGCCAGGTAAGACAAGGCTTCTGGCCTCTGGGTTATCAACACGGACATGAACGGCAGCCTCACAGGGAGGCGTTCCAGGGGAATGTGAGGGGCGAAAATCTGAAAACAACAGTGCCAAAGAAAATGGAAAGCTCTAGGATCCTGGAGAAGAATGCGCAGGAGATGAAAACAGTTCACAGAAGAGGTGTGAGTGACCCAGACATGTGAGAAGATGCTCATGGGTCATAGTGGTGCTCACCTTCGCACTGGCCACGCTGTCTCCTTCCAACCATGGAGATCCTTCTCCCAGCCCTCAGATCGATGTCCTGGGTGTTCCAAGTGATCTGACCTCAATACAGCTGTGTTCCAGGGACAAGGAAAGCCCAAGGTCCCCCTACTGCTCCGCCATCTTAACTCCTCCCCCCAGGAATGCTCACCTTCACTCTGAGGAAGACCACACGGGTATACCATTTGTAAGTCTTAGATTGACCAAAATAATCATAATCATAATCATAATCATAATCATAACGTCATGTGGGCAAAGCTGAAGAAACAAGCACTCCTACCTTGCTGTATGGAGTACAAATTGATAACACCCCTACAGAAGTGAATCTGGCAGTTTCCATCAAAATTACAAGTATGTGCACTCTGGGATGCAGCAATCCCACCGCTAGCAATTTTTCTTCCCGTCATGCTCGCACACCGCCAAATGAACGAGCCTGCCTAAGGCTATTCATTGCGGCACTGGGTGACAACAAAAGATTGGAGAACACCCAGTGTCCATAAATAGGAAACTGGTGAAATCAAGCACCGCACAGCCCGAGCATTGAACGCTGTGCAGCTGTAGTAAAGATTCTCTTGATGCACTGATGAAAAGGTACCCGTGAGATGATATAGGCAGAACGCAACACGTAGAGTAGGTTAGCATTTGCGTAAAAAGGGACAGGAAGGAATATATATTTACATTTGCTTATGTTACGTTAAAAATCTCTTTAAAACTTTAAAAACATTTAAAAATACACAAAAACCTAATAATAACAGTTAACTGGGTGAACAGAGAAAGACTTTCCATCTTGGCGCCATGCAACAGGTCACCTATTCAAAGATGAAGTTAATTTTCAAAATTCAACGCACAGAGGGAGAGAGCATATATCTGGGAATCTGAGGGGAGAGGGCTTCCAGTTTCCAGCTGTGGGAGATTTCCCTGCAGGTGGGATTGCTGGACAAGATCTGTATATTCTCAATTTCACAGAATATTGCAACGTTGCTTTCTAGAATGATGGTACCACAGTGTGCTCCCGCAACAGGATTCATGGGTCCCCAAATCCTTGACAAGACTTAGCATCTCAGGATGTGTTCTGCTGCAAGATATGTGCACCAACATGAAGAAATCAATCAAGAGAGATGATGAGGATCAGCCATTGTAGGATCGAACGCAGGAAGAGGACAAAGGAAGTCCTAGGGAGACAAAGGGGCAGTGTCAAGAAAGGACCCGGGATCGACTGGAGTGAGCAGGGGGCTCCGGGCTCCGGGAAGAGCCTAGCGCTGAAAGAAGGCTGGCAGAGGTGACCATCCTAGCCATCAGTCCAGACTGCCTCTGGGCAGCGGGAAAAAAAAAAAAAAACAAAAACAGGAGAGGGAAGACGAGGGATGACTGGCTTCTGTTACAAAGCCTTTGACACTGGGGACGCCTGGGTGCCTCAGTGAGTTAAGCAGCTGCCTTTGCCTCAGGTCATGATCCGGGGGTCCTGGGATCGAGCCTCACGTCGGGCTCCCTGCTCAGCGGGGAGCCTGCTTCTCCCTCTGCCTGCCGCTCCCCGTGCTTGTGCACTCTCTCTCTTTCTGTCTCTCTCTCTCTGACAAATAAATAAAATCTTTAAAAAGAATAAAACAACAAAGAAAAAGCCTTTAAGACTGAATTATTTTCAAGTCAGACCTTGATTTTAAATTTTAATTTTAAAAATAATTTCTAAAGCCAAATCATAAAATTCCATTCAAGCATTTTCAAAGAATTACAGTAATTCCCAGTGGGAGGTAGGGTCGGGTTTGCAAATCCGAGAGGTCTGCACCCAGAGGAATGAGCAGGGCCATGGGGAAGTGCAGGGACAGCAAATGATGGATAGATGTCTCAAAGGTTATCTCCTTCCAAAATAATATGATCCCAAATGCACAGGGCTACCAGGAAGAACACCTGGGGAGGACAGGGAGAGGTGGCCAGATAGATGCTCTACTCCAGGTGGATATGACCAAAAACACAGGGCTCCCTCTCCCCACCCTCCCACCCAGATCAAAGTCAGGGTACCATATCTCCTCAAGAGGAACAAACTGCCTTCCAGCTACATGTTGCAAAAGGTAAGGCTTGAGTGAGGGCTGCTGAATGGTTGGGGACCCCTTTCCTCCACCTAGTCCCCATTCAGAATGGAAACTCTCCCCCAGGGTAGAGTCAGGGAATATTGAGGCCCAGATCACCCTCAGCCCAGCTGACTTGTAGGGTGTTCCATAGTGGGAGAGGCAAGCCAAGAAGACCAGAGGCTATACCCTCTGCTCTGCTCACGAAGCAAGGATGTCACTCTGAGAAAGTGAGCCACTGTCCCACTATGGAGTGGTGGCTCAGAAATTTTGTTCGGTAGGGAGAGGCAAGCTGTAAGAACAGAGAACTCTCAAGCTCTACCCAAAGAAAATGACTTTACTTGAAACAGAGTGTAGGGGAGCTCCAACTTAAGGGTACTCTTGAAAACAATAAATTTTGGAGGTAAGCAATTAATAGGAAACTGGTAGTTCTTGAGAACAATCTAAGCCATAAATCAGCTAGCTTACCAGAGAGAATCATGGAAAAGGACAGTCACGAGTCTTCTTTTCCCCAGCCTCCAATAGTAGGAAGGACCTCACTGTCCATCAGGTGCTCATGACCATATATCGTCAAGGCCACCAACCACTCCCAAAGCCAAAGTCCCATGTTTCAGGCTTCCAACGAGACAGTGCCCCACTTCCCACAAACTGACATTTTGTGCAGTTAGCTATTGCTACATAAGAAATCACCCCCAAAATTAGTGGCTTCCTAAAAACAATCACTTTATTTTGTCTCACAGTTTTGTTGGTGGTAAATTCAAGGGCTCAGTTGAAGATTCTCCTGCTCCATGCAACATCACAGAGGTCACTTGGTGGTATTCAACTAATAGATGGGTTGGTCTAAGAGAATCTCACCATAAAAGGAAAAACCCAGATTTTTTCTTCCTATCTAGGGAAAAACCCAGTTCTTCCCTACCATGAGTTTCTTCCCTATGAGTCTCCTTCACTCACTCACACAGAACACCTTACCTCTGACATTTCTGGTCACCAAATGTATGGAGGTTTTTCCCCACAGCAAGCAATTCTCTGTGACACCAGCTGGGTGTCCTACAAATTAACTCAATTCTGACACTATCTACCAGGAGATAGTGTTAGATGACACAGGTTAAGGGCTCAGTCCCACGAGCCTGTCCCCACCATCACAACTTCAGGTGCGAAATTGCAAGACCAGGTTGTGACTTGTGCTTCTGGCCAATCAGCTATAGATTGAAGATTCTAGTGACCCCTTCCCTGAGTTCTATTAATTTGCTAGAGCAGTTCACAGAGTTCAGAGAAATACTTGCATTTACTAGTTTATTAAAGGATATAATAAGGCATACAGAAGAACAGCCAGATGAAGAGATACATAGGGTGAGTCTGGGAGGGCTCTAAGCACG